>NC_064617.1:898671237-899280456 GCF_023898315.1 Schistocerca nitens | reverse complement strand
GATGTGTTGCTACAGCGCATAAGCAACACAGTGCGACGCTGATGCCAGTATATATACCGGTGATTCAGCTTCCCCTGCCACTTGGGTTTCATGTCACCCATAATACCTTCAAAAACAAGTTCTCATACCCTGTTACTTACTACGTACGAACTATTAGTCTGACAGAAAGTACACAAGTCACGGGCCATGCGAACTTTAGATTGCAGTTTATTGGTAGAATCCTGAAGCAATGCAGTCCTTCAACAAAGGAAATTGCTTACAGTACGTTAGTTCGTCCAGTCTTAGAGTACTGTTCGTTCGTATGGAACCCTGACCAGTTGGGTGTGATTCAAGAGATTGAGAAGGTCCAAAGAAGAGCGGCAAGATTCGTGAGTGATACATTTAGCCATCGCGAGAGCATTACAAATCTCATAGGAAGTTTGAAGTGGGACACACTTGCAGATAGACGACGCGCTAAACGGAAGGGGCTGCTCACTAAATTCCGAAATCCGATCCTCACCGAGGATGTAGAACATTTATTATTAGCACCAACTTTCTAATCGCGCAATGATCACCATTCAAAGGTAAGAGAAATTAGAGCTCATACAGTCGTTTTTTCTTCTCGCGATCCACGAGTGGAACAGAGGGGTGGGGGGGGGGGGTGAAGTATGACTTTGCCGCAAATTGTGCCCTCCACCACACACTACTTGTAGATTTAGAAAAGGTGAAGAGAACCTTTCAGTAGGAAATTCAATGTAATTAAATTTTATATTGGGATACGTTTCTACTGAATGCCGCAGTCTCCGTGTTACTCAAGAAAAACACATTTTAAGGTTCTTTTTATAGAATTCAGAAACTGTGGTCTGTATCTGAATACAAGGCTTAACTTCATTAAATTTCTAACAAAGACATCCAATTCATTTTTCTGTTGGACTAATAGTTGGTGTATGGCGAGTGAGAGAATATGAAAATCTTGCATGTGGTATTTGAAGGCGTTGTGGGTTGCATAAAACCCAACGGTAGGGGCAGCTGAATCTCCTTGTATAAGTACCGACGTACGGGCAAGGGATTACTGTGGCACTACAGTGGACGTAATCATGTTGAGAGATTCAGCAACTGTTCAGATAATTGAGTTAATTCTCATTTATTGTTCTGTTTCAGTTCCAAATTTTTAATTAGATTATATGTTTCGTTCACACTGGGTCTTCTTCAGAAATAAGTAGTTACGTCAGCAGCCCATTTTGTCTACTCACGAAAAAACATCAATGTAGTCTGATACGTGATTCTGAGTAGACGAGACGGATTGTTGTCGCAACTACTTACATCTGAAGATGATCCATTGCGATCGAAACACGTAATCTAATTAAAACGTTTCAACCGAAACTGAACAATAAATTAATAGTTTACTCTGATATGTGGTTCTGAGTGGATTAGACGGACTGCTGATGCAACTACTTGGATCTGAAGATGATCCATTGTGATCGCTACATGGAATCCAATTAAAAATGTGCACCTGGGATGGAATAACAAATGAGAATCATCTTGATTAGTGTGGCATTCGTGCCTTTCCGATTTGCTAAATGAAAATACGTAAACTATGGCTACGCTATTACCAAATTCATCCTAACAGGACCAGTGTGCTGTTATTCTTTTCTTGGATGCTGAAGGACAAACACCTGTAGATATTCACCGGAGAATGAAGAATGTGTATGAGACAACGTATCTGTTGAAATTCATCGTTGTGGAAATCTGGGAGTGCTGCCTCATCCATTATGGACAAGTGACACACTCGAGCACCTGTTTTACAGTCATGATCTCTCCCCATGCGATAGTCGTACCGTAGCTCCCTTAAAAAGAGCTCGAAGGGTCAACAATTCCTGTCGGACGAGGATGTACACCAAGCAGTTACAGACTTCTTCGTGCAGCACGACGGTTATCTTCGACCTGGTTTGTCGGTAGGAAGATTGCCTCAACGCTCACGGCAATTTTGCCTGATTTGCATATCGATTCAGAATTGTACGGCCTTCGAACCTTTTTGATCGCTCCTTTATTTCAGACGTCATTCTTTTATCTGAAATATGGGATTGTAAAGAAAAGATTTTATGTCGTAGTATAATAATTCGCCGAGCATACTAAATTACACTGTACGTCACAAATGATGACTCTTTGGCCATCAGTACAGCCGTAATTTGTTTGTAATATAATTGTCATTCATCGTTCAAACTTTATGAATGACACGTCACGTGTTTGTGAGTCGCTGTGCAGGCAACATAACAGAGTCTGAAAATTAACCAAGCATGTAAAGTTATACTGTACATGACAAACGATGGCTCTTTATACTGTAACTGTGATTTACTGTAAAAGCTTTGTGAATGACACGCTGCGTATTTGCGAGTCTCTGAGCAGCGAATGACGCACAATACATGTGAGTAGTTATGAAAGAAATTATTGTTCCAGTTGCACTCTAAATCATTCACGGTACTGACAGTCGTGCTACTTTATTCGTGACTGTGAAACAAATACAAAGCACAACAGTACACGGACGTTATATTCAAGCATATCCTGATTTCATAGTGCTTAGTAATTGGAATAAAATTATGGAAGGCAAATAATGATATACATATAGCGCATTAATTTTGGACTTTTTGATCTACGAAAGGAAGTTCATGTTTCAGTCTAGCCAATATGTCAATGTTGTGAACCCAGTATGCAATGTTTCCAGGTGAGCTTTATTTTCCACCAAGACCAATAAGAGGTTTGGAACCAATGTGCAACCTACCAGCTAACTTCGCAGAGCCGATTTAAGGGAAGTTGCCTTAGGTAGAATCTAAACTGGCTGTGTTTTACGCTTACACCATTATAATTTAAACTGTTGCGTGCACCGTATACGTAACCAGTAATTTACTGATCGTGCCAAGTACAACTTCTAACGAATATTCCATGTTTGAACATTTTACTTTATTACAGGCAGGCGTACCACCAGTTGTCTTCTGGTACTAAATCATGTGTGTACAAAATTGGGTTGGTGTTGATTCAACTGTTGGAGAGCTATAGACACTCAGACACGCAAATCGTTATATATTTTGTTGTTACCGCCCCAGCGTAACTCGGCCATACCGGTATCAGTATCAACCAAATTCCATAGAAATACAACTCAGCACCAGGAGACAACTTCCTGAGAAAGTACCCCTGGATCTCCTGCTTACGTGGCAGACACCATCCATCTGAGCCACTGTGGGCACAGAGGATAGTGCGACTGCAGGGACTATTTCGCGCACGCCTCCCGCGAGACCCACATTCTCTCCTTATATGTCCACACACTACATTCGTAGTGTCTCTACCAAACACACTCATTACTCGTGGAAGACATTCTTGCCACGTCCCGTAAGATTTCGGGTAATTTGTGTGCATCCGCACACAAGAAGGTCATTGCCGGTATTTTAGAGAACCATATGGTGTCTGGTCTTTTCGACATGTCCGAAAGAACAGACACCATATCCCTATAAGTATTTGGCAATACCGGCCATGACCTTCTTCTGTGCGGATGCACACATATTACCAGAACTCTTACGGGACTTGGTAAGAATGTCTTCCACGAGTAATGAGTGTGTTTGGTAGGGACACTAGGAATGTAGTGTGTGGAGATATAAGTTGAGAATGTGGGTCTCGCGGGAGGCGTGCGTGAGATAGCCCCTGCAGTTGCACTACCCTCTGTGCCCTCGGTGGCTCAGATGGATAGTGTCTGCCATGTAAGCAGTAGATCCCGGGTTCGAGTCCCGGTCGGGGCACACATTTTCACCTGTCCCCGTTGATATATATGAACGCTCGTTAGCAGCTGAAGTTATTAATATATAATTCTAATTTTGTGATGACATTTAACGTCTAATGGTGATCGTGGTATCAGGAAGGAGTGAAGTGTTTACTTAACTCTGGAATTCCTTGAACAATGTCAACGTAACTTAGTACACACATGATTTAATGTACGGAAAATACTCTGGAAGTAAGACATGCCTCTCTTTGTGTGGAGTGGGAATGGTAGGTAGATGGTAACATGGAAAACAAAGTCGAAAATGATTGGTATTAGTGTCAGACCTTTATCTTTGATGTCTCTTATCAAATCATGAGAACCCTATGACTTTTCTCGTGTAGTGACAAAACAAATAACTAACCGTGTAACGCCAGAAAATACGTTGGTCGTGTAAGACAAGACCCAGTACAGACGAAACAGTAAAACTACCTCGAAATGGCGATTGTTTTGGCAAGTGGAGAATAATACTGAGAGGAAAACGGAAGCACGCATCACCGAGAAAAAATTTTTCACGTTGGCGCGTCACAAAACGGTAAGCGTTAAATTCATTTCCACACAAGCAAAAATGGCTACTTTCTTTGTGCATGTTTTATAACTAGGTCACATAATCGCACATATTATTTATCCTTTGAGTAATGATGTTGACAGACTTCTCGACATGTTTACTTCGACTTATTGTTGAAACAAAAAAATCTTCAAATGTGTGTGAAATCTTATGGGACTTAACTGCTAAGGTCATCAGTCCCTAAGCTTACACACTACTTAACTTAAAGTATCCTAAGGACAAACACACACACACACCAATGCCCGATGGAGGACTCGAACCTCCGCCTCGACCGGCCGCACAGTCCATGACAGCAGCGCCTTAGACCGCTCGGCTAATCCTATAGATGTAACGATTAGACTGTTTATGGATGGCAGGCAAGGGGTACCACTACGTCGAACCCGCCCTCAGAGTTAACTTCCGCCATCATCTCTCTCCTACTCTCCTAACTTCACAGAAGTCCTCCTGCAGATCTATTTGGACTAGCACTCCTGGAAGGAAGGAACGAGATCGCTGTGAAATGGCTTAGCCACAGTCTATGGGATTGCCTCCAGAATGAACCCTTCACTTTGCACAGCAGTGTTCGCTATTTGGAAACTTCCTGGAAGACTAAAACCGTATGCTGAATCAGGACTTTTACCTACACCCCCTGTTTCTGTTTCTTGCCAAAATATTGCGGTTTTGATATTCTCTCCCCATTTTTAAGCGTGTATCCGCATTTACATTACAATTTCGTGTACTTCTGTGTATACCAAAAATATTGCAATTGAGTCTTTTCTGATGTGTGACCGCTGCAACGTGTTGTTCTCGCAATATGCTATTAATTGTAGGGTATACTTACCATCTGGGCGCAAGCGTAGAAATGTTGAGAGTGGTGTTTCACAAGAAACCGTAACCTCGCTGGAGTGATATCTGATGTTTCAGAACGTTCGCCATAAATAATCACTCAAAGCAAAGGGGAATTTTGTTAAATTCTGATAAATTCTGATTTGAATAGATCAGGAGAATTTGAGGGAGGCTATACATATTTGTTAACTGTGCACAAATTGTAAATCAGGAAATGCTGGACTGAAAATCGTTGATGTAATTGCAGAAGTCTTAAAGTTATTTATCGTAAGTGAAAAATTGGTGAAATGTAATGAGACATTAAACATGTATGTGATGGTTTGTCTTGCTTTGGGCAATAAATAATGGACATAGAATTCATTGCGTTTCAGGAGTTCAATACAGAGCTTACACAGAAGTGCAATAAGCTAACTTTCTCGAAGCTTACTTTATTTACTTTTCATCCAACGACAGCTCAAAATCATTTCGAAAAAAAAACACTTATTCACTATTCTTTAATAATAAATTTGTATGCATAATTTGATAAGATGGACTTCACTATCATTCGTGAAGACATAAAGCGTTAAATGACCATCACAGTTTTTCTAAACACGCAATTGTGCCTGTGCCTGAGTTAATAATGTATATGATTGAACCTTAGCAATACCAATGCATTTTCCATAACACCTGCATTACTGGGGGAGGGGGGGAGGGGTAATTTATGCCCGCCATAAAATAATCATTGTAATTGACTTATTAAATAACATACTTTTTAAAGAGGTACTGAAGTGTTAGTAGGGTCCATAACATTAAAATATCCTTTAGCACACTCTTATCAACATCAAAATACTTCTAATAATGTGTATTACCAAGGGGTGTTCACTTTACGCCTACAATAAATAAGAAGAAAACAAAAAATTGCAAATTTTGTTAAATTTTGTTGGCTTTCACTCACAACATACTTTTTAAAGAGATATTGATGTGTAAGTAAGGTCCTGAACATGAAAATATTGAATATGACATTCATCAGGGAAAGTGACACCTACTACTAACACACAGATCTTCGATTAAATTTAGCTGGAAAATTTAAAACGTTTATGGAATCAGATAGGATTCATCAAAAAACATATGTTTCCAGAATTGTAAAGAATAAAATAAGACTAAATTACAGTATTTTCAAAAGACGGGCATAAAATAACTCTCTCCCCGTGTTTGGTTTTGCGCATTTACACAACGAATAAACTGGTGGCTACAAGTTTTATCAAAACCGAGTTTCGAAAACATTACACAAATTGTCTCTGGCGTATAATATTCGCAACTGGGACATCAGCTAGTATCGTCATTTGATGAGCAAGCCATGGCCTACATCCTGTTATGTACATAAACTGGTACACCTATTAGGGATTCATACCTTTCTTTGGGACGTGTCGTTACAGGAATAAATTGAAAACAATCCTAATCAGGTCGTTCCGGCTAAAGTTACAACTTTGGTTGTAAGACAAATGCTGAAACAGGAAATTGCTCCCAAATATCCCCCTACGATTGGCTCCGCGTCACTACCGATTCTCCTAATATCGAGTGGTAACTGGGCTCTTCGGTGAGGCAGATCTCGAATGGCGCGTTCTACCCTTTGTGACAGACAACGCGAAAGGAAAAAACATCTTCTTTCACGTAGCGGCAACCAAGGTAGAAAGTAATTAAAGATACCTCAAATCCACTACGTCCAATCCACGTAGTAAGACAAACACCGGATTTGGAAATTGCCTCCCAAGTATTCGCAATTGGGACCCCTGCTCCTTGGCTTGATGGGAATAGGGAATAACCGAAGTTTAGAATGCCTTGGATATCAGTTATTCCTGATCACAGGAAGATGAAAAGCGTAGTTGATTAGAATCAGCAGCGGTTTAAGCCAATTACTATGAACTATAGGCTCTATTAGGTGTATGTTAGCATAGACTGGCTGCTTATGATGTGTCTGTTAATCTTACGTGTCTCTAAAAAATTTGACTTTTGAGGCCGAGAACTGCGAACTAGTGGAATTATGAAGACTACATATGCCCTATCAACTCGCTTAAATAGTGGTGACGTCAGGGTTGAGTGGGTAGGCGCTGAACTTTAGTGACAAATCTCTTTCATTTTAGTCTGAACATCACTACAATTGAAACAAGAGACTTTTCGCATCGTAACTTAACTGATCGAAGCGGCTTCTCGAAACCGTCACCTGAGGTGGTGTCTTGTGCACAATGTCAGGTGCTCGTCGTAGTCATGACATCTCCTTACTTAGATATGCAGCTTTCTGTTGTACATTAAAATGCGTAGAAACTGCAGCTTGTGTATGTCTGTAAGTAATCAGCTTGTCGCATAACTCTGTGTGATTTTAGTTGAAAAATTTACTCTGCACGTATTACTCGAATATTTGCTTAAAGCTGCTGCGTGGGTGCGCAACAAGATTATCTCTGATTGCACGCACATCATATTAATTTAAATACTCTCATGAATGAAATATGAGTATAAATTAATTACTGAATGGGATTTGTATTAGTATTTCATTTGGTTTTACGCTCTAAGTAACTGCGAAATGAGAGTGGTGATTACGATGCGAATCTAGATTGACACATTTTAGCCGCTGACTGTCGGAAGGTGAGTCAAATGAAAGCCATAGATATTTTTGCGATATTAATCTAGATTACCCTCTTGAGACTAAATTTTTCCGTATAGCGTTGTATGTGCGTTGTATTGTATACTAACATGAAACCTAATGACACTCCTCGAGAGTAAGAAATTTTTCTCAAAGAATGAGAGCTTTTGCAAATAGTAGATGAAGACGAATAAAGAGACTGAGTCTTGGCAGACTGCTGAAATTCTTGCGACACTGCGCAACACTGACCTGTAGTAAAGCATCTTCTGAAAACTGTTGATAGACACAAAGAAACTTTGACTCTTATGTGGCGATATGTTAAACTGTACAGTGCACGTTTAACAGAAACGAAAGTGGAAACGCATGCAGACCAATGGAGCCGAGTTAAGGACCTCTTAATGGCAGGGTTGCAGATTATCGGCATGGTGGCTCTACTTTTTGGTCGCATAAGTAGCAAAGGAAGTGAAAGAGCATTTCAGAGAAGGAGTAGAAACGCGAGAGGAAACAGACGGCAATGACAGGGTTCTCAGACGACTTAAACTCTTTGAGAAGTTGGAAGGAATGGACTGCACAACTAAGGTGAAGAGATGAACATAAGTGAGAACCAGGTTGATGTAGGACGTTAGAAAGAAAAATATCGACCAGCTTATCATCAAAATTGGGACTGAAGTATAGAAACAAGATTACGGATTATAGCCAAAACGAGAATGATATCGGAAGTAGACTTACAACAACGCAGTGCCTCACGATTTTTCCGTCAATTACGTAATTTTAAAGTAATTTCTTCTCTATATATGAACTTTATTGATTTTGATAGTATTTACTATTTAAAAATTGTAATATGACTATGATAACTAAAAAATAATATTGTAAAAGGTTTATAGTAGGATCGCTGGCAAAGTCAGGGAAGTTTGTATTGTATGGGAACCAAAGAATTCATTTCTATCTTGACAATTGTGTAACTGGACCCCAGAGCGCACGGAGCCAGTGGAAGATAGCGTGTGGAGAGAGAGGTGGCTATTGTTGTATTGTGCGGAATAGACGTACAGTGGCGGTGCTCTAAAGCATGTGGGAAGATTGTTCGTGAAATGATGTAAGTGCAGCAAGGCATTGTGGATATGTGAGCGAGTACAAAGCATATAAGAAGAATTCTTAATTGATGAAGAGTACTGTGTGACCTTAAATTATTGAAAATTGAACGTTCATGAAGAAGAGTCTGTTACCAATAATGGCCATTACAGAGCGCTACGTCGCTCCACTATCAACCTCTCACAAAATAAGATCAAGCATGTTATCTTATTAGTGACGTACGCAACTTACCGACGTAGTAGTCTGAGTACTTGAACAGTGTAGTCTTTATCTAATTGAATCATAAAACTTGTAAGCGATGTTGATTATACCGAGTCATTAACCATTAACAGGGTCCTAACCTTTCACCATAAATACCGAGAAAATCACAAGCAAAAGAGATAATTCATTGAAGATAAAAGTAACTACATTTTCGGTTAAATTAAAGTAAATAATTCATGAAATCAGACGCAGTAGTAATTAAGGTTCTTTTTACCTTATTTCACAGCGTAACACTGTTGCCATTTCAGCTAAAGCCACTTTTCCAATTTTTTGTAGTGCATTTTGCAAATATTTCTTGTACTATTGATTTAAGTAAGATTTGCATCAACGAAGTGCTTGGTATTATTTAGTGAAGTCATTACAAACTTTTATGAGATACATTTATTGAGACACAGTTATTTGTCTTGAGTATTTGTTTCAATGTCCCGACAACAGCGAATAACGTAGTTCAGTACATTACGAGTGACGTGTTAATATTAACAACAATGGTTTTTTTTAAATTCGAAGTAATTTCAGTACATTACCAATAAATTTAATAGCATTCACGTTACACGTGGTTTAACAATAAAACTCGCGCGTGTGCAATTTCGTCCCCCTGCTGCCTTCCGTTACAACAGTTATTATTACGTAATTTCAGCGTCCGTTCAGTCATTAACCAATTTTATCTTTTGTTCGTTTTTTGGGATGGAGACCATAATTAATTATCTGCAATGAAAATTCCATACTGTTTCGCTTAGTTATTCAAAATTATTGCCTGCTACAGAAATTCATTTAACCTGCTATAAAATTTGTTTTTCGATCATTGTTGTATTCGATAAATATCTGTGCGATAGCGATCAAGTCATAACTGCCTGCATTCTTTCGGTTAGCATTCCCTTATTAAATAAGGAGCGTTAGGTACATTACTGAATAAAACAATTTGTATACCGGAGAGTCTAGACACAGAGAAGGAAACGTTAGTCGAAAGAGTTCCGCTGTAATCACCTGTTGATACGGAAATGAGAAAAGAGTTCATTAAAAGTTTAAGTTTGGATCACAAAATTCTACGAAACTGAAACTTGGATCAGCTAGAATACGGAGAGAAAGAAATTAGAAGCAGCTGAATTGCGGTGCTGTAAAAAAGCTTTAAAAATTAAGTGGCGAGGTGTATATCACTAAATAACTAAAGTACTCACCTGGTCATATCGGTGCCAGTTGAATGCTATCTGTCTATTGGATTTCAGGGGTAACAAAAATTTGATTTTCAGTATTTCATGTAATTGTGGACCGATCGTCATTGTTGCTTCAAAACTGATAGAGATATGTTCCGTCTTTGCATCTAAATGAAAGGCAGTTTATTTTTTTTTGTCATTCGGGTTTGTCTTCTTTTATTTACGAAACATATTCAGTGGCCCGTAATATATTTTATACATATATATATGAATTATGTAGTCGTTAGAAGTAAGTTAATATGTTACATTTCATCATGTTACTTCTTGTTTTCAGGTTAGAAACAGCTTTTGCAGCACAAGTTTCATAAAGTAAAATTATCCTACGGTGTGACTTACGATTTCCGAAATTGTTAGTGCGTGTGTGTGATTCTGAAGATGTGCTTACTAGGTCTTCATACTCCAGAGAACCACTTTTCGACGTATTATAGCCTACATTTATTAATAAATTTATTCATCCTGGAAATTTTTTTACTCGGTCTCCATTCTCTGGATAACCGATTTTCGGCACTTCTTCACCCGCTTTTATTAATAAATTTGTTAATAAATGAGGGAGGAAAAAACGCCGAAATCAGTCATCTGGAGTACGGAACCGAGTGGACACATCTCCAGGATGACATAAACGGGCTAACAAATTTGGAAATTCTATGTAACACCGAACGGTAATTTAACCTCAAGAAACTTGTCCTGCAAAAGCTGTTTCCAAGAGAGTAACATGACAAAACGTAGCATAATAACGTCCTTCTAATGACTACATAATGAGTTTTTATAAACATATATTACAGTCCCCTGAAGATGCTTCATAAATAAAAGAGGCGAAACGCGTATGACAAAAAACGAACACCCTTTCATTAATTGCAAAGACAGAGCGCAACTCTATGAATGAAAACGAACAGCCTTTCATTAGTTGCAAAGACAGAGCGTAACTCTATGAATGGTTGATCTAGTTTAAAAGTTCAAAATGTTTTCGTTAAGAGGTATAATCCTACGTTAAAGGTTTAATACAATAAGTCAATTACGAAAATTAAAAAATGCATGTATGGACGAGCGGTTAGAGGCGCCATATTACTGATTGCGCGGCCCATCCCGCCGGAGGTTCGAGTCCTCCCTCGGCCATGGGTGTGTGTGTTGTTCTTAGCATACTTTAATTTAAGTTAGTTTAAGTAGTGTGTAAGTCTACGGACCGATGACTTCAGCAGTTCGCTCCCTTAGGAATTCACATACATTTGAACATTTGAACAAAATGCATGTATGTCTTGAAGGGGTGTAACTCACTGCGCATAAATTACCGGTATTATGTTGATCCAGTATTTGAGAATGAGAGCACTTAGCGAGTTCTAACAAACCCTATACGTAATTTAAAACTTTTCGAAACTTTTTCTAGCTGACATTCCCTACAAAAGGATGAAAGACGTCATTAACAATGAGTCGTGTGCCAAACTAGGTAACACATTAATTCATTTATAAGTTAATCAGACGTTTGAAGCTGTTTTATGCATGGATGTTGGATATTCTGAAGAATTTGGGATGGTGTTAGTAGCAGTGTATTTTCATTTTATTTATCGTATGATGATACAGAGTTTGCATCAAATACATAATTTTAGAGTATACAGTGTGAGAAATGACAAGCAAAATACAGGCACAGGATCAAATGTCCAAAGTATTACGCTAAATTATGTGCACATTACACAAGTTCTTAGATTTCTAAGTCCAATCTGTTGACCCAGTTGAGCCCTTCAGGTTATGCATTGTGGATGTCATTTATTGATCCCACGAAGGCTCGTTTCGGGCATTCACCAACAATGTGATTTATTGTTTGCAGGACAGCTCCACGGTCACAATCTGGAGATTTTGCCCAGCCCCATTTGTGCTTTAGATATACGAAGTTCCCTTTCCTGTTCGGATGCTGTTGATGGTTCTCCACTGGCGTCTGGGGAGTGTGAAACCTGGAACTCGCATGGAAGGCTTTTCAACCAGATGACCGTTGAACACTGACGATTCTTCCTACAGACTTCTCCATACTTCGTTGATGTTAAAGTCTGAGGCTTCAAGATACTGTGCAGTTCGCCAAGGTGGTTTCCTTGACTTCAGTGTACTAAATGAATAGGTACTAAAACGAATGAATGGGAACTGAGTTTAGTGAATATCCTTGCAAGAAGGAGAGGCGCTACATATTTTTTTTTAACTGAGTGGCTTTTAAGTTTCCAGATAGTCCGTATTATAGCAAAGCAATCAGTTTCAACCGGTGCATACTATCATCTTCAGTCTAATCAGTAGGGTGTTAACACAGCAACTAGTCTCAGTCGAAAAATCGCAGCTTGTCATATCGACATAAGTAGATTATGATTAATCAATTTCTGTGGTAGCAACTAAATGGTCTACAGATGTAAGGAAGTAGCAGTTGAAATCGGTCGCCTTGCAATAATACACTCCTGGAAATGGAAAAAAGAACACATTGACACCGGTGTGTCAGACCCACCATACTTGCTCCGGACTGTTGTGTCTAGACCATACAGCCTAGACACAATGCTGTAGCCGATAGGGCACGCAATGCTAACGCAGACGGGCGTGAAGTCTGGAACATGAGACCTATAAATGAATAAGAAGAAAAGTACGTAGATGCTTGTTACTTAACTTTTAATTAGTCCTTGGAATACATCTCTCTTGAATATTAGTAAGCTATAGGCACTGATACAAATGGCGCCTTGCTAGGTGGTCGCCATTTAACTTAGCAGAGGGCTATTCTACTGTCTATCTCTCGGCAAATGAGAGCAAGGCTTATCACGTCCAATCGCTAGCTATGTTGTCCGTACAACTGGGGACGAGGTCTCCTCAGTCTCTCGAGACCTGCCTTGTGGTGGCGCTAGGTTTGCGATCCCACAGTGGCGACACGCGGGTCCGACATGTACTACAGGACCGCGACCGATTTAAGTTACCACCTAGCAAGTGTGGTATCTAGCGGTGACACCACACGGACACTGCGAGAGGGCTGTACAAGCAATGATCACACGCACGGCACAGCGGACACACCAGGAACCGCGGTGTTGGCCGTCGAATGGCGCTAGCTGCGCAGCATTTGTGCACCGCCGCCGTCAGTGTCAGCCAGTTTGCCGTGGCATACGGAGCTCCATCGCAGTCTTGAACACTGGTAGCATGCCGCGACAGCGTGGACGTCAACCGTATGTGCAGTTGACGGACTTTGAGCGAGGGCGTATAGTGGGCATGTGGGAGGCCGGGTGGACGTACCGCCGAATTGCTCAACACGTGGGGCGTGAGGTCTCCACAGTACATCGATGTTGTCGCCAGTGGTCGGCGGAAGGTGCACGTGCCCGTCGACCTGGGACCGGACCGCAGCGACGCACGGATGCACGTCAAGACCGTAGGATCCTACGCAGTGCCGTAGGGGACCGCACCGCCACTTCCCAGCAAATTAGGGACACTGTTGCTCCTGGGGTATCGGCGAGGACCATTCGCAACCGTCTCCATGAAGCTGGGCTACGGTCCCGCACACCGTTAGGCCGTCTTCCGCTCACGCCCCAACATCGTGCAGCCCGCCTCCAGTGGTGTCGCGACAGGCGTGAATGGAGGGACGAATGGAGACGTGTCGTCTTCAGCGATGAGAGTCGCTTCTGCCTTGGTGCCAATGATGGTCGTATGCGTGTTTGGCGCCGTGCAGGTGAGCGCCACAATCAGGACTGCATACGACCGAGGCACACAGGGCCAACACCCGGCATCATGGTGTGGGGAGCGATCTCCTACACTGGCCGTACACCACTGGTGATCGTCGAGGGGATACTGAATAGTGCACGGTACATCCAAACCGTCATCGAACCCATCGTTCTACCATTCCTAGACCGGCAAGGGAACTTGCTGTTCCAACAGGACAATGCACGTCCGCATGTATCCCGTGCCACCCAACGTGCTCTATAAGGTGTAAGTCAACTACCCTGGCCAGCAAGATCTCCGGATCTGTCCCCCATTGAGCATGTTTGGGACTGGATGAAGCGTCGTCTCACGCGGTCTGCACGTCCAGCACGAACGCTGGTCCAACTGAGGCGCCAGGTGGAAATGGCATGGCAAGCCGTTCCACAGGACTACATCCAGCATCTCTACGATCGTCTACATGGGAGAATAGCAGCCTGCATTGCTGCGAAATGTGGATATACACTGTACTAGTGCCGACATTGTGCATGCTCTGTTGCCTGTGTCTATGTGCCTGTGGTTCTGTCAGTGTGATCATGTGATGTATCTGACCCCAGGAATGTGTCAATAAAGTTTCCCCTTCCTGGGACAATGAATTCACGGTGTTCTTATTTCAATTTCCAGGAGTGTAGTAGCGACCTGGTTATGTGGAAAACAAAGAGTGCAAGCAAAAGTTACTGGGGAATCTGCAGCGTGAACCAGGGACGATCAATGTAGCGCTAGAAGGGTCAGTGCACGGAAAAAAAATAGTAAAGGAAGACCAAGTCTGGAATATGCAAAACAGACCACAGAGAATGTTGAGCGTTATATGATGTTGTTTTATCTAAATGTTTTGAGACCATCTCTGTTCACAAGGAATTACTTTATTTCCTCTCACACAGTGCAGCTTACTATTTACGGTCTGGTCCTGGTGTCTAATTCGTGATGTACAGTGCAGCGAATGACGAAGAAGACCAGGAGCATGCACTTGATCAAGCTGCAAATATGCTTTACTGGTTTCCGTAGTGGAAACTTACTTTGAGTCATGGTCGTACACGTACGCCGACCATTTGTCACCCACAATGATCCCCGATATGAAAGTCAGGTGATACGTGGCACGCCGATAAGTTCTTGACAGGCTTCGGTACTTTGTTCCTTCAACTCCTGGATCGCAACCCAGGTGCGAACTACGCAGCGACACGCCGGAGATAGCTGGTTGAAATCATACGTGAGGACTGCCTGAGCTCTTCCATATGACACACCAACAGCGATGTGGATGGCTCGCCTCTTATTACACAGCTAGTTCGGAAGCTTTTTGATACCCTCTCGTAGTTTCTTAGAGATGAAAGATCAGCAAAAGATAGGAAGAGCTGGAGGACAGCATCGAATGAGTGGAAAGTGTAATGCATTAAAAAAAGGTGTAGTACAGTCATGTATAGCTATTCGTCGTAATCTACCCCACGGATAATGACAGTTTTCAATAATTATTAAGTGCTGGAATTTTTTTAGAAAGGAATTCGTTTGGGCCTCTCTGTCATACCTTGTGCAGTGCGTGCCTGATTTGTCTATCCAATGTTTCTTTGACGGTCGCAAGAAAGTAGAAACCATTCGAGGAGGCCTTTAGTGATTGTCATGGAGTCTGAGGATGGTTTACAAGTGATAACGACGCCTAGCAACGCTTAGTAATCGAAAGTGACCCTTTTCGGTCCTAGGACACAAAACACCCCACCTCCCCTCTGGAAACCACATGTATAGATTAGGGATAAATTAATAATATCCTGTTTTCAGTCAGAAACTTTTGATTGTCTGATAATATTCTTTTAAGGAAGGCACACCTTCTAGTCAATGACCCACAGACGTTGTTCACGCATAACAATAAGTCACAGTAGTAGTTCAGCGACTGGCTGCTGGGGCAGCCATATTACGACCCCTGCGTGAAACTGAAAAGCATTATACGTGGTAAGGTGAACCGAAACCTGACGACTGCAACTGGCCGGCCATACAGGGCCACCCATCACAATGGCTTCAGTGTTTCCAGAGCCAAAATAAAATGTTCTATGAAGACCATAGTGAAACGTTTTTTTCCTCGTGTGACATTTCAGAGGTTCTGTAGCGTCTGGTAACGACCTACGCGCAGCCGTGGACACAAATCACCATTTATTAGCACCCAGTATCGCTTGAGACAAATCACACGATGTACAAATACTACTGCTTAGACATTCTCAGAAATATTTTTTGAGGCCCCTGATTATTATACAGTACTTCACATACCCTGTGAAGCTAAATAATTGCATTATCAATTTGATCCACCAGACACGGTTACAGTAGTCACTTCTTCTATACCACTAATGAGTGTCCTGCAGCAATCCAGCTACTCTCAGTAGAGTCTGAGAGTCAACCACTGAATTGGTTAAAATACCTAAGCGTAGTTTGCAAGCTCACAGAACACTCAGCGAACTCATTTGAGCTTTAGGTATCCCAACCAATAATAAACAGCAGCAGAAAGTACGAATTTTCATTGCTCCCGCTATCAGAGCTTCTACATGTTGCTGCTTTCTGTAAGCACTTTTTACAAGTTTATCTGCAACAGGTGTCAGAAAATACGGTCCTTCTATGGAAATCACAAACCTTCAAGCCAGTCAGGACGATTCCGGTCACAATCCATTTACGACGATTAGGGAAAGACCGTCCTATCCCCCTCCAAGCAGAACGCCGCTTTCACTGGGATACTGGCTCTCGTAGACACAACTGTCACAAAGGCTCAAAAATGATATTTTACAGTCGGTCATAGAGGCCACAATATTTGTGAATTTCGTGCTCTGTTGTTAGTTTTACAGCTCTGATATAGATGCATCGGATACTCGGACTTCATTCTGCGAAGAACTTCGATACAGATCAGATATTTCCTATTTGTTGTTTGTATCTTTCATAGGAAGCCTGCCCCCCTGCAGGTCCGGGGATTATAATAGGCCTGAGGTGTTCCTGCCTATCGTAAGAGACGACTAAAAGGAATCTCACACTTTTAGGCCCTATGAGTTCAGGTCTCATTCTATGGTTTGACCTGCCACTTTCAGAATTCTACACAAGTGCGGGTCATATGGGGAAGGATGCCTTACGTGGTGCACGAATGCCCTTAGATTTGATCATCTGAATCTCTGCTCATGCCGCACGGGATTAGCCGAGCGGTCTAGGCGCTGCAGTCATGGACTGTGTGGCTGGTCCCGGTGGAGGTTCGAGTCCTCCCTCGGGCATGGGTGTCTGTGTTTGTCCTGAGGATAATTTAGGTTAAGTAGTGTGTAAGCTTAGGGACTGATGACCTTAGCAGATAAGTCCCATAAGATTTCACACACACATCTCTGCTCATGGCTTTGCATCTCCACCTGCGATTCAACTATTTGGGCAAGGACACTTTCTTGGGTATGTCATCTTCTTCCGTTGTCTCCTGTCCTCTTTCGCCCCCATAACAATATTGGATTTCTCTGCACCCAAAACCCGCACAGTAGCCAGTCCGTTGTAGTGGGGCCGTCATGTACCCATTTGGTGGTAGCCCCCTGACAACACAGGGATCGCACTAGTGATGCATGAGCTGTAACCCACCCTACCAAAGGAGTAGATGCCTGTCTTTCTGGGCCATCATGTCAGTTGGCCTTTGCTGTGGCAGGGTGGTGCATGTGGGGAGAGCCCCTGATTAGAGTGGGTGGCATCAGGGCGGATGACCCTTAATCAAGTTGACTACGTCATCTCTTGCTGGTGACCATACAGCAACAGTACTCTCTAAGAAGGGCAAGATAGAAAACCATGCTGACAGATATGACCCTAAGTAATTTCCCTCCCTCGATACACCATGGGAGGTACGTAGAGCTACAGAATGGGGAGAGCCATATTCGCTTCTGTTTTTAGTCTGTAGCAGAACCGATGGGGACTCTTTTCTACCGACGAAGCCTCAGTTTTTCGTTGAACACTTTCAGGATAAGTTCAAAGAAGGGACAGAGCTGTCCAAGATGTGAAACGGCCCAGTCTTGATTCAGACAGCATCCCCAGCCCAATCTGAGCCCTACTTGCCTGTGACAAGCTGGGCGATACTCCTGTTTCCCTCACTCCCCATAAAAGCCTCAACATGGTCCAGGGGATTATTTTCCATCGTGACCTTTTGCAGTCTGACGACGAGCTCCGCGCCAGTTTAGAACGGCGGGGTGTTCATTTCATCTGGCGCATTTACAGGGGACCCGTAGACAACAGGGTTGCTACTGATGCCTTCATCTTGGCCTTTCAGGCTGACTCATTGCCTGTAAAGGTCAAGGTGATGGTTTACCTCTGTCACGTTAAACCATATGTCCCTCCCCCTATGCAGTGCCTTAAGTGCTGGAAGTTCGGGCACATGTCTTCCCACTGCACTTCCAGCACCACATCTCAAGACTGTGGACATCCACTGCACCCAGATACTACATGTGCGCCAAATCCCACTTGTATCATCTGTGGAGAGCACCACAGACTGCCCAGTACTCGAAAAGGAGTGAACAATTATGGAGTACAAGACCCTGGACTCGTTGACTCACACAGAGGCTGAATGTAAATTCGAAAGATTACACCCAATTTGGTTGACGCAGATATACACTGCAGCTACATCACCATTGCTCTCCCAAGTGCTAGTGGTTCCTCACACTCTGCCACGAACAGTGGGCCCTCTGGGCCACCTGAATACATCTGCCCCCTTGGTGGTAGGGGGAAAATCTTCCTCCATTGCTCCCAAAGCACCCACTTCGGGAGCAAGCGCCCCCCCCCCCCCCAAATGCAGGGGATATTGGTCCCCTCACTCCTGCTGGAGAAGCAACAGCCTCCGCCAGCTCCTCTCGTGTGGAAGGGGTCCCGTGGGGCCCTCTCTTCCCAGGTTTCCACTAATGCCATGGCGGAAACTCGCCAGTGGCTCAAGGAGCCTAAAGCTGCTGGACGAAGAGCTTCACGGTCTTCCTCTGTGCCTGAAGCTGCTTTGGAGAAATATTCTCAGCAAGCCCCTAAAGAGAAGCGAGAGAGCAAGCAAACTAAGAAGTAGCCTGCTAAAAACAGGGCCCTCTGGTGGCCTCAACACTACCACTCCCTATAAAGCATGCATCTAAGGATGCAGTGGAGATCTTAGCGTCCCCTGCGGACCTGGATCTCACTGATGCCGCTTCCACCATAGAAATGTCAGCAAATAGTCGGAGGCAGTAGGTAACCCTGAGGCATAACCTGCCCTCGTGTGTTCTACATGCATTCCCAGCCTCGTGATACCATCATCCTCCAATGGAACTGCGGAGGTTTTATCGACCACCTGGCTGAACTACGGCAACTTTTAGCTTTAGACCTGCTTTCTGCATTGCCCTACAGGAAACCTGGTTCCCAGCAATAAGGGATATTACAGGAACTGTAGCAACTATAATAGCGTGTCAGGTGGAGTTTGCGTCTATGTCCTGAACTCAGTATGCACTGAACCTGTGCCCCTTCAAACCCCTCTTGAAGCTGTGGCTGTCAAGATAAGAACGACGCAGGAAATAACTTTCTGCAATGTATATCTTCCTACAGATGGTGCTGTACCCCTGAACACATTGGCTGCACTGATTGATCAACTCCCTAAACCTTTCCTACATTTGGGAGATTTTAATGCTCATAAGCCCTTGTGGGGTGGCACAGTTATTACTGGGCGAGGCAGTTATGTCGAAAATTTGCTGTCACAACTCGACCTCTTCCTCTTAAATACTGGGGCCGGCACATTTTCGGCCATTGATCTCTCATCTAGAGTCCTGGCCTTCTCCCATCTATCCACTGGAGAGCACATGACGACCTGTGTGGTAGTGACCACTTCCCCATCTTCTTGTCACTGCCTCAGCGTCAGGCCCATGGAGCCCTGCCCAGATGGGGTTTTAACAAGGCGGACTGGGAAACTTTCACCTCTGCTGTCACCATTGAATCTCCCCCACACGGTAACGTTGAAGTAGTGCTTGAGCGTCGTAAAACGCGATACCTTGTTTCTTTAGAGTGCCCCTGGTGAAAGACAGTTCCATAGTGGTCGCCGGAAGTCGCTGAGGCAATTAAGGAGTGTCGACGAGCTCTACGGCGGCTTAACCGGCACCCTTTTCTGTAGCAACTCATAGCCTTTAAACGGCCCCGTGCCAGCGTTCGCCAGCTTATAAAAAGGTGGAAACAGGAGTGTTGGAAGAGGTATGTGTCGACCATTGGGTGCCATATGTCACCTTCCAACTATGGGCAGTGATCAAACGAGTTTTTGGGTACCAGACCCCAATAGGTGTTCCTGCTGTTAACGCAAATGGAGTGCTATCTACCGACGAAAACTCAATTGTCGAACATTGCGCTCGCACCCCTGCATCAGAGATTTAACCCCCTCAGCCTTTCGCACTCTCAAACGGCGGATAGAAGAGAAAGTCCTGTTGTTTGCTACACGCCACAGTGAACCCTATGACGCCCCATTTACAAAGTGGGATGTCCTCAGGTCCCCATGCACATTGCCCCGACACAGCTCCTGGGTCAGATCGGATCCACAGTCAGATGATTAAACACTTCTTGTCTGACTACAAGCGACATCTTCTCGTGATCTTCAACCGGATCTGGTGCGATGTCGTATTTCCATCGCACTGGCGGGAGAGCAGCATCATACCAGTGCTCAAACCCGATAAAAACCCGCTTGATGTGGATAGCTACCGGCCCACGAGCCTCACCAACGTTTTTTGTAAGCTGCTGGAACATATGGTGTGTTGGCAACTGGGTTGGGTCCTGGAGTCATATGGTCTACTGGTTCCATGTCAGGGTGGCTTCCGCCAGGGTTGCTCTACCACTGATAATCTTGTGTCACTCGAGCCTGGCATCCAAACAGCCTTTTCCAGACGCCAACACCTCGTTGCCGTCTTTTTTGATTTACGAAAAGCGTATGACACCACCTGGCGACATCATACCCTTGGCACATTATACGAGTGGGGTATCAGAGGCCCACTCCCAATTTTTATCCAGAATTTCCTGGCGCTTCGTACTTTTCGTGTCCAAGTTGGTGCCTCCCGTAGTTCCCCCCCCCCCCCCCACTTCCAGGAGAATGGGGTCTCACAGGGGTCTGTATTGAGTGAATCTATATTTTTAGTAGCCATTAATGGTCTAGCAGCAGGGCCGTCCGTCTCACCCTCTCTGTATGCAGACGACTTCTGCATTTCGTACTGCTCCACCAGTACTGGTATTGCTGCGTGGCGCCTAAAGAGAGCCATCAACAAGGCGCAGTCATGGGCTCTAGCCCACGGCTTTCAGTTTTCGGCCGCAATGTCGTGTGTTATGCACTTCTGGCGGCGTAGTACCGTTCATCCAGAACAAGAACTTTACCTTACTGACGATCCCCTCACTGTAGTGGAGACGTATCGATTTTTAGTACTGGTTTTCGTCTCCTGATTGACTTGGCTTCCTCACCCAAGTCACGTCGGATCCAAGGCCGCGGCCTCGGTGTACACCTTGGAGAAGTACGCGATTGGACCACGAGTATAGGTGATAAAGGCAAGGACTCCAGTTCAGTGGCAAGTTCGTTGTCTTGGATAGAAGGGATCGGACGCGAACTGCAACTGTAAGCCCTGATCTGGGCCGCTGATGTAGGAGATGAACCGCAGTGGCTGGGAGAAGGAGATGGTAATTCGGATGCGCAGAACTACGAACGTGTGCAACGTAACTGGCGAGCAGTTCTGCACTCCTGACCAGTAATGGAGGAACTTCAGCCTCCACACGGACGCTGGTCACCATACTCATCCTAAAAGCTCCCGTCGCTAGTCGAACGTCACAGTGGTGCACTGGGTCGAGTAAACGCAACGCTGAGGGCGCCCCCAAACCAACGCTGAGAGCGTCGCCAAACCATAAACCAGAATCCCATAGTCAATGCGGGACTGAACAAGGGCTCTGTGTAGCTGCAGCAGCGTAGAGCTATCTGCACCCCAGTTGGCGTTGCTCAGGCAGCAGAGGGCATTGAGGTGCTGCCGACAAACTGGCCAAACAGACTGCGTGGAAACCGGTTCTGGGGTTGGGCATCTCTGAACCTGACCTGCGTTCTGACTTACGCCGCAAGGTTTTTCGGCTTTGGGAGACGGAATGGCATAACAGTACGCACAACAAAGTGTGTGTCATTAAGGAGACTACGAATGTGAAGCCTTCCATGCGTGCATCTCTCAAGGAATCAGTTGTCCTCTGCCGGCTCCACATTGGCCATGTTTGGGCGACCCATGGTTACCTCCTGCGCCGTGAAGGTCTTCAGTGTCCGTGCGGCGCCCGGTTGACAGTGGCCCATCTTCTGGTGCACTGTCCCACTTTGACTGCCCAGCGACGGAATCTTGGGTTACCGGACTCGTTGCCGCTAATTTTATCTGACAACGCCTCATTGGCTGATTTAGTTCTACATTTTATTCGTGAGGGTGGATTTTATCATTTTATTGAAGTTTTGACGCATGTCCTTTGTCCTTCTGTGTCCTCCACCCTAGTGCTTCTAGAGTGGAGGTTTTAATGTGTTGTAGAGTGGCTGGCATCTCCTTTTTATTCTCATGGTCATCCAGCTATGGTCATCTGCTTTGTTGTTTTGTTCTCTTCATCCCGTTTCTTGCGTTTCTATGTTTTTCTTGTCCCCCTTTTGTCTATTTATACGTTTGTTGACCTTCATCGTTCTTGTGATTTTTCCTTCCATTCCGTTTTGTGCTGTCAGTCTCGTTTGTTATATTCTCACTTGAGGGAATTTTTTATTCGGAACAACGGACTGAGGACCTCGTAGTTTGGTCCCTTCCCTCCCTCTTTTAATCCAGTCAGCCATAGGAAGCCTGGTTTCGTGCAACTTTTCATGCTAGATCTAACTTTTGCAACGTACAACCGCTCGAACATGCTTAGTGTAGTGAAGTCTTGATCTCCCTCTACAATATTTAGCCGCACTATTTCTTTATTCCTCAGGATGTGTGCCATTAATTTAGCCCTTCTTTTAGTAAGACATTAGATTCAGCATTTTTTCGTTAGTTATAGTTTTTCTACTCTGCAATATTCTTCTGTAATACTAAACTGCAAAAGTTCCTACCGTCTTCTTGTCTGTATTGTTTATCATCAACGCTTCGCACCCATTTAAGGCTACATTCTAGACAGATACTTTCAGGAAATACTTCTTAAAGACTTAATTCAAAATCGATATTAATATATTTCTCTTCTACAGTAAATCTTTACTTCCTATGGTCAGTGTGAATTATACCTTTTTTGATTCTTCTGTCGACAGTTCTTTTGCTGTCCAAGTAGTACAGTTCACTACTTTAACCCTTAACTCACGAGGTGTGGTCTCTCTGACCGAGCGAAAATTTTCGAACTCGCTCTCAAAGGCCAGTTGAGGCGGAATGCCTCTACACTAACCCTATCCTCCTTAAATTGCCAAGCCTACGATGTTGCGTTGTCGGTTGCGTTATCGCCTTTCCTGTTTATTCTTGACACGTCTTACTGATAGGTGTTGGAGTCTTCTTGACCGCTCCTCGTGAACTACGTACCTGTTTTCTTCAGTACGGTACCGCATAGCTCAAAATCTGTTGGCATGGATGTGTCATTTTTAACTTTCCCGAGTTTGATGAAATTGTTAGGCGGTCTCTGGATGAAGGTGTCAGTGATATAGATCAAGAAATAAACGAAAAAAAACGACGATTTTACATTAGCAGGTGATAACAACACTGCTATCGAAGAAGAGTATCATTCAGAGGAAGAACCTCAGGAAAGTTCTGATGGGGATCTGTCTGTTTCTTGAAGGAAATGCTTATTGTCTGTTAAAATCAAATGTGTTGTGTGTGGTGATAAGAAATTTAGTTCCGAGCAATGAATGTCAATTTGACAGACTTTCTTTTTGTACCTATAAGGTGGAATTTTTATGCGCAAATTTAAATCCCGGAATTTAGTTTAATTTGGAAATTTATTTGCTACACAGATTGTATAATTTTTCAGAATGTAAAATTCACTACTCCAACAGTCTATGTGTACTATTTAAAAGAACCACACAAAATTATGTGCTTTTGTGTGATAAACAGTAAAATGCTGGAGCCTTTGTTTAGTGCAATAAAATAAACTAGAAGGATTTAAGCAACACTTAAATAAATGTTATAAAGCATAAATTATAAATTTCAAATGATTTTTGTATTAAATCTCGGCTTAAACATAGGGGTCCCAGAGACCCTGCCTCGTGGTATACGTTACGGTATAGTCACCTTGCGAATTAAGGGTTAACGTCCAAATTCCTTTCTAAGTCACCCAGCATCACTCGATTCAATTCGACTACAATGATTTACGTTTGTTTTACTTTTAGTGTTGTTAATATTATTACATTTTCCCTTCAAGACTCTATACACTCCACTCTGCTGATCTTATAATGACAATAGCAAACTTTTTATTTGTTTTTCCTCAACTTTAGTCCAAGTTCTGCCACTTTTGTTTACTCCTTGTTCTTTGTAAAGAGTAAATGACCATGAGGTGAGGTTCTTCATACCTTCAGCATTTAAAATATTGCATTCCATTCAGTATTCACTAGACAGAATCCGAATAAAACAACACTGTCCCCAGTCCTACCTTATTCGAGTATGTGTGTGTGTGTGTGTGGGTGTGTGTGTGTGTTTTGTAGCGATACAGAAATTTGTTCAGTATCACCAAGAAATTTGCCACCTGCCTGGTACATGGTGAGCTGTATAGTACCGTATATTCTTAATGTTATTATTTTGTCATAGTAACAAATTTTAGTCGAAAAACTATAAAGTGTTCACTTGTTTATTCTTTCTCTGCACGCCACGGGATTGTCACGTCATCAGATTCAGCAACGAGATATTTCAGTACCGTCCACCGGTACCAGAACACTGAAGCTATACCACATCTTCTGCGGCGATTATGATTGCACAATGTAATTGACAGAAATATATTTAAAATCTTTAGTGTTGTGTACATTTTCGTTTTGACCACCGTGACACTACTGGTCTGGGAGCCACAGCGTTCTCTTCCATAAGTCTCTTAGTAATTAGAAAGCTGACACGAAGTAAGTGGTGGATTGAGTTACCAGTATACCCAACTTTCATTTATTAACATTCTTTTTAAATTCTGGTCTCACTGACAAACATCATAGTGCCACTCAACAGTAAGAAATCATACACAATATTCAGATTCTTTTCTTTACATTTTTTCAGAACTTTAGCACTCCGTCTACAGGCCACGAGTGGCCTACCGGGATCATCCGACCGCCGTGTCATCCTCAGTGGAGGATGCGGATAGGAGGGGCGTGGGGTCAGCACACCGCTCTTCCGGTCGTAAGATGGTCTTCTTGACCGAAGCCGCCACTATTCGGTCGAGAAGCTCCTCAGTTGGCATCACGAGGCTGAGTGGACCCCGAAAAATGGCAACAGCGCATGCCGGCCTGGATGGTCACCCATCCAAGTGCCGAACGCCCGACAGCGCTTAACTTCGGTGATCTCACGGGACCTATGTATCCACTGCGGCATTCGACAATTGAGCATTGGGCGTGCGGAGTTTCTGACGTCACAGAGGGGAAAAACACGTTGAAGAATCTTCCCGAACGTGCAGAGCGAAATCTAGAAAGACCGATATGCTGATCGTGAATTTGAACGAAGACCGATGAATTGAAGAACGCCACCGACCTCCATGTACGCCATCCAGGCCCATGAGAAATACAGGTTGTGGCGCATACGTCACGGCACGTGATACTGCTGGTCTTACAAGTGCCAGCAGCCTTCTCTGGCGAGGAGCGAGTAACTATTTCAGACGAGTTTAACAATTCTTAAATGCGCGTTTAAATGCATGCAAGTCCTCGATAACACACGACAGAGTTAAGAACTTTAGTAGGTACATTTTCATTGACATATTGATTTGCTGTGGGTACTGCTCCGAGCGTTCGCGAAATATGGCGGACAAGCCGACTAGTTTGACGTCACAACTTCGTTGCAGGGCATGTATTTCTCGTGGGCCCCGCAGGCGTTTACTCTTCAGTACAGAGGCACGAAAAACCATACTGGCATTCAGATAAAGCCCATATGTATACAGAGTGTCTCTAAACACCAGAAAATTGAAAATCTTTCGAATTTCCGTCGTTAATCGTATGATTTGTTGCAATAAAACGACGGGAAACGTCATACTGGTGGTGAATGAACTGTTATAACGTGTGAATTATGAAAGTATGCCGTTTTAAGCCAACGGTACGTTGAGGATCCCTCAACAACGTGTTTTTCTTGGTACAATTTGTTATAATTAAATGTCATCTAAAGCTTCAAGGAAATGGTAAGATGCAACGTATGGTCATACGTTACGCACAGTTGCTGTAATGAGTAGATGGCAGTTCTTTTTTCA
Source organism: Schistocerca nitens (assembly GCF_023898315.1). NCBI lineage: Eukaryota > Metazoa > Arthropoda > Insecta > Orthoptera > Acrididae > Schistocerca > Schistocerca nitens. Next base: position 899,254,057 of record NC_064617.1, on the reverse strand, counting down.
CTAACTTTCATGTTTTCTTTTAGGTTCTCATACTTTCTTATTAGTTTAATAAAAGTATATTCTGTAATTTTCAATGTTATGTACTGACTTGACAGAAAATCCTAGGAAGTTCTGGTCTTACGTTAAATCAGTAAGTGGCTCGAAACAGCATATCCAGACACTCCGGGATGATGATGGCATTGAAACAGAGGATGACACGCGTGAAGCTGAAATACTAAACACCTTTTTCCAAAGCTGATTCACAGAGGAAGACCGCACTGCAGTTCCTTCTCTAAATCCTCGCACAATCGAAAAAAATGGCTGACATCGAAATAAGTGTCCAAGGAATAGAAAAGCAACTGAAATCACTCAACAGAGGAAAGTCCACTGGACATGACGGGATACCAATTCGATTCTACACAGAGTACGCGAAAGAACTTGCCCCTCTTCTAACAGCCGTGTACCGCAAGTCTCTAGAGGAACGGAAGGTTCCAAGTGATTGGAAAAGAGCATAGGTAGTCCCAGTCTTCAAGAAGGGTCGTCGAGCAGATGCGCAAAAATATAGACCAATATTTCCGACATCGATCTGTTGTAGAATTTTAGAACGTGTTTTCTGCTCGCGTAACAGGTCATTTCTGGAAACCCAGAATCTACTCTGTAGGAATCAGCATGGATTCCGGAAACAGCGATCGAGTGAGACCCAACTCGCTTTATTTGTTCATGAGACCCAGAAAATATTAGATACAGGCTCCCAGGTAGATGCCATTTTCCTTGACTTCCGGAAGGCTTTCGATACAGTTCCGCACTGTCGCCTGATAACCAAAGTAAGACCCTACGAAATATCAGACCAGCTGTGTGGCTGGATTGAAGGATTTTTAACAAACAGAACACACCATGTTGTTCTGAATGGAGAGACGTCTACAGACGTTAAAGTAACCTCTGGCGTGCCACAGGGGAGTGTTATGGGACCATTGCTTTTCACAATATATATAAATGACCCAGTAGATAGTATCGGAAGTTCCATGCGGCTTTTCGCGGATGATGCTGTAGTATACAGAGAAGTTGCAGCATAAGAAAATTGCAGCGAAATGCAGGAAGACCTGCAGCGGATAGGCACTTGGTGCAGGGAGTGGCAACTGACCCTTAACATAGACAAATGTAATGTATTGCGAATACATAGAAAGAAGGTTCCTTTATTGTATGATTATATGATAGCGGGACAAACACTGGTAGCAGTTACTTCTGTAAAATATCTGGGAGTATGCGTGCGGAACGATTTGAAGTGGAATGATCATATAAAATTAATTGCTGGTAGGAAGGCTGCCAGGTTGAGATTCATTGAGAGAGTCCTTAGAAAATGTAGTCGTCAACAAAGGAGGTGGCTTACAAAACACTCGTTCGACCTACACTTGAGTACTGCTCATCAGTGTGGGATCCGTACCAGATCGAGTTGACTGAGGAGATAGAAAAGATCCAAAGAAGAACGGTGCGTTTCGTCACAGGGTTATTTGGTAAGCGTGATAGCGTTACGGAGATGTTTAGCAAACTCAAGTGGCAGACTCTGCAAGAGAGGCGCTCTGCATCGCGGTGTAGCTTGCTGTCCAGGTTTCGAGAGGGTGCGTTTCTGGATGAGGTATCGAATATATTGCTTCCCCCTACTTATACCCCCCGAGGAGTTCACGAATGTAAAATTAGAGAGATTCGAGTGCGCACGGAGGCTTTCCGGCGGTCGTTCTTCCCGCGAACAGGAAAGGGAGGTCATGGCAGTGGCACGTAATGTGCCCTCCGCCACACACCGTTGGGTGGCTTGCGGAGTATAAATGTAGATGTAGATGTAGACTATACGTGCGCTCTTCGTGAGGAATGAATTTGTTCGTTTGGCTTAATCTACAAGACGGGTTGGACTACATGCGTTAAGGTATTTTGCACTTTCTTGCTTTAAGTTTTGTATTTCACATGTTGTAAGGATTCTGCTACTGATAAGGGACAGTAATCAAGCAAGATCGACCATAGGGCATCATTAAAAGTTAAGGAGACGAAATAATTTTTTGCTTTTGTGGAGAAATATTCTAAATTTTTGTGGCACTGTTTTGACGGAAGCCGATGTCATTGACTGGGCATGGTACTTTCAGTTTTCCCTTGTTCGTGGGTATTGGAGTTCTTACTTACAAATGATACAGACAGAACAACGAGACTAGCAAATGGTCAAGGGAGAAAATGTGCTTTTTAATAGAGCAAACGAAGTAATTTTACCCTCGCTCATTTGATAAACAGTATTATCTGCGAGCCAAATAAAGCCGGTAACTGCCGCCGGAGCGCGTTGCGGTAGCGTATACCACGTTGGGGCACAAATATTATACACTCCTGGAAATGGAAAAAAGAACACATTGACACCGGTGTGTCAGACCCACCATACTTGCTCCGGACACTGCGAGAGGGCTGTACAAGCAATGATCACACGCACGGCACAGCGGACACACCAGGAACCGCGGTGTTGGCCGTCGAATGGCGCTAGCTGCGCAGCATTTGTGCACCGCCGCCGTCAGTGTCAGCCAGTTTGCCGTGGCATACGGAGCTCCATCGCAGTCTTTAACACTGGTAGCATGCCGCGACAGCGTGGACGTGAACCGTATGTGCAGTTGACGGACTTTGAGCGAGGGCGCATAGTGGGCGTGCGGGAGGCCGGGTGGACGTACCGCCGAATTGCTCAACACGTGGGGCGTGAGGTCTCCACAGTACATCGATGTTGTCGCCAGTGGTCGGCGGAAGGTGCACGTGCCCGTCGACCTGGGACCGGACGGCAGCGACGCACGGATGCACGCCAAGACCGTAGGATCCTACGCATTGCCGTAGGGGACCGCACCGCCACTTCCCAGCAAATTAGGGACACTGTTGCTCCTGGGTTATCGGCGAGGACCATTCGCAACCGTCTCCATGAAGCTGGGCTACGGTCCCGCACACCGTTAGGCCGTCTTCCGCTCACGCCCCAACATCGTGCAGCCCGCCTCCAGTGGTGTCGCGACAGGCGTGAATGGAGGGACGATTGGAGACGTGTCGTCTTCAGCGATGAGAGTCGCTTCTGCCTTGGTGCCAATGATGGTCGTATGCGTGTTTGGCGCCGTGCAGGTGAGCGCCACAATCAGGACTGCATACGACCGAGGCACACAGGGCCAACACCCGGCATCATGGTGTGGGGAGCGATCTCCTACACTGGCCGTACACCACTGGTGATCGTCGAGGGGACACTGAATAGTGCACGGTACATCCAAACCGTCATCGAACCCATCGTTCTACCATTCCTAGACCGGCAAGGGAACTTGCTGTTCCAACAGGACAATGCACGTCCGCATGTATCCCGTGCCACCCAACGTGCTCTAGAAGGTGTAAGTCAACTACCCTGGCCAGCAAGATCTCCGGATCTGTCCCCCATTGAGCATGTTTGGGACTGGATGAAGCGTCGTCTCACGCGGTCTGCACGTCCGGCACGAACGCTGGTCCAACTGAGGCGCCAGGTGGAAATGGCATGGCAAGCCGTTCCACAGGACTACATCCAGCATCTCTACGATCGTCTCCATGGGAGAATAGCAGCCTGCATTGCTGCGAAAGGTGGATATACACTGTACTAGTGCCGACATTGTGCATGCTCTGTTGCCTGTGTCTATGTGCCTGTGGTTCTGTCAGTGTGATCATGTGATGTATCTGACCCCAGGAATGTGTCAATAAAGTTTCCCCTTCCTGGGACAATGAATTCACGGTGTTCTTATTTCAATTTCCAGGAGTGTATATAAGAGTCGCATCGTTTCTGAGCTTTCGCGACGCTCAACGTTGACCGTGTGGAGACGGTTGAACGGAGTGAAGGGCTGTGTGGTTAGAGGCGAGCGTGGGACGTGAACGGATGAGCGCACATTTAGCATAGGTTGTGCGATTCCGGGTAGGCACTGACACCGGGAAAAGATATTATTTGCTCACCGATGTATGTAAATATCAATGTTCCGCTACTCCGCACAGAGCAGATTATGTAAATAAGAGTAATTTTATCAAGTGCAGTACATAAAGTTTTGTGATCTGTATCAACATTTTTCTGTCTCTCTTCATTTTCCCGAGTCCGAGGCTCTGTGGCCCCATGAATTAAAGCACGCCACTTTCTCCTGACCGCCGGCCGGAGTGGCCGTGCGGTTCTAGGCGCTACATCTGGTACCGAGCTACCGCTACGGTCGCAGGTTCGAATCCTGCCTCGGGTATGGATGTGTGTGATGTCCTTAGGTTAGTTAGGTTTAATTAGTTCTAAGTTCTAGGCGACTGATGACCTCAGAAGTTAAGTCGCATAGTGCTCAGAGCCATTTGAACCATTTCTCCTGTCCCGCACTTTCTCCCGCAGACTTTCCATGTGCCAGCGATCCATCTCATGTTTTACCGCCATCTTCTCGATGTGCCTTCGACCTTCACCAGTAGTAATGCCTTTTTCCAGCGAATCGCGTCTTCACGTAGTGTGCCCACTGTAGGTCAGTTTTTCAAAAATGGTTCTGAGGTCATCAGTCCCCTAGAACATAGAACTACTTAATCCTAACTAACCTAAGGACATCACACACATCCATGCCCTAGGCAGGATTCCAACCTCCGACCGTAGAGGTCGCGCGGTTCCCGCTTAAAGCGCCTACAATGTGTGTGAAATCTTATGGGACTTAACTGCTAAGGTCATCACTCCCTAAGCTTACACACCACTTAATCTTAGTTATCCTAAGGACAAATATACACACACCCATGCCCGAGGGAGGACTCGAACCTCCGCCGGGACCAGCCACACAGTCCGTGACTGCAGCACCTTACACCGCTCGGCTAATCCCGCGCGACTAGGTCAGTTTTTGTTGCAGTATTAGACATTCCAGATATCATCATAGTTAACTGTGAACAGTTTAAAATGTGACTCTGACCTGTAAACGGTTTACAGCTTCACTTCCATTTAACTAAAGCTACTAGCATCCCTGAATTTAAGACTGGGCATCTTATTCGGTAGTTTGAGAGCCCTGGCCCAATCACTAATAACGTTCATTTAAGCCTCACATAAAGAAAGCCGGACATACGTACTGTCACTGTGCTAGGACATCAGTCAAGACGCCAGGTTGGTGGATAGTTAGAACTTCTGTGTGTTCTACCTTGTGGTAGGATACACATATAGCCCCTTGCACACTCTGCATTCAAAGTACAAATCTGCGAGGGCGAGTGTTGTCGACAGTTTGTAGGACGGACACTAGGACGTTAAACGTGAAGAACATTAGCATTTGTTGTCATGAAGCCGTGATGGTTAATTACGTCCGTGCCCTATTAATGTTGTCGAAATGACCGTAGGGAGTTTGGAAAGAGTGTGGGCGACTGTAGAATAGGCTCACCACACGTACACGGTTGCAACTAGAGCTTCAGAGCTAATTCACTGCGAATCTTTGCTGATACTGTTCCGCGGTTGCTGCAGCTTCTGAATTATATTTGTGTGCGTATATCATTCCTGATACTCTGTTACAATGATAGTGTGCTCTGCGGGGGCGCCTAAATACCTCTTGTTCTGCAACCTATAGAGAGCAGAACCCAATACGTACTGGCACCGCTGCCTACGCGCCCCTGTAAGCCGATACGCAGACATTGTTCACGTTTCTGCACTCATTGATGGTAAATTCGCTAAACGTGAAACGCCTGACGGATACTGGATTGTGGCAGTGAACCTCACTTCGTCGTTCTGCTCTCAACTACAGGCAGGATATCACTGCACAGCGCGTGCACATGAACAGACACATCGAGAGGGGGAGGGGATGGAAGGGAGAGAGTGTGGAAGAGAGAGTGGGTGGGGAAGGAGAGACATAAGAGGGAGAGAGATAAATTCGTTCCATACGAGTAAAGATTTCACAATGCAGCGCAATTATTGTTACCTGTTCATCTCTACGTGTTATTATTTCAACAAGAATATTCATCTAATCTTCTGTGATGAAATTCATCTCCTGATACAGCTTCTGTCAAGAATCGGCTATTTTTGTAGTAAAAATACATTTCTAGAATATAATACTTCACTAAACAAAATTTATCAGTACAGAGCACATGAGTACGTTATGATTATGTTTTCACCATAATTATTTATTTGGCATTAAAGAGAATAATATGGATAAGAAGGATCATAAAAGTAGGTTGTATATATGGAGGAAGCCAGGAGATATTGACAGGTTTCAGACACATTATATAATGGTAAGACAGAGATTTAGGAACCAGATTTTAGATTGTAAGACATTTCCAGGGGCAGATGTGAACTCTGACCACAATCTATTTGTTATGAACTGTAGATTAAAACTGAAGAAACTGCAAAAAGGTGGGAATTTAAGGAGATGGGACCAGGATAAAGTGACAGAACCAGAGGTTGTAAAGAGTTTCAGGGAGAGCATTAGGGAACGTTTGACAAGAATGATGGAAACAAATACAGTAGAGGAAGAATGGGTGAAGGCAGCAGAGGATGAAGTAGGTAAAAAGACGAGGGATAGTAGAAATCCTTGGGTGACAGAAGAAATATTGAATTGATGAAAGGAGAAAATATAAAAACGTAGTAAATGAAGCAGGCAAAAAGGAATACAAACGTCTCAAAAATGAGATCGACAGGAAGTGCAAAATGGATAAACAGGCATGGCTAGAGGGCAAATGTAAGGATGTAGAGGCTTATCTTACTTGGGGTAAGGTAGATACCGCCTATAGGAAAATTAAAGAGACCTTTGGAGAAGAGAGGATCATTTGTATGAATATCAAGAGCTCAGCTGGAAACCCATTTCTAAGCAAAGAAGGGAAAGCAGAAAGGTGGAAGGAGTATACAGAGGGTCTGTACAAGGGCGACGGAGGACAATATTATAGAAATGGAAGACAATGTAGATGAAGATGAAGATGAAATAGGAGATATGATACTGGGTGAAGAGTTTGACAGATCACTGAAAGACCTAAGTTGAAACAAGGCCCTGGGAGTAGACAACATTCCATTAGAACTATTGACAGCCTTGGGAGAGCCAGTCCTGACAAAACTCTACCATCTGGTGAGCAAGATGTATGAGACAGGTGAAATACCCTCAGACTTCAAGAAGAATATAATAATTCCAATCCCAAAGAAAGCAGGTGTTGACAGATGGGAAAATTACCGAACTATCAGTTTAATAAGTCACGGCTGCAAAATACTAAAGCGAATTCTTTACAGACGAATGGAAAAACTGGTAGAAGCCGACTTCGGGGAAGATCAGTTTGGATTCCGTAGAAATATTGGAACACGTGAGGCAATACTGATCCTACGACGTATCTTAGAAGCTAGATTAAGAAAAGGCAAACCTACGTTTCTAGCATTTGTAGACTTAGAGATAGGCTTTGAGAATGTTGACTGGAATACTGTCTTTCAAATTCTTAAGGTGGCAGGGGTAAAATACAGGGAGCGAAAGGCTATTTACAATTTGTACAGAAAGCAGATGGCAGTTACAAGAGTCGAGGGACATGAAATGAAAGCAGTGGTTGGGAAGGGAGTGAGACTGGGTTGTAGCCTATCCCCGATGTTATTCAATCTGTATAGTGAACAAGCAGTAAAGGAAACAAAAGAAAAATTCGGAGTAGGTATTAAAATCCATGGAGAAGAAATAGAATCTTTGAGGTTCGCCGATGACATTGTAATTCTGTCAGAGACAGCAAAGGACCTGGAAGAGCAGTTGAACGGAATGGACGGTGTCTTGAAAGGAAGATATAAGATGAACATCACCAAAAGCAAAACGAGAATAATGAAATGTAGTCGAGTTAACTCGGGTGATGCTGAGGGAGTTAGATTAGGAAATGAGACACTTAAAGTAGTAAAAGAGTTTTGCTATTTGGGGAGCAAAATAACTGATGATGGTTGAAGTAGAGAAGATATAAGAAGTAGACTGGCAATGGCAAGGAAAGCGTTTCTGAAGAAGAGAAATTTGTTAACATCGAGCATAGATTTAAGTGTCAGGAACTCATTTCTGAAAGTATTTATATGGAGTGTAGCCATGTATGGAAGTGAAACATGGACGATAAATAGTTTGGACAAGATGAGAATAGAAGCCTTCGAAATGTGGTGCTGCAGAAGAATGCTGAAGATTAGATGGGTAGATCACATAACTAATGAGGAGGTATTGGATTGGGGAGAAGTGGAATTTGTGGCACAACTTGAGTAGAAAAAGGGACCGGTTGGTAGGACATGTTCTGAGGTATCAAAGGATCACCAATTTAGTATCGGAGGGCAGCGTTGAGGGCAAAAAGACGTAGAGGGAGACCAAGAGATGAATACACTAAGCAGATTCAGAAGGATGTAGGCTGCAGTACGTGCTGGGATATGAAGCAGCTTGCACAGGATAGAGTAGCATGGACAGCTGCATCAAACCAGTCTCAGGACTGAAGACCACAACAACAACAACAAGGAACTGAGGCGAATGGAAGGCCTTTACTTGATGCAGATATATCTGATATAGTTAAATGATAAACACAAAATCTCGATTTACGGAGCAGTTAGGTAAAACCTCTGGTGGGCAGTGTTTAATAATTATCCAGAGAAAAATTGAGAAAGTACTAATAAACATTGAAACTGAGCTGCAAGTCAGTGGTATCTGGACAAGTGATGTAGCCCATTAGTGCCCGAATTGTTTCCTTTGTTATTGTTATTACATTTTTTACTTTATTGTTTTTTGTTACAGTGAAAAATGAGCATTTAAAGCGAAATAACAATTTTTACCTTTCTAGTTTTAACATGATCCACTATACCGTATTCAAGGTGTAATGGATATAAGTGCATATATTTTTATTTGTTATACCTTAATACATACATAATTCACTGTGTTCGCTCTTTTTGTCTGCGTCGAATAGTCTTCCTACAGACATATCACGAACTTTACTACTTGAAATTTTCTGCGAGTCGTAACCGCACCAGTAATAACTGTTAACGGCTTGCTCTTGCCACATGTACTTGGATGTACTAAGGAACATACATACATAATACTCCTCATATCTATAGTTACTAATCTGCAGACGAAGTAAATACTGATATATGTTCAGTACACTTCCCTCAGTCACCAATAGGAACATCTGCCCTTATATCCGTTGCAGCATGTATGTAATGCTAGGCACTACTGAGACGAAATCACACAATGAGATGAGGTTATGCTTCTTTGTGCATAAATAAATAAATTAAACTCGAGTGCAAACTTTAACTCAAGAACAAAAACAAAAATTAATTTGTTTGATAAACAGAAAAATATTCGGGATACAGTCGTACATTACATTCCTTGTACGCGGTACGTGATGATGTCTCATAGTTTATTCCAGCAAATCATTTACTTTTGAATTACCGTCTTTTTCCAATCAGGTGCTCCATTCCATAAAACTGGGGTACAGTACTGGAGTGTGGGGCTTATACTGGCCCTTTAAGTGGCGGAGTATAACTCCTTGTATACACCTGCACAGTTTCTCTTTGAACATTTACTCGAGAGATTATACATCAATCCGTACACTGGAGTTTTCAGGCATTGTGTACAGTAACATCCAACGAGCAACTCAAGAGCTCAGTACTGTTTACTCTTACGTATGTTTATCCTGCACTGACTCATACTTTGATCCATTTGATCAGTTTCACGCATGTGCTTTTTGCATTCTATCAGGATGGACCATTGGGATACTACGTTGTGCTTCCGTGACTGCTAAGGGTACCTTTTAAAGTTACTCACCCGGTTCGCAATAGTCGTATTTGATGCTGTGGAAACAACGGAGTTGTACCGTCATTTATTACATGGAAACAGACCATTTTTTTTTCATGTGGTGGAATGAATATTACCTCTTTCTTTCTCTATTTTCTTCTTTTTTGGACGGGGGAAATTTTTGGGATACAATTTTCTCTCTGTTTCAGTGTCCCTTACATAATACAAAATTGCAACAGCAATAGGCATAACAGAATAACGTGTAAGAATGCTCTCATTAGTGCTTACCGCGGTATAATGAGACTTAGGCTGTAGAAAATATATTCAAACTGATTTTCCAATTGTTCCTAGTAGTGGACTACTACTAACACAGAAATGAAAGCAAACATATTCACAAATCCTTCAATAATACATAGCACGATTATAGGACTTCACTGTTGTAAGAAAAAAAGGTTAATTAATGACGTTTAGCATTTATGAAATGCTGGGCACTAATGGATTTATACATTGATGACGATAGTGAAGGCGAACGGTATACAAATTAAAAGATGATCCCTAAATATTAATATTAAATGAACAGAACAAATGAAAGTAACTTGAGAACCTGTTTTTTTGGAAATGCGTATCAATCTATTAATATGTCACAAACAGAGCGAATTTTGAAAAAGCGAAGACAAAATGTCCAATACACCTTTTATCATTTATAAATTTTATGAGTGTTCTTAGTAATATGGTCCTCAAACAACGAAAATGTTTTTGGAGATTAAAATGAGTACTATGATTGTTACATTAAAGGTCAAAGAGCAGTGTAAGAGACATCTGAGTTTCCGTTTTCACATGAATCGTATTGACAAGAAAGAAATATTGAGAGGTAGTGTGGACATTCGGAATTAAGCACATAGGAATTCATGTAAAAGTATCCGTTCATAAGATTTAGTATCGATAGAGACGAATGTCAAAATGACTTATCAGTCTACATAAGAACTAGTTGCTATTATTAATAGCAAATATTTTCTATTTTGTATTGTTTTGTGCATTAGTGTCAAGAAAATAAGTGAAGTATTGTTTCTGAACTGTGAGGATACTGTAAATGTAATGTTATTTGTGTACTGAGGTGTTAGCCTACGTAATTATTGATAACTATTGCTGTTGAGGCAGTTGTAAGGTTTGGGAAATTTTGGAGCCATGAAAGACTGTGAACGTGTGTAACTGGCGATAAAAAGAGAAGGGTTGTAGTACGACTGATGAATAACAAATAGTCCAAGAAACGTGACGATGTGAAGAAGTATTAATTGAAATATAGACAAAAGCAAGAGAGTTATTTATGCAGAGAGGACTACAAACAGAAGTTTTGTCTATTGTTATCACACCGCTCTTGCAACTTCAACGAAGTCATAGGCTGTAATAGGAATTGACAATGGAATGAATAATGAAGATTAATGAAATTTTGTGCCAAAATGTACCGAACAAATTTTAGTGAAGTAGCTTGCTTCAGTATCTATGGAACTGATTAAAAAATGAAGTTACATAACTTCGATCGTAGGCCAACAATTAGTTGCAGTTTGTTTAATGCTGTATTTGATGGACTTTCCAAAATACTGATTAGTTCACCAACTCAAAATGAAACATTGAAGTGTTTGCACAGTTTTAACATCAGTGTATATCAACTGAATTTGCTTTCTTTTGCCAAAATATGACTGACTATGACGACGTCCCTTTTTCTCTTTATGGCTCATTCAATTCACCACCTGCGAGTGATCTGTCAGCTGGAGTTCGCCTCAAAGGTGATACACAATTCTTCTCTTTTCGTCCCAAATTGACATCGTCAACGAGTGATATTTTCTAGGAAATATGCTAGCGTGAAATTACCGTTCTATTAAGTAAGAAGTGAACCAGTCGAAATTAAATAAAATATTGCAGACACACATACTTCATCAGCTCAACATTTTAAATTATATTCATAACATTTTCTTTCATTTACATATTCTCACAACTGTTACACAGTAATGAAATTCACAAGGATGCACCTTTATCATTTGTGTGCTATTTTATATTGATGTGTTAAACATTACATTTCATTTTAGTTATCTGACTAGCCTGATGTTTAAAGTCGTTTGGGTACTTCTTAACATATGATAACCAAAATATTAACTTTCACTGACTGTTGAAGACAGCAATCACTATTTATTAAATGGTGTTCCAAGTGTGAGAGAACCCTCACCCCATTACTGTTTCAATGTAACTCACAGGATAACAAGTAGTAGAAACATCACACAATCTCACGTAAAATGTAATGTAACGTTAACTGCAGTTGGCCACATAAGGCTGTAGAGAATGCTGAACAAACAGAAACAGAGACTGAAATAAAAGCCGAACATCATCTACACCCATCAATGGATGGGAAAAAACTGGTGATATTGTCGAAACGGTCTATAACATGCATTTGTCTAAACGAGAAGAAAAGATGCTTCTTTTGAAGATGGAGCACTTACTGTCATACTCGTAGTGACTTTATTTTCAAGAAAACTTTTCGTACAGGTGGATTGTGGAAGAAATAGCGTTACATTTTCCCCGCATGAATAGGACTAGACAATAATGAATGTAGATTCGACGGGTCGTATAAACAATGTTTATACGGCATACAGTTCGAGTTGATTTCTGAAGTTTGTCATTCCAGTGGTAAAGCTTTATAATTGTTGTCTGGATAGTGAAGGTCATCAACTTTAAGACTGGTCTGAAAGGTGTTTTGTAATACACCTTTGCACTTGCTGTTATGTCAAGAAACATAAAAGAGTAAAAATTTACGAACGGTGGAAGAGCGTGTACATTTTTTGGGGCAACCTGTAAGTATGGAGAACTCCCATATAGAGAGCTTAAAGACCAGGGTTTGTGGAAAAACTTTTTGAATAATACGCTGTATACGATGTACTATCGTTGCGAAAAGAGGAATAGATTTCGTATTAAACCCAGTCGTCGGGAAGAAACATACATGGACATTTGTACTTTGCAAGCCACTGTGCAGTGCGTGGCAGTAGGTGTTACGTACCAGAATCTAAGATTCTGTCCCATTCCATGAGCATACTGAGCAAGGTAGCATGATTTGTCAGTATGTGTCTTACTTGCACTAAAATAACCTTATTCGCATAATACAAAGGCGAGATGTACGATGGTGACAGCAGAATTGTCACACGGTCTTTCTCAAATAGTACTTCTCTACATTTACCCAAGTGGGTTGCCGTGAAAACATTTCTGCGTTTATTCCACAGATTCCCACTTAAGTTCTCCAGAATCTCCGCATCTCGGTTACCATGTTTTTTTCCCAGACAGAAATTTTTCAACTTTTCCGATATTCTCACATTTATTTTATCACGTGTATTCCTCAATTGTCTGTTTTGTCTGTTTGCAATTACTATAAACAAATGCATCATGGAAAGTATTCGAAGGAATAAGTGCATACAGCTATCAGGTCCTGTCTACATCCCCAATAATATCAAAGCAAAACTGTGACACCTTATTACGCTATTCCACCGCGTTTTTGGAAAAATGAGTTTGAAGTGAACGTTATGTTTCAGTAAGAGCCTTCGTACTGAGAGCATAAATACTCGTATATAGAAGAATAATAAATGCGCTCTTCGGGCTAATAAATGAACGAATTAGAAACAGGTCCCTTCCGCCTGCTTCTCTAATATCTGCAGCGTACCAGAAAATTCAGCGCAGTCGCTTGCAACATGCGAGTAAACGAAAACACACAAACACACACACACACACACACACACACACACACACACACACACACGAGTATTATTTGGCGTAGTAGTCTCAAATGCCTTGTCGCTGTCGGTGTCCTCGGAGCGTGTACAGCCTGCTCTTTATGCAACTCCGCGTAACACACTTAGCCTGAGACATTCCCCAGGGCCGCACAGGGGGTGTCTCACAGCGATATACAGGGCCCCTGCTCCAGACGTCCGACCGAATATTAGGACTCCCACCAGTACCAGATGGTGTCGACACAGATGCTTCCACTGACCGACCGAGGCCAAACATTGCTGTCGGAAACCGTCCTCCAAAACACTGTACGCCTGGCTGGGTTATTAAGTCGCGCCACGGTATTGGCGTTTCCGAGTTCCAGCATTGAGGCAAAGAGTTTTCTCATTAGCTACACCCAGAGGGAACACGAATTTGCCAATAAGCAAACGGCAGCCTTACCGGTAGTAATATCAAACGCTGTTCCTATAACACGGAATTTTCAGAAAGCAGAGATGGGAAAATTAAACGAAAGGCGAAATGCAAAGAGAAAGAGTAGAGAAGTTGTATCCAGAAAGTAAGAGATCATCTGAAATTAGCCTTTTACATCCCTAGCGATAACTCAGCCGTGCAAACAGTGGAGACAGATCTGCATTATGTCCAATAATTCTAATCAGCCGGGAATATTCTGTAGTGATCGTGTTCCCAAATAAAAGAGGGTGATCAAAGGAGAGATAACAAGTTCTTTTGCGATAATAACGGTGATACATCGTAGATATTTCTGAATATTCGATGAAGGGCATGTTATACAAACTTTGTCATCAAAAGTGAAGCTCAATGTGTTTAAAATGCTGTTTATCTGAAGAGATAAATTACTGAATGTTAAACTAATTACAAGAGTTAATTTTTCTTTTATACTAGCAGTCGGCAGTAAAACGTATCCCCTGCGGGATACTGAAATCTACGTAAGTAACCGAGGAAATTTTTCGCACTCAACCAATAAATGCTATAAATTTGACATCAGGAGGAGAAAAAGGATCTTATCATAGATTTAATAAAGAATTATCCATCACCCATTACCACTGGGAAATTGAAAAGTAGGTGACTTGGGATTTTAAGATTACCGCTAATTACTGTTAAACTTAATTTCCTCTTGAAAAATTACACTACTGGCCATTAAAACTGCTACACCACGAAGATGATATGCTACAGACGCGAAATTTAACCGACAGGAAGAAGATGCTGTGATATGCAAATGATTAGATTTTCAGAGCATTCACACAAGGTTGGCGCCGGTGGCGACACCTACAACGTGCTGACATGAGGAAAGTTTCCAACCGATTTCTCATACACAAACAGCTGTTGACCGGCGTTGCTGGGGAAACGTTGTTGTGACGCCTCGTGTAAAGAGGAGAAATGCGTACCATAACGTTTCCGACTTTGATAAAGGTCGGATTGTAGCCTATTGCGATTGCGGTTTATCGTATCGCGACATTGCTGCTTGCGTTGGTCGAGATCCAATGACTATTAGCAGAATATGGAATCGGTGGGTTCAGAAGGGTAATACGGAACGCCGTGCTTGGTCCCAACGGCCTCGTATCACTAGCAGTCGAGATGACAAGCTTCTTATCCGCATGGCTGTAACGGATCGTGCAGCCGCGTTTCGATCCCTGAGTCGACAGATGGGGACGTTTACAAGACAAGAACCATCTGCACGAACAGTTCGACGACGTTTGCAGCAGCATGGACTGTCAGCTCGGAGACCATGGCTGCGGTTACCCTTGACGCTGCATCACAGACAGGGGCGCCTGCGATGTTGTACTCAACGATGAAACTTTGTTGCAGGTCCTGTAAGGTCCTTTCTGGATACAGAAAATGTTCGACTGCAGCACTGGCGAGCACATTCTGCAGATCTCTTAACAATTGAAAACGTCTGGCCAATGGTTTCCTAGCAACTGGCTCATCACAATACGCGTCACTACTCTTGACGAACTGTGGTATCGTGTTGAAGCTGCAAGGCCGTGTCCCTGTACACGCCATCCAAGCTCTGTTTGACTCAATGCCCAGGCATATCAAGGCCGTTATTACGGCGAGAGGTGGTTGTTCTGGGTACTGATTTCTCAGGATCTATGCACCCAAATTGCGTGAAAATGTAATCACATGTCAGTTCTAATATAATATATTTGTCCAATGAATACCCGTATATCATCTGCATTTTTTCTTGGTGTAGCAATTTTAGTGGTCAGTTGTGTAATTGCAAATACTTCAGACTTATTTTCACACATTGCGTGAGGAGGTTCTATGGTTACTTTAGTGGACTCATATTGCAAACGACTAGTGACTAATCCCTGCCATTATAATGGGGTTATTTCGTATCGTTTTATTGAATAACGTAATGCTCCATCCTTCTCCAGCTCATTTAATGAACTCTCTCTAGCTTTTTTTTTCTCTTTCCTCCCTTTTTATAAGCAGTGATTGTAGAAAAAGACACACAAACATTTATCTTAAATTTTATCAGAAGTTGTAGCTTAATTTAATTAATTTGGGCATAAATGTAGAACATAATTTGCATTTTTATTAGTTTCGAGCGTCTTCAGAACCACATTATCCTTTTATTCCAGCTCTAATGATGGCCAATGTTCATTATCTGGATCGATTAAATGCCATTTTTCACCATTAACGGGACGAATCTTCGATATTTAGTACGCCAGAACATAATGAAGCTCTGCGTTGTTACGTTTCATGATAATTATGTATACATAGATTGTGAAGCGGGTAAGTATTGAAGGTAGCAATAGTACTCTTGCTATGGTCTTCTGTAAAACGTCTTGCAGCAAGGGGGCGGCAACGGGCTAAATGTCAAGGCCAGTATCGTGGATGCAGCGTCGTTTCAAGATAACGTTACATAACAATTGGGCTATTACGCTATGTTGGCCACCTTGGCATTAGTATATTGCACTTGTGCTTCTCTTTTTATGGTAAGTACTTCCGGGAAGTCGTAACATGACTAAGTACATTACCTTAAATAAAAAGTGTTTAGTTGATTGTGAATAATGTTTCTTTATGATCGTATGTGCGAAATAGGTGCCAGATCACCTTTATAAGATAAATAGTTTTTTTATTTTACGTTTGTGCGATATTAGAAAGAAACTTTTATGGGATTACCTGCCTCAATCATTAATCCAACAGAGTCACCATTTACGTTCGGTTGTTGTTGTCTCCAGTCCGAAGTTTATCCTCTGCTGCCCTCTTCCTCTCTCTCAGCAAATGCTACAACCTGCTTTAATATGCATTTGTGCACTGTATTTAAGCCTTGGTTTGCCTCTAAAATTTTAATCCCTTCCTCGCACGTCCCTTTTCATCTAAGGGTATACGGAACGCCCTATGCTTACAATGTTAAATTGAGCTAAAAGTTAGGAACATTTCCTCATTTGTTATTTGGACGATACTCTTGATTTTTTCACAGAACGCAGAGATATGTTCTGCTTTTATGCTGAATTATTAATTTTGAAAAAATAATGTATAGTTTTTCAGATATTTTATTTTTTGTAAATGTGAAAAAAAGTTATACATTTTAACTAGTATTTTAAAATTTACATCCATTAATACAAAATAATTCCACATATTTTTAATTCAGATATATTAGAAGGTCGTAAGGAACAACTACAGAAAATTTCATCTTTCTACTATACATAGGCCCTGAGAAAATGTACCTTTACACAAAAAAAAACTAAAGTTACGGGAAATTAGCTTCAAAGTTTTTACTTCAGTACAAGCCTGCTCCATAGCTTGTATCATCAGAATCGTCCAAAAGATTCCTCTTGATGGCTCTGCTATGCTGTCTAGCCATCTTTGAATATACTTTTATGGCATTATCTGAAGATCTGAGCCGTTCCTTGTCAAAACAAAGCATAGCTGCGGCAGTTCGTAGTCCTACACAGAGCCCCAACTTCTGCAGAACTTTGCACTTTGTTATATTGCCCTGATTGAATGATGAAACAGCATCATAAACGCGAAAGTGAAGTGTGCTTATACCCACAAACACAGTTTTAGGTAGTCTATTCCATATCACATGGTTCACACACTCATTTGGATTTTGAGTCCGGCCATGAAGACATTTCTTTAGTAGACTAATATCTGCGAAGTCTCGGAATATTGGTTTTATTTCATCCATTATGGCAGGTGGCAGCTGAT
The DNA here is from genome assembly GCF_023898315.1 of Schistocerca nitens. Taxonomy (NCBI): domain Eukaryota; kingdom Metazoa; phylum Arthropoda; class Insecta; order Orthoptera; family Acrididae; genus Schistocerca; species Schistocerca nitens. The sequence goes on along the minus strand of NC_064617.1, from coordinate 899,236,433 downwards.
GAGGGTGATTTTATTGTTTCTTAGTTACCTTGCCTCTGTTGTACTTGCACCAACTATCGTCTCCTTTTGGACATAGCCCATGTTGGGGATTCTCATTGTTTGAAGCTGTATGAAAAAACAGAGCCCAGACTGCTCTTCTCATTAATTCTGCATTTTCTGTATTCTGTTTTATCTATTGTAGCATCTGTCAGTCTATTTTGCCCATCTAAAGTTTTTCCATCGCTCAATTTCTTGCCTTTCATGCTAGCCTTGAGCCGTCTTGATCCCATCCTTTTCTAAACATGGCCAACACACTCACATAGGGTCTCAGTTCCTCAATTTCTTTGAAAGCCTTTGAGTCACCGTCTCCAAGATAATTTATGTATCTAACGTTGTACCATTTCACTGAGCGTTGATAAATACTTCTTACACCAACAACTTCGATACCACCACTTGACCCATAGTAATTTGCCATGCACTCCTCTTCATGTTTAGTTTTCATTTTCTCCTTGCATCTGCAATGCTTGGAAAGTATTGCCACATCAACTACCTTACCAGTCTCCACACTTGTAGCTGTTACTACACCATTCAGAGATGTTTGGCCTCTCTTCTGCCAGCTTCCATCAAAAGCTATGGACAAGTTTCTGCTATTATTATTTTCAACAACTGCTTCCTCAACAGTATCTTTCATGTTTTCCTGTGTCACATCTTCTACAGCAGAGCCTATTGCAATTATGTGTTTGTTAAATTATGAAGGTGGAGGAGGGAGGTTCATCACACCACACAACATGGCACCTGCAGCCCTGCCCTTTCCTATACACCGTAATCCATAAACAAGTCTAATGTTTATATCGTATAGTTTACCTGTATCTGCAGTAACATGTGAGGAATTGAAGAAAGTAACACTGTATTTGCAATAACTGCACATCAACTCTAATTCACGAGCAAGTCCTACATGTAAGTTTGTTTTCAATGAAACACAACATTTTCCACATTGTTTGCAGCACACATTGTTCTCCAAACCGTCTGATAATAAAGAGACGTTAATTACCTCATATTTTGTAGTCCCAGCATTTAGTTTCTTGTATTCTTCTTCAATTCCAGCTATTTTTCTTCTTGAAGCACATTCCGGTGTAATGGCAGCAGCATCACTCAATGTATCACTACCAGTATTGAGGTTAGTCGCTACTGGGACATCAGATACTGATGAAGATGAATCAGACGAATTTTTAGTACACTTTACTTTCTTGCGCCAATGTACACGCTTTCTAAATACCTTCAGACTAGGTCTTGGCATGTTGAAGGAAAGAAAACTCAATGACTTCTCCACATACGACCTTCACCACAATGACATGGATGTATCTCTGGCAAGGCTGTCTGTATCAGGTATATTTCGCGTCTCATATACAAGGTGCGGAACATCGTGTGTCGAAATTATTTTAAAAAATTATTTAAAATAGTTCTATTCACATCATCCAAATATTTTATACATGGTATTAAACGGGAGAGTCTAAATTTTTCGAAAATGCATTTCCCCAAAAATCGATTTTTTTCATCGAAAAACTCATTCCGTATACCCTTAACTTCGCGCTCCATCTCAGAAGCGGTTTGGTCTGGAGAAAAATGGTTTGCACATGCACCGTCCACTCATCTACATTTACATCTACATCTGCATACATACTCCGCAATTCACCATACGATGGGTGGCGGAGGGTACCTCGTACCACAACTAGCATCTTCTCCCTGTTCCACTCCCAAACAGAACGAGGGAAAAATGACTGTCTATATGCCTCTGTACGAGCCCTAATCTCTCTTATCTTATCTTTGTTGTCTTTCCGCGAAATGTAAGTTGGCGGCAGTAAAATTCTACTACACTCAGCCTCAAATGCTGGTGCTCTAAATTTCCTCAGTAGCGATTCACGAAAAGAACGCCTCCTTTCCTCTAGAGACTCCCACCCGAGTTCCTGAAGCATTTCCGTAACACTCGCGTAATGATCAAATCTACCAGTAACAAATCTCTGAATTGCTTCTCTGTCCTCCCTCAATGCGACTTGATAGGGATCCCAAACGCTCGAGCAGTACTCAAGAATAGGTCGTATTAGTGTTTTATAAGCGGTCTCCTTTACAGATGAACCACATCTTCCCAAAATTCTACCAATGAGCCGACTGTTTCAAGCGCTACACTACTAATGGAGTATTCAAACATTACAGGATTCTTTTTCCTATTCATCTGCATTAATTTACAAATTATCTATAGAGTTAGCTGCCATTCTTTACACCAATCACAAATCCTGTCCAAGTCATCTTGTATTCTCCTACAGTCACTCAACGACGACACCTTCCCGTACACCACAGAATCATCAGCAAACAGCCGCACATTGCTATCCACCCTATCCAAAAGATCATTTATGTAGATACGAAACAACAGCGGACCTACCACACTTCCCTGGGGCACTCCAGATGATACTCTCACCTCCGATGAACCGTCACAATCGAGGACAACGTACTGGGTTCTATTACTTAAGAAGTCACATTAATGTGACTACCTGTCAAAGCCTGAATGAACACCTTTTGCAGAGGCGTGCAATAATACGCTCTGTAAGGTACAGGTGGGGATGTGGAGCCTTGCCGACCTCAATGCCATGGCCAGCTTCTCTCGGTTGGGTATCCATGACGTGAACAGCCTGATCGAGGTGGTCCCACAGATTCTCGACTGGATTTAAGTCCGGGGAATTTGGTGGCAGGGTAGTACTATAAACTCATCCCGGTGCTCTTAGAACCACGCAGCTGTGTGACGCGTTGTATTGTCCTACTGGTAGATTCCATCGTCTATTAGGAAAAACAAACTGCATGTAGGTGTGGACATGGTCCGCAAGGATAGATAAATAATTCTGTTGATCCATTATGCCTTGCAGAGTGACGAGATCACTCAGGGAATGTCAAAAAGCCATTCCACAGACCAGCTCCTTCCTTCGGCCTAGCTCCGTTCCTCTGAGACGTTTCACACCATGCAAGCCAACGGCCGAATGTCTGATAGAGAATAAAATGTGATTCATCTTATAAGACCACGTGCTGCTACTCAGTGGACGCCTAGTTGCGATGAACGGCAGTCACCATAGGTGCATGAACCAGTCACATGTTGCGGAAGCCCACACACTGCAATGTCCTTAAACGGTCTTTGAGGGGACACTGTTGTTCATTTAAACGGTCAGCTGCACTTCTGTTCACCTGTAGACATCTCCGCAACCGTCGTTCACGACTCTCGTCTCTGCCCCGTGGTGCATCGTTGTTGTCTCGCCGCCGGTTTTCAGACAGCGCCATTTTACCATCCTCAGTATACTTCAACCGCGGCGGCACGCGAACAGTTTACAAATTTAACCGTTTCCGAAATGCTTCTACCCTTGGGTCGAAAGTCAGTGATCACGCACTTTTGGCCGGCCGAGGTGGTCGAGCGGTTCTAGGCGCTACAGACTGGAACCGAGCGACCGCTACGGTCGCAGGTTCGAATCCTGCCTCGGGCATGGATGTGTGTGACGCCCTTAAGTTAGTTAGGTTTAAGTAGTTCTAAGTTCTAGGGGACTGATGACCTCAGAAGTTAAGTCCCATAGTGCTCAGAGCCATTTGAACCATTTTGAACGCATCTTTTGACGTCAGATATATTGCATTACGACAACTACTGCACTGTTTTCCGCGTCCACAACACGCTTCGTACGTGTTGCCACTTGCTGTCTATGAGTAGTTATCGCACGTTGACGTCGAACGTTGGTGGTGGTTACATTAATGTGACTGGACTGTTTACCGTTGCTCATCACCCATTAAAGGTAGGAGAGTGCCATTCATTACTTTATAAAGTAATAAACGCCAGTCTGCCACGTTTACTGGGTGACGAACAACGGTTATTCCTTATAACTCTAGCAGTGAATGAGTTTTTAAACAGTTACCTTATATGGCAGTATTAGTTCACATCGTCGCAACTTCGAGGTACTACTCACAACAAATATTGGGTAAACTATACAGTATAATCTTTGAAACATCACCTGTCCTCAAAACTAAAATGATATTCAGGTTATTAATTTCTCTGTAATGGTACTTATAATGGTGACTGACAAATGAATAGACATTTGTAAAGACAGGAATGATTAATGGAAAAATAGGTCATCAAATTACCTTGTTTTATTGAAATTGCTATTTGCGAAGCGGTGGAAGTTGCAGTGAGAAATATCCTTTGATAGGTGTGTCCGAAATTGCTCACCACTAACACAGAACATTTCTCATTGCCAATTCGACTGCTTCACAAATGGTAGTTTTAATATAGCAAACACTTTATCAACCAATGTTTGCAACTTAGTGATAGGAAACCACTTTATACATAGAAGCGACATGAAGTCGAGGGAATGGAGTGATTGGGTTAAATAAGTTCATATGAGCTATGATAACAACTAAGCAGTGATAGTGTTATCGGTCGTTAGTTCCTACCTATATGTTAAGGGAAACTATTTTACTTTGTCGTACAATTTATATACTTAAAGTCAACCAATTTCTGAAATACATCAATTGTGAAGTACGGCAGCAGTCAAGCAATGCTACGATAAGAGAATGTATCAGCTTCATTAATACTAAAAGTCAGTACTACTTCTGCAAAAATACACACTGCAGTAAAAGCTCCAGTACCCTTGAACCTGACTATTTCTGGTAAGCATATTCCCTTAGTAAATGAAACATTATCAGTTGCTTTATATACCGGTATATAGTAGCAGGGCAGAGTGCTATGTAGGCAACCCGCATGGTCGCGTTACTTCATTAAAACTCTGTGTTACAGTCATGCAACCGAGATGTGACTCACAGATATGCACAGGGGCGTCTTACACAGAGAGAATCCCAGAATGCCCCTGATAGCTACAATACCAAGAACCGCTTGTCGGCTTTTGGAAAGATCAATCTGTAGCTTTTTTTCAAGATCCCGGACTTTATTTATGAAAATATGCAGTCGTATCGCCAAAAAATTAACAGTTTGGCAGATACTGTGTCATTTACATCACACACAAACTGCCTCATCAAAGGTCAACGTCACATCTACCACGGGGCAGAGTGCTATGTAGGAAACCCACATGGTAGTACTACGTCATTAAAATGCTGTGTTGCATTCATGCAATCAAGCTGAGACTCACAGAGATGCACAGGGATGCCTCCCAACGAGAGCATTCCACGGTGCCTCTAAAAACTACAACACCAAGAATCGTTTCTCAGGTTTTGGCAGGATCAATGTGTAGTTTCTTTCAAGGGCACATACTTTACTTTTGAAAATATACATTCATATGACTAACAAAATTTACAATAAACTGAAGTTGAAAGATAATGGATCTTTTACTGCAGTGGATGGACCGTGTGCAGTGGATGATATGTTGGTTGATACTTTGCCATAGTTCGGTGTGGATGTAATTAAAAAGTTGGTGGATTTGAAAGTTCCATTGATTGTGATGCAATTATGTATCGCACTACTAATTTTTTGAAGTCTATTAGAGACATAGGTACATCCTCTTTTAATGAGCCCCTGATGAGGCTATTTATGTATGGTGTGTGTAAAGGACACGATGTATGTGACACTGTAAATTTGGTTGCTGACATGACTGTATTTCCATAAATAAAGTCTGTGACAAAATATTCACTGATACTGCCAATTTCTAAAATAACTCCATACCGAACTATGGCAACAGCCAACCAACCGCTGTCACGAGAGAAATATCAGGGTTATTAATACTAAAATTCAGTACTTCCTCCACAAGAAGACACGGTCCATTCGCTGCATCGAATACCTTTGAACTTCATTTCATTCTTGGTAAGCATATTCCCTGTAGTAAATGAAACGTTATCAGTTGCTTTATATATAGCAGCGCGTGAGCACCTGCTACTTCTATAACAACGCACCTCATGAGTCGTTCAGAGGAGTTGCCTTTACTTTCCTATACTGTACCTTCAGTAAAGCTTAAATGGCACTAACGTGAGCAGAGTACTTACAGCAATCTGTACTTAGAGCTTTCTCATATCACGTTTAGTCTACCATCAAAACAAACTAGGAGTGACTGCACAAAACGTTTAAGCATATAATGAGAACCTCGTGCCTGTCATAATGCTGATCTTGTGGATAGCGTTTTGTATTTCTTCCTCCTGATTGGCAGGGCGCTCTGATCTTAAGCTGAAAACATAAGAACAAACCCTCTGGTGTTCAGAGCAACCTAAGATTTATTTATTTGCTTTATTATTATTTGTGGTATGTCATTAATGTGTGTATAATACTTGAAGTAAGTGAGACAGTTCCAATAACTCATCAAATATAGTTTTAGGCGTAATACCGCACAGACTGTTTCTTTCTTCGAATGCTTATTTGCATTGTGGTGATTTGTGGTGAACAAACAATGTATTAAATTAATTCCGTGCAGCGCTGCAGGCAAAACCGTAGAACGTCCAGAAGCAGAAGTGATCTGCCAACATGTATAAACTGAAATGGCTCCCACGTTAAAGGTGAAGGCCCAGTAACTAAACATAAGTTGCAAGTACAAAAATCTGCAACATCATTCTCGTTTCCTTTGTGGAGAACTTCATAGACGATGTTTTCCAGTGCAGTACAAGGACACATCTTTTCTAAACTGCTCATCTACTGATAATGAGGTGAATAATTTTGAGGTAATGTTTTATGTTTTACAGTGCAAGATTTAAGCAGAAATTTGTCGTAAAAATGATCCTAGAGTGTATATTTCACCTCCATCTGTTAAAAGATTTTTGAACTTCGTAGAAGTGAGATATCTTTCTTCAGAAATATACATGCCTATCGATTTTTGACTGTGATTCGGAGTCAATGGTGTACAGCAATTCTGGAGACGATAAGAGCAAGTGAAGATACTCCATTGCATATTTGTACATAGTAGAAATTAACTTATTTATTATGTTTACTGGGCTACCACATAACAGTGCAATTATAGTACATCCCTCCATACAACAATGATTTTCATTTGGGTTTTCTGTAGGAAATAAAACTTCAGTGTACTGCTGAATGGCTCTAAAGTTACAATTTTAATGTACACTGTAAACTGCCTTTCTAGATTTCAGAAGAAGACACTTGATAAATACGTGGTGAATTTCACGTCATAACTAGTTTCCAAATGAAGGACAAAAGGAGACTGAAAAATTCTCTTAAGCTTCATAAATGGAAAGAAAGGGCAGCAAGAAAGAACGTCAGAAACGCAAAATATTAAGATTCTTTTGGAGCACTTCCTTTCACTTTTAGACTTGGAAAAATGCACAAACTTGGCGTGATATTTTAGGAAACTTCTACTGCAGACATTTATACGGGTATAACCTGGGAAGTCAAAATCTTAGGGGTGAAAAGTCTGCGATATTTACTTGGAATGAAAAGAACCAGGAGAATCTGGACCATGCGTGATTGGCTACAAATTGGAAAAACTGAATAATTTCGTGAAGCATACTGTAACATACACTGCAAGTAGTTGCTGAAGAAACAGGAATTTCAAAACTGCTGTGACAAAGGTTTCAAAATTGTTGAGGCAGGACGTTATTTGTTTGCAAAGAGACTTTTTATCAAGTGGTTTGGAATTTGTGGTTGTTACAGTGTGATACAAACATGATATTGATGTAGGTGATCAGTAATAGAACTAACGGCAAAAGCGTAGAATAAATAATTTCAGGTGACGACAATGCAGACATAGGACTATTTCTCTCTTGCTGAGTGGATTAAACTGCTCAGAGTTCACAAAAAAGGCTACCGATGAGCTAAAAATAAAATGGTTGCGAAGTAAAAGATTTTCGTGGAATTTACCCATCCATTGCTAATGAAATTCCGGTAGTTCACGAGAGACACGGAACAATGGAAAAGGGTGGACAATGTTAGGCGAAAGGTCTCGCGTGCCAAAAGAGCATATGTGTTGGCTCCAGAAATATCACAGGACCAAAGATAAAGTACCCCAAGAAACACCTCCCTTACACACCCAGTACAGATCATGCCTTTTGTCTGAATCTGATGTCGGAGGATGATTACACCGCTGAAGATGAAGTTGAGGCAACCACCAACTCGAGTACAGGTAATGAAGGAAATGCTGTGGTTTCGTAAATATTTCGATAAACAGTCAATGTAAGGTGTTTGGCTCAAAACCTCTTGGAATGAAACCGCATTACGTGACGATGGACAGATTTTCTCAGAGTCCCAATTATTCTACAACAAGAGACAGAAATTTTTCGCAAGAGCAGCCACTGGATATGATCTCGTTGTTATTACAACCGCTGTATATAATAAATTCAATGTAATTTTCTAGTCTTGATGGTAATTTGATAAATGTACACTACTGGCCATTAAAATTGCTACACCAAGAAGAAATGCAGATGATAAACGGGTATTCATTGGACAAATATATTATACTAGAACAGACATGTGATTACATTTTCACGCGATTTGGGTCCATAGATCCTGAGAAATCAGTACTCAGAACAATCACCTCTGGCCGTAATAACGAACTTGATACGTCTGGGCATTGAGTCAAACAGAGTTTGGATGGCGTGTACAGGTACTGCTGCCCATGCAGCTTCAACACGATACCACAGTTCATCGAGAGTAGTGACTGGCGTATTGTGACGAACCAGTTGCTCGGCCACCATTGACGAGACGTTTTCAGTTGGTGAGAGATCTGGAGAATGTGCTGGCCAGGGCAGCAGTCGAACATTTTCTGTATCCAGAAAGGCCCGTACAGGACCTGCCACATGCGGTCGTGCATCATCCTGCTGAAATGTAGGGTTTCGCAGGGATCGAATGAAGGGTAGAGCCACGGGTCGTAACACATCTGAAATGTAACGTCCACTGTTCAAAGTGCCGTCACTGCGAACAAGAGGTGACCGAGACGTATAACCAATGGCACCCTATACCATCACGCCGGGTGAAACGCCAGTATGGCGATGACGAATACACGCTTCCAATGTGCTTTCACCCCGATGTCGCCAAACACGGATGCGACCATCATGAATGCTGTAAACAGAACCTGGATTCATCCAAAAAAAAAAAAGACGTTTTGCCATTTGTGCACCCAGGTTCGTCGTTGAGCACACCATCGCAGGCGCTCCTGTCTGTGATGCAGCGTCAAGGGTAACCGCAGCCATGGTCTCCGAACTGATAGTCCATGCTGCTGCAAACGTCGTCGAACTGTTCGTGCAGATGGTTGTTGTCTTGCAAACGTCCCCATCTGTTGACTCAGGGATCGAGAGGTGGCTGCACGATCCGTTACAGGCATGGGGATAAGATGCCTGTCATCTCGACTGCTAGTGATACGAGGCCGTTGGGATCCAGTACGGCGTTCCGTATTACCCTCCTGAACCTACCGATTCCATATCCTGCTAACAGTCATTGGATCTGGACCAACGCGAGCAGCAATGTCGCGATACAATAAACCGCAATCGCGATAGGCTACAAAGCTTTATCAAAGTCGGAAACGTTATGGTACGCATTTCTCCTCCTTACACGAGGCATCACAACAACGTTTCACCAGGCAACGCCGGTCAACTGCTGTCTGTGTACGAGAAATCGGTTGGAAACTTTCCTCATGTCAGCACATTGTGGGTGTCGCCACCGGCACCAACCTTGTGTGAATGCTCTGAAAACCTAATCATTTGCATATCACAGCATCTTCTTCCTATCGCTTAAATTTCGCGTCTGCAGCACGGCATCTTCATGGTGTAGCAATTTTAATGGCCAGTAGTGCAATGAATCCATGTGTCCCTGCAGGATATTTGCAAAATTTTCAATCAAAAAATAAAAGGAAAAGGTTTGTTTTCGTCTAAAGTCAGGATATGGACAAGGCCTAGTTTCTAACTGCAGCGTCCATGTCGCGTTAAACATATTTATGTTAGCATATTGATAAATAGAACAAACCTAGTAAACTTTAATGCTCACAATGAACGTAAGCTCTGTAGTACCACAGGAAATTACTTTTAAATATGATTGTAATAGTGTAGATTGATTATTCCTTTTTGTAATTCTCGTGACGAGTGGCGCACTGAACAGTAAATTAGCTTTGAATAATATTTTTATTGTCCTGAGGACGGAAGTGGAACCCAGAACATAAGAAAACATTGACAACAAAAAGTCCAAATGCTCTAACGACGTAAATAGTCTGAATACAGGGAGACTTCTAGCTTAGCCTAAAATGTGTGAGGAATTGGAAAGGTTGACGAAGCATACGCAACATCACCGAACGAGGTGGTGCAGTGGTTAGCACAACTGGACTCCCATTCGGGAGGACGACGGTTCAAACCCGCGTCCGGCCACCCAGATTTAGGTTTCCCGTGATTTCCCTAAATCGCTCCAGGCAAATGCCGGGATGGTTCCTTTAAAAGGGCACGGCCGACTTCCTTCCCTATCCTTTCCTAATCCGATGCGTCCGATGACCTCGCTGTTTGGTCCCCTCCCCCAAACCAACCAACCATGTGCAATATCAGAATTATACTTTAACACACAAGAAGCTGAATTGGGGATATGGTATGAACTGGAATGTGTAACAAGACGTTGATCAGGTAGGAGCGACGGTGCAATTCCTTAAACCCACGAAAAGAAATGTGCGAGAAACGGCTCGTAAGTTAAAAGCTGTTTCAACTACTTTTGTGCTACCTTTTTCATTGTTTATGAACTCAAAAACACTATACATGTTTCTTGATAACCATTTACAGTGAAAAATTGTTTTCGTTTCATTATTTAGTTCCAACCGTTCGCCACGGAAATTATTAAGAGCACATGAAAATGAAAGATCATGACATTCTGGTATGATATTACTTTCGTGTGGTGATGTCGTGCTAGAGACGACGTTAATGGTGTGTTCCGCAGAAAAATCCTTTCGTGAACTTTCGCTATGTTGAGGTCATAACTTAGTGAAAATGACAAGTCAAATGTATCAACGTTGTAGAAGAGAAATAAATCTGTGAGACACTTCCCTCTGTTTCCGTACCTTCTGGGCAACACATCACCAAGCTCCGTGTTTGGTGCGGTCACTGTCTCACTTTTACTTTACAATACAACTACCTTTTTAGCGAGGTTGGAAGTTAAAGAAAGAGGCATACCTATTACTAAATGAAAGATAGTACAAGAAGTATGATTCTTGTCGGTTAAATACCTCACCGCACAAAATAAGCACCACATACAAGTTTGGTAAACGTATCGTATGGCGAAGATTCTTAGATGTGGTAGTTGTGAAACGTATACAATTGTTTTTGTTTCATTTTCCTAGATAGTGATGTACTTGATAAAAATAAAAATAATGAGAAAAATACTATCGATATTTTGCTACAGTTACACTGAATGAATGAAAGTAGGTTAACAACGACGGTTGTCTATGGAACAGGAAGTTAACAATCTGGGTCTGAGAAGTTACGCAAAATATAGAAACACAGAACATAAAGGAAGACTAAGCAGCTGAAAGAACTTTTCTCAGCGGCAATATTTTAAAGTCTAAGAGAGAATCCAAGGAAGAAAGAGAACGGTTGTGAAGTGGCATGAAGAAAGCAACGTGGCACGTAGCCGCAGTTAGAGGAAATGAGGAAAGGAGAACGATAATGGAGGAGCATGTGAAAATGTCACGTGGTCCCTAGCTGCCGATAACGAACAAGACTGAATGAATAAGTTAACACTGGGTAATCCACGTTTAGCCTACCGTCACACGCACAGAAAGAACCATCTGGAGCGACCAAAAGTAGAATGACCACAGAGTGTCAGGAAGTCGTTTCCGAAAGTATTTGTATGGAGCGTAGCCATGTATGGAAGTGAAACATGGACGATAAATAGTTTGGACAAGAAGAGAATAGAAGCTTTCGAAATGTGGTGCTACAGAAGAATGCTGAAGATTAGATGGGTAGATCACATAACTAATGAGGTGGTATTGAATAGGATTGGGGAGAAGAATGGCTCTGAGCAATATGGGACTCAACATCTGAGGTCATCAGTCCCCTAGAACTTAGAACTACTTAAACCTAAAAATACAAATGGTTCTGAGCACTATGGGACTCAACTGCTGTGGTTATCAGTCCCCTAGAACTTAGAACTACTTAAACCTAACTAACCTAAGGACAGCACACACATCCATGCCCGAGGCAGGATTCGAACCCGCGCCCGTAGCGGTCGCGCTGTTCCTGGCTGAAGCGCCTAGAACCTCTCGGTCATTGCGGCCGGCTGGGTTGAAGAGAAGTTTGTGGCACAACTTGACTAGAGGATGGATCGGTTGGTAGGACACGTTGTGAGGCATCAAGGGATCACCAATTTAGTATTGGAGGGAAGCGTAGAGGGTAAAAATCGTAGAGGGAGAAGAAGAGATGAATACACTAAGTAGATTCAGAAGGATGTAGGTTGCAGTAGGTAGTGGGAGATGAAGAAGATTGCACAGGATAGAGTAGGATGGAGAGCTGCATCAAACCAGTCTCAGGACTGAAGACCACAACAACAAAACATATGTCTGGCGGAATTACCACGATGAGGAAAGGAGAGAAATTGGATCTCATACGGTGTTTTATCAGTGTCGTTCTTCTCACATTTTTCGAATGGAACACACAAGGGGGCGGGGGAAGTAGTAGCACCAGATCCACCCTCAGCTACACTTCGTAATGGAGCTTGTGAAGTAAAGATATGGATCAATGCCTAAGAAATAGTTCTGAACTTTTCGTACATGATACCTCTTCCTTTTATTATATTATGACGACACCACGTTATAAATGGATTTGGCACATATCATGCAAATAAAACGCAAGTAGATCCATTATTGTTTATCCACCTCAATTCTGAGTCCATCACCATACAATTTCTACTGTTTGAACTGCATTTTACTTCTTTGAAGTACAACTTCATTTAAGTTGTCGGTGGCTCATTTCAAGCAATGCATGTTACACCTGACCTGGCAAATATTTGATGCAAGTTGGCGGCTACCCACGTAGATGGAAGTTGTAATTTTGAACGAGTGTCGGTAGCGAGGAAACTCTGTTGATGTATCCATGGGCACTGCGGGGAAGACGTATTATTACTACGCCCACTGAACTTTTCTTTCTTTTTTTTCAGTGACACTCTCAATAGCAATGTTTGACGTCAGAGCGGCGGTGCTAGACTGACTCCGTAAAGTTTTCGCGCGAAATATCGCAATATCGGTCCACTCGTTTGGGAGGCTGCGCCTCGCTGAGCGCTGCACAATAACGAGCACGAGCTTCCGTCGACAGTTTTCACCGGCCAGCGCCTGGGATATCGCGCACTTCCTGTATCGACAGCCTAAGGGGCAGATAGAGAGAGAGAGAGAGATTACTCAACAGAGCAGAAATAAACTACGTGGTGTACGACCAGAGGACGCGACACAACCGAAACAGCTTCAGAGCAACTACCGATACGCGCTGCTAAAAGGTCATACGAACGTAGAAACAGTAACGTGGTGAAAAGTACACTACTCCCCACAAAAACCGCAACATCACGAAGACAGAATCCAACAAACCCGAAACTGGCGTGACGTGTATTTAGAGTTGCGCTCTAGCGAAAATACGGTTCGGAAGTTGTGGTGCAGTACATAAAGGACGTAGTAAATTACTCTTTATGCAAGTACAATTTACGTGTACAAACATAAAAAATCGTATAGTTACTGTTGTTTTGTATTCAGTAGAATATTTTTCGATATGATCAAAGGTAAGAGTTTCCTGCTGTTATTGATAAGTGCGACAGAAACACAAACGTCTTTTATATTAGCTCGTCGAAGTAATGAAGCAATATTTGATATTTTTCTGTTTTGCGTTTCCTAAATTTTATCTAATTTTGAGGAAACGGCGTTTTCTAGTACTATATGATAAACCTTGTTTTTGTTTACTATAATATGCTCCTGTGTCATGTTACAAATTAAAAAATTTCGTATAAAACCTGAATTAATGATTAAAAATTTCAGTTTCGTTTATTTTTAAGTAACGGATAGAGGAATACCTAAGTAGAACAAAAAATTTCATTAGGTTTCGCGAGCCATTGTATATCGTCACTCAGCTTCCAGACGGTTCACCGCTTCTGGGTTTTGGGTAATCTTACAAGACGCTGTCGCATACGTAAGCAGAGCGTTCAAAATGAGGTAACGCCCGATAGGTATGTGACACATCTAACTTAGAGGTAATGTGTTTACGATCTTAACTGACCAAGACTAGGCTACTAGGATATATATATATATATATATATATATATATATATATATATATATATATATATATATATATATATATATATATATATATAAAGGCTCACCGGCCATTTGATCATCTTCTTCTGTGAGAGTGCACAAACAGTGCCCGAACTCTTACGGGAATCGCCAGTAAAGCCGCGAGTAATGAGTATAATGGTCAGAGGCACTATGAATATACTGCTGGACAATAAGTTGCGAATGCGGGTCTATGGGAGGTGTGAAAGAGATAAGTCCCTGCAGTCGCACTATCCTCTGTGTCCTCGGTGGCTCAGATAGAGCGTCTGCCATGTAAGGAGAAGGTCCCAATCGGGGCACACATTTTCAACTGTCCCCGTTGACTTATATCAAAGCCCGTATGCAGCTAGAGGTATTCATTTCATTGTAATTTCATACTAGGAAAACTACCTAGTATACACCTGCTTACGATAATCTACAGTAGCCTGTGGTAGTTTTACGACTCTGCGAGTATTACGTACTTGGATGTGCAAATGATCAGCAATTCAGCGTAATCTACATTCTGCCCACACGGAAAGATTACTCAGTTTATGGAAGTAAGTTGTACACGCAAAAAGCATGAAAGAAGGTAATGGTAGGTCTGACAAATGCCAGGGTATTGAAAGTTAAATAGACCCATACGAAGTGAGGAGTTTCTCGGAAGACTCGATTAGGAAAAGAGTACTGAAAGAGATGAAATGTTGTTGACGTTTTGTTATGGTTTTCGATCACAAGACTGGTTTGATGCTGCTCTCGATGCAAGCCTACCATGTGTAAGACTATTCATATATGCATAACTGCTGGAACCACATCTACTTGAAGCTGCTTAATTTGTTCAAGCCTTGGTCTTCCTGTACATCTTTTACACCTCACACTTCTTTCCACGAGCAAATTGAAGATTCTTTGATGCTTTGGGATGTGTCCTATCAACTGATTCCTTCTTTCAGTCGTCTTGCGACGTGTTTTCTTCATTTAGATTTAGTACCTCCTCCTTTGTTACTGGATTATCTGTAGCACAACGTTTTAAAAGATTCTATTGTGTTCTTGTCTGGACTGATTATCGTCCACATTTCCTTCCATAGAAGGCCATACTTCAAACCAAGATATTCAAAAAATTCTTGCGGTGTTCAATGAGTAATGAGACACTTCTCGTTTTGGATTAGATTGGTTTTATTCAGGATTCGAATACACCACATTATTCCTCACTCCTTTGACTACAAAACAATATTTTTCAACACAGTCGCAGTTCAGTGCGACGGCCTAACGGCAACTTAGTGATAGGACCTGTATGTCCGCGTGGTGCCACTCTACTGGTCGTCGTCGGAGCCAGCGTCTTGCTGCTTCAATAACCTCACCATTATCCACATACTGCTTCATGAACAGTGTATCCTTCATTGAGCCGAACAGACTGAAGTTGGTTGGTTGTGGGATCTGGGCTGTAGGATGGACGAGGAAGAAGAGTCTAATGAAATTTTTTGAGGTCTTGTTGGGTGCGCAGAACTATGTGAGGCCTTGTATTGTCATGGAGAAGTTCGTTAGCATTTTTGTGCCAATGAAGACGCTGACGTCATTTCTTCTGTTTCGCCGGCCAGAGTGGCCGAGCGTTTCCAGGCGCTACAGTCTGGAACCGCGCTACCGCTACGGTCGCAGGTTCGAATCCTACCTCGGGCATGGATGTGCTTGATGTCCTTAGGTTAGTTATGTTTAAGTAGTTCTAAGTTCTAGGGTACTGGTGACCTCAGAAGTTAAGTCCCATAGTGCTGAGAGTAATTTGAACCATTTTTTTCTTCTGTTTCCTGATGGTGGCACAAGACACTTCAGAATTGATCTTTGCACCGTGAGGGAGGACATCAAGCAGAATAACCGCTTCAGAGTCTGAGAGGACCGTCATCATTTTGCCGGCTGAGGGTGGGGCTTTGGACTTTTCCTTCGGAGGAAGGATGATGTGCCGCCACTATGTGGATTGCAGTTCTGTTACCGGTTCGAAATGATGAACCCATGTTTCGTGGCCTGTGACGATGTTCTCGTGAAGTGCAAGCAATTCCCCACAAATGGCCCTTCGTCGCTCTTTATGGTCTTCTGTTATGCAGCGAGGAATCCAGCGAACACGTAATTTTGAATATCCAAACTTATGGACGAATGTGTCAGCACTACCTACAAAACGTACAGTGGTGCATCGAGGGGTTTGATTGTCATTCGTCGATAATTTCGAATGAGAGTGTCCGCACGTTCCAAAAGATTGCAGGAGTCACACAGGAGACCGAACAAGCTTGCGCGACATTGTTGCGTTGATGAACAGGCGCCTCGTCCAAAGGCTCATACTGCTTTTGTCCACTGTCAGGTCTCAGAGACATTCTGCAGACTCCTGTGAAAATATGCGATGCTTTAAATTTGCGCAAAAAATATGATAGCTCTCTGCTTCGAACGGACATTTGTCACAGACGCCATTTTGAAGGCTACATATAGCGTCGCTGCCTATCGGAACTACATGAAACTGTCGGTGCTGAAGTAGGGATAGGCCACAAAGCCCCACAACAAATTACGGATTTTTTTCAATCGAAACTGGCCGAGAAAAAATGTGTGGCATTACTCACTGAACGTCTCTCGTACTTCCTAATACTTAAATTTATATAAGATTTTAACAGATTCCTCTTTTTTAGGAACGATTGCTTGTTGTTACACTTTGTGTCGGCCATCATGAGTTATTTTGTTACCCAAATAGAAAAACTCATCCACTACTTTTGGCGTCACATTTACCAACTTGAGTCCGTCAAAAAAATTTTCCTGGCGACTGTCAAGAGCATCGATGTAATTACAGGAATGCATGATACATATTGTGTTGTCCTACAATACATTTGTTAACTTCCGGTTTCGTTCGTGGACCATCTTCTCAGTGGAAAAATAACTATTGTGAAAATGGCGTATGCTAATATTATGTTTGCCATTTGAAGTTGTCACAATAGATACCGGTATTTTTCCGCTGTGAAGATGGTACATGATCGAAACCGGTAGTGAATAGATGTACTTTAAGACAGCACAGTGTGTATCATGTATTTCTTCAGCGTCAACTGTTTTTATTCGACTACATTCTATATCACTGGTTTTAGTTTTGTTGATTTTCATCTTACAACCTCGTTTCGAGACACTATCAGGTCAATTCAACTGCTCTTCCAAGTCCTTTGCAATATCTGTCAGAAAGAAATATCATCGGCAAACGTAAATCTTTTATTTCTTCGCACTGAAATTTGATTCCCTTTCTAAATTTCTCATTGGTTTCCTTCCAAGCTTCCTCAATTTACAGATCAGATTGAACGTCGTCGAAGATAGATTACAACCCTGTCTCACCTCCTTCTCAGCTACGAGCTCCGTTTCATGTCCTTCAACTGTTATAACTGTAGTCTGCTTTCTTTACAAGCTGTAAATAATTTTTGCTTCTTGTGTGGGAATTTCATCTACCTCTGAGGCATTGTTTCCACTTAGATCTTTGAGTGGTCTATAAAAACCACTTGTAGATTCGCATCTCTGATTTCATCCTCACATTCTACTTCTTCTCCTTCTGTAATATAGTCCTCATGTTTGTTCTCCTTGTATAGGTCCTCTATACATTGCTTCCACTTCTCAACTTTCCTTTGTTTCGTAGTACTGGCTTTCTTTCGTCAAAACGTCTCCTAATTTTCTCTATAAGCGGTATCTACTTATACTTGCTTCTGCAGCCTTGCATTTGTGCTCTATTCATTCCTGCATAGGTATTTTGCACTCTCTGCACTAGCTTTTAGATGTCTATATTCCTTTTTTCCTGCTTCATTTACTACGTTATTATTTTCTTCTTTCGTCAATTAACTGTAGTGTCTTCTACGGTATCTGGGGGACCTCTACCAGGCCATGTCTTCTTACCTGCTGCCTTCCCTATTTTATTTCTTTTGTTGCATTCCTTTCTCACCCTTTTTAAGTCCAACGTTGCCAGATGTTCTCTCTGAAACTTCAAAAACCTATGGTAACTACAATTAAATCAGGTCCCATCCCTTTAATGGTGGTCAACACACTTGTCAATAACTGTGTGCGGTGTTTAAGCACTGCTGAGAACTTCCTTTCCCTCATCTTCGTTTCGCTAAACAAAAGTTCACACTTCAGCGCCTTCCGTGTCATTCGAGACATCAGTTGCATGAGCATTGGACCTTGTTACATGAGATTTATTAATTTGTCCATAACTTGTTACAAACTCTGCGAGACAAATATTTTTGGAACAGTGAGTCCAAAATGTTTTCGTACAGCACTTGTTGAAAAATACAGACTGTCTACTCGAGATACGTGACTTGAAATTTCAAAGCATCACAGCGGCTTCTTGTTTCGGCATCTCTCGATTCGTGAGAATACTGCGTGCCAACAAACGAAAAGCCTCTTTTTGCCTCTTCTTTTTTGCAGAGCTGTTTCTACAGCCAGTCGAATATTTTTCCTGAATATGTCTTTCTTAATTCTGGCAACTTCTTTCGAAATATGAATGGTAAATTCAGAACTAACTGAGTCTGTGTCCATGACTTAAACTTTGTTTTCTGCGTTACGGCAGGTCTTGTAATGGAGGAAGCCTCGTCAGAGTGGTCCACCGCATGAGCGTCTAGGCAAGTGAGTACAGTGGTGGTTTCCCGTTGCCTTCCACTGATGATGATGAAATGATAATGAAGACAACACAACACCCAGTCCCTGAGCGGATAAAATCTCCGCCCCAGCCGGGAATCGAACCCGGCCCCTTGGCGTGACAGACCGCCGCGCTGACCACTCAGCTATCGGGGCGGACTGCGTCAATAATGGCAAGGCATACCTTGAGAACATCAGGATTATAGTAGTTGACCATTGACTCGTCTGCTCCTCTTTTGAGACTGTCAAAGTTTTATTTTGTGTAGAGTTTACTCTTTTTTCTACAAGTCTTGCGATGATGGTGTATCTGATGTCTGTAACAGTTAGTAGAATTTCTGTGCTGTGCAATTTCTGCAATACATCCCCTGCTCAATGCACGCGATTCCGGATGCTGACCACACGACATGATGCTCTTCAGTCCAGAACGTGAGCGTGCACAGGAACTCCCCTTTTAAATTCAAAATGTATGAAGTAGCCGATGACATTGACACGTCTTTTCAATACATTTGTCTTCAAATTTTCATTTTACAAAGACTTGTAGAGGCGCTGATCAAAATAGCGTGCCACATGAACAGAAAATTCATCAACAAATGCCATCTGTTCATCCAATGTTAAATTGTCGTGTGTCTGCGTAGTACAGCCACAGATTTCTCCTCCCTTCAGGCGAAAAAAGGTCTTTAGCCCTGAGAGTCAGGAACCATAAAGGAGGTCTTAATTAGTAGACCATTGCGACGACATCGCTTGGCACGTTTCTCAAGTAAATATAATAACGCATATTCTTGAAATACGAGATCTGTGAACTGCACCTTGTTTGGTGGTCCAGATCCTGGAGTGCTGATTTCGCCCAAGACACTGATATTGGTATTCATGCGCTCTTCCCCAAGTCTTCTGTGGGCCTAAAAAAAGATACTCCCCGAGCAAGAATCTACAAGGTGGTCCATTGATCGTGACCGGGCCAAATATCTCACGAAATAAGTATCAAACGAAAGAACTACAAAGAACGAAACTTGTCTAGCTTGAAGGGGAAACCAGATGGCGCTATGGTTGACCCGCTAGATGGCGCTGCTGTAGGGCAAACGGATATCAACTGCGATTTTTTTTTAAATGGGAACCCCCATTTCTTATTGCATATTCGTGTAGTACGTAAAGAAATACTAATGTTTTAGTTGGACCACTTTCTTCACTTTGTGATAGATGGCGCTGTAATAGTCACAGACATATGGCTCACAATTTTAGACGAACAGTTGGTAACAGGTAGGTTTTTTAAATTAAAATACAGAACGTAGGTATGTTTGAACATTTTATTTCGGTTGTTGCAATGTGATACGTGTACCTTCGTGAACGTATCATTTCTGAGAACGCATGCTGTTACAGCGTGATTACCTGTAAATAACATATTAATGCAATAAATGCTCAAAATGATGTCCGTCAACCTCAATGTATTTGGCAATACGTGTAACGATATTCCTCTCAACAGCGAGTAGTTCGCCTTCCGTAATGTTCGCACATGCATTGGCAATGCACTGACGCATGTTGTCAGGCGTTGTGGGTGGATCACGATAGCAAATATCCTTCCACTTTCCTCACAGAAAGAAATCTGGCGACGTCGGATCCGGTAAACGTGCGTGCCATGGTATGGTGCTTCGACCACCAATCCACCTGTCATGAAATATGCTATTCAGTATCGCTTCAACCGCACGCGAGATATGTGCCGGACATCCATCATGTCATTCTGTCATGCAGTGAAACATTTTGGCCGGCCGAAGTGGCCGTGCGGTTAAAGGCGCTGCAGTCTGGATCCGCAAGACCGCTACGGTCGCAGGTTCGAATCCTGCCTCGGGCATGGATGTTTGTGATGTCCTTAGGTTAGTTAGGTTTAACTAGTTCTAAGTTCTAGGGGACTAATGACCTCAGCAGTTGAGTCCCATAGTGCTCAGAGCCATTTGAACCATTTGAAACATTTTGTAGTAACATCGGTAGAACATTAGGTAGAAAATCAGAATACATTGGACCATTTAGATTGCCGTCGATAAAATGGGGGTCAATTATCGTTCCTCCCACAATGCCGCACCATACATTAACCCGCCGAGGTCGCTAATGTTCCACTTCTCGCAGCCATCGTGGATTTTCCGTTGCCCAGTAGTGCACATTATGCCGGCTTACGTTACCACTGTTGGTGAATGACGCTTCGTTGCTAAATAGAACGCGTGCAGAAAATCTGCCATCGTCCCGTAATTTATCTTGTGCCCAGTGGCAGAACTGTACACGACGTTCAAAGTCGTCGCCATGCAATTCCTGGTGCATAGAAATATGGTACGGGTGCAATCGATATTGATGTAGCATTCTCAACACCGGCGTTTTTGAGATTCCCGATTCTCGCACAATTTGTCCTTTACTTATGTGCGGATTAGCCGCGACAGCAGCTAAAACGCTTACCTGGGCATCATCATTTGTTGCAGGTCGTGGTTGACATTTCACATGTGACTGAACACTTCCACTTTCCTTAAATAACGTAACTATCCGACGAACGGTCCGAACGCTTGGATGATGTCGTCCAGGATACCGAGCAGCATACATAGCACACGACCGTCTGGCATTTTGATCACAATAGCCATACATCAACACGATATCGACCTTTTCCGCAATTGGTAAACGGTCCATTTTAACACGGGTTATGTATCACAAAGCAAATACCGTCCGCCCTGGAGGAATGTTACGTGATATCACGTACTTACAGTTTGTGACTATTACAGCGCCATCTATCACAAAGCGTGGTCCAACTAAAACATTCATATTCCTTTACGTACTACACGAATATGTAATAAAAATGGGTGTTCCCATTAAAAAAAAACGCAGTTGATATCCGTTTGACCTATGACATCTCCATCTAGTGGGCCAACCATAGCGCCATCTGGTTTTCCCCTTCAAGCTAAACGAGTTTAGTTCTTTGTATTTTTCTCGTTTGACGCTTATTTCGTGAGATCTTTGGCCCGGTCACTATTAATGGACCACCCTGAATTATCGCTTCTCATAACACTTCGTTGCAAATATTTGTATCCCGTTATAAATATTTCCCGTTCTTCGGTGAATTCTTTTCTGTCAATTCGATAAAATTGCCAGAATGTATATTCTTTCAAATATACTGTATATTTGCCGTTGTGAACAGCTTGTTTTCCCGGTTTTACATTGTATGACAAACTGCCTGCTTTTTAGATCCTTTTTTGGAGCTCTTCTTCAATGACTGGGTTGTATGAATTCTATATTGACAAGCAGTATTCTTTGTTTTCGGTCACGGTTCCGTCTTCGTCAGAATCAGACTTCTCCAGTTTCCACAGAGTCTGAAGCAACATTTCCATTAACTTCAACCGTAGTAACATACCTATAAAAATCATCTGATTTACAGTTATGGACTTCGCGGCGTTATTTCAGAGACATCTCAGTACAGTTGCTGAAGGTGTTGTCTAACGATTACTAACAATGGTTCGAGCATGAGAATCAGTTTGGTAATACATGTTGTGACTGCGATGTACAACCAATCATTTTTTGGCCAGTGACTGTAAGCCACTCACTAAAATGATCTTACCAACAGTATCCCATCCATTACTCGTATCTCCATTTTGAAGCCAAGCTCTGATTCTTAATTGCTGTTGTATCAGTTGATCGACACATCTTCACCATCGAGAGAAGAGCTCGACCAACTGTTGCGACGTTAACGCACAGATCACCTCATCGGTCACATGCGTATCGTGACCCGAATGCTTTCGCTTATTTCTGTAAATGGCATGTGCGCTCGACTAAAGCACATCGAAATCACGCTTTCTCCATGAGGTGATCTGTTTGAAGCCTGCTGCTGCGCAAAGGGCAACAGCTGCAGCTGCTGTGCACGTCTTACGATCGTCAGGGCAATGGCTCAAGTTAATCTGATGTGTGAAAACTCGAAAAAATGAGCAGCTGTCTCTTTTGCTACTTCTTTCGCAAGATGCGATTCCTTTACTTTGTGTTTTCAGTTGGCTCTGACGTTTGCTTTGGAGACAACATTTTTATTTTAAAGGGAATAATTTGCGGAGCTAACCAGTCGTTCGAAATTCAGAGGACTGATAATGACATACATATTTCTGTACTTCTTGAAGTAATTAAAATCATGTTGCTTGATTTGAGATCGAATGTCGAATTTCCGCTTGATATTAATTGATGGTAAGTCTTCTCTGACCACGATGACGCCAGCATCCATAAGATTGCCTGTCAGCTGCTCGAGGTGCTTTCAGATTCCGATAAATGCGTGGAATAATGCAAGAAGACGCTTTTCTGCGAATGACAAATCAGCGAAGCAGGCTGTACTCCTTCCAGTTCAATTTTATCTCATCAAAAATTTTTAGGACACGATAGTCACATAAGCAAAATCATTTTGTCTTGTCTTAGCACAGGTATTTTAACCCGCCATTTACGGTTTATGCCCATCAAGTGTCCGTGGAAGTATGACAATAGGAAATGATAGTACTCTACATTTAACGAAGCATGTTCTCATAAATTCATACACAAAACTGGAAAATTTGATCAGTCTGCTCTTAGTGTCATCGTATGCTTTATACTCTCGTAACGATGACCGTCCAACTATGTCCTGCCTGGTGGTATTCTGTCTCATCTCGGCAAACGCACCATTGACTCGTGTTGGCGCTCTGCTCTGGAAGCAATTGGAGTAATGGGCAGCCGGTGATCTCTGCTCCGGTACTGCCTTGATCTGCTGTTGTATCTGTTATATCGGACATGACGCATCATCAGTAGGTAATTGGTTTGCACTGCCATTGACAAAGCCGGCGCTGCGAGGACGGCTGTGTCAGGGACGATGCGTCGGCGTATTTGCCGCACATGCCAAGTTCCCAGAAATCATCACCGAAGGGCAAGAAGACTGAACTACTGTAAATAGTAAACAGGCTGCCTTCTTCTGCTGCACTCACATCCACCTCTGGTAGAGAATTTCGCACCCCTTCACATCTTCCTCAAAACTCGACATTTAATGTCCTGTAAATTCCAAACAAGGTGCAAAATTGCACCTTCTGAAAGTAGTACTATTCTAGGTTGCCCTCTGGGAGTATCTTCTAGAAGGTCGCTTCACTTGTGCGTACAGCACGTACTTGAGGATGAGCATTGGTGAGCGGTGTGTTACTAAATCCAGACGTAACGTCTATCTTACAACAGATGATCCACAACAACGTTGCTTAAGACGAAGAATCCTCTTTCTAGCTGAAGTTTCTGCCACATCAAACGGCAATGTTAAATGGCGCAACGATTTTCTCTGACTTCTTTACGAGGCTACTCTTAACTCGTCTAGTTCGGCTGAAAGTGATACCCTATTTGCCATGTCCGAAGAACGGACCGGAGCTCAAGTGGCGATTGGTGCATGCGTCTTCAGTGTCGGTTCCCGCGCAACCCTGGACACAGCACTCATGATGAGGTATATTCGGAAAGTAAGTCCCGGTCGGTCAAGAAATGGAAACCACTATGAAACTCTAATAAAGCTTTGCACATACGTGTTCGCCGATAGTGTCTCTAGTATCCCTGTCGGTTGCATCACTTCGCTCTTTTCAGTCCTGAGCGCATCGTGAGCACATGAAGATGCGTGGAAAATACTGTTTCCCGCCAAGTATGAGGTCCTGGTGAGAGATTTTGGCTGATGTTATGCAGCCCACATTACACAACCGTCATACGGTTCCTACTTAGTGACAATTCTCGGTCGCATTCTGCAAGGGCAATGAAAATTCTCCTGCAGCGTTTTCGATGGGAAGTGTTTGATCACCCGCACTACGGCCGGGAATGGGCTCCCTCTGTGTTTCATCTCTGAACAGATTAATTACTGGCTATGAAGACAAAATTTTCACACAGACAACGAGCTATAGATGAGCGTAGAGAGTTGGCGCGAAGCACAGGCGGCTGCCTTCTGTGACGAGGGTATTGGAAAGTTGGTATAACGGTGCGACTGATGTCCTAGCTAGAGCGGCGACTATGTAGAGAAGTAGCTGGAAGTTGGAGCCAACTGTCGCAAATAAAACATTTCTGATTTTCATTGTAATTTCCATTTTGCGACTGATCGGAACTTACTTTCTGCACTAGCGTTGTAACACCGTGTGCAACAAATTACTTCAATACTTCGTGTAGCTTATATAAAACTCGTTTCTCTTTTTGCCGCATTTATCAATAACAGGAAACTCTTGCCTTTGGTCATGTCGAAAAATATTCCACTGAATATGAAATAACAACAACAATTCTATTTTTGATAATTGTACACGTAATGTGTATTTGCATAAAAAGTAATGTTTTTGCTTATGTAAAAGAGCAGAAGTTATGCGATAAACTAATTTTTATTACTTATAGAATCCTATTTACGAGGGGATACCCAAAAAACAGAAATTACTTTTAAAAGCTATATATTTTCAAAGTGTTTAGAAAACAACCATACCCTCTTCAAAATACTCTCCATTAGAAGTAACACATTTGTCCGACAGGTTCTTCCGCTGTTCGAAACATTTTCTGTCGTCATATTTAGAAATGGCTGATAGCTACTCCCTCGTTTTCATCTTGACTTCTTCAGTGCTGTCGAATCGGTATCCATTCAAGTCCCCTTTCATGTGTGGAAATAAGAAAAACTCGGACGGAACCAGGTCAGGCGAGTAAGGTGGGTGGGGTAGCGGAACCATGCCTTTTTTAGTCAAACACTATCTACCATAAATGGCTGCGTGTGCAGGTGCGCTGGCAGAAACCTGTTTCATTCCAAAACCTTCCGTTAATATTACCTGAATCGATCTCCAAGATAATCTACTAATCTCTGACAGCGGATAAGTTGTCTGTCGACGGTCTGTGAGCTCAAGCTATCGAATTTGTGCAATATTTCCGTCGATTCAGGAAGTTGATGGACGTTCAGAGCTACGTTAGCCATCAATCGACATGTCAGCATTTTTAAATCGAGCAAACCACTAACGCACGTGAATTTATCCCGTAGCGTCATCTTGGTAAGCTGTTTTCAACGTTAAAACTGTTTCAGCAGCATTTTCACCGAGTAGAAAACTTGCCATAATAAAAAAGGAAACAATAACAAAACAACGCTAACAAAAACAGTCACTGCGGATGAACAGAAAAAGCCAGGTCGACAACACAGGCGGTACTGACCTGTCAATGAGTTACGCTATACTCGCTTAGCGTCAGAAATATGTACTACACAAGCTCCGCCCGCGTCAATGTTATTCCGGTTTTTCTTGGGTAACGATACAAAATAACCAACACTGAACAATATACTGTTCTAATTATGTGCAAAAACAAACAAGCAGACAATCAAAAAGCGAACAGAAATGCTTGGCTCGCAGTTTCTCTCACACATTCATTTATGTTTCTTTCCGCCCCATTTACTACGTCATTTATGTTCTGTACCACAACTACCGAATCGCAGTTTTGGTAGAGCGCAACTCTAAATAAACGTCATGCCAGTTTGGGGTTTGTTGCATTCTGTCTTCATGATGTTGCTGGCCAGCAGTGTTTCAACGTTCGTCAGACCATTTGGTGGCACGTATCGATAGTTGCTCTGAAGCTGTTTCGGTTCCGTGTGTCCTGTGGTCGTAAAACTCGTGGTTAAAATTAGTTTTGTTCTCTCTCTCTCTTCTCTCTCTCTCACTCTCTCTCTCTCTCTCTGCCCTATACGCTGCCGCTTCAGAACGCGCGCTGTCGACGAAAGCGTCTGCTCGTTATTGTTCACCGCGCAGGCAGCGAGGCACAACCTGTCAAACGAGTCGACCGATACTGCGATACTTCGCCCAAAACTTTATAGAGGCCGTCTAGCACCGTCGCTATGAAATCGAATATTCCCGTAGATAACGTCACTGAAAGAAAAATAAACGTTCAATGGACGGAGTATAATCCCACTTCCTCGTACTGCCCGCATGAACACCATCAGTATTTCCTCGTTACTGATGTCCCTTCAAAGTTACTTCCACCTACGTCGGTAGGTGATAACTTGCATCAAATAACGGGCAGTACTGCTATAACATGCATCGCTTGAAATTGGATACCAACAACATAAATCAAGTTTCACATTGAAGTAGTAAACGACAGCTTAAACAGTAGAAATTGTATGGTGCTGCTCTGAAAATCGAGATGTATAAACAATAATGGATCAACGTGCATTCTATTTGCATGGTATGTTCGAAATTCAGTGATAATGTAACATGTGTCGTCATAATATGGTAGAAGGAAGTGGTAACATCTACGAGAAGTTGAGAGCTAACTTAGACATTCATCAACATCTCTACTTCGCTAGCTCCATTACGAAGTGTGGCCGAGCGTGCATCTACAGCCACTATTTCTCCCCCCTTTGTGTTCCATTCGCAAATGATACTTGGGAAGAGCGACTATCGATAAATGATTGAGCTCTAACTTTCTCGTTTTGGTAATTCCGCCATATATACGTGGGTGGTAGTTATACACTACTGGCCATTAAAATTCCTAAACCGTGATGAAATGCAAATGATGAACGGTTATCCATTGGACAAATATATTATACTAGAACTGACATGTGATACATTTTCACGCAGTTTGGGTGCTTAGATCCTGAGAAATCAGTACCCAGAACAACCAACTCTGGCTGTAATATCGGCCTTGATAGCCTGGGCATTGAGTCAATCAGAGCTTGGATGCCATGTACAGGTACAGCTGCCAATGCAGCTTCAACACGACACTACAGTTCATCAAGAGTAGTTAGGTTAGGTTAGTGTTGTTTGACGTCCCGTCGACAACGAGGTCATTAGAGACGGAGCGCAAGCTCGGGTTAGGGAAGGATGGGGAAGGAAATCGGCCGTGCCCATTCAAAGGAACCATCCCGGCATTTGCCTGAAACGATTTAGGGAAATCACGGAAAACCTAAATCAGGATGGCCGGAGACGGGATTGAACCGTCGTCCTCCCGAATGCGAGTCCAGTGTGCTAACCACTGCGCCACCTCGCTCGGTATCAAGAGTAGTGACTGGCGTATTGTGACTAGACAGTTGCTCGGCCACCATTGACCAGACGTTTTCAATTGGTGAGAAATCTCGAGAATGTGCTGGCCAGGGCAGCAGTCCAACATTTTCTGTATCCAGAGAGGCCTGAAATGTAGGGTTTTGCAAGGATCGAATGAAGGGTAGAGCCACGGGTCGTAACACATCTGAAATGTAACGTCCACTGTTCAAAGTGCCGTCAATGCAAACAAGAGGTGACCGAGACGTGTAACCAATGGTACCCCACACCACCACGCTGGGTGATACGCCAGTATGGCGATGATGAATACACGCTTCCAATTTGCGTTCACCGCGATTTCGCCAAACACGGATGAGACCACCACGATACTGTAAAACGAACCTGGATTCATCCGAAAAAATGATGTTTTGCCATTCGTGCATCCAGGTTCGTCGTTGAGTACACCATCGCAGGCGCTCCTGTCTATAATGCAGCGTCAAGGGTAACTGCAGCCATGGTCTCCGAGCTGATAGTCAATGCTGCTGCAAACGTCGCCGAACTGTTCGTGCAGATGGTTGTTGTTTTGCAAACGTCCCCATCTGTTGACTCAGGGCTCGAGACGTGGCTGCACGATCCGTTACAGCCATGCGGATAAGATGCCTGTCATCTCGACTACTAGTGATACGAGGCCGTTGGGATCCAGCACGGTGTTCCGCATTACCCTCCTGAACCCACCGATTCCATATTCTGCTAACAGTCATTGGATTTCGACCAACGCGAGCAGCAATGTCGCGATACGATAAACCGCGATCGCGATAGGCTACAATCCGACCTTTATCAGAGTCGGAAACGTCATGGTACGCATTTCTCCTACTTACACGAGGCAACGCCGGTCAACTTCTGTTTGTGTATGAGAAATCGGTTGGAAACTTTCCTCATGTCAGCAAAATGGTTCAAATGGCTCTGAGCCCTATGGGACTTAACATCTGAGGTCATCAGTCCCCTAGATCCTAGAACTACTTAAACCTAACTAACCTAAGGACATCACACACATCCATGCCCGAGGCAGGATTCGAACCTGCGACAGTGGCAGTCGCTCGGTTCCGGACTGAAGCGCCTAGAACCGCTCAGCCACGGCGGCCGGCCTTATGTCAGCTCGTTGTGGGTGTCGCCACCGGCACCAACCTTGTGTGAATGCTCTGAAAAGCTAATCATTTGCATATCACAGCATCTTCTTCCTGTCGGTCAAATTTCGCGTCTGTAGCACGTCACCTTCGTGGTGTAGCAATTTTAATGGCAAATAGTGCATGTTTCCAGAATTAATTGGAACTAGAAATTTCAACAGTAAATCTCTTCGTGATGCACAACACCTATTCGTAGCTTCCGCCACTGGAACTTGTTAAGAATTTTGGTAAAGCTTCCAAAATACTAAACGATCCTGTGACTGAATGCGATGTTCCTTGTAGCATCTTCGTCTCTTATATTAATCCTTCCCGGTAAGCGAAGCAAACTGATAATCAGTAATCACGAATCGAATGACCAAGTGTTTTGCAATCCATTTATTTCATAGATAAATTGGATTCCGCAGTGAGTCTCAGCCTGGCAGCTGATTTTCGTGCTAATTTCGTTCTACTTTTGGTCGCTCCGTATGGTTCCCTTTGTGTATTTGACGATAATTACTCATTCCAGCAATTTGGCGCCAATATTGCAATGAAAAACTAGTGTTTCTGTTCGCCTATTTATGCACAACATATTACATTA
This sequence comes from Schistocerca nitens, assembly GCF_023898315.1. NCBI lineage: Eukaryota > Metazoa > Arthropoda > Insecta > Orthoptera > Acrididae > Schistocerca > Schistocerca nitens. Next base: position 899,206,858 of record NC_064617.1, on the reverse strand, counting down.
CCACAACATCTGCTGAATGGAGGCCGGCATCAGCCTACGATTGGGTATAATCCTGAGCTGACGATTTATATCTCACATTTCAGAAGCGATATGTTTTAAGTATGTTAAATATAGATTACTCACCGTTATTTATCCACTGTCTTCTTTCTTCTACATCTGTCTACATCTACATTTATACTCCGCAAGCCACCCAACGGTGTGTGGCGGAGGGAACCCTACGTGCCACTGTCATTACCTCCCTTTCCTGTTCCAGTCGCGTATGGTTCGCGGGAAGAACGACTGTCTGAAAGCCTCCGTGTGCGCTCTAATCTCTCTAATTTTACATTCGTGATCTCCACGGGAGGTATAAGTAGGGGGAAGCAATATATTCGATACCTCATCCAGAAACGCACCCTCTCGAAACCTGGACAGAAAGCTACACCGCGGTGCAGAGTGCCTCTCTTGCAGAGCCTGCCACTTGAGTGTATTAAACATCTCCGTAACGCTATCACGGTTAACAAATAACCCTGTGACGAAACGCGCCGCTCTTCTTTGGATCATCTCTATCTCCTCCGTCAACCCGATCTGGTACGGATCCCACACTGATGAGCAATACTCAAGTATAGGTCGAACGAGTGTTTTGTAATCCACCTCCTTTGTTGACGACTACATTTTCTAAGGACTCTCTCAATGAATCTCAACCTGGCACCCGCCTTTCCAACAATTAATTTTATATGATCATTCCACTTCAAATCGTTCCGCACGCATACTCCCAGATATTTTACAGAAGTAACTGCTACCAGTGTTTGTTCCGCTATCATATAATCATACAATAAAGGATCCTTCTTTCTGTGTATTCGCAATACATTACATTTGTCTATGTTAAGGGACAGTTGCCACTCCCTTCTCGGCAACTAGAGACCAGTAGAGCGTTAGAGGGGACCTCTAGCATGTGGCCAGATGAGAGAAACGCAGAGGCCAACTAGAAACGTGAAGAATTGTAATCATTTGTTTACATAAACATCGAGAAGTGAACTGATTTATAACCGACGAATAATACATATAAAATAAGTGTATCGTAACTGTATGATTATACATCCAACTGATGATGTCTTAAAGTGCAAAAGGGGGAAATGCGTCTGGTAGAGCAAAAGTAGTAGTGCCAAGTGGGAACAGCCCCACTCTGCATTGTTGCCAAATTTATTCAAGATGGTGGATCCGTGATGGCAGCCATAGCTGTGGCAACATCTGAGTGACGTCATAGCGGAATTTCAACTTTTGGTGGGAAAATAGATCATGAATTGGGCTAAATCCTCTAACCTAGTCCCCTCCCCTCACTACTTCCCTCACCTCCTCCATCTGGAAATTCGTGGGAAAAGGAGTCAGTTCTACTGGGCTGCTGGATAGGATGGACATAAGTCTTTATTTTCCATGCATTGTTTATTTTAGCAATTTGAACTATCATATGCTGTAGCTCCATCCAATGTTCAAAAATGGCTCTGAGCACTATGGGACTCAACATCTTAGGTCATAAGTCCCCTAGAACTTAGAACTACTTAAACCTAACTAACCTAAGGACATCACACACACCCATGCCCGAGGCAGGATTCGAACCTGCGACCGTAGCAGTCCCGCGGTTCCGGACTGCAGCGCCAGAACCGCTAGACCACCGCGGCCGGCTCCATCCAATGTGTTCACTACGAAGTCCAGAGCCCAGGTGATGTAGTTCACAATACCACCACCAAACTCCCCTCCTCTGACATAATCCAAGATGGCCGTTTGGGGAAAAATGGCAGGGAAAGGGGTCACTTTGTGCCTAGCTACTGGACTGGGAGAACAGACATAATTGTGTACTGTTTTCAATTGACGAGATACTATGCTTGAGAAGGAGAAGTATATTAACAATTGAGAACTGTGTTGATAGCACTGATATTTGGTGAAGACGAATAAGCATCATGAAATATTCAGTATGGGGCTAAGTTTATGCTTCGCAATTCATACTGGTAAATGCGTTTGCTGCAAATGTAGATCATTCGATAAAAGTCCAGTCAGCCTGTCTTCAAAAGCACAAGAGTCAAGACATTCACCTCAGTCTCCACACCCCAAGCGTGCTGGCTTATGGTACAGTCACGCGATAGCCAGTAAGCACTTTGTGTCACACTGGAAACACCCGCAGCCTTCCACCTTCCCATCCTCGGTGCACAGATACCCTTTATCATTGAACACAATCTGCTTCAGGAGAATCTGAAAGAAAAGGTTCCCAAAGCACCTGTGAAATTGTCCCAGGGACATTTTCCGCGCTTTTGTAGAAAATACACTTGTTTTTGAGCACAGGCTGCTTTAGGAGATACTAAATCCAACTGAATACGTCTGAAAATACACCTTCAAGAAAGATAGCTGCGTAACAGTCCGCACCAGTTTTGCGATGTATACCGCCACATTCGAGCATGGACTCTAAAAGGATCGCTGCACACTTGTAAACCACCCTGAGTCACTTCACACGCTTTTGTGGGAAACAGATTCCGAAACCGATATCAGCTGCAATATCTGATTTTAAACAAGAAAACAATATGGGGGAGGTGAAATAAATGTGTCTGTAACACTTTCTGAGTTTTGCCTGATTGTTTGAAGGCAAGGCCACAAGGCTAGAGAGAGAGAGAGAGAGAGAGAGAGAGAGAGAGAGAGAGAGAGCGAGAGAGACAGAAATTTCTGAGTCCGACTGCTGCTGCAAAGTTCATCACTTTTCTGAAACACTGAGTGGGCTTAGTTTATATTTGCTGCATGAAAAGTAACTAAAAAGATGTTGTAATTTAATCTCAAAGATACAAGAAGAAAATTTGTTCGACTGTCATACCAGAGGAATACTCTAAAAAACTTTTCTTATCATTGAGAGACAAAGGACTAATTTCGAGATTCTTTTATTACTTTTAGTGTTAACTACCTTTTTTGTTCTGATGTGATGGCGTAAAGACGTATTGTATAGTTTCATGTCTATGTGTGTGTTAAATGATGAAAAATGTGTTTTATAATTTCTGTCAAGATAAAGCCTAAATCCCATACCAATGGAGTACAAATTATTCTGTTAATTCGAGAGGGCGAATTTTAGATGGAAGCGACGATCTTCACGACGGCGCTGCTCAACAATAGAGGTACGTGAATGTGTTCATCTTCTTCCTTTCGTGGCCACTAAGAATAATTTCGATGTGTTTTGGCCGAGATATTCAGAACCTGCAATCTTCCTTTTCGTATAAAAACAGGAGTCCGATTGGAAAAGAAATATTCTTAAATTTAAATAATTGCAATTTTTTTACCCAGGCCACGGGGAATGATAGAAAGTACGTGACTCTACCCTGATTGTACGTTCGCAATCTCCGAGTGTTTTACGACGTAATTATTTTACACAAAAAAAATTAAGATAGATCTTCCTCATCAGATCACAACCACTCGTACGCGAATGTACGTACCCTCTGAATGTGTCTAGTCAGTCGTGCACATTGTTCTAAAGCTTTTCTGTTAATATTCTGTGGATTGCATCTCCGCAATTAATTTTTGTTTATGCCGCAAATCGCACTTCACGCGAAGTATTTATTACACAAGTTTCAGGCTCCATTTAATGTCAAAAAAAAATTCCGAAGTACGGCTGACTAAGCAAACCGCTACAATAATTTCATATCTCTACAACTACAATAACAAAAAACAATAACAATAACAAAAAACAAAAAGAATGACAGAGAGGGTACGTTACATGCTACTGGCATTATTTTCCTCACTTCTCGATGTACACACTGATTACTAAGTACAGACGGGGAAATCAGAACAATTACACAAACAGAATTCGAAGCACTGTCCTACAGATGAGAAAATGGCTGGTCTAGGAACGCTCTAAAGCCACAATGGCGGATGTGGGACAGCATCTGGCCACAGATGGATGGTCTGCTTGAACTTGTGTTTGAACACTTAAACAAAGAAGACATCATGTTACTCTCACAACTTCCTGTAGATACCTCGCACTTATATTGTTCGAACTACTCTGTAAAGGCTCCTATGCCCGGCACAAAGGATGTATTGTGAATCAATGGAGCATTCTGTTTGGCTCTTACTGAATTTACCTGCCAAACTGCTACTGCGAGTGTGTGGGAGCACTATCCGCCATTTATTTCGTCATAAAGGCAAAGTACGACACTTTCAGCGGCTAAACTACTTTGTACGGATCGAAAAAAAGATACATCAGCCATATTGCGCTGACAGTTAAACCCTGCAAAAGTGACTTACAGATCATGAAATATGGAAAGACACTCCATCAATTACACTGCTCTGCTACTGTAGAGGAAAGCTTGAATTTTTCAGCGTGAAATAGATATCCAACCAGACTGTCACCACATACCATATCGATGTAGAAAACACAGTTCTTATCCTGCCATACAAAATCATCACTTCTGCACCTGGCATATAACTATCGATTATCAGACACTCGTTACATATACCGCAAAGAGAGACAGATCCCCAAAAAAAGCACAAGCACCGTAGATAGTCATCGGAGTACAAGATATTTCCTGTGAGATTGGTCAGTTCTCCACCACACCAACGGTCACGAGTCAACTGCCCCTATACACGCGTGACTGATATGCGATCAGAGCGCCCTCTATGGACAGTTGTCACTCTCCGAACTGTTGCACAAGAGCTGGGATTGTTCCCTTTGGCAGAAAGATATTATTGCTTCTAGCTTGCTTTCTACACCTAATTACAGACTCTGGGATTACAAGAACGTATACATTTTCACATGTTTTTCCAGAATATCATACCATTTACGCGACAGTTCTTGATATCAAGCGCATAGCAGCATGGTACCGATTTCATTTACTCTCGATTCATAAACATACAAATTTACAATAGCCATACACATCAATATATATATATATATATATATATATATATATAAAAGAACCTTCAACATCGCAGCGCGTCAGCAATCGTTGGTTAATATATTAAAAAACTAGAAACCCACCTCGATTGCGAAAAAAGCACCTAGTGTTAACCTAGGTTTCGGCGTAGATAACTACACCTTCTTCAGAACAATAAAACCCACAAGTGCCTAAGAAGACCTTTGTCAATGATTAAAAGAACACCATAGCTATACATTTATAACGGAAAAAAGGAAAACACAAACAGTACATATGTACAAAGTCTAAACCACTACCTAACTTAATGGTGTAACCTCCACTTCACACCAGCCTATGTTCGATGGGCCATGACCTGCCATAAACTGCAGCTACAAATGGTAGCTCACTTACTTGTGTAGTTATCTACGCCGAAACCTAGGTTAACACTAGGTGCTTTTTTCGCAATCGAGGTGGGTTTCTAGTTTTTTAATATATATATTTATATTACATGTGCCCAGTACTTTGCAACCTCCAAGGCGTTTGGAGTGGCTTGCAGGAGATCAATCTTCGTGCAGGATGTAGGGCACAAAAGGCACTGGAGCATGTTGCTTGTGGTTTGTTCTTGTCCACAATCAGAGGACGTATCTTCTGTTATGAAGCCCCATCTCTTCAGGTTGTCTCTGGATGGTCCAACTCCTGATCGTAATCTGTTTAAAGATTTCCACACCAGCCAGCTCTCGTTGTGTCCAGGTGGTAGTTCTTCAGCTTCTGGCGTCTGCAAGTGAGGCGTCGACTTCTTCCATAACTCCAGCCTTGCCTTCTCTGGTGAAATGGTGAGCTTCTCGGATGACGAGCCTCCACGAAGATTGCAATGATTTCCGACCAAGATAAGACTTGCAATCGGGCGTACCCTGGGCGTCAGGTTTCTCTGGCGGCTGATCCTTTCACACCAGAAACATCATCTTGGTCCTTTTCAGGACCACAGTTGACCATCATATCGATGGTACCGATTGCTCGCACACTATAATTCCGAAGATAGAGTAGAAAATATTTATCTGGAAACCTGGAACTTTAACCATGTGCAGCGAGGTCAATGTACTGCAAACCACTGAATAACTAGAAAATTGTCTTATCTGTAAATATCCTTCCGTGAAAACTCGAAAAAAAGGATATTGATAGTTCCTCTACCGAATACCGATGTCCACGATGTAACAGATTCAAAATCATCCTTCCACTTTACCAAGTCAATTAAGTTGTTTCACAAGTCTAGAGAACCAGCAAAAGTGTCTTCCACCCGTTCTTCACCAGGTAGATGCACACAACATACATCACAATCAATGTTCCCTCAACCAAATAAAGATGGGAAATGTGAAGAAGCAGTCAACCGGACAATGTACATGGGAGGGAATAATGACCCAGCACAAACACACGTCCATATTGAACCTTCTCAAATTTCCACAGAGATCACACGTGATCACGAAGGCTGGCCAACACATGCTATTAGTTTGCTATTCAACTGTCTAGAGGGCGGCACTGTTAGGTCAACTACATTCCAGTACCCTGGCTGGCCTCTCCATTTGGACAGCTCCTGCCATAACCTGGAAACGTCAATCGTTCTCGCCACAGGCCACCACTGCCACATACTCCCCACACAGCAGACAGAATCGTCCCACGAAACTAGCCATATATATTTTATCACTGCACTTACAATTCAATATTACGATTGCAGCCTCAATCGCACGACATCCGAAATAACCCCTCCTGATGACTGTGACTCCGGAAATATAAACATGTGTAGTATTCTCATGACTGGACTGAATTTTTGACGAAAAAAAGTCTTTCATTCTCCTTATGGCTATCGATTTTTCCACGTCAAATCCATACCGTCCTTATGACAGGCCAAACATTTTTTTGCACTTTTCAGAACAGACACATACTTTATAAGCCTTCTGCTTACGGCGAATCTGTTACACATGTTCCTGTCACAAGTGATCTTTGTTCCACAGGCGCACACAAGTATCTCATATCCATGTTAAAACCTATTCAGGCTTTATAAATCGAGGTACTATATTGATTCCAAATAAAGTGGTTTCCCACACAAATACGACATTGAATATAGACAGTGGTTGCGGGATGTGTATTAACATACTGAAAGTGCGGACGGATGTTGACGGCGGTGTAAGCTCGAAATAAAATCACAGAATTTAAAGGTCATTTGGCTAAGGAATATGGTATGAAGCCCATATTGGCAACTCCATTATGCCACTGCTAGACATTTCTCCAGTATTTGTAATGCGTTTTAACTCGTCATGTCATAAGTCGGGCGGTATATCCACTGGTTTATAGGTGATGATTTATTGAGAATAATAGCATACAGTAGATGCTGCGCTGTGTGACAAATAACTTCAAAAGAAAGGAGTGCAACACAAGATTGTGGTCATAAGAAATGTACAAAATCCTATGACCGATACACTGGCATTTTTTAGATCTATAGGGTTATGCCTTCCGGTAGAAATGCTGTCTGCAATTTGGAATCCAGTCTTTCCATACAACCATATACCTTCGTTGCATCTTATGGAGAAGTCTTTTAATGATAACACCCACTAGTGAATCAATTCAAGGCAATCATATATCTCGAAACCAGTCACCTTTTGGAACCTATCTGCTACAGTAAAACTCGAACATGTTTTTTTAGGCAGCCCCTATGCATCCTGTAACTGTTCCTCAATCTCTGCAGCTTTGTGCGTGTGACTGTTCCAATTTAAGTCGGAACTGAGCAGAGGTCGGAGAGTGCTCTCTGTACCATCTTCTTCGACCTGTATAGAAACCGAGTGAGCTGAGTCAGTGCGACAGAACCATGTTTTGACCATTAGGTGGAAATGAAAACATGATATCTTAGATCTGCCAATAGTATACGTTGTGTGAAGTCAACGCCAAACGAAGATTTCTCTCCCGCAACACACATACTGCATGATTTTAAATAAAGGCAGTCACAACATATGGAAACCAGAAGAGTTTTGCGGCGTTATGGAGAGTTTCCAAGGGACCAGGATCTGCTACGCCATTGCAATGCGTCTCCAAACTACATACAGGTACTGCAGTCTGAAGGAGATCTGCATCCCTCGGGGTGCATTCATGTCTGGCACCCAAAGATTCTCTCTATCATGCTTATTTTGTACCATCCAACAGAGAAAGAGAATAAACTACAATCTATAAAAACTTCACCATCATCCGGTAGACAACTCGATAATACTTTAAGCACATCCCTGTTTTCCAATGTACATATCGAAAACAAATACCGTCTGTGTGCTGGCATCAAGCATATGTTTCGACCCCCATTAAAAATACAGTTACCCAGTCGCCTGCACAGGCAAGTGTGAAGGGTCATCGCCTGTACTGTAGGAGGACGGTCACATCCCACAGACCATACTATCAGTCTCAAGGGATGGTCCCTGTGTCCCTCTTTGAAACACTGTTTTTATCTACTGTAACACATCCAATCAGCATATGACACAGCTTTGTCCACCACCATACATTTGGGTTTTTCTCACCATGACTTTGAGGTCTGTGTCAGGTTCTAAACTGGCATTAACACTTTTTGAGGCATTGGCTCTCACACAAAACTAGACATCACATGGTGTAAATTATGTTACACCCCCCCCCCCCCCGCCCCCCCCCCCCCCACACACACACACACTGGCTCATTTGAAATAAAGGACAGTCACTACATATGGAAATTGGAAGAGTTTTGTGGCGAAGCATTTCCAAACAGCTGTCTGAAGGTGACTGACGACCTCTACATTTAAACTCAGCTTTCACAGTGACAGGATAGCTGATGCCTCAGTGTTCCATTTCGATTGATTCCTCATATTGCAGTCATGCACGCAATCATTGTTTCGGTGCTAGCCATCCCCGGAAGGTGTTGCTCCTCCAACAAGACTCTTTCTCCATTTCAAACAAGTAATGTCAGTCAGTCAGTCAGTATGTGGTAATCAACAGTTTACCAGTGAATGGATGAGATGGAAAAGACACCATCGATGTACTGTAATAATAAGCATCACAGTTGATAGTGTGATCAATTTTAGCAATTTTATCGTAAATCCACCACCGAACGATGATGCGACAGTATTCTTCATAGTTTCTGCACCATCGCTAAACCATCTATCCCCTACATTGAGTCGGCCGGTGTGGCAGAGCGGTTCTAGGTGCTACAGTCTGGAACCGCGTGACCGCTACGGTCGCTGGTTCGAATCCTGCCTCCGGCATGGACGTGTGTGATGTCCTTAGGTTAGTTAGGTTTAAGTAGTTCTAAGTTCTAGGGGACCGATGACCTCAGAAGTTAAGTCCCATAGTGCTCAGAGCCTTTGGAACCCTACATTGAGAGTACCATATATACTTCATTGCGCATGTCGATAAAGGACTGTGCAGTACGTCTGTTCAGTGTTAATTTTCGAACATATACCAGATGGCGATACACATATTTCTAGTACTTCGATCATAGTGTGCAATTTACGAACTTTCCCTCTGCAGATGGCGGTCACAGAGCATTCTTAGCATAAAGTTAGAGATTGAAAGATCCCTTACCATTGTCTCTGACCAACCCTCCCTGCAGCTCTGTTACTAATTTCATTTGAAGCTTACCAGAGGTAGAGCACTGCATTCTGCATTTCGTGAAGGTACAGAGCGAGCCTAGTCTGTAACTGTTGTTCTGCACTAATCTTATTCATGGTACCAAGTACACAAGATTTCTCCACATGCGCCCATGTCGATGAGGTTAGCACCCCCTGTTAGTATATAGTAGATATGGAAGTGTTGTGATATAATTGCAGACGGTTAAGAAGAAGACGAAAGGGCTGGATTATATGCATGTTAGATGGACGGTGTTTGAAGCATTTTTTGTAAATCAACTGCGCTATGAATTCTGAAGTATTGTTCTAGTGGTTGGTTGGTTTTGGGGAAGGAGACCAGACAGCGAGGTCATCGGTCTCATCGGAGTAGGGGAGGATGGGGAAGGAAGTCGGCCGTGCCCTTTCAAAGGAACCATCCCGGCATTTGCTTGGAGCGATTTAGGGAAATCACGGAAAACCTAAATCAGGATGGCCGGACGCGGGATTGAACCGTCGTCCTCCCGAATGCGAGTCCAGTGTCTAACCACTGCGCCACCTCGCTCGGTATTGTTCTAGTGACTGGGAACAGAACCAAGATGGTATATAGAACATAAGCACATGCACTCCTAAGGCTACACGTTTCTGCACATAAAGCATGCTATAATGTTAGAGCAGTACGGTTTCAGACCTGTTAGACATGTGGAATGCAATGCTGTTAATATGCAAATATAAGAAATATATTTCCAGCGTATGACATACATTCTCCTAGAATGTATGTCTAAGATAAACTATGGTGACAAACAGTAAAAGGGAAAAACTACTTCCTTAAAACATCGATCTTTTGTGATATATGCACAATATAGCTCTCCAGAGGTGTATAGTGCCCACTGTTCACAACCGATCACGGTTCAGAAATTACACCTTGCTCGCACCAGTCCTATAAAAATGATTGTTGGTATCGGAGAAAGCATCTTACAAGAAAACATGCAAACACTTATCAGAGGTATTTGACATTTGAAATTATATGACATGCTGCTACTAATTTCATAAACAGGACATCTGTCTGTATTCATGGGGATTGCAGTACCTCACAAGGAACTGTCGACAACTTGGGATCACCATAGTTATGGAACTGAAAATTTGATTTTATTCCGAAGAAGCGGCATGGGAGTGGAGTGCGTCTCACAAATCTTGATTCGCCTAGAGGAAAGAGCTGAAACAGGATCGACAAGTTTCATCATCACATATGATGCGGAAGTACTCTAATGGCTAAGATGTTTGCTGTCAATGATTGCAAGTAGATAGTGTTCTAAGACACACACAGAACTCGCAGTTGTATAAGAGTCGAACGCAGGCTATTCCACACATCTCATGCACCCTGACAGAGCCACTGAAAAAGAATTGGTTAAATGACCTGCAGCAACATCACCCTATCTCTGTAGCGCTCTCCGACTTCTGCTCACTTCCAACTTAAATTGGAACGTTCACATGACAAAGCTGCAGAGACTGAGGACCAGTTACAGAATGCATAGGGCCTGCCTACAAAAACCACATTGGAGTTTTACTTCAGCAGACAGGTTCGAAAAAGGTAACTTCTCCATAGGATCCAACGAAGGGATGTGGCAGAATGGAAAGACTTGATTCCATATAGCAGACAACATTTCTACTGGAAAGCGTAACACTGTAGATCTAAAAATGCCAGTGTATTGGTCATAGGATTTTGTTCATTTCTTAGAACCACAGTCTTGCGTTACACCTTTTTCTGTCATTCATCACAGAGCACACCTTCTACTGTTCATGATCATTCTCAATTAACCATAGCTGATAAACCAGTGGATGTATCGCACAACTTGTGACACGACACTGTGGTGGATGACCGACTGATCTCGTAGGAAATATCTAGTAGCACAAGAACTGTATGCGGTACATGTGCTTATGTTTTTTTTAGGAGAGGAAGGGGGGGATCTGCCTGTCTTCACAGCAGATGAGTGCGCTACAACGTGAGTATCGGAAGATGGCTGACAATACTGGCCTTCCATTATTAAATGATGTATTCTCTGTGGAGAGGTCGAGATGAAGACATCCCATTCTTGCTGACGTGGAATTTCATGTCATTGATGAATAGAAACGCCGCTTGACAGAAGTGAATGCACATTGGAAGCGTGTATTCGTCATGTCATACTGGCGTATCACCCGGCGTGATGGTATGGGGTGCCATTGGTTACACGTCTCGGTCACCTCTTGTTCGCAATGACGGCACTTGGAACAGTGAACGTTACATTTCAGATGTGTTACGACCCGTGGCTCTACCCTTCATTCGATCCCTGCGAAACTCTACATTTCAGCAGGATAATGCACGACCGCATGTTGCAGGTCCTGTACAGGCCTTTCTGGATACAGAAAATGTTCGACAGCTGCCCTGGCCAGCACATTCTCCAGATATTTCACTAATTGGAAAGTCTGGTCAATAGTGGCCGAGCAACTGGCTCATGACAATACGCCAGTCACTAGTCTTGATGAACTGTGGTATCGTTTTGAAGCTGCATGGGCAGCTGTACCTGTACACGCCATCTAAGCTCTGTTGACTCAATGCCCAGGCGTATCAAGGCCGTTATTACGGCCAGAGGTGGTTGTTCTGGGTACTGATTTCTCAGGATCTATGCACCCAAATTGCGTGAAAATGTAATCACATGTCTGTTCTAGTACAATATATTTGTCCAATGAATACCCGTTTATCATCTGCATTTCTTCTTGGTGTAGCAATTTTAATGGCCAGTAATGTAAAAGCAACCTGCTTTCGGAAAAAAAAACGTGTTGCATTAGTTAGTGATCGCTCCTCGTAATTATCCGAAACAAAGACGACGCTAGACACCACTTCAGTGCTCTCAGTTACATCCTAGTCACGCAAACGCGCGTGCGAGAGCAGACACACACACACACACACACACACTCACTATTAGTACCACCCATTTAGTGTTCAGTATGACACGAAAATATTCAGTCGGTCAAAACTTTCGGAATCGCTAGTACTGCTGCTTCTTCCTTCTTCTAGACACTCCGCTCTCACAGCCAGCTTTTCATTTTCTCTCTGTCTTGCCCCAGTGTAACTGCTTCCAGCGCAATCCATATAACGCGATACCTTATTCGACCACGGTTCGTTACTTTCGGTACGAAATCGCAACAAGCGTAAATGGGTTGGGCGCGGATCGGGGGGGGGGGGGGGGGGGTGGAGAGAGGCGGGAGACGGTGGTGTGGGTGGGAGAGAGTACGACTGAGTTTGCAACGGGAAATTCAGCTGCCTGTAGCAGAGACCGTAATTTCAAGTTCTGCTGCAGGTAACAGCGGCACTAGTACAAGGCAGTGATCCGTGAAGGATGTAGAACAATAGCGGGCTGAGTTCTCCGAATTCAGTACCGCCGACATAGGACAGCCGATCTAGACAGAACCTCAGGAGGTACGAGATACCTCAGACATTTGACATTGGCGAATATGAAAACAGTAACAGTCGTGAAACGCTTAACAATATACGTGCGGACCGATCTATTGTGGTACCCCCACACAAAGCTAATTGTAATTAGCCAAACTAACGTTCATTTGAAGAATCCTATGAACATGTAATTTGTCTACGAAAGGAGTAGCAACAGAAAAGATTTACTTAATTACTTAATTCTCATAAGTTTGAGACCGTTGCGAGGTGGCAATGTATAGGATATACAAAAAAAAGGTAGGGCAGTTTCGTTATAGGTTTCTTTACCAATCGCTGAGACGCTCATTCAAATAAAGTGGCTGACGGTAGATGAGAGGCATTGCTTACCGCGTAGATTTTCAGTCAAAATATCGAGAGAGGTCATACCAAGGTGAGTAAGAAAACATATTACTTCCTGTCACATACGTTTTGCGAAATGATTATAACGGGCAGATCAGAGAAATCAGAGCTCATACCTACGAGCTCTTATGAGAGAACAGTAAACGGAGAATTTGACAATGGTACCGAAAGCATCCCCCGCCGCATACCGTAAGGTGGATTCCGCAGTATAAGTGTAGGTGTAAACCAGTTGGAAGTATGAAAATCATTGGGAATGGTGATCGGAAATGGACTTGCAGTTTTTCATACAACTATACGTCATGAGAATAACTAATACCTCATTTATTTGAAAAGTAGGGACATTTTTATTTTGAGACAATTTTCTTTTGAATTGTTCAATAAATGTAGTTCGTTAGACTGCCTCCATAATGTGTTAATGTTGCTGCCTTCTGTGCGGAAGCACTCGGGTTCGATTCCAGGTTCCTCCACGGCTCCTTTTGAGGTCGGGAACAGGTTCCAGTCAGCCTCGCGAGGCACAATGAGAAGCCGCTTGAATAAAGAAGCAGTGGCATTACCAGAATTCGTCTACCAGCAATAACGGCTGGAGGGATTGGCGACAGCTGACCACATGTCACACGATGAGAGCTCGTTCCTCGTACTGCTGCGTACGCAGCAGTCGACCCTTTCGGAAGAGGCCTAACCAAGGCCTGATCCGTCAGTGGTGTTTCCTTTTGTGTAGTTGGTTCGGTTTTATCATGTTAGGTGGAAAGTAGCAGCGAGTTAGCGAGTATACCTTTTAATAAGAACATTACAGTCGATATTTGTGTAAGTATTTCTTTGGACACACCGGTTTCGTCTGGATTGTAATTTTTAATGGACGATAGTAAATATTAAGGAAAGAAGTATATTAAATGTAGACATGATCACATCTCATATATTTGTGACATAGCCTAGGCCAAGACTTATTCCAAGATATCTTTCTTAAATTAAATTCTTCATTTGTGTGGCCATATTGCCCGTAGTTGCTTGACAATTCTGTCATTGAAACTACAAAAAATGCGTGTTTTTTTCCATCAGACGCGTTTCGCTTTATTGAGGTAAAGCATCATCAGTGGCCTGTAATTAAGTTATTTACATCTGGATTTGCTTTAAGATCGAAAAAGAGTTCGTTAACAATATGTTGGATATGGTGGATTTCCGCTTTATTTCTCGCCTACATCGGGAAATGCCGTCTGCTAACACTTCGTTGATGTTTTTCTTCTTCAGACACTGATCAAAATATACGAAGTAAATAAGTATTTTTTATTGATCCGTAACCATTTTCAACGCAAAAATGAGAACATGGATTTTCTTGAATTACAACGCCAGCTACCAAGAATCAAAACAAATGCTTAAGACAAAATGTACCAAGTTTTTTATGTAAAATCTGATTCTGCAATAAAAAGTGGGGGTTCCCAATTGAAATTTTAAAGTTTTCCTCCCGCCCCACCCCCAGGGGAGCTTGGGTGGCGGGCTAATTTTAGCACAAGCAGATGTACTCCTCGAAAATGATCATCTTTGGATTGTACACACTTTTTTCATGTGAAGCTTATTTTTCGAGTTATGCTGGTGTGTCAACTTAAAATTTACACCCTATGTATGCCGACGTTGCAAGCAGAAGATGAAGAGACAGAGAAAGTATGAGGACATGTAATACAGTACGTAAAGGGAGATGAAAACCTGACAATCATGGGCGACTGGAATGCAGTTGTAGGGGAAGGAGTAGAAGAAATGGTTACGGGAGAATGGGCTACGTACTACGAATGAGATCGGACAAAAACTAATTGAGTTCTACAATAAATTTCAGCTAGTGAAAGCAATTATTCTGTTCGAGAACCACAAAAGGAGGGATAGGCTTGGAAAAGGTTGGGAGATAAGGGAAGATTTCAGTTACATAACGTCATAGTCGGTCAGCGACTCCGAAATCAGATTGGAATGTAAGACCTATCCAGGAACAGATATAGAGTCAGATCGCAATTTAGTATCGATGAAGAGTAGCCTAAATTTAAGATAATAGTCAGGAAGAATCAGCATGCAAAAAAGTAGGATACGGAAGTGATAAGAAATGACGAGATACGGTTGAAGTTCTCTGAGGCTATAGATAACAGCAATACGGAATAGCTCGTTACGCAGTACAGTTGAAGAGGAATGGACATCTCTAAAAAGGACAATCACAGGAGCTGGAAAGGAAGACATAGGTACAAAGAAGATAACTGTGACGTAACAATGGGTAAGAGAAGATATACTTCAGTTAAAGAAGTACAAAATGTTCCCGGAAATTCAGGAACACAGAAATGCAGGTCACACAGGAATGAAATAAATAGAAAGCGTAGGGAAGCTAAGGCGAAACTGCTGCACGAAAAATGTGATGAAATAGAAGTGCTTGTTGGAAGGACTGATTCAGCATATTGAAAAGTTAAAACAGCCTTCTGCAGAACTGAAAGCAAGGGCTGTAACATTAAAACGACAGTGGGAATTCCAATGTTAAATGCAGAGGAAACAGCGGATAGGTGGAAAGAGTACATTGAAGGTTTCTATGGGGGGAAGACTTGTCCTATGACACGATAGAAGAAACAACAGGAGTCGATATAGAAGAGATAGGGGATCCACTACTAGAATCAGAATTTAAAGGAACTTTAGGAGACTTAAGGTCAAATAAGGCAAAAGGGATAGATAACATTCCTTTATAATTCCTAAAATCATTGGGGAAGTGACAACAAAAGAACTGTTCATGTTGATGTGTAGATTCTGGCGATATACCATCTGACTTTCCAAAAACGTCGTCCAGACAGTTCAGAAGATTGCAGGAGCTGCCAAGAGCGAGAGTTATCGCACAGTCAGCTTAACAGTTAGCGCATCCAACTTGCTGACAAGAATAATATTCAGAAGAACGGAAAAGAAAATTCAGGATGTGTTAGACGATGATCAGTTTGGCTGTAGAAAAGGTAAAGGTGCCAGAGAGTCAGTTCTGATGTTGCGGTTGATAATGGAAACCAGACTAAAGAAAGATCAAGACACCTTCAATGGATCTGTTGACCTGGAGAAAGTGTTCGACAATGTCAAACGGTTCAAGAGGTTTGAAATTCTGAGGAAAATGTGGGTAAGCTACAGGGAAAGACGTGTAGTATGTATTAGACTTATGTACAAAAGCTAGGAGGAAATAATAAGAGTGGAAAATCAAGAACGAAGTGGTCGCAATAAGAAGGGTGTAAGACAGGGATGTAGGCTTTCGCCTCTACTGTTAATTCTGTATATCTAAGAAGGAATTACGGAAATAAAAGAAAAGTTCAAGAGTGGAACTAAAATTCAAGGTGGAAAGATATCCATGTCAAGATTCACTTATGAAATTACTATCCTCAGTGAAGTGAAGAACTGTTACAGGATGTACTGAATGAAATGAACTGTCTAATGAGTACAGAATGTGGATTGAGAGTAAATCGTACAATGACGTAAGTAATGAGAAGTAGCAGAAATGAGGACAGCGAGAAACTTATCACCATAACGTGATCTCAAATAAAACTTCACTTAATAAAAGCAAGTCTTCTGGTCCAGACTGTATACCAATTAGATTCTTTTCAGAGTATGCTGATGCATTAGCTCCATATTTAACAATCATATACAACCGTTCGCTCGACGAAAGATCCGTACCCAAAGACTGGAAAGTTGCACAGTTCACATCAATATTCAAGAAAGGTAGTAGGACTAACCCACTTAATTATGGGCCCATATCATTAATGTCGATATGCAGCAGGATTCTGGAACATATATTGTGTTCGAACATTAGGAATTACCTCGAAGAAAACGATATATTAACACACAGTCAACATGGGTTTAGAAAACATCGTTCTTGTGAAACACAACTAGCCCTTTATTCACATGAAGTGTTGAGTGCTATCGATAAGGGATTTCAGATCAATTTGGTATTTCTGGATTTCCGGAAGATTTTTGAGACTGTACCACACAAGCGGCTTGTGGTGAAATTGCGTGCTTATGCACTATCGTCTCAGTTATATGACTGGATTTGTGACTTCCTGTCAGAGAGGTCACAGTTCATAGTAATTGACGGAAACTTAGCGAATAAAACAGAAGTGATTTCTGGCGTTCGCAAGGTAGTGTTATAGGGCTTTTGCTGTTCCTTATCTATATAAATGATTTGGGAGACAATCTGAGCAGCCGTCTTATGCTGTTTGCAGATGACGCTGTCGTTTATCGACTAATAAAGTCATCAGAAGATCAAAACAAATCGCAAAACGATTTAGAAAAGATATCTGAATGGTGCGAAAATTGGCAGTTGACCCTAAATAACGAAAAGTGTGAGGTCATCCACATGAGTGCTAAAAGGAATTCGTTAAACTTCGGTTACACGATAAATGAGTCAAATGTGAAGGCCGTAAATTCATCTAAATACCTAGGAATTACGATTACGAACTACTTAAATTAGAAATAACGCATAGAAATTGTTGTGGGGAAGGATAAGCAAATACTGCATTTTATTGGCAATGTAACAGATCTATTAAGGAGACTGCCTACACTACGCTTCTCCGTCCTCTTTTAGAATACTCCTGCGCGGTGTGGGATCCTTACTAGATAGGCCTGACGGAGTACATCGAAAGAGTTGAAAGAAGGGCAGCACGTTTTGCATTATCGCGAAATATGGGAGAAAGTGTAATTGAAATGATACAGAATTTGTGCTGGACATCATTATAAGAAAGGCGTTTTTCGTTGTGACGGAATCTTCTCACGAAATTCCAGTCACTAACTTTCTCTTCCGAATGCGAAAATATTTTGTTGACACCGACCTACATGGGACTAACGATCACCATGATAAAATAAGGGAAATCAGAGCTCGTACAGAAAAATATAGGTGTTGAAATAATAGAGAATTGAGAAGGTATTTCAATGAACCCTCTTCCAGGCTCTCAAATGTGATTTGTAGAGTATCCATGTACATAATGAGATTTTCACTCTGCAGCGGAGTGTGCGCTGATATGAAACTTCCTGGCAGATTAAAACCTTCCCCACAACAATTTCTATGCGTTCTTTCTAATTTAAGTAGTTCGTAATCGTAATTCCTAGGTATTTAGATGAATTTACGGCCTTCACATTTGACTCATTTATCGTGTAACCGAAGTTTAACGAATTCCTTTTAGCACTCATGTGGATGACCTCACACTTTTCGTTATTTAGGGTCAAAGACTCGGGCACACAGTTCGAGTCTCGGTCGGGCACACAGTTTTAATCTGCCAGGAAGTTTCATATCAGCGCACACTCCGCTGCAGAGTGAAAATCTCATTCTGGAAACATCCCCCAGGCTGTGGCTAAGCCATGTCTCCGCAATATCCTTTCTTTCAGGAGTGCTAGTTCTGCAAGGTTCGCAGGAGAGCTTCTGTAAAGTTTGGAAGGTAGGAGACGAGGTACTGGCAGAAGTAAAGCTGTGAGTACCGGGCGTGAGTTGTGCTTCGGTAGCTCAGTTGGTAGAGCACTTGCCCGCGACAGGCAAAGGTCCCGAGTTCGAGTCTCGGTCGGGCACACAATTTTAATCTGCCAGGAAGTTTCATATCCATGTACATGTAGATGTAGATGAAATAGATGAGTTTGAGGAATTCTTCAACATAGGCAGAAAAATAGCTCTTGACGGACATTGCAAGGAGGACATGGAAAGCAGAGTAACACTGTTGAAAATTAGGTGGACTGTGTTGAAAATTATGTGGACTATGTTGAAAATTAGGTGGACTATGCTGAAAATTAGGTGGACTATGTTGGAAATTAGGGATACTGATAGAGTAAGGAATGAGGAAGTTCTGCGTAGAATCGGAGAGGGATGGAATATATGGAAGGGACATATGTTAAGACATCAGGGAATGACTTCCATGGTACTGGAGGGAACTGCAGAGGGGGAAGCCTGTACAGGAAGACAGAGATTGGAATATCTCCAGCAAATAATTGAGGATGTAGGTTGCAAGTGCTACTGTGAGATGAAGAGGTTGGCACAGGAAGGGAATTCGTTGAGGGCGGTATCAAGCTAATCAGAAGACTGAAGGGGGAAAAATGTGCTGAACGAATTTGCGTGTAGATTATCTATATTAAACTAGCTTGGAAGTCAGTATGACCTCAATGGTATCAGCAAAATAATTTTGATATAGTTGAAGTTACCTAAAAATGCCCTGCAACGATGTGGCTGAGAAGTAGCTTGACATCTTAGCAACGGACTATGAAAATCTGTAATGGTAGTTTCAAATATCAGTTGCCCCATACTGATTATACGTATGGATTAAATCCCATAGAACCGAACATGCAGATTGCTCTGTTCCAACTGGGCTTCATGCCTTGAAAATTACAGGAGTAGGCGTGTCATCATACCCACTGGGGAAAACTATAATGTTGGCATATAAACTGAAGAGTCCAAGAAGCTGCTACACCTGCCTAATGTCGTGTAGGGCCCCCGCTAGCACGTAGAATAGCCGCAACATGACGTGGCAGTGACTCGACTAATGTCTGAAGAAGTGTTGGAAGGATTTGACACCATGAATCCTGCAGGGCTATCCATAAATCCGTTTGAGTACGAGGGGGTTGGAGAACTCTACTGAACAGAACGTTGCAAGGCATCCCAGACAGACATAATAACGTTCATGTTTGGGGGGTTTGGTGGGCATCGGAGGTGTTTAAACTCAGAAGAGTGTTCCTGGAGCCATTCTGTAGCAAGTCTGTACGTGTGGAGAGTCGCATTGTCCTGCTGAAGTTGCCCAAGCCCGTCGGAATGCACAATGGACATGAATGGATGTAGGTTATCAGACAGGATGCTTAAGCACGTATCAACTGTCAGAGTTGTATCTTGACGTATCATGGGTCCTATACCCCTCCAGCTGCACACGACCCACACAATTACAGAGCTCCACCAGCTTTAACAGCTGACATGTTGGGTCCGTGGATTCATGAGGCTGTCTCCATACCCAGTACACGTCCATCCGCTTGAGAAAATTTGAAATGAGACTCGTCCGATCAGGCAATATGTTTACAGTCATCAACAGTCCAATGTCGGTGCTGACGTGACCAGGCGAGGCGTAAAATTTTCTGTAGTGCAGTCATCAAGGGTACACGAGTTGGGCTTTCGGCTCCGAAAGTTCATATCGATGATGCTTGTTGACCGGTTCACACGCTGACACTTGTTGATGGCCCAGAACTGAAATCTGTAGCAATCTGAAGAAGGGTTTCACGTCTGTCACGTTGAACGATTCTCTCCAGTCGTCATTGGTCCCGTTGTAGCAGGATCTTTTCCCGGCCGCAGCGAAGCCGGAGATTTGATGTTTTACCGGATTCCTGATGTTCACGGTACACTCGTGAAATGGTCGTTTGGGAAAATCTCTACTTCATCGCTATCTTGGAGATCCTGTGTCCCATCGCTCGTGCGCCGACTATAACACCACGTTCAGACTCACTTAAATCTTGATAACCTGTTACTGTACCAGCAGTAACCGATGTAACAACTGCGCCAGACACTTGTCTTATGCACGTATTGCCGATCGTAGCGCCGTATTCTCGCTGTATTAGAATATGCATGCCTATACCAGTTTCTTTGGCGCTTCAGTGTATGAAATCACACTGTTAGCAAGACGACTACACCACAAAGTACAGAAAATAATAAAAGTGTTCTTACTGTGGGTGTTATCAGGAGAAAGAAAACTGGCATTCTACGAATCGGAGCGTGGAATGTCAGATCCCTTAATCGGGCAGGTAGGTTAGAAAATTTAAAAAGGGAAATGGATAGGTTAAAGTTAGATATAGTGGGAATTAGTGAAGTTCGGTGACAGGAGGAACAAGACTTTTGGTCAGGTGATTACAGGGTTATAAATACAAAATCAAATAGGGGTAATGCAGGAGTAGGTTTAATAATGAATAAAAAAATAGGAGTGCGGGTTAGCTACTACAAACAGCATAGTGAACGCATTATTGTGGCCAAAATAGACACAAAGCCCATGCCTACTACAGTAGTACAAGTTTATATGCCAACTAGCTCTGCAGATGATGAAGAAATTGATGAAATGTATGACGAGATAAAAGAAATTATTCAGGTAGTGAAGGGAGACGAAAATTTAATAGTCATGGGTGACTGGAATTCGTCAGTAGGAAAAGGGAGAGAAGGAAACATAGTAGGTGAATATGGATTCGGGGGAAGAAATGAAAGAGGAAGCCGTCTTGTAGAATTTTGCACAGAGCATAACTTAATCATAGCTAACACTTGGTTCAAGAATCATAAAAGAAGGTTGTATACCTGGAAGAATCCTGGAGATACTAATAGGTATCAGATAGATTATATAATGGTAAGACAGAGATTTAGGAGCCAGGTTTTAAATTGTAAGGGGCAGATGTGGATTCTGACCACAATCTATTGGTTATGAACTGCAGATTGAAACTGAAGAAACTGCAAAAAGGTGGGAATTTAAGGAGATGGGACCTGGATAAACTGAAAGAACCAGAGGCTGTAGAGAGTTTCAGGGAGAGCATAAGGGAACAATTGACAGGAATGGGGGAAAGAAATACAGTAGAAGAAGAATGGGTAGCTCTGAGGGATGAAGTAGTGAAGGCAGCAGAGGATCAAGTAGGTAAAAAGACGAGGGCTAATATAAATCCTTGGGTAACAGAAGAAA
Source organism: Schistocerca nitens (assembly GCF_023898315.1). Taxonomy (NCBI): domain Eukaryota; kingdom Metazoa; phylum Arthropoda; class Insecta; order Orthoptera; family Acrididae; genus Schistocerca; species Schistocerca nitens. Next base: position 899,184,903 of record NC_064617.1, on the reverse strand, counting down.
TATTGAATTTAATTGATGAAAGGAGAAAATATAAAAATGCATTAAATGAAGCAGGCAAAAGGGAATACAAACGTCTCAAAAATGAGATCGACAGAAAGTGCAAAATGGCTAAGCAGGGATGGCTAGAGGACAAATGTAAGGATGTAGAGGCTTGTCTCACTAGGGGTAAGATAGATACTGCCTACAGGAAAATTAAAGAGACCTTTGGAGAGAAGAGAACCACTTGTATGAATATCAAGAGCTCAGATGGCAACCCAGTTCTAAGCAAAGAAGGGAAGGCAGAAAGGTGGAAGGAGTATATAGAGGGTTTATACAAGGGCGATGTACTTGAGGACAGTATTATGGAAATGGAAGAGGATGTAGATGAAGATGAAATGGGAGATAAGATACTGCGTGAAGAGTTTGACAGAGCACTGAAAGACCTGAGTCGAAACAAGGCCCCGGGAGTAGACAACATTCCATTAGAACTACTGATGGCCTTGGGAGAGCCAGTCATGACAAAACTCTACCATCTGGTGAGCAAGATGTATGAGACAGGCGAAATACCCACAGACTTCAAGAAGAATATAATAATTCCAATCCCAAAGAAAGCAGGTGTTGACAGATGTGAAAATTACCGAACTATCAGTTTAATAAGTCACAGCTGCAAAATACTAACGCGAATTCTTTACAGACGAATGGAAAAACTGGTAGAAGCGGACCTCGGGGAAGATCAGTTTGGATTCCGTAGAAATGTTGGAACACGTGAGGCAATACTGACCCTACGACTTATCTTAGAAGAAAGATTAAGAAAAGGCAAACCTACGTTTCTAGCATTTGTAGACTTAGAGAAAGCTTTTGACAACGTTACCTGGAATACTCTCTTTCAAATTCTGCAGGTGGCAGGGGTAAAATACAGGGAGCGAAAGGCTATTTACAATTTGTACAGAAACCAGATGGCAGTTATAAGAGTCGAGGGGCATGAAAGGGAAGCACTGGTTGGGAAAGGAGTGAGACAGGGTTGTAGCCTCTCCCCGATGTTATTCAATCTGTATATTGAGCAAGCAGTAAAGGAAACAAAAGAAAAATTCGGAGTAGGTATTAAAATTCATGGAGAAGGAGTAAAAACTTTGAGGTTCGCCGATGACATTGTAATTCTGTCAGAGACAGCAAAGGACTTGGAAGAGCAGTTGAACGGAATGGACAGTGTCTTGAAAGGAGGATATAAGATGAACATCAACAAAAGCAAAACGAGGATAATGGAATGTAGTCAAATTAAATCGGGTGATGCTGAGGGGATTAGATTAGGAAATGAGACACTTAAAGTAGTAAAGGAGTTTTGCTATTTAGGGAGTAAAATAACTGATGATGGTCGAAGTAGAGAGGATATAAAATGTAGACTGGCAATGGCAAGGAAATCGTTTCTGAAGAAGAGAAATTTGTTAACATCGAGTATAGATTTAAGTGTCAGGAAGTCGTTTCTGAAAGTATTTGTATGGAGTGTAGCCATGTATGGAAGTGAAACATGGACGATAACCAGTTTGGACAAGAAGAGAATAGAAGCTTTCGAAATGTGGTGCTACAGAAGAATGCTGAAGATAAGGTGGGTAGATCACGTAACTAATGAGGAGGTATTGAATAGGATTGGGGAGAAGAGAAGTTTGTGGCACAACTTGACTAGAAGAAGGGATCGGTTGGTAGGACATGTTTTGAGGCATCAAGGGATCACAAATTTAGCATTGAAGGGCAGCGTGGAGAGTAAAAATCGTAGAGGGAGACCAAGAGATGAATACACTAAGCAGATTCAGAAGGATGTAGGTTGCAGTAGGTACTGGGAGATGAAGAAGCTTGCACAGGATAGAGTAGCATGGAGAGCTGCATCAAACCAGTCTCAGGACTGAAGACCACAACAACAACAACACTGTGGGTGTAAGTATAATAAGAAGAACATATTATTAAACATGTGGCTCGCAACCCTGGCAGCAGCAATGGTTGTAAACCCTGAGGGCATCGGTTTGAAGTCAGCATGGATGACACATGCGAGTATATCGGCCGTCTCTCCTGAAATCTATGCTAGTCGCAGTGGCAGGCGGTTCGTGAAGTAGGTAGTCTCTCCGTAACCTCTGACCAGTTTTTCCGAACGTTTGAGACCTCTGAAGAACTTAGTACTAGGACTACCCCTGTATCGAGGTAGTCAGAACGGTACAGATTTCCAGTCATTTCGTTCAAAAACATCATAATGGAGATATATCAATGACAGGGCGTCTGCTGTCCAAATTACCAACTCTGCGGAGAGGAGGTGGTCGTGTTGTGTACCCAATGGACACTCGTACCATGATTCTCGCAATGTTACAACTCCTACAAGCCTCCAGACATGGTTGCAGCACGCAGTGCCCGGGCTCAGAAAAAAGAAGAGGTGGCATCGTCCTTGCAGTCCAGTGTTTTCTGGCGCACCACTGTTGGCGCGGTGATCTCTGCTGACGCCTCATGAGAAGCTACACTAATGCGCGCCGCGCTGCTCGAGAGAATACCTCCCAAGCAGCAAAAAAACCATTTTCGTGAAGGTACGATGTGTAAATGTCCGCCGGCCGAAGTGGCCGTGCGGTTAAAGGCGCTGCAGTCTGGAACCGCAAGACCGCTACGGTCGCAGGTTCGAATCCTGCCTCGGGCATGGATGTTTGTGATGTCCTTAGGTTAGTTAGGTTTAACTAGTTCTAAGTTCTAGGGGACTAATGACCTCAGCAGTTGAGTCCCATAGTGCTCAGAGCCATTTGAACCATTTTTTTGTAAATGTCCGTCCCTGAACAGTCGAGTGAACAATACAGGCTGAATCATCTAAAATGTGCACGGAAAATTTTTCTGAAATGGAAAGTGCTGTTGAGGTGTGGTTCTCACAGAATAGAGATTGGTATAATACCTAGTAGGGTAAATTAGGAAAAGTAAATTAAAATATCAGTGGTAAAATTGAAACAAGTGAGCCCTCGGTCGCAATTATTTTTAGTTTTATTGACCAGGTTTCAACACTTCTAAGAGTTAAAACAATTGAAATGGCCTGTAACATAGTTACAAATTTATAGTAAAAGACATTTTTATGTAAAAAAGTACTGACTAACAATAAAAGATAGTGGCATTACTTACATGTCACGTGTAAAATAAATAACAGGCAACAAGGGCTTTAGTCACAAAATATATAAAAAGGAATGCGTGAAAGCGAGCCACTATGGGCTGCTCGTACCTGTACAGCCACAGGTTGCAACGGACAGAGGCGCCCGCGTTAACAAGTGCGGCAGGTGAACATGACATTGCATCGAGAGTGCCATCTAGTAGCCGCAGGTACAACTTGGCTACTTAACATTCAAGTGTGGACTGACGAAAATTATAGTGAATAATGTTCAGTACATAATGTTAAAGTAAGACGTTGTTCAACAGCGACAGATAAAGTAACGTTTTGTCTGCATCAGAGCTTATCAGTACAGTCTGAAGCATAAAAACGTCATTATAAAAAATAGAGGAAGGACTGAATGACACAGCTTGTAGAAAGCGATATAACATGAAATACAGCCAATAAACCATTTAATAAATGAAAAAATTATGAGTTAACTTAGAAGGAAAAAAAAAAAAACATTTCGGTAAACTGCGCAAGGAGACCCGAAATCAAATGTGAGGTAACGGCTTTATACCGTTGGAGAAATTTTTATTACGCTACTGCAGCTGTTCATTGAGAATGAGACTATCACTGCGAGAAAGATGTTTAAAAATCTCTAATTTTTCCAGAATGTCTAATTTACGTCCTTTCTTCTCGGTGTGCAAAATATTGATATCGCAAATAGCTTTAGGCGCATGACCTGTAATTAGAAGATGGTCGGCAAAAGACGAATTTTTGGGGCTAGTGTCATTTTTTCTTAAAAGATGTTCTTTATATCTGGTTGTAAAGGCACGTTCTGTTTGTCCTATGTAGTAAGAAGAACAGGTATCGCAGACAATCTTACAGACGCCAGAACTTTCTAAAGGGGAAAGAATCGATTTTAAATTATGAATGAAGATTTTTTTTCACATTATTATTGGTAGAAAATGCAACGTTGCAGTTGTGTTTATTACGAAGAAGGCGTTGGATCTGATAGGAGATGGGCCCCACGAAAGGAATAGAGGTATATATTTTTGGGTTAGATTCAATGATAGATGTGCCAAGCGTAGTAACTCTTATAGTAGTTTTCTTTTTACAAATGTCATCTACTATGCTAGCTTTATACTCGTTATTACCTGCTTTCATTTTGAGTAAATTGATTTCGTAGTTGAACTTTTCTTTCGAAAGTGGAATGGAAGTAGCTCGGTGAATAGCAGTATGAAAGAAGGCGTTTATATGAGACTGTGGATGAATGGAGGACGCAGGTACGGTCTGATCAGTATATGTTTCTTTACGAAATAATTATAGTGAATGAGATTTTATTATCTTCTATTGTAAGCGTCAAGTCAAGAACGTTTGATTGGCGGACCACGTTTTCAAGTTCGATGATGAAAGATATTTTCTCATGAAAACCATTGAAGAGAGTAAAAATACGGTCAATTGCGTCAGCAGGTCCCTTATAGATGATTAAAATATCATCAGCGTATCTGAAATAGGAGAGAACGCTAGTGATGTAGCTGAAAAACGGTTCAAAAAATTTTCCTCTAGAGATTTAATGAAAATATCTGCAATCCGACGATCTCGCTATGGGAAATCCCTTAGCTGGTATCCTGCCTGCTGGGACATCTCCGCTGAAATGGTAGAGCGGGTGTAGCTGCCATACCATACGAGACTGGGAGCGTGATTTGCCGCTACCAGTGGTCACTTTTAACACAACCTGTGATGGCAAAATGTCTCTTTATTGTTCACACTTCATGTTGTTGTTGTGGTCTTCAGTCCTGAGACTGGTTTGATGCAGCTCTACATGCTACTCTATCCTGTGCAAGCTTCTTCATCTCCCAGTACCTACTGCAACCTACATCCTTCTGAATCTGCTTAGTGAACGCATCTCTTGGTCTCCCCCTACGATTTCTACCCTCCACGCTGCCCTCCAATACTAAATTGGTGATCCCTTGATGCCTCAGAACATGTCCTACCAACCGATCCCTTCTTCTGGTCAAGTTGTGCCACAAAATCCTCTTCTCCCCAATCCTATTCAGTACCTCCTCATTAGTTATGTGATCTACCCATCTAATCTTCAGCATTCTTCTGTAGCACCACATTTCGAAAGCTTCTATTCTCTTCTTGTCCAAACTATTTATCGTCCATGTTTCACTTCCATACATGGCTACACTCCATACAAATACTTTCAGATAAGACTTCCTGACACTTAAAACTATACTCGATGTTAACAAATTTCTCTTCTTCAGAAACGCTTTCCTTGCCATTGCCAGTCTACATTTTATATCCTCTCTACTTCGACCATCATCAGTTATTTTTCTCCCCAAATAGCAAAACTCCTTTACTACTTTAAGTGTCTCATTTCCTAATCTAATACCCTCAACATCACCCGACTTAATTCGACTACATTCCATTATCCTCGTTTTGCTTTTGTTGATGTTCATCTTATATCCTTCCTTCAAGACACCATCCATTCCGTTTAGCTGCTCTTCCAAGTCCTTTGCTGTCTCTGACAGAATTACAATGTCATCGGCGAACCTCAAAGTTTTTATTTCTTCTCCATGGATTTTAATACCTACTCCGAATTTTTCGTTTGTTTCCTTTACTGCTTGCTCAATATACAGATTGAATAACATCGGGGAGAGGCTACAACCCTGTCTTACTCCCTTCCCAACCACTGCTTCCCTTTCATGTCCCACGACTCTTATAACTGCCATCTGGTTTCTGTACAAATTGTAACCGGCCGAAGTGGCCGTGCGGTTAAAGGCGCTGCAGTCTGGAACCGCAAGACCGCTACGGTCGCAGGTTCGAATCCTGCCTCGGGCATGGATGTTTGTGATGTCCTTAGGTTAGTTAGGTTTAACTAGTTCTAAGTTCTAGGGGACTAATGACCTCAGCAGTTGAGTCCCATAGTGCTCAGAGCCATTTGAACCATTTTTTGTACAAATTGTAAATAGCCTTTCGCTCCCTGTATTTTACCCCTGCCACCTTTAGAATTTGAAAGAGAGTATTCCAGTCAACATTGTCAAAAGCTTTCACACTTCATATAACTACTTTATCCACTTGCAATGTTCTTTAGAGTATGCTACCATATGTATTGTACAAGTATCGTTATGGGAACTTTTCAGTATACGATATCTCGTAAAAGATTCGCCCTAGAAACCTACAACGAACACCACAGACATTTTAATTCACCCTTTTAAAAAGCAATTCTACCTGCGCATTCGATAGAGCTCTCCAAAATTAGTCTAGTGCGATATTCACTTTATCGATAAGTATTAACAGGGACAGTAAAACAAGGACAACAGCAATCCAGCAGTCAGCGAGGGCCAGGGCAATACCGTCATCGCTGGATTGCTGTACATTCTTCCTCTTTTACTGTGCCTGTTAATACTTATCGATAAACCAAATAGCGCACTAGATTAATTGGGACCGGTCTATCGGATAGCCATGCACGTCGCTGATTTATGCCGTCACTTGGCGTCGCATGGAATGCGTTGACCCCAGCTACACAGTGGAAAAACGAAACTGCAAACATCTGGTGCAACATCAGAGAAAATACGCCGCATTACTTTTATGAGAGAGACCCTGTGTACCCCCAGGCGATACATGCATGCGGCCGAGGTGAGCCTGTGTGGCGTTGAGTATGGGCCTGCTGAACCTATCTCTTTCCTATCGTATTTGCATGTCAATGGGGGGATCTCGAACAATGCGAGCGGCGATATAGCGGAACGATAAACCACTGCCTCTATAGAATAAAATGTTCTCGGGTTTCCAACCGCGTCAATTGCTTAAAACTACACTAGCTTTCGGCCAAGCACTCCTTGGCCATTGTCAAGTATTATGACTGCCAGTGGGCTGTTGGTGCGCCCTTATATACGCTACCTGCCGCCTGTGACGTCACTGGTGCCCGTGACATTGCCATATATGGGCATGTTTTGACTCGGTGTTCGATGTGCCCTCTTCAACCGCGCGATCGCTGGATCCCACGCAGCGCTGAGCTGCAAGCCACCGTCTCTATTCAGGGTGTTTGTGGTAATTTTTATTTCAATAGCTTCCTTTATTAAAATGTCCCAGAAGCCGTCAGTGCGAGCCACGACAGAGGTATCGTCAAATTTTATGTGGTGACCGTTTTCTAACGCATGCTCAGCTAACGCAGATTTCTCTGGATAGCGTAGGCGATAATACCTCTCATGTTCTTTCCTGCGTTGTTCCACAGTGCGCACTGTTTGTCCGATGTACTTCTGGCCACACTCACGAGGTATTTCGTAGACTCCAGGTGTTCTGAGGCCTACTGCGTCTTTAACTGGTCTCAGTAACTGACGGATTTTCGTTGGAGGCCTGAAGATTGATTTGATCTTGTGTCCTTTCAACAGGCGGCTTATCTTGCCCGACACAGAGCCACAGAATGGCAGGAAAGCAAGTTTCTTTTCCTGCTCTTCGTCGGTGGTCGTATTCTGGTACTTCCCATAAATCACTTCTTTCACTTGATGGGTGCTGTAGCCGTTATTCCTGAAAATCGTGCGTAGGTGGCTCAGTTCGTGGGGCAGGTTGTCGTCGTCTGATATTCCTCTTGCACGATGCACCAATGTTTGTAATACTGTGCGCTTCTGTGCTGTATGATGATGGCTGGTGGCGTGCAGGTACAGGTCTGTGTGGGTAGGTTTTCTGTAGTCGCTGTGGCCAAGGCACCCATTTCCTTTACGATGGACAAGGACGTCGAGGAAGTGCAATGTATTATCTTTTTCCGCCTCCATGGAGAACTGGATATTACTGTTGATGCCATTGAGGTGTTCCAAAAACTCGTTTAATTTCTCGCGTCCGTGTGGCCAAATGACGAACGTGTCGTCAACGTGTCGCAAGAAGCACTTCGGCTTCAATGGCGCAGTATCTATGGCAATATCCTCAAAATTCTCCATGAAGAGGTTTGCAACAGCTGGAGCCAACGGGCTAACCATTGCTACGCCGTCTGTCTGATCGTAATACTGGCCGTTGTACACGAAGTAGGAGGATGTTAGAGTGTAAATAGCTCGACCACGTCACTTACAAAGTACTGGGAAATTAGGTCCAAAGAATCTTTGATAGATACGTTCGTAAACAGCGCCAGTACATCAAAACTGACCATAATATCGTCGTCACTAAGGCGTAGACAGTTGATTCTTCTGATAAATTCTGCTGAGTTTTTTTGTATGATGTTCGCAGTGTGCCACATGTGGAGCGAGAAGCCTGTGCAAGTACTTCGCCAGCTTGTATGTTGGAGAACCTATTGTGGACACAATAAGGCGAAATGGCGTCCCGTCTTGTGTATCTTCGGAAAACGATAAACAGTAGGTGGTCTAGGCGCCTGGGAGAAGATTCTTAACCACCCTGTCTTCCACTGAAGATCGCTTAAGAAGTTCTGATTTTTTTCCTACTATTCTTGATGTCGGGTCGCGTGGGAGCTTCCGATAAGTATCTTCGTTCAGTAGCGCACAGATCTTCGTATCATAGTCCTCGAAATCCATAATTACAGCGGCATTGCCCTTGTCGGCGGGAAGTACCACAATGCTTTCATCATTACGTAGTGCTCGAAGGTCGTTGTGCTCAGCCCTAGTCATGTTGGATGCTGGTAGCTTCGTCTTTGTCAGTATACGGCTGGTTTCTCGCCGTATTTCGTCCGCTGTTTCATGTGGGAGCTTGTGGACTGCCTGTTCAACACGAAATGTCCCAGTACTTTGTAAGTGATATGGTCGAGCTATTTAGCCACACTCTTACGTCCTATTTCGTGTACAACAGCCAGCGTTAGCTGAGCATGCGTTAGAAAACGGTCACCACATAAAATTTGACGATACCTCTGTCGTGGCTCGCACTAACGGCTTCTGGGACAGTTTAGTAAAGGAAGCTATTGAAATAAAAATTACCACAAACACCCTGAATAGAGACGGTGGCTTGCAGATCAGCGCTGCGTGGGATCCAGCGATCGCGCGGTTGAAGAGGGCACATCGAACGCCGAGTCAAAACATGCCCATATATGGCAATGTCACGGGCACCAGTGACGTCACAGGCGGCAGCTAGCGTATATAAGGGCTCACCAACAGCCCACTGGCAGTCATAACACTTGACAATGGCCATGGAGTGCTTGGCCGAAAGCTCGTGTAGTTTTAAGCAATTGACACGATTGGAAACGCGAGAACATTTTATTCAATGTTATCACCGCGAGACTCTGCATTCATACATCACTGCCTCTATAGGCTACAATCCTACCATTGTAATCCTAAGATGTACTGGCAGATATTTCTGCTTTTTATGTGGGGTGTAATACGACCTTCTTGATAAGAACCAACATTCGACTGCAATACTGGTATGAGAAACTACCTGCATGATCTTTCCTTACATATGATATGTAGATGGTATTCTCACATACTTTGTACGATTTCAATGAAATGCTAATCTTTAGCATATTAAAGCGCGTGCTACACTTCATTCAGATTTTATGTTTGTTTGATTCCGCGTTCACGGTGCTACATTTTTAATACCCATCAGTTTATTACAGTATTTAAATGCTTATTATCTTCCCTAAAATATATATTATAGACACAAAAATTCCTAAAGTTTTTGTGTTGGAATATGGTATGATGCCATCATCATCCGTCTACCATCTGCAATTAAGATCATTTCTTCGAAAAATTAAGAACTCTTCTTAGAAAATTAAAACTGTCTTTTTGAAGAATCTAAAGCTCTCTTTTCAACAACTGAGCCCTCAGTGTCCAAAGATAGTGGTCATGTGTGTTACTTACACTTGCGGTATGTGTGTGTGTGTGTGTGTGTGTGTGTGTTATTTAGCAGTCAAGGAATTTTGTGTCAGACGTTGATACAAGAGATGGTGGACGTCGAGCAAAACACTTATCTATTGTTGTGGCGCACAGTGGATTACCAGTCACTCATAAACATGAAACTAAGTCGCTACTGACAGTACTGATGATGATGTTGTCTATAAGAAAATTTCATCACCTGCAGTTTTGGTCTTTCATGTGACAACGACAAAGGCGGGTGGGGGATGGATCGGGAACATACGTAGAAGGCAACAAGATTTGTGACCGAAAAGTTTGATATTCTTCAGCAGTTCAGACTCTGTCTGTTCGTCGCCGTAATGCGCCGACCGTGGCCAGTGTCATTCAACTCTACACATCCAGATCTGAAGTCGGCCAGAGGGTCTGAAGATAGAGTAATGCAGCACTGTAACTGGTTGCTCGAATGAAATAACAACTGGAAATTTAGACTGCTGAAGGTGTCTTGATTCGAAATTTTATACTGAACAGCAGACTTATAGAGAGTAACGCATATGTTCGCCTTGTTCGTACAACTCTCTTCCAGACCCTTTACAGATTTTGATCGATAGGAGGGCAAAGTTGCTGGGTGCAAGAATCAGGTATCATATTTTGACCATCTAACACACTTCTTGACAAAAACAGTGAGGCACCCGGAAGAGATGATAATGATGATGAAGTCCCATACTCAGTCATAATGCGTTCAGTGGTGAATCGCTATTCTGCCCTACACCCCCCCCCTCCCAGATCACTATCGTTGTCACGTATGCCGGCGACCTAGAAAGAGTTTCCAACATTTTGGGAAGACACAGTGCTGTTAATTCTGGCGTCCTGAATCGGGTATGACTTCAGCTGAACTATGACGACACAATGCTACGTCAAGGACGCCCTGCGCCCTCATGCGTTACCTATCCTGCGGCGGTATCGTGGTATCATTTTTCAATACGATAATGCTAGTCCGGACATGGCACACGTTTCTTTGGACTGACTGCGTGATGTTGAGGTCGTTCTGCGACCAGGAAGATACTGTCTGTCTCCGATGGAACATATGTATATGTCGGACCAGGCCGGACGTCGATGTCGTCCCATAGCCTATATCCAGGACCAGTTGCAACACTTGTAACTGAATTAGGGCAGAGCGCATGCGAGTCATACTGATAAGTAGGTTCATTCCACTAGGTTATTTACAAATTTTACTATTTTGTTATCAGTGAAGTAGCATCACATACACTCTCAAACCGTGTAGTTGCATTTCGGTTACTACTCCGTTTCGGACGCTTCAGTTTTTTTGTCAGGTAGTGTAATTTTCAGAACTCGTAATATCTTCTGTGATTCCTTCTGTGTAACATCCAAGTACCTCTTTGCTATAATCTCTTTGACCATAATTTATGTATTCAAATGTAAACAGGTTGTTCACACTGTGAGTTGAAAGCTTATCTACGATTAACAACATTTCAAGTGGTATTAATGTGTGAAAATCGGAATACGGTTGGGCCGTGGCGCCGTTAATTTAGTACACTGTTCTGATTGGCGCCACTAGCTCACGGGTAGTATCGACTATCCCTCTTACGGCCAAACTGCCAATATGTAGGAGGAAGAGTTGGTATCTGTGGGTTGTGTCCTTAGAAGGCCCTTTCTTGCCGATGTATACACGGGGTTCGCTGGCCCGAGAGAGAGGGAGGCACGAAGTTTGTGGATTGGCGGTAGCGTCGCGACAAGAGGTGCTCACGAAGTCAGAGCGGCCAAAGCCACGAGCTACGCAAGGAGGGCCTGCGAAGAGGAAAGATACCGGAGTGCTTCAGCGGGGTCAGCGTCGGCTACAAGCAGCAGGCCGACATCCCGTCAGTTGGTTGGCAATATTCGTGTCGGACGACCGCTTGTGTCCTAGCTGCCTCCTCCTACCTGGCTTTCATTCGCACCATTCAGTTACAGTAGCGACGCACCGTGGATCCACGGAACTGCTTGCTGATAAAGAGGAGTAACATTCTGTAATCCTCGTGGTGATTTGTGTCATTGTCTACTTGACCTCTTAATTATTTTTTTGTTTGCACCGACCCTCAGAGTTTTACTCGGTCGGCCCTTTGATCGTAAATATAGGCCGCTCTATTGTATTAGACACCAGTTGTCGTTTGAAAATTTGTTTCGGTATTATATTGCCTTTCCTTTCTGGTTTATACCCGATCATTAATATTCTAATGAACCAGCTCCTGGTCGTAAATACAGTCGGAACAATTGTAATAAGACACAGATTGCCGTTAAACCAACAGGGTTCTCGTGGTTGGATTTAGATGTTCTTGATTGTAATCGCATTAGTTATAATCGCTAAAACATATTGTAGTAAGCTGTGCGTTGGTGTCTTTGAAAGACCGGGTCATTGTTAGTGTATTTTTAACTGGATCTTGGGGTTCCGCCCAGTGAGTTCTCCTGTAATGAGTGTTCATAGGTAATGTTTTAAAACGTTCCTTCAGAGCGGTCTTCATAACTGAGAGTTTAACTTTTGAAATATTGACAGACAACAGACTTACAACTACTTAAACATAACTAACGTAACGACATCACACACATCCATGCCCGAGGCAGAATTCGAACCTGCGACCGTAGCAACAGCGCGGTTCCGGACTGAAGCGCCTAGAACCGCTCGGCCACAACGGCCGGCAGCCAACTGTCACCAGGGCTTTAGTCAGAATGTTGTTGTGGTCTTCAGTCCTGAGACTGGTTTTCTCATCTTCAGAAAAGCTTTCCTTGCCATTGCCAGTCTACATTTTATATCTTCTCTACTTCGACCATCATCAGTTATTTTGCTGCCCAAATAGCAAAACTCCTTTACTATTTTAAGTGTCTCATTTCCCAATCTAATTCCCTTAACATCACCCGAGTTAACTCGACTACACTCCATTATCCTCTTTTTGCGTTTGTTGATGTTCATCTTATATCCTCCTTTCAAGACACTGTCCTTTCCGTTTAGCTGCTCTTCCAAGTCCTTTGCTGTCTCTGACAGAATTACGATGTCATCGGCGAACCTCAAAGTTTTTATTTCTTTTCCATGGATTTTAATACCTACTCCGAATTTTTCTTTTGTTTCTTTTACTGCTTGCTGAAGATACAGATTAAATAACATTTGAGATAAGCTACAACACTATCTCACTCGCTTCCCAACCACTGCTTCCGTTTCATGTCCCTCGACTCTTATGACAGCCATCTGCTTTGTGTACAAATTGTAAATAGCCTTTCGCTCCCTGTATTTTACCCCTGCCACCTTTAGAATTTGGAAGAGAGTATTCCAGTCAACATTGTCAAAAGCTTTCTATAAGTCTACAAATGCTAGAAACGTAGGTTTGCCTTTCCTTAATCTTTCTTCTAAGATAAGTCGTAAGGTCAGTATTGCCTCACGTGTTCCAGTATTTCTACGGAATCCAAACTGATCTTCCCCGATGTCGGCTTCTACCAGTTTTTCCATTCGTCTGTAAAGAATTCGTGTTAGTATTTAGTTTAAAACGTAAGGCTGAATAAAAGCCGCTACCGGATATAGGTTGTTGAATTCTTCCCAGTCGTCAAATGTGGGTTGTCTAGAAAACCTGATTTCTTGGATCGCTAGACAAACATTACAAACAAATCGTATTAATCAATTTTATTACTTAACTTTGAGAATTACGTAGATGTGTCGTAAGCAAAGGGCGGCATACGTAATAATCAAGTTTCTTCAGTATAAACAACGCTATAGAGTAGAAGCGAAATTACTAGTCTTAAAGCTATTGTTGAACTCGCTAGTCTTGAAGTGTGCCGCGGCGAGTAGGGCGCGGCGTTTATGTTCTCGTGGCATAGAGGCCGCTGCTGTCGCGTTATCGTCCTGGAGAGGGGTCGGTGAACGTATGCAATTGGCTAGCGTCTCCTTCACAGCCTCGTCTGCTCTCCCGTCCCCGACTGGCGTGCCGGCGCTTGACTTCACGCCGTAACAAAAGTCAAGGTGGTTCATCTAAATCACGACGGATTTCGAGATTATGCCTCTCTGCTGTTTCTTATTTCCACATTCATTGTTGTTCAGTGCTTGATCTAAAAGGCAATGACTTACTGATGTCATTGTAAGTGACAAAGTGACGATAATTGAATGTACTTAAATGTAGACTGGATATTTAAATGGTAACTGCACGTTAGTCAGCAAGTAATCATTTCAAACATCGCTGAGACGTGGGTACTTACTGGAAAACGTGGAATGGAGGACCCACCAATATAACTTCCTTTTCGCACAACCTGTTTATCTAACAATATATAATAAATTTGTTTTTTACGAAATTAAAAGATTTGTGAAATGAGTAAGCTTTTGCAAGAGAAATTGAAACAATAACAACATGACAGCCCGCCCGTTAACGTATGGAACAGCGGTGTTTACTACCGCCATGGACACAGTTTCTGTTATTAAATGCCCTTCTGCAACACATGAAAACTATGTAAGCACCATTGATGACAAGATTGTTTCAGTTACTCAAACACAAGACGTAACTTTTAATTTGGAAGCTGTTTGTCTAAAGGTTAGGGCTTAAGAAGCGCACCTGTGTTTAACGTTAAACAGATTAGGAAACAATTATGACAATGATAAGGAATACTTCAAAACAAGCAAACTCTTAATTTCAATCAGCAACCAAGGTACAACTGGATCCTAACCGTCGCTTTTGACGATCTTATTCTGACTAATCATCTGCACAGCTAGTTGGCATACAAACTTGTGCTACTGTAGTAGGCGTGGGCTTCGTGTCTATCTTGGCCACAATAATGCGTTCACTATGCTGTTTGTAGTAGTTTACCCGCACTCCTATCTTTTTATTCATTATTAAACCTGCTCCTGCATTACCCCTATTTCATTTTGTATTTATAATCCTGTATTCACCTGACCAAAAGTCTTGTTCCTCCTGCCACTGAACTTCACTAATTCCCACTATGTATGATGAGATAAAAGAAATTATTCAGGTAGTGAAGGGGACGAAAATTTAATAGTCATGGGTGACTGGAATTCGACAGTAGGAAAAGGAAGAGAACGTAGTAGGTGAATATGGATTGGGGCTAAGAAATGAAAGAGGAAACCGCCTGGTAGAGTTTTGCACAGAGCATAACTTAATCATAACTAACACTTGGTTCAAGAATCATGAAAGAAGGTTGTATACATGGAAGAACCCTGGAGATACTAGAAGGTTTCAGATAGATTATATAATGGTAAGACATTTAGGAACCAGATTTTAAATTGTAAAACATTTCCATGGGCAGATGTGGACTCTGACCACAATCTATTGGTTATGAACTGTAGATTAAAACTGAAGAAACTGCAAAAAGGTGGGAATTTAAGGAGATGGGACCTGGATAAAATGAAAGAACCAGAGGTTGTACAGAGTTTCAGGGAGACCATAAGGGATCAATTGTCAGGAATGAGGAAAAGTAATACAGTAGAAGAAGAATGGGTAGCTTTGAGGAACGAAAAAGTGAAGGCAGCAGGGGATGAAGTAGGTAAAAAGACGAGGGCTAGTAGAAATCCTTGGGTAGCAGAAGAGATACTGAATTTAATTGATGGAAGGAGAAAATACAAACATGCAGTAAATGAAGCAGGCAAAAAGGAATACAAACGTCTCAAAAATGAGATCGACAGGAAGTGCAAAATGGCTAAGCAGGGATGGCTAGAGGACAAATGTAAGGATGTAGATGCTTATCTCACGAGGGATAGATACAGCCTACAGGAAAATTAAAGAGACCTTTGGAGAAAGGAGAACCACTTGCATGAATATCAAGAGCTTTGAGGGAAACAAGGGCGATATTCTTGAGGACACTATTATGAAAATGGAAGAGGAGGTAGATGAAATGGGAGATATGATACTGCGCGAAGAGTTTGACAGAGTACTGAAAGACCTAAGTCGAAACAAGGCCCCGGGAGTAGACAACATTCCATTAGAACTACTGACAGCCTTGGCAGAGGCAGTCCTGACAAAACTCTACCATCTGGTGAGCAAGATGTATGAGACAGGCGAAATTCCCTCAGACTACAAGAAGAATATAATAATTCCAATCCCAAAGAAAGCAGGTGTTGACAGATGTGAAAATTACCGAACAATCAGTTTAATATGTCACAGCTGCAAAACACTAACGCGAATTCCTTACAGACGAATGGAAAAACTGGTAGAAGCCGACCTCGGGGAAGATCAGGTATACTTAGAGAAAGCTTTTGAGAATGTTGACTGGAATACTCCGTTTCAAATTCTGAAGGTGGTAGGGGTAAAATACAGGGAGCGAAAGGCTATTTACAATTTGTACAGAAAGTAGATGGCAGTTATAAGAGTCGAGGGACATGAAAGGGAAGCAGTGGCTGAGAAGGGAGTGAGACAGGGTTGTAGCCTCTCCCCGATGTTTTTCAATCTGTATATTGAGCAAGCAGTAAAGGAAACAAAAGAGAAATTCGGAATAGGTATTAAAATCCATGGAGAAGAAATAAAAACTTTGAGGTTCACCGATGACATTGTAATTCTGTCAGAGACAGCAAAGGACTTGGAAGAGCAGTTGAACGAAATCGACAGTGTCTTAAAAGGAGGGTATAAGATGAACATCAACAAAAGCAAAACAAGGATAATGGAATGTAGTCGAATTTAGTCGGGTGATGCAGAGCGAATTAGTTTAGGAAATGAGACACTGTAAGTAGTAAATGAGTTTTGCTATTTGGGGAGAAAAATAACTGATGATGGTCGAAGTAGAGAGGATATAAAATGTTAACTGGAAATGGCAAGGAAAGCGTTTCTGAAGAAGAGAAATTTGTTAACATCGAGTATAGATTTAAGTGTCAGGAAGTCGTTTTTGAAAGTATTTGTATGGAGTGTAGACATGTATTGAAGTGAAACATGGACGATAAATAGTTTGGACAAGAAGAGAATAGAAGCTTTCGAACTGTGGTGCTACAGAAGAATGCTGAAGATTAGATGGGTAGATCACATAACTAATGAGGAGGTACTGAATAGGATTGGGGAGAAGAGGAGTTTGTGGCACAACTTGACCAGAAGAAGGGACCGGTTGGTAGGACATGTTCTGAGGCATCAAGGGATCACAAATTTAGCATTGGAGGGCAGCGTGGAGGGTAAAAATCGTAGAGGCAGACCAAGAGATGAATACACTAAGCAGATTCAGAAGGATGTAGGTTGCAGTAGCTAGTGGGAGATGAAGAAACTTGCACAGGATAGGGTAGCATGGAGAGCTGCATCAAACCAGGGGACCATTCCGAACAACGGTCCTTGGCGGCTGACTGCAGCGTTTACACTGCTGAGCTAGTCGCCATCTTTCGAGCCCTAGAGTATATCCGCTCCTGCTCAGGTGAGTCCTTCGTTATCTGTAGCGATTCCCTGAGCGGTTTACGAGCTCTCGACCAGTGTTTTCCTCGTTCTCGTCTGGTGATGGCTATCCATGAGTCCCTGCATACTCTTGCGCGTTGCGGCCGCTCTGTGGTCTTTGTGTGGACCCCCGGTCATGTCGGTATCCCAGGCAATGAACATGTTGACCGCCTGGCGAAAGAGGCCACGAGACAACCGTCTCTGGCTGTTGGCCTCCCAGAGACTGATTTGCGGGCAGTCCTCCGCCGAAAAGTTTTTGCGCTTTGGGACGCTGAATGGCGCGATCGGATCACGCCCAATAAACTCCGTGCCATTAAGGAGACGACGACTGTGTGGCGGTCGTCCATGCGAGCCAACCGCAGGGACTCAGTCGTCCTTTGTCGGCTCCGCATTGGCCACTCCCGGCTTACACACAGTTATTTACTGCGCCGGGAGGACCCTCCTGTATGTCGCTGCGGGGCGGCTTTGACAGTGGCCCACATTTTGTTGGCCTGCCCCCTTTTAGCTGTGGTCAGGCAGACATTTGCGCTGCCTGATACGCTCCCTGCCCTTTTATCTGATGACCCTGTTATGGCTGCCTTAGTTTTACGTTTTATTAGGGCAGGGCGTTTTTATTCTTTAATCTGAGTGTTTCTGTTTTATTTTATTGTTTTGTGTTGATTCTGGCCTTTGGCCTACGGTTTTAAACTAAGTTTTTAATGTGTTTTCTGTGGTTGGCTTTTCCCTTTTTTTTTTGTTCCTACGGTCGGCCAACCACCGTCACACTCCGTGTGATTTTATTTCGTATTGTCTGGTCCTTGTCTATATTTCTTTTGTTCTGTGTTGTCTGTCTCCTATTCTGTTGAAAATTTTTTATTCTCTGTGGGTATTTTTAGTATTTTGGAAAAAGGGACCGATGACCTCTGCAGTTTGGTCCCTTTAATCCTTAAACCAACCAACCATGCGGCCGCTGTCCTACACGGACTAGCATCGTGCCCTCTGACATCCTCTTGCCGGCCAAGTTCTGGCTGCCCCAGGATTCGAACCCGCTTATCTCAGAGTCGAGCAATATCGCACAAGTGCGCGTTAGCCGCTACGGTCGCAGGTTAGAATCCTGCCTCGGGCATGGATGTGTGTGACGTCCTTAGGTTAGTTAGGTTTAAGTAGTTTTAAGTTCTAGGGGACTGATGACCTCATAAGTTAGGTCCCATGGTTCTCAGAGCCTTTTGAACCATTTTGTTACGTTGCCTCTGTACTTCAAAAATCATTAAATATGTTAGAATGGGGATGGATACATAGAATGAGCACCAACGTTGTTCAGGGAAAGGGCCGTGTGGAGCAACAATACTGGTTTAGAGACCAGTCGGCCGCTGTGGACAAGAGGTTCTAGGCCCTTCAGTCCGGAACCGCGCTGCTGCTACGGTCGCAGGTTCGACTCCTGCCTGGGGCATGGATGTGTGTGATGTCCTTAGGTTAGTTAGGTTTAAGTAGTTCTAAGACGACCAGCAACCATCGAAGCGTCGGTGTAAACAATTCCAGAGCCCTGAGACGTGGCCAGGATGGAATAAAAGCGGCGGCGGAAGGCCTCTGGAGGGACCGAGTCCTTCGAGCCCTGTGCCAAGTCGAGCCGAAGGCAAGGGCGAGGAACACACCACGGGGGTGTACGCAGAGGCGCCCGGAAAGGAGGTGGAACAGGGAAAAACCCAAGCCCGCAGAGAAGCTCCT
This sequence comes from Schistocerca nitens, assembly GCF_023898315.1. Classification (NCBI taxonomy): domain Eukaryota; kingdom Metazoa; phylum Arthropoda; class Insecta; order Orthoptera; family Acrididae; genus Schistocerca; species Schistocerca nitens. Next base: position 899,165,938 of record NC_064617.1, on the reverse strand, counting down.
TGACGCATACGGCGATCGGACAACCCGACCGGGGCCGACGGTCTGGCAGATGGACGACTGACTGCGGGAAAAGGAATGCCCGGGCAAGCTAAAAACATGGGCAGCATAAGCAGCCAGTAATTGTTGGCGTCGTAACCGCAGTGGAGGGACACCTGCCTCAACAAGGATGCTGTCCACAGGGCCGGTGCGGAAGGCACCAGTGGCAAGTCGGATCCCGCTGTGTAGTATTGGGTCCAGCACCCACAACGCAGAGGGGGATGCTGAGCCATAAGCCAGGCTCCCATAATCCAGACGGGACTGGATTAACGCCTGGTAGAGCCGCAACAGGGTAGATCGGTCGGCGCCCCAGCGGGTGTGGCTCAAGCATCGCAGAGCGTTTAGATGCCGCCAACACGCCTGTTTTAGCTGCCGGATATGAGGCAGCCAAGTCAACCGGGCATCGAAAACCACCCCCAAAAACCTGTGTGATTCCACCACTGAAAGAAGTTCGCCGGCAAGATAAAGCCGCGGCTCCGGGTGGACAGTGCGTCGCCGGCAGAAATGCATTACGCAGGTCTTGGTTGCCGAAAACTGGAATCCATGAGCTACAGCCCAAGACTGCGCCTTGCGGATAGCACCCTGTAGCTGACGTTCAACAGCTGCAATGCCAGTAGAGCTGTAATAAAGGCAGAAGTCGTCAGCATACAGGGAAGCAGAGACAGAATTTCCCACAGCCGCAGCGAGCCCGTTAATGGCTATTAAAAACAGGCAGACACTTAAAACAGAACCCTGTGGCACACCGTTCTCCTGGACGTGGGTGGAACTAGATGAGGCTGCGACTTGCACGCGGAAGGTACGATACGACAGAAAATTTTTGATAAAGATCGGCAGAGGGCCCCGAAGACCCCATCCATGAAGCGTAGAAAGGATGTGATGACGCCATGTCGTATCGTACGCCTTCCACATGTCGAAAAAGACAGCGACCAGGTGCTGACGGCGGGCAAAGGCAGTACGGATGGCCGACTCCAGGCTCACCGGATTGTCGGCGGCGGAGCGGCCTTTATGGAACCCACCCTGAGATGGAGCCAGAAGGCCCCGAGACTCCAGTACCCAAGCGCCGGCTCACCATCCGCTCGAGAAGCTTGCAAAGAACGTTGGTGAGGCTAATGGGGCGGTAGCTGTCCACCTCCAAAGGGTTCTTGCCTGGTTTCAGAATGGGGATAACGATACTTGCCCGCCACTGCGACGGAAACTCACCCTCGACCCAAATACGGTTGTAAAGGTCGAGGAGCCGTCGCTGGCAGTCCACTGAGAGGTGTTTCAGCATCTGGCAGTGGATGCTATCTGGTCCAGGAGCGGTATCAGGACAAGCGGCAAGGGCACTGCGGAATTCCCACTCACTGAATGGAACATTGTACGATTCTGGATGGTGGGTGCGAAACGAAAGGCTCCGACGTTCCATCCGCTCTTTAATGGAGCGGAAGGCCTGAGGGTAATTCGCAGAAGCGGAACTCATAGCAAAATGCTCTGCTAAGTGGTTTGCAACGACGTCGGAGTCAGTGCAAACTGCTCCATTCAGTGAGAGCGCAGGGACGCTGACAGGTGGCCGATAGCCGTAGACGCGTCGAATCTTGGCCCAGACCTGCGATGGAGTGACATGGAGGCCAATGGTGGACACGTACCGCTCCCAGCACTCCTGCTTGCTTTGGCGGATAAGGCGGCGTGCCCGCGCACGCAGCCGTTTGAAGGTGATCAGGTGTTCAATGCAGGGATGTCGCTTGTGACGCTGTAGCGCCCGCCGGCGATCTGTAATCGCTGCAGCGATCTCAGGCGACCACCAAGGCACAGTCCGCCGCCGAGGGGACACAGAGGAACGCGGAATGGCAGATTCGGCGGCAGTAACGATGACGGTGGTGACCGATTGAACCACCGCATCAACGTCGTCATTAGAGAGAGGCTCAAGAGCGGCAGTGGAGGAGAACAAGGCCCAGTCAGCCTTATTTATAGCCCATCTGCTAGGGCGCCCAGAAGAGTGACGCTGTGGTAGTGACAGAAAGATCGGAAAGTGGTCACTACCACACAGGTCGTCATGCACACTCCATTGGACAGACGGTAAGAGGCTAGGGCTACAGATTGAAAGGTCAATGGCGCAGTATGTGCCATGCGCCACACTGAAGTGTGTGAAGGCACCATCATTTAAAATCGAGAGATCGAGCTGCGACAATAAATGCTCAACGATGGCGCCTCGACCTGTTGCCACTGACCCACCCCACAGAGGGTTATGGGCGTTGAAATCGCCCAATAGCAAGAAAGGTGGCGGCAATTGGGCTATCAGCGCAGCCAGGACATGCAGCGAGACATCACCATCCGGTGGAAGGTAAAGACTGCAGACGGTAACAGCCTGTGGCGTCCACACCCGAACAGCGACAGCCTCTAAAGGTGTTTGGAGAGGGACAGACTCGCTGTGCAGAGTGTGAAGGACATAGAGGCAGACGCCACCAGACACCCTTTCATATGCTGCTCGGTTCTTATAATAACCCCGATAGCCACGGAGGGTGGGGGTTCGCATTGCTGGAAACCAAGTTTCTTGAAGAGCAATGCAGAAGAAAGGGTGAAGGCTGATAAGTTGTTGGAGCTCAGCGAGATGGTGGAAAAAACCGCCGCAGTTCCACTGGAGGATGATATTGTCCATGGCTGAGAAGGCGTGGAAGGACTGGGAAGGCAATTTACGTCGCTTGTTCACTCACTGCCACCGATTCAGTACCTGTAAGAGAGGCATCCATGGCGTCTGAGGGACCAGCGAGATCAAGGTCCTCAGCGGACGCTAGAATCTCGACTTCATCCGCAGACGCAGAGCGCGAAAGGTGCGGTGGGGTTGGTGCCACCGCAAGTTCTTTGGCCTTAGAGGTCTTTCTCTTGGACTTCTCTCGCTGAACCTTGGGTTTCACCGGCTGGGAAGGCTTCACCGATTCAGTCTCCGGGACAGAGGAGGATCGTGAAGCCCTACGCCCGGCCGCTGGTGAGGACTTATGCCACTGTCGGCCGTCATCCTTCCCGCTGGTGGAACCCTGGGAAGGGAGGGTCCCAAGGGAACTCTTACGGGCGAGAGAAGCCGAAGAAGTTAGACGCTTCTCCGGCTGAGAAGCGGGGACGGACGTCCCCGATGGGTGGGAGGAGGTTGCTCCTGAGGTAGGTGGTGCAGGAGCAACCGGTTGGGTAGAGCCCCCCACGGGCAAGGGGGCAGGAGGAGTATTACTGCTTATCGAGCTGGCTGGAAGTCTCGAAACTGATGGGGCTAGCACAGTTGTAGCAGCTGCGTAAGAAGATGTCATTCTCACAGGATGGAGTCTGTCATATTTCCTTTTGGCCTCAGTATAGGTCAGCCGGTCCAGGGTCTTATATTCCATGATTTTGCGCTCTTTCTGAAAGACTTTGCAGTCAGGCGAGCAAGGGGAATGATGCTCTCCGCAGTTGACACAGATGGGAGGCGGGGCACATGGAGTATCGGGATGAGATTGGCGTCCACAATCTCGACATGTGAGGCTAGAAGTACAGCGAGAGGACATATGCCCGAACTTCCAGCACTTAAAGCACCGCATCGGGGGAGGGATGTAGGGCTTGACTTCACAACGGTAGACCATCACCTTGACCTTCTCCGGTAATGTATCACCCTCGAAGGCCAAGATGAAGGCACCGGTAGCAACCTGATTGTCCTTCGGACCCCGATGAACGCGCCGGACGAAATGAACACCTCTACGCTCTAAGTTGGCGCGCAGCTCGTCGTCAGACTGCAAAAATAGGTCCCTATGGAAAATAACTCCCTGGACCATATTTAAACTCTTATGTGGTGTAATGGTAACGTTAACATCCCCCAACTTGTCACAAGCAAGTAACCTGCATGACTGGGCGGAGGATGCCGTTTGTATCAGTACTGACCCAGAGCGCATTTTGGACAAGCCCTCCACCTCCCCAAACTTGTCCTCTAAATGCTCGACGAAGAACTGAGGCTTTGTGGATAGAAAAGACTCCCCATCAGCTCTCGTGCAGACTAAGAATCGGGGCGAATAACTATTACCTCCATCCTGAGACTTACGCTCCTCCCACGGCGTGGCCAGAGAGGGGAACGTTTTCGGATCGTACGTTTGAGCATTAAAGTGAGCCCGAGAACGCTTAGATACTGCTGGCGGTTGGCCGCCAGCGAGAGATGATGTACCACGCTTCATTGCGGGTCATCCGCCCTGATGCCACCTACTCCGACCAAGGGCCCTCCCCACGGGCGCCACCCAGCCGCAGCAATAGCCACCTGGCAGGATGTCCATTGCCGGGAGTCCTGATGCCCCAGGGAGACGGGCATCTACTCCTTGGCATACGTGGGGAGTTAACGGCGCAGGCATCAGTAGAGCGATCCCTGTGTTGTCAGGGGGCTACAACCAAGAGGGTACATGGCGGCCCCACCACAACGGACTGGCTACCGTGCTGGATCTTAGGTGCAAAAATGTCCAAAGTCGTCGTCGCAGTTAAAAGCAACACTGCAGAGTGCAGCGTGATAATCGCACCCAGTGACGAATCCCCGCCCAAGAGACGGAAAACGAGCGGGACACCATTGCAACGACGAAAAAGTTGGCTAAAGGTCTCAATGCACGACGGATACAGTGCACCATGTAAGGCGCCCTTCCCCAATTGGCTCGCTCTTCGGAATAATTTAGAAAGATGGAGGTCAAACCCTAATGGGGACCATCACATAAGGCCGAAACATTTGAGATTCCTTTTAGTCGCCTCTTACGACAGGCAGGAACACCGCGGGCCTATTCTTACCCCCGAACCCGCAGGGGGAAGCGGCCGCATGGTGCTATTTGAGTAGCCTATACCAGCACAACAATACAAACACGACAGTACACCGAACCGGCATTTATCTCAGTAATACGCACAGAACAGATACACACCTGACGCTTCATAATAGGCCTAAGGAAGGCAAGCACACCAACTCCATTATGACCTTGCTTAGAACGGCGCACCAGAATTCCTACGCCCGCTCTCCAACATTTCCCTGGTTATAGAGCTTCATGTTATATTACACTCTAAAATAAAATGAAATGAAAAATTAAAAAAAAAACACACAAAGCACCACGAAGGAATTATCCGAATGGGACGAAAATCGGTAGATGTGGTATATATATGTACAGACAAACAAATGATTCCAATTTCAGAAAAAAATGGTCGATTTATTGAAGAGGAAGAGCTTCAAAAACTGAGCGAGTAAAATTCTGCAGCTGGTCTGTGATTGTTCTTCATAATGTGATAAAGCTCCAGTTTCCACATACACGACATATTTAACTTACAATTATCCAAATTGATTGCGTATGACTAATGCTTTTCTGCGACAGATTTTTTTTGGAAAGATCTGGCAACAGAAGTGACGATGGTGTCTGTCTTTGGAGCAGACGTCTTCCCTAGTGCGGTCTTCGTGGCGATTGGGTTTAAATTGCAAGTGATTAGAGTTGACATCTTATTCTTCACACAAAAGTATTGCAGCTTCACCTTTCATATACGTGCTAAACACGGCTCACCTTCTCCACTTAGTTTACAGCTACAAGTGCGGACGAGCAAGCAAAAATGGTTCAAATGGCTCTGAGCACTATGGGACCTAACATCTATGGTCATCAGTCCCCTAGAGCTTAGAACTTCTTAAACCTAACTAACCTAAGGACAGCACACAACACCCAGTCATCACGAGGCAGAGAAAATCCCTGACCCCGCCGGGAATCGAACCTGGGAACCCGGGCGTGGGAAGCGAGAACGCTACCGCACGACCACGAGCTGCGGACGGACGAGTAAGCAGATTCTGCCATAGACAATGCACCATGTTGTAAAACGTATTCTTGAAAACATGTGGCACCATCGAAGAAATCTGACGCATAGGGTATGATGTGGTATGTTGTACAGCGAAAATTTAAGGGAAACCGAAAATGTAAGAGATCTGAGGAAAGAGAAGAATGAAGGATAGAGTTTTTACGTCCCATCCGCACACCATGGTCATTAGAGTCGGAGCACATGCTTGAATTAACCAGACATGGGGATGGAAATCAACCGCGCGGTTCTCAAAGACATTATCCCTTATAAAACCGGAGACATATACCATAATGTCCGAATTCCTGATAGATTCTTAGTTTAACCTGTTAATCGTCTTTTGGCAGGGTTGCTGTAACTTGAATGCCAGACATTTGCCACGCCGGACATTTGCCACGCCGGAGATTCACCACACTTGCCCCTTCGCCAGGTAGCTTGAATAGCGATCCCTCAGGTAAGGGACGCCCTTCCCCGTAGTACCTCTGTCCGCTTTCAAACCGCCGTCTCCACATCTTACTCTGTACAACCAGTATGTAAGGGACCTTCTTCTTCGACATCTTAGCGAAATACAGAGCTTCTTTTCCGAAATCGAAATATTTAGAACTTTTGGGAAACGAAAGCAATACCGACGATTATGTCAGTATGTAATTAGTTCTGCCAAGTATAAATATAGATTCCTCTGTCTGTATGGTAGCTTCCTTTCACGCTTACTGATTGCGATGGAAACAGTCCATCTGCATGGGAGCAACAAGAAAGGAACGATGTAACGAGAATGCGAATGTACACTAATCATTTCTTTTTGACCACTGCATTTGTGCCTACTTTAATTACTGCAACTGCATACCCAAAAGACAATAGGGAAAGAATAAATGGGTATGTGAATGTTTGAAAAGAAGAACGATATACTCCATATTAATTTACTCTCTAAAAACATTAGTTAATAAAGTGTAGCGGGGCAATGTTCAAAATATAGCTGAAAACACCTTCACTAAACAGAGATAAGAACATCTATGATTGACATGTCATCTAAAGTCGACTTACAGTTCTAAAATTCTAGAAAAAAGGAAATGAAGTAATACAGAATGCTACACTTGTAACGTACGTTGTTCTACATTGTTTAGCTCTGGTATTTACAGGCTCTCAGAGAAAGCATCTTAGGTTCTGGAGGGAAAAGCCATAATTGTAATTATCTGCACTACAACAGAAACAAGAAGGACAACTTAAGGAAAAATCATGTAAGCTCACAATCGACTTTGAAGCAGACATTTCCTGTGACTTAGTATGGGCAGAGGTTATATTCGACAACCGGAATACATTAATAACTGGCTCCTTTTACCGACCCCTGTCTCAGATGAAACAGTTGCTGAACAGTTCAAAGAGAACTTGAGTCTCATCGCAAATAGGTACCCTAATCATACAATTATAGTTGGCAGTTACTTCAATCTACCTTCCGCATGTTGACAAAAATACATTTTCATGTACCCTATTGTAAATAGAAAACAACTTCCGTAATTGTTCTAAATGCTTTTTTTTAAATTATTTTTTACAGTTAGTTGACGAGGCCATTCAAATTGTAAATGGTTACGAAAACACACTTGACCTCTTAGCCACAAATAATCCTGAGCAACACGGCGGACACAGGGATTAGTGAACTCGCAGTCGTAGTGAGGCTCACTTCCGTAACAAAGAAATTCACCAAAACTAAACGCGAAATATATCTATTTATAAAAGCAGCTAAAAATTCGGGTGATGTCTTTCTAAGACATCGTCTCCAATACTTCCAAACTATGTGAATGAAGAAGATATGTGGCTTAAGTTCAAAGAAATAGTATCAACAGCACTCGAGGTATTCGGTACACAAAACACGACAGAAAGCTGTTGCAGGAGCACCGCAAAAGGCACGTATAATTTAGACGAACGCAAAATGGTGAAGTTTTACTGAGGCTCGGATTTCAATACGAGATGCATTTAATAGTTTCCACAACGAAACTCGCTCTAGAAATGTGGCGGAAAATCCAAAGAGATACTGGTCCCATGTTAAGGTAACCAGTGGAAAGGTTCAGTAAGTACCTTTACTGCACGACAGCGACGGTAATGTTACTGATGACAGTGCCACTAACGTGGAGTTAGTAAATGCATTTTCCGAAATTCCTTCACCAAAGAAGTCGAAGTAAATATTCCCGAATTCGAAATGAGAACAGCTGCAAACATAATTTAGGAGTAGATATCCCTGGTGTTGCAAAGCAACTGAAATTGCACTGTCAGTGACAGAGGAAATGATCAAATATCTTTTCAAAAAGTCTCTAATGTATAAGAAAAGTAGGTCTAATACATTTGATTCTGATGTTATTTAGTAACAATTAATTTTCAGTAGTAAGCTCCTTGCTTTTACTGACCTGTTTAAAGATAATCAACAATTTAGCAAGAAGTTTTAATTTTTAAAGGACTATATCTAAATGTACTTATGTAGATTTACATCTACTATAAATGTTTGCAGCTAAACTTAAAAAAAAATTGAGGTGCCAAAATTGTCCACCTTAGGATCAGATCAGTTTTGGGATGTCAATTTTAGGTGCAATTCAAAGGTTCAGTTCCCATTTTCTTTTACAAAAGCGTATACTATCAGTTTAACAAACCATCATATTTTAGGTGATAGTTGCGATTCTGAAGCTTCAGAAAATTATTGTAGAACTCACAATTATTTAATAGTATGGCCATAATATTAGAAGGTAGAAAACAGTTATCTTAACTTGACAACAATAGGAATACTTTTGTGAGGCTTGAAACATTTTTTAATTTTTACATTAAAGGCTGATTCGCATCACACTTTGCACAGGCTTTGGACCGTCAAAATGATAAATGACCATTTACCATTCTGGCGTGTGTAAAATCAGCCTAAACACGCTGAACTAATGTACACTCTATTTACAATTACAACTTAATATTAGCTCCAATAATGCTGCTTCAGTGTTTTGATAATTTTATCTCAGTAATCTGCGAGGACTCAGTGGTCGTCATAATTTTTAATACACTATTTTTAACGTATTTTAGTCCAGTTTCTGAATATGGGCAATGGCTTTCAAGCAAGGCCTAATGATGCCAGTCTCTTCGTAATTCTTTACGATTCTCTCTATCCTATCGTCCAGCTTCAAGTACTTCTTCTTCCTACCTTCAAGATTCATTTCCAATTTCATGTGCATGCAGTTTGTGAGCTCTGCTTCCTTTTTGAAGCACTCCACCAAATAGTTGATTCTAGGGTGAGGGTTTCCAATAATACTACTGATTTTGTTGTGCCACCCTTCAACAGCATTCGTCGTTCGGTGCCTTTTTCCGTAACAGTCCCACATTTCTATTGTGATATCCTCATTCTCTAGCCAGTTATCCACAAAGTAGTCAAAAAATTAAGAGAACCTTCCGTTATCAGGAGCTTCTACATGAATCTCAATCCATCCATTGATTACGTCCACCGGTTTTACAACTGCCAGCGCTGCACACATGCTGACGTGAAATCTTAAATCCTCGTTCTAGTGGTACTCCTCAGTTAGACCGAGAATTCGAATTCTTCTCCATAAACTCTTCTTCATACGGAAATAGAATCCATTTATTTCAGTTGTGGGAAAAATTTGACGAAAGGCCGTTATCGCAGCTGCCTCAAAGTCCACCTTTACTTGTTTAGGACACCACTCAGAGGCTGCCTTTTTTAACAAACGAAACAGACGAACATATGTGTCTTTCATCTTATCAGGGAACAGTGCAAATACAGTAGGAAGAATGTTTGTTTCTTTAATCGAGCCCCCTAAGTCTACGTGTATGGTGTAGATCTGTGCAAACTGCTTGCTGCATCTCTTAAATGATCCATCCATAAAAAGATGGGAACATGTTTTTAAACTTTCTTTTCCTTTGCTTCCACTAAAAATTATTTTTCTCACCTCTAATCTATCGTCTTACAGAAGAAAACTTCTGCCATCTCCCATTTTTAAGAGATCTTCATGAAGATCAATTTCATAAGAGTTCTTAGGCTCTTGTTGGTTCCCCCGCTCTTGACTCCATCGACGACGCATGGTTCTCTTCATAGATTCTGAATTAGGCATCACTGTAACAAAGTTATAAACTTCATTATGTAGATTTCCCATTTCATCCGCGTGTATCTCCGATAACTGTGTAGTTTCTTCTCGGGACCTTCTCTTCGCCCTTTGCACTTGCTTTCTCACTTTCAGAGCCGCATCGTCAGGTGGTTCACAGAGATGTTCTAATACGTTCAACACTTCTCCGTTCCTCGAAACCAGCTTTCCCTTGCAGTGATCCGCTTTTCGGCGTAAGAACATCCATGTAACAACACCTTCTTTAGATTTCCTCTGTTTAGGATACGCGTAACCTGTGTAATGAGCAGGAGGCCTGCCCTTGTTCGTTGTAACATCTTCCATACTGATGGTCACGTTAGGAGCTTCGAAAGCAAACTGGGCGGGCGGGTGAGGAGGAGGAAGGGGAGGAAGAGTGGGGAGGGGGGGGGGGGGGACGAGGGACCGAACCCTTCGGAGCAGGTAAAATCGTGGCAAATGTCCGGCGTGGCAAATGTCCGGCGTGGCAACTGTCCGGACACCACTGTAACTTATTCTAGTTTGGGTGTTTAGCCAGCTATTTGCTGAAAATGTGTTATCGTTCTAATTCACCTACTGATATTTCTAGGCATCTCCCTGCCACATGGTCCTTATTATACGAGCACCCTGCTGTTGCCTGATGGTCAACTACTGTTTCTGCAGTCTACGCGTGCAGTTGGACCGGTCTCACAACGGTGAACCTACCGGAGGCATGAAACATCGGGGCCGGAATTTGGGATTTGCCGCTGCCTGCACCCTGTCTGGAGCTACTCTGCGGCACGGTGACTGCTGTTGAAGTCTTTGCTTCTCTGATTCGTGGGGGCCTTTTCAGAGGTGGCGTAATTTTGTATTTTGGCTTGGATCCCTTTTGTGCCGAGCCCTTTCTCTATCAACTTTTCCTTAGTCAGCTGGGCCATTTCCTAGCCCTTGCGTCGCTTAAATTTGTCAGCTTTCGCGAAAGACAATGTTGAATTTTGATGTGTAATTTAAAACCATTCTCTCAGATCATATCTCTTAATTTGTTTAAACATTTTTACCTGTTACTATGTTGGTGCTGGCCGTTGTTACATTTTACCTTCAAAAACTTTGATTTGCAATTTAAAGCCATCCCGTTAACTTGGGACATTTAAATTGTTAAACATTTTTCAGATACTAAACTTGTGCTAGTCGTTGTTACATTCGACTATAAAAAATTTAGTTTGAAATTTTTCTGGACTGCTGTAACTCTGGGGTCTATAATTTAAAACCATTGTTAGCGTGGTATCATTTTGCTATTTCTAAATTTCGTTGTGTTTTACTATTACCGCCTTTTTAAAAAAGGAAAATAGTTTAATAAATGTGAATCACTTGACAAATAATGAATAATGTCATAACCTGGGGCCTAGCCCTTTCATGAATCTCTGCTCACTGGATCGATGGAGCACACTATTTCCAATTAGTGTATCGAGTAACTATAAGGGAACAAACAAGAGGTTGTACGGTTAGTATCAAATTTTGGAAATTTGTGGTAAGGTCTTATGAGACCAAACTGCTCAGGTTTACACACTACTTAATCTAACTTAAACTAACTTACGCTAAAGACAACACACACAGCCATGCCTGAGGGAAGACTCGAACCTTCGACGTGGGGAGCCGCGCGGACCGTGACAAGGCGCCTCATACCACGCGGCTACCCAGCGCTACCGGTTAGTATCAGGTTTAGAGATTAGTGGTAAATATCCGCAGCCTGAAATGCAGTTTACGTGTCTCAGGCAAATACCACGAAGTGATGTTAAACAAAACGCACACTTGAAATTTTCTTTAGGTAAAGAAGATGGAAGATTTTGATTCGTAGGAAGAGTTGTGGGAGTGTGATTTGAAGTTTGGGAGTGCGAAATGTAGCAGTGAATCAATCAGAAATACCCGCATTATGGTGTATGGCTCCAGTTTTTTAAAATGTTTTTTACTTTTTTAGGGGAAAACAAACAAAACTTATAGTTTCACACATCGAAGTCCGGAGTCACCGGTACGACTGTAGGTACTCTTAGGGAAGGCGAGGACGTCATGCAGAGACACGCTGAGGCGGTCATCAGTACAGCACGTAAAAAAGTCAAGAGCTGCTTAGACCACTTAGACGGAAGGAAGGTGACGATGTCGATGCGGGCCCTTGATGGATAAATCTTGAGAAGTGCCTATAGTGGTAGCTGTTTCTCGATCGTGTATCACGTCTCGGATCCATTAGGACAGAGACTAGAGAGCGAGCAAAAGCGATAAATGTAAATAGGACAGAAAATGGCAGGTATTGGTACTCAACATACATAGTCTTGAACTAGGCAGAGTATACAGGGTAAACTAAAACTCTGGGTTCTTCAGGGATGTTTTGGTACAATGGGCCCTTGCTCTGCTGTGACTCGTTACAGAGTAACGACGTGATTACGATGTATTCACTTTGTGATGCCAATTATCTTTATTTGTGGGAACACGCCTCTACAAAACTGAAAAAAATACCACAACACAGAAGAAAACAGGGTAATAAGATCACATTAAAACAGAAGTAGAGTAAGTGTAATGGGATTGCCGTCGATTTTGAACATCTCAGCATAGCATTGTTGCTTCCATTACGTTCAATGAACCATTTCACGAGGAGAATTTCAGCAACCTCTCGATCAATAAACATCTGTAAAGCTGTCTATCACTGCTAACGAACAGCTAACTCATCCAGAAAAAAAACCACGAGACTAAACAGACGATTGTATTGTGTATTGAACTGGGGACCTAGAAATGGAAGAGAGGCTTCGTCCACGCCGTAGCCCTCAGTGGTACACAACCCCACAACAGGATACAGCAGTCCACTCACCCCACCGCCGCCCTACACCCAATCTAGGGTTATTGTTCTGTTCGGCTCCCAGTGGGTCCCCCGGGAACGTGTCATTCCAGACAAGTGTAACCCCAACGTTTGCGTGGTAGAGTAATTATGGTGTACGTGTACGTGGAGACAGTGTTTGCGCAGCAGTCACCGTCATAGTGTAACTGAGACGGAATAAGGGGAACCAGCCCGCATTCACCGAGGCAGATAGAAAATCGCGTTAAAAACCATCTACAGGCGGGACGCCACACGGGACCTCGGCACTAATACGTGCGTTAGACCGCACGGCTAGCCGGGCGGACAAAGGGAGCAGTACTGGATGCAGTCTTGAAGTCGAAGAGTAAAATGGGCTTTATTGTGGTCAACCAACAAGTAGTATGAGTAAGTGGAACGCTGGTTTCGAAACAGGACCCATAGTGCATGCCGTCGACATTTGCAGTGTTATGTGGACATTTTCAGTGCAATACAGGTCCAAAGGAAAATGAGCACAAGTACTCCGTTACGGACCACTGGACCCTTATACCAAAATCAGAAAATACCCCTGAAGAACCTCCGCAATTTTATCGGCAGAGTTTTAGTTCACCCTGTATATTCTTCAGGATACTCACATAAGTCTGACTGAGAAAGCAGCTGGTTTCTCGAGGGCTGTCAGCAAAAATTTTGTTCGAAGTGTGTCTTAAAATCTGTGAGCCCAAGGCTTTACTCGGTTGTCGACCACTTTAGTGAATGTCCATTTCATTTACATACATATACATACATGTAATCGACTACGCAGCTTTCGAGTTCCAGATATTATTTCATACACATCTCTAATTACTTAAACTCAACTCGCGTTTTATATTTACACAGACAGAATGCGCAATGTGTCTGTGGAAACATTTCAAAAAGCCGTCAAGCGTGACCTTTTAAGTCTGCAAATTTTAGGATAGGATTCCGTAAGCTCGTTCTATAATTACTGTATTCGTTAGTAATAATGCCCTTAATAAAGAGTGATAGAGTCCTCGTTACTGTAATTACTGGTATCTGTACTCTACACAGACGCCAAATGACAATTATTCCTCCAGAACTCTCGAAAAGTATACTGTAAGCTGTATTTAAGTTAATGTTGTAAGAATAATAACAATAACAATTATTATTATTATTATTATCATATTTACTTTCTCAGACGTTAAGTCTGGTTGAGAATGGAAAGTGACGCGGACCTTGATCAAGCGTCACTTCCTATTAACTGTACGGTATGTGTTATATTGCATTTAGGAACTTTCGGGTAATTGAACATGTATCAATAATTACGGATTTCTGTAGTTGTATATATATGTTTGGATGTAGCTGTATTGCATTGATGTACTGGTGGATATTGTGTGGTATGACTCCTGTAGTTGATAGTATAATTGGTATGATGTCAACTTTATCCTGATGCCACATGTCTTTGACTTCCTCAGCCAGTTGGATGTATTTTTCAATTTTTTCTCCTGTTTTCTTTTGTATATTTGTTGTATTGGGTATGGATATTTCGATTAGTAGTGTTAATTTCTTCTTTTTATTGGTGAGTATGATGTCAGGTTTGTTATGTGGCGTTGTTTTATCTGTTATAATGGTTCTGTTCCAGTATAATTTGTATTCATCATTCTCCAGTACATTTTGTGGTGCATACTTGTATGTAGGAACTTGTTGTTTTATAAGTTTATGTTGTAAGGCAAGCTGTTGATGTATTATTTTTGCGACATTGTCATGTCTTCTGGGGTATTCTGTATTTGCTAGTATTGTACACCCGCTTGTGATGTGATCTACTGTTTCTATTTGTTGTTTACAAAGTCTGCATTTATCTGTTGTGGTATTGGGATCTTTAATAATATGCTTGCTGTAATACCTGGTGTTTATTGTTTGATCCTGTATTGCAATCATGAATCCTTCCGTCTCACTGTATATATTGCCTTTTCTTAGCCATGTGTTGGATGCGTCTTGATCGATGTGTGGCTGTGTTAGATGATACGGGTGCTTGCCATGAAGTGTTTTCTTTTTCCAATTTACTTTCTTCGTATCTGTTGATGTTATGTGGTCTAAAGGGTTGTAGAGGTGGTTATGAAATTGTAGTGGTGTAGCCGATGTATTTATATGAGTGATTGCTTTGTGTATTTTGCTAGTTTCTGCTCGTTCTATAAAGAATTTTCTTAAATTGTCTACCTGTCCATAATGTAGGTTTTTTATATCGATAAATCCCCTTCCTCCTTCCTTTCTGCTTAATGTGAATCTTTCTGTTGCTGAGTGTATGTGATGTATTCTATATTTGTGGCATTGTGATCGTGTAAGTGTATTGAGTGCTTCTAGGTCTGTGTTACTCCATTTCACTACTCCAAATGAGTAGGTCAATATTGGTATGGCATAAGTATTTATAGCTTTTGTCTTGTTTCTTGCTGTCAATTCTGTTTTCAGTATTTTTGTTAGTCTTTGTCTATATTTTTCTTTTAGTTCTTCTTTAATATTTGTATTATCTATTCCTATTTTTTGTCTGTATCCTAGATATTTATAGGCATCCGTTTTTTCCATCGCTTCTATGCAGTCGCTGTGGTTATCCAATATGTAATCTTCTTGTTTAGTGTGTTTTCCCTTGACTATGCTATTTTTCTTACATTTGTCTGTTCCAAAAGCCATACTTATATCATTGCTGAATACTTCTGTTATCTTTAGTAATTGGTTGAGTTGTTGATTGGTTGCTGCCAGTAGTTTTAGATCATCCATGTATAGCAAATGTGTGATTTTGTGTGGGTATGTTCCAGTAATATTGTATCCATAATTTGTATTATTTTGCATGTTGGATAGTGGGTTCAGAGCAAGGCAGAACCAGAAAGGACTTAATGAGTCTCCTTGGTATATTCCACGCTTAATCTGTATTGGCTGTGATGTGATATTATTTGAATTTGTTTGCATATTAAGTGTGGTTTTCCAAGTTTTCATAACTATGTTTAGGAACTGTATCAATTTAGGATCTATTTTGTATATTTCCAATATTTGTAGTAACCATGAGTGGGGTACACTATCAAAAGCTTTTTGGTAATCAATGTATGCGTAGTGTAGCGACCTTTGTTTAGTTTTAGCTTGATATGTCACCTCTGCATCTATTATCAGTTGCTCTTTACATCCTCGTGCTCCTTTGCAACAGCCTTTTTGTTGTTCATTTATAATTTTGTTCTGTGTTGTATGTGTCATTAATTTCTGTTTAATGATTGAAGTTAATATTTTGTATATTGTTGGTAGGCATGTTATGGGGCGATATTTAGCTGGGTTCGCTGTGTCTGCTTGATCTTTAGGTTTCAGATAAGTTATTCCATGTGTAAGTGTATCAGGGAATGTGTATGGGTCTGCAACGTAACTGTTAAATAATTTAGTTAGATGTGAATGTGTTGAGGTGAACTTCTTTAACCAGAAATTTGCTATTTTATCATTTCCAGGGGCTTTCCAATTGTGAGTAGAATTAATTGCTTGGGTGACTTCATGTTGCAAAATTATCACTTCAGGCATTTGTGGTATCATCTTGTATGTGTCTGTTTCTGTTTGTATCCACCGTGCATGCCTGTTATGTTGTACCGGGTTTGACCATATGTTGCTCCAGAAGTGTTCCATGTCTGTTATGTTTGGTGGATTGTTTATTTTAATGTGTGTGTTATCTATTGTCTGGTAAAATTTCTTTTGGTTTGTGTTGAATGTTTGGTTTTGTTTCCTTCTATTTTCACTTTTTTTGTATCTTCTGAGTCGTTTGGCTAATGCTTGTAATTTCTGCTTCTTTTCGTCTAATTGCTCTGTCGCTTCTTGTTGTGAGATTTTACCTAACCTTTTTCGTTTTTTTTCCGAGATTTCATTTCTTATAAATTGTATTAGCTGTCCGATGTCTTTTCTCAGTTTTTCTATTGTGATCTGTAGCCTGTGTTGCCATGCTGGTTTTGTGGGTTTCTTCTGTGTGTTGGTTGGTTCTGATCTCTGTCTAGTGTGTATATTTAGTGTAGTGAGTGCTCCTATATAATATTATATATATTATAATATTATTATTATATATTATTATTATTATTATTATTATTATTATTATTATTATTATTATTATTATTATTATTAGGATGATTGTTGTTATTGTTACTTATGATTAATACCTATGTTTTTTCATGCCATAACACAACAGGGAGAGATACACGCTATAGTATAGCCCGCCGCCTAGCGCAACTCTGTTCGGAATTAATTACATAAGACAAGAAATGCCAGTTCAATTCATCGATCATTCTGTCCAGCACTTAAATAATTGCGCCAAAATCCTGATAGTACAATCAATTTGTTTGTCACGATTTTACGCCTTTCAGTGCGTTTATTGCTATATCATAATTTGTAATGCACTGATATAACAAAAAATCAATAATTAGTTGAGAATCAAAAATGCTAGAAGTTATATTGAATAAACATAGAAACGTACATGCACGAGAATTCATTATATTATTTTAATTACATTTCAAAGGAATCACGTAGTCTTAATAAATATTTACTATTTTCAACAGTACACTTTGTACTGTTACCTTATCTATAATGATTTGGTCTGTGACACTTTGTACAATATACGACATAAGATTGTGTTCTTGTACTATATTTGTCAGTGGTCCGTATAGAATATATTCGTCATAATATTTGGCATGCCTATGGTTTTACGTTTCCATCTTTTCTTGGATAAAAAAATAGACACATTTAGGCCAGAATGTGGTTTGTAACAATGTTTCCTACAGCTTCATGACTAACCGAGCGAGGTTAAGACGATGGAGTCGCCTTCATGACATCCGTTCTAATGCCTGTCCAGCCATTCAGATTAAGGGCTTCGTGAATGCCGTGAATCGTTAGGGGCAACACAGGGCGGTTCCTTTGACAAGAGCGTGGCCGATTTCCGTACCCATCCTTCCTCAGTGTAGGCTTGTGGTTCTCTCTAATGTCACTGTCATCGGCGGGGAGTTAAACCCAAATCTTCCTTCTTTCCTTCATTAATGATTAGATTAGATTAGATTAGATTAGATTAGTACTTGTTCCATAGATCATGAATACGACACTTCGTAATGATGTGGAACGTGTCAGGTTAATAAAAGGTGTCTATACAAGATATTACAGTAGACAAAATATTACAAGACACTCAATATTTTTAATTTTTTTTAACTGAGGTTAATGTCATTTGTGGTGGGTACTAGTAAGTAGTTTGTATTAGAACACATCTGCAATAGTTCGTGACGGTCACATTGTGTCTGTCTTTTTGCTCCCCAACTGAATTTGTTAATACACATTTCTTAATAGTTTTCTATTTCTGACTGAGATATTTAATTTCTCGGTGTGAGTTTCTATTTTTATTTACCCGATTTTTTATAATTTTCGACAATCTCTGAATTATTTGATCTTCGATTATCTCTGAATTATTTTGTTCTGATTATTTTTTGAATTTGGGTGCACCAGATGAAATTTATCATTACGCATCGCGACGTAGTCTGTATCGGAGGCACTATTGCGAGTTGTACCGACCAGTAATGAATTAAGGAAACTGTTTCTTGCATATGCACTGTGCCATTAGCTTTCACATTCACACCTTTAATATGATGTGTGACTTTGGTATGCACGGAACGAATCTAAAAAAAAAAAAAAAAGTACAGTGTACTCAATTTTGTAGAAAGAACAATTCCAGCATCTGATAAATGGTAGATAATCAGTTAACCGGTTATCAATTTACAATGAAAGGCAGTAGGTGTGCGAATCAGGTATAGAAACTAGATTCGTATGCAACATAGATTCCAACGTGGGTGAACGCATCTGAAACTTGAAATATACACTTACGCACCACGAAGGATTTGAAAAGTGGTCACAAAAGAATATTCGAACAGGTATCGACGGAAAACGCAAATCTGAACATTTTGGCGACCGCTGGATCAAGGTATGACGCTACATCGCAATTTCACCGCGCAGCTGAAAACAGGGGATATGCGGTTACCAGGGCTTAAAGTCTTTCTCTGCAAGTTTTATTCTGTGTATTCAGTTGGACAGTAACTATGCCTCGTAGACAGGCGCGTGAACAATGTACACAGACGTCATGATTTGAAAAAGGCTCAAAGAAGCCAGTTGCAGTAATCGGCGAATCGCTCGATATTTGAATAGAAACGATGCCACTGTTCGATGATGTTAGCTGCACTGGGCGAACCACAGCCAAACACAGCGTCAAGAAGGAAGCGGTCGACCTAGAGAGGCAGTGGAACTGGAGGACGAAGCGGCCGGCAGAGAGGGACTGAGAAACTCAATTCATCCTTACCATCGACCCGACGTTCAACTGATAATTTAGTGACCACAAAGACCATTAATAGGTGGCTAACACAAAGCTGGTTGCACCTTGCACCTTGCACCGACTACCACTGACCTCTGTATACTAACTGGCCTATCTGCATAGGCATCGGGTACATTCGGCCTGGTATCTCTCATCAGTTTGGATTCCGTAGAACTATTGGAACACGTGAGGCAATACTGACCTTACGACTTGTTGTTGTTGTTGTGGTCTTCAGTCCTGAGACTGGTTTGATGCAGCTCTCCATGCCACTCTATCCTGTGCAAGCCTCTTCATCTCCCAGTACCCACTGCAACCTACATCCTTCTGAATCTGCTTAGTGTATTGATCTCTTGGTCTCCCTGTACGATTTGTACCCTCCACGCTGCCCTCCAATGTTAAATTTGTGATCCTTTGATGCCTCAAAACATGTCCTACCAACCGATCCCTTCTTCTAGTCAAGTTGTGGCAAAAACTCCTCTTCTCCCCAATCCTATTCAATACCTCCTCGTTAGTTACGTGATCTACCCACCTTATCTTCAGCATTCTTCTGTAGCACCACATTTCGAAAGCTTCTATTCTCTTTTTGTCCAAACTATTTATCGTCCATGTTTCACTTCCATACATGGCTACACTCCATACAAATACTTTCAGAAACGACTTCCTGACACTTAAATCTATACTCGCTGTTAACAAATTTCTCTTCTTCAGAAACGATTTCCTTCCCATTGCCAGTCTACATTTTATATCCTCTCTACTTCGACCATCATCAGTTATTTTACTCCGCAAATAGCAAAACTCCTTTACTACTTTAAGTGTCTCATTTCCTAATCTAATACCCTCAGCATCACCCGACTTAATTCGACTACATTCCATTATCCTCGTTTTGCTTTTGTTGATGTTCATCTTATATCCTCCTTTCAAGACACTGTCCATTCCGTTGAACTGCTCTTCCAAGTCCTTTGCTGTCTCTGACAGAATTACAATGTCATCGGCGAACCTCAAAGTTTTTACTTCTTTTCCGTGGATTTTAATACCTACTCCGAACTTTTCTTTGTTTCCTTTACTCCTTGCTCAATATACTGATTGAATAACATCGGGGAGAGGCTACAACCCTGTCTCACTCCTTTCCCAACCAGTGCTTCCCTTTCATGCCCCTCGACTCTTATAACTGCCATCTGGTTTCTGTACAAATTGTAGATAGCCTTTCGCTCCCTGTATTTTACCCCTGCCACCTTCAGAATTTGAAAGAGAGTATTCCAGTCAACATTGTCAAAAGCTTTCTCTAAGTCTACAAATGCTAGAAACGTAGGTTTGCCTTTCCTTAATCTTTCTTCTAAGATAACTCGTAAGGTCAGTATTGCCTCACGTGTTCCAGTATTTCTACGGAATCCAAACTGATCTTCCCCGAGGTCGGCTTCTACCAGTTTTTCCATTCGTCTGTAAAGAATTCGCGTTAGTATTTTGCAGCTGTGACTTATTAAACTGATAGTTCGGTAATTTTCACATCTGTCAACACCTGCTTTCTTTGGGATTGGAATTATTATATTCTTCTTGAAGTCTGAGGGTATTTCGCCTGTCTCATACATCGTGCTCACCAGATGGTAGAGTTTTGTCATCACTGCCTCTCCCAAGGCCATCAGTAGTTCTAATGGAATGTTGTCTACTCCCGGGGCCTTGTTTCGACTCAGGTCTTTCAGTGCTCTGTCAAACTCTTCACGCAGTATCTTATCTCCCATTTCATCTTCATCTACATCCTCTTCCATTTCCATAATATTGTCCTTACGACTTATCTTAGAAGAAAGATTAAGGAAAGGCAAACCTACGATCCTAGCATTTGTAGACTTAGAGAAAGATTTTGACAATGTTGACTGGAATACTCTCTTTCAAATTCTACGGTTGGCAGGAGTAAAATGCAGAGAGCGAAAGGCTATTTACAATTTGTACAGAAACCAGATGGCAGTTATAAGAGTCGAGGGACGCGAAAGGGAAGCAGTGGTTGGGAAGGGAGTGAGACAGGGTTGTAGCCTCTCCCCGATTTTATTCAATCTGTATATTGAGCAAGCAGTAAAGGAAACAAAAGAAAAATTCGGAGTAGGTATTAAAATACATGGAGAAGAAATGAGGTTCGCCGATGACATTGTAATTCTGTCAGAGACAGCAAAGGACTTGGAAGAGCAGTTGAACGGAATGGACAGTGTCTTGAAAGGAGGATATAAGATGAACATAAACAAACGCAAAACGAGGATAATGGTGTGTAGTCGAGTTAACTCGGAATGGACAGTGTCTTGAAAGGAGGATATAAGATGAACATCAACAAACGCAAAACGAGGATAATGGTGTGTAGTCGAGTTAACTCGGGTGATGCTAAGGGAATTAGATTAGGGAATGCGACACTTAAAATAGTAAAGGAGTTTTGCTATTTGGACAGCAAAATAACTGATGATGGTCGAAGTAGAGAGGATATAAAACGTAGACTGGCAATGGCAAGGAAAGCGTTTCTGAAGAAGAGAAATTTGTTCACATCGAGAATAGATTTAAGTGTCAGGAAGTCGTTTCTGAAAGTATTTGTATGGAGTGTAGCCATATATGGAAGTGAAACATGGACGATAAATAGTTCGGACAAGAAGAGAGTAGAAGCTTTCGAAATGTGGTGCTACAGAAGAATGCTGAAGATTAGATGGGTAGATCACATAACTAATGAGGAGGTATTGAATAGAATTGGGGAGAAGAGGAGTTTTTGGCACAACTTGACAAGAAGAAGGGATCGGTTGGTAGGACATGTTCTGAGGCATCAAGGGATCACCAATTTAGTATTGGAGGGCAGCGTGGAGGGTAAAAATCGTAGAGGGAGATCAAGAGATGAACACACTAAGCAAATTCAGAAGGATGTAGGTTGCAATAGTTAGTCAGAGATGAAGAAGCTTGCACAGGATAGAGTAGCATGGAGAGCTGTATCAAACCAGTCTCAGGACTGAAGTCCACAACAACAACATCTCACTGACTGGAGTAGAACTGTGTAACGTCATGTGTTCCGCTACGAACTGAGGCCCGATGGACAGTGAAGACGTATTTGACGTATTTTGAGACCTTCCCCCCCCCCCCCCCCTCCCTGCACATTGGTGCGATACCAATCTCACTGTCGTCCATCACACGGCCTGGAAAACAGGAGTGATTGTCTGGAGAGCCATTTCCTTTCATAGCATGACTCTTTTGGTTGTCATTCACGGCGCCCTTACTCCACAACGCACCGTTTTGTTGTATCCCTTCATGGCAAGCGATCCTGGGCTTTCATTTCAGCAAGATAATGCCCGTCCACACAATGCGAGAGTTTCTATTGTTTGTCTTCGTGCTTGCCAAACCTTAGCTTGACCAGCAACGTAGCTGTATCGCTCGCCAATTGAGAATATTTGAGCATTATCGGCAGGGCCCTTCAACCATCACGGGATTCTGATGATCTAACGAACCAGTTGGACAGAATTCGGTATGTTATCTCTCAGAAGGATAGCCAGCAACTGTATCAATCAATACCAAGCCGAATAAATGCTAGCACAAGGGCCAGGACCAGTTTACAACGAACGATATGACCAGAAGATAGGGGCTCGATGAAACAGATCTTTCCTGAGCAGGAATGAAAGTAAAACAATAAACTGGTAGAAAACATCGTAGGCATTCTTTTTATTCCATGATTACCGGTTTCGGAGAAACTAAAGCCGCCATCTTCGGATCTTACGACACATACAGGTTACAACATCAAGGCAAGCAATGGTGATATTAATAGTTGCCTATAACATGCAGGCCTTACAACATTGTCGTAAGTAGCACATAGGCGTCCAAGAGTGATGACTTAGACAATTTTGTAAGGCCTGCGTGTTATAGGCAACTATTAATATCAGCATTGTTTGCCTTGATGTTGTAACCTGTATGTGTCCTAAGATTCGAAGATGGCGGCATTAGTTTCACCGAAACCGGTAATCATGGAATAAAAAGAATCCCTGCGATCTTGGCTACCAGTTTACTGTTTTACAGCCATCTAGATCGCTCCCACATGAGCACAATGTGGTCCCTACGGAATGAAAATATTTGTGTTCTACCAGATTCTTCAGAATATTCAATAATCACTTACTGCCTAAAGCTGACAAGTTAAATCAAAATTAGAGTGGCACTGAAAAATATGGAGAGCATTTAAAAACAGGGGTTTCTAAATGCAGTTACGCAACTTTAGCGAGAGAAAACAATATAGGACGAAACTGAACCAATTATTATTGAAGGTGGCCGAGGGGAGACACCTTTGAGTGAAGTCAGGATATCTGTTGGAAACCTATGAAACAGATCTTGTTGTTGTTGTTGTTGTTGTGCTCTTCAGTTCAGAGACTGGGTCGTGGCTCTGAGCACTATGCGACTTAACTTCTGAGGTCATCAGGCGCCTAGAAGTTAAAACTAATTAAACCTAACTAACCTAAGGACATCACAAACATCCACGCCCGAGGCAGGATTCGAACGTGCGACCGTAGCGGTCGCTCGGCTCCAGACTGTAGCGCCTAGAACCGCTGGGCCATTCCGGACGGCAGTTCAGAGACTGGTTTGATGCTGCTCTCCATGCTACTCTATCCTGTGCAAGCTTCTTCATTTCCAAGTAACTACTTCAGCCTACATCCTTCTGAATCTGCTTAGTGTGTTCATCTCTTGATCTCCCTCTACGGGGTCGACCCTCCAAGCTGCCCTCCAATACTAAAATGGTTCAAGTGGCTGTAAGGACTATGGGACTTAACATCTAAGGTCTTCAGTCCCCTAGGCTTAGAACTACTTAAACCTAACTAACCTAAGGACATCACACACATCCATGCCCGAGGCAGGATTCGAACCTGCGACTGTAGCAGACGCGCGGTTCCGGACTGAAGTGCCTAGAACCGCTCGACCACAGCGGCCGGCTCCAGTACTAAATTGGTGACCCCTTCATGGCTCAGAAGATGTCCTACGAACCGATCCCTTCTTCTAGACAAGTTATGACACAAATCCCTCTTCTCCCCAATTCTATTCTGTGGTGTCACCGCTAGACACCACACTTGCTAGGTGGTAACTTAAATCGGCCGCGGTCCTGTAGTACATGTCGGACCCGCGTGTCGCCACTGTGTACTCGCAATCCTAGCGCCACCACATGGCAGGTGACAAGACACGGACATGACCTCGCCCCAGTTGTACGGACGACATAGCTTGCGACTAGACCTACCAAGTATTCCTCTCATTTGCCGAGAGACAGATTAAATAGCCTTCAGCTAGTCCATCGCTACTACCTAGCAAGGCGCCATGTGTATCATTGCTAATTGCTTACTACTATGCAAGAGATGTATTTCAACAAGAAGAACATCATTAAAAGTTAAGTAATCTACCCAATACGTTCTTTTCTTTATAGTTTTTCATCCAGTATCCTGTTTCAGAATTCACGCCCGTCTGCGTTAGTTTCGCGTGCACCTAGCCACTCATTGTGTCGAGACCTTAGGGAATCGACACAACAATATTTTGGCGACGAGGATGGGATGCCGCGCCCACGTTGCAGTCTTTGTGTTATACTTGCTCTAATTTGCTTGTGTCATGGCTTCGCCGCATTCTCCAGATGTACTGTCCGAATTTTTTCGCTTGCAGAATCAGCAGACGCAGGCGTTATTGGAAGCCCTTGGACAGCTCGTCCAGGGTCAACGTGCGCTGCAAACCGATGCGGCGGCAGCCGCTTCTTCGCTACCGCAGCCACACAACGCTGTCGCACCGCCATTTAGGCCCTTTGAGGCCACAACCGAAAGCTGGACTGAGTGGGCCGATCAGTTCAACTTCCACCTCACTGCTTATGGAATTCAAGGTAAAGAGCGGCAGCCGTTTTTGCTTTCTTGTGTCGGTGTGTCTACCTACCGGGTGATAGTGAAATTGTTTCCCCGACGCGACGTAGCAACTCTGTCCTACGAAGAAATTTTGTCTGCTTTGGATGCCTATTTCAAAGAAACAGTTAATGTAGTTGCCAAACGGTATACGTTTTTTCGTACAAAACGTACCGCCGGTCAGACTAACAGGGAGTGGGTAGCAACTTTGCAAGGACTTACTAGAGACTGCGCGTTTGCCTGTGAATGTGGCCTCCCATATTCAGATACTATGGTGCGTGATGCAATTGCACAAAACGTTTCTGATGTTCGCATAAGGGACCAGATTTTGAAACTAGTTAATCCCTCCCTGCAACAAGTGATAGACATATTGGACAGGCAAGACACACTTGACTTTGCTCAGGCATCATTTGAAACTTCGCCAGCAGTGTGTCACATTCATCGGCCCGCCCGGCCCGCTGCACGGGACGCTAAGCGGCCCTCGCGCCCGACTTCGCTGCGGCCGCCTAGCTTGCAACCACGTGCGCCGCGTAAGCAAGCAAATGCAGTGCAATCTTGCCCGCGGTGTGCAACTAGACATTCGCGTGAAAATTGCCCGTCACGCCAAGCTATTTGCTTTTACTGTCACAAGAAAGGACATGTACAAAGTGTTTGCCAGAAAAAGCTTAGATCAGACAATCACACAAATTCCAGGCCCTTTGCTTCGCGCCGGCATCGAACCCAGGACATTCAGGCTCGTGGACCTTCGCCCATGGACATTCATGTCGTTCATTCCCACCCGTCCAGTGACACTTTAGCTAACAGTGACTGTGTTCGTCCCACCCAAAGTGTGCGTCGGCGTCGCCGGAACTCCCGTAAAGTTGCAAGTGCTTCTGGACCTGTATCAGTTCAAATTGCACGAGACAGTCGCTCTTGTCGTCAACAGGACAATAAACTTTTTGTGGACTTAGACTTTGCAGGAAAAGTGATACCATTCCAGCTCGATACCGGAGCTGCAGTTTCCTTGCTCAATCACGACACGTACAAACAACTGGGCGCCCCGCCATTGCGTGCCGCAAATGTTACGTTAACTAGTTACTCAGGACAGCACATACCTGTGTTAGGACAGTGCAGCCTTATTGCAACATACAAGGGACAGACAAAACTTGTGTCATTTTATGTTCTTCGTTCCTCTAGTGCAGTGAACTTGTTTGGTTTAGATTTGTTTCAATTGTTTAATATGTCTATTGTAAATCAGGTCCTATCCGTGAATCAGACTGTGCCTTCCGCCAGTGTTTCTAGTCTTTGTGAAGAATTTGCAGACATTTTTGCACCGGGCCTTGGTTGCGCTAAGAACTATGACGCGCATTTGGAACTGAAAGATAACGCGCAACCGACATTTTTCAGAGCGCGCAATGTTCCCCACGCATTGCGTGATGAGGTCGCAAGAACATTGCACGATTTAGAATCTCAAGGTGTAATTGAACGTGTGCAGGCTTCTCTCTGGGCCTCACCCTTAGTCATTTTGCCAAAACCTTCCGGAAAATTGAGACTTTGTGTGGACTTCAAGGCAACTGTGAATCCGCAACTTGTGACTGCTACTTTTCCTTTGCCCCGCCCGGAAGATCTTTTTGACAAACTGTGCCCGGGAAAATATTTTTCAAAATTGGACCTAGCAGATGCGTACTTGCAGATACCTGTGGACGAAGAATCCCAGCGCGTCTTAGTGGTCAACACGCATCTTGGCTTGTATCGCTTCAAAAGACTGCCATTCGGGTGTGCATCCGCCCCTGCTTTATTTCAGCAATATTTACAAACTATTTGTGCGTCGGTCCCTACGGCTGCGAACTATCTGGACGATATTGTAATCTCAGGAAAGACAGAAGCAGGACATTTGCAAAATCTCCGAACATTATTTCAGGTATTGCGTCAGAATGGTCTTCGCTTGAGGAAGGACAAATGTGTGTTTTTTGCTCGTGACTTACCGTACCTGGGGCATGTCATAAATGCCCAAGGTATACATCCGAGTCCAGAGCACCTTCGTGCCATTCAGGACTTGCCGTCACCGCAGAACTTAAAACAGCTACAGAGTGTGCTGGGTAAGGTAAATTATTATCACCGATTTGTGCGCAATGCTTCTTCCATTTCAGCTCCGCTTCATCGCTTACGCCGTAAAGGTGTTCCGTTCGTCTGGACGACGGAATGCGAACGCGCCTTTCGTCAGTTGAAATCGGCGTTACTTTCAAATACTTGCCTTACGCCATTCGATCCCCGAAAACCCCTTTTGTTGATGGTAGATGCATCGGATTTCGGGATCGGTGCTGTGCTTGCACACAAAGATGGCTCGCATGATCGCCCTATTGCCTT
Source organism: Schistocerca nitens (assembly GCF_023898315.1). NCBI lineage: Eukaryota > Metazoa > Arthropoda > Insecta > Orthoptera > Acrididae > Schistocerca > Schistocerca nitens. The sequence goes on along the minus strand of NC_064617.1, from coordinate 899,138,632 downwards.
TGCGTCCAAATTGCTCTCATCTGCGCAACGAAATTATTCACAAATAGAGAAGGAAGCTTTGGCTCTTGTGTTTGGTGTAACAAAGTTTCACGATTTCTTGTATGGTCGTCACTTTACCATCATCACGGACCACAAGCCTTTGACATCGCTTTTTCATCCGAACAAGCCTGTACCTCCACGTACAGCGCAGAAATTCATTCGCTGGTCACTTTTTCTCTCGCAGTACCGCTACGATATCTTGTATCGGTCCACTGCTAAGCACGGAAACGCTGATGCGTTGTCCCGTTTGCCTGTTGCTGAGGATAAAGCATTCGATTCTTCCGAACTTGCTTGCATGTTCATTGATTCGGAAACCGATGACGTGGTCGCATCGTTTCCGATTGATTTTCGTCGTGTAGCTACAGCCACAGCTGCTGACCCTGTCCTTGCTCCCGTTTTGCGTTTTGTTGCTACGCAATGGCCCTTGTCAAAGTCACGGATCGAGGATCCTTTGGTTCGCCGTTTTTTTGCTCACAAGGAGAGACTTTTTGTCCGACGTGGTGTTTTGTTGTTGCGTTCCGATAATGATCAATCCCGAGTCGTGGTCCCACGATCGTTGCAGTCCTCTGTCTTAAAGCTTCTTCACCAAGGACATTGGGGTATCGTGCGAACGAAACAACTTGCTCGACAGCACTGTACTTGGTTCGGAATCGATGCTGCGATTACGAATATGTGCTCCTCTTGTGTGGCGTGTGCCGAACAACAATCCGCACCGCCGCGGAAATTCTTTGCATGGCCGAAAGCCACTTCCCCTTGGCAACGCTTGCACATCGATTTTGCTGGTCCATTCTGGAATGCTCGATGGTTGGTTGTGGTCGATGCTTTCAGTAATTTTCCTTTTGTTGTCCGGATGTCTTCCACGACGTCTTCTGCCACCATCCAAGCCTTGTCTGCTATCTTTTGCATTGAAGGTCTTCCGCAGACTATTGTTTCCGACAATGGCCCACAATTCATGTCCGCAGAATTTCAGTCATTCTGCAAGGCCAATGGTATTCAACATCTGACGTCCGCGCCGTTTTCGCCTCAGTCAAACGGTGCCGCGGAACGATTGGTCCGGACTTTCAAGTCGCAGATGTTGAAGTTGAAAGAGTCGCATTCTCGGGAGGACGCTTTGTTGCTCTTTTTGTCTTCATATCGCTCTCAGCCTCGCGATGGTCGCTCGCCGGCTGAATTGCTCCATGGTCGTCCTCATCGAACTTTGATGTCTTTGTTGCATCCGCCACATCAGGTTCCTGTGCAGCGGCAGACTCCTGTTTTTGTTCCTGGCGCCGTTGTCTATTATCGCAACTATCGCGGTTCACAGCGTTGGCTCGCAGGGCGCATTCTTCGCTGCCTCGGCCGCGCGATGTATTTGGTTTTGGGGGCCTCTGGTGAGGTGCGTCGGCATCTCAATCAGCTGCGCCTCTGTCGTCGCCTGGGTTCTGCCGCTCCCCGTCTGCTTTCAGCGACGGAGCCGTCGGGTCAGCGCCCTGGGGACCCATCTACTGGCTCGCCTCATCCCCAGGTGTTACCGACGATGCCTTCCATTTTGCCTCATGGCGTCGCGCCGCCGCAGCCGCCGCCGGCGCCGCCAGCAGCGGACGTTTCGCTGCAGCCGCCTCGCGCCTCCCTGGGTCACGCGCCGCCGCTCGCTTCCCGTGACCAGCCGTCCTCCGCCATGGACCTCTTGCCCGCTCCGGACCAGATGTCGTCTTCGCCCGTCGGGTGCTCCGACCACATGGAGGTCGACCCTTCTGTCTCATTACGTGCGCATACACCTCATGTTGACGTGCACCCTGGACTAGGTTTGCAGGCGTTTCCTAGCTCCCCTCGGACCGAATGGCCGGGTGCGGGTGGCACAGCCTCGCCTGTTGTTAGGCTCCCCACCTCATCGCATACGTCAACATGGGGTCCTCCCCACGGCGGGCGGAAGCCTTATCTCACGACCGTTCGCCGATTTGCGGGGGAGGAATGTGGTGTCACCGCTAGACACCACACTTGCTAGGTGGTAACTTAAATCGGCCGCGGTCCTGTAGTACATGTCGGACCCGCGTGTCGCCACTGTGTACTCGCAATCCTAGCGCCACCACATGGCAGGTGACAAGACACGGACATGACCTCGCCCCAGTTGTACGGACGACATAGCTTGCGACTAGACCTACCAAGTATTCCTCTCATTTGCCGAGAGACAGATTAAATAGCCTTCAGCTAGTCCATCGCTACTACCTAGCAAGGCGCCATGTGTATCATTGCTAATTGCTTACTACTATGCAAGAGATGTATTTCAACAAGAAGAACATCATTAAAAGTTAAGTAATCTACCCAATACGTTCTTTTCTTTATAGTTTTTCATCCAGTATCCTGTTTCAGAATTCACGCCCGTCTGCGTTAGTTTCGCGTGCACCTAGCCACTCATTGTGTCGAGACCTTAGGGAATCGACACAACATATTCAGTACCTCCTCATTAGTTATGTGACCTACCCATCTAATCTTCTGCTTTCTTCTGTAGCACCACATTTCGAAAGCTTCTATTCTCTTCTTGCCTTAATGATTTATCGTCCACCTTTCACATCCATACATGGCTACACTCCACCTCCCGGAGTGACCGAGCGGTTCTAGGCCCATCAGTCTGGAACCACGCGACCGCTACTGTCGCAGGTTCTAATCCTGCCTCGGGCATGGCTATGTGTGGTGTCCTTAGGTTAGTTTGGTTTAAGTAGTTCTAAGTTCTAGGGGACTGATGACCTCAGGTGTTAAGTCCCATAGTATTCAGAGCCATTTGAACCATTTGAACCAAGCTACACTCCATAAAAATACACTACTGGCCATTAAAATGATAAACGGGTATTCATTGGAGAAATATATTATAATACAACTGACATGTGATTACATTTTCACGCAGTTTGGGTGCATAGATCCTGAGAAATGAATACCCGGAACAACCACCACTGGGCGTAATAACGGCCTTGATACGCCCGAGCATTAAGTCAAACAGAGCTTGGATGGCGTGTATAGTACATCAAGAGTAGTGACTGCTGTATTGTGGCGAGACACTTGCTCGGCCACCATTTACGAGACGTTTTCAGTTGGTGAGAGAACTGGAGAACATTTTCTGTATCCACAAAGGCCCGTACAGGACCTGCGACACGCAGCCGTGCATTATCCTGCTGAAATGTAGGGTTTCGCAGGGATCGAATGAAGGGTAGAGCCACGGGTCGTAACACATCTGATATGTATCGTCCACTGTTCAAAGTGCCGTCAATGCGAACAAGAGGTGACTGAGTCGTGTAACCAATGGTACCCCATACCATCACGCCGGGTGATAAGGCAGTATGGCGATGATGAATACACGCTTACAATGTGCGTTCACCGCGATGTCACCAAACACGGATGCGACCATCATGATGCTGTAAACATAACCTGGATTCATCCGAAAAAATGACGTTTTGCCATTCATGCACCCAGATTCGTCGTTGAGTACACCATCGCAGGTGCTCCTGTCTGTGATGCAGGGTAACCGCAGCCGTGGTCTCCGAGCTGATAGTCCATGCTGTTGCAAACGTAGTCGAACTGTTCGTGCAGATGGTTGTTGTCTTTCAAACGACCCCATCTGTTACTCAGGGATCGAGTCGTGGCCGTACGATCCGTTACAGCCATGCGGATAAGATGCCTGTCATCGCGACTGCTAGTGATACAAGGCCGTTGCGTCCCAGCACAACGCTCTTGAACCCAGCGATTCCATATTCTGCTAACAGTCATTGGGTCTCGACCAACGCGAGTCACGATACGATAAACCGCAATAGCGATAGGCTACAGTTCGACCTTTACCAAAGTCGGAAACGTGATGGTACGCATTTCTCCTCCTTACACGAAGCAGCACAACAACGTTTCACCAGGCAACGCCGGTCAACTGGTTCTTTGTATATGAGAAATTGGTTGGAAACTTTCCTCATGTCAGCACGTTGTAGGTGTCGCCAACCTTGTGTGAATGCTCTGAAAAGCTAATCATTTGGATATCACAGCATCTTCTTCCCGTCGGTTAAATTTTGCGTCTGTAGCACGTCATCTTCGTGGTGTAGCAATTTTAATGGCCAGTAGAGTAGTCTGAGGGAAGACTTCCTGACAAATCTATACTCGATGTTAGCAAAATTCTCTTCTTCAGAAACGTTTTCCTTGCCATTGCCAATCTACATTTTTTATCCTGCCTACTTCGACCGTCATCTGTTTTTTGCTTCCCAAATAGCAAAACTCATCTACTACTTTAAGTGTCTCATTTCCTAATTCCCTCAGCATCACCTGATTTAATTAGACTACATTCGATTATCCTCGTTCTGCTTTTGTTGATGCTCATCTTATAACATCCTTTCAAGACACTGTCCATGCTGTTGAATCTTAGATGATATGAAGTGTTAACAGAGTTCAATCATTTATTCACAACGTTTACAAGTCGTCAGTCTTCCACGCCAGCCTCCTCTGATGTTGCATTCAGCTGTTGGATTCTAGTTGACGTCTGTCGTCCCATTTCAGTACCTGCATACCCAGGTGACGTGTTATTGTCCTTCACCCACAGGAGGTTACCGGCGAGCATGTGAGGCCGTTACCCAGCGTGAAATGCTCTTGTACTGGCTGCTAGAGTATCCTTGGTCCCACTCTGAATCGTACGATGACCCTCGATAACCTGTCAGCGGTGTACCTGGTGTCAGTAGTCGTGTGGTCGGTTCGTCTCCTCCATACCAGCCTTAGCAGGTTTCAGAATCTGCAGATGCCTGAATGTTGAACAGCAATGTCGGCCCCAAGAGACCTTTCGATTGTTCGGCTGGTACAACTTTTTCCCACTTTTACAATAACAAATGGATCCACGATAAGAAAAAGAGAATCCGGTTCTTTTGAGGCGATCCACTCATGGAACCATTTTGAAAGGTCGTTGAAACGTGTGAAGTGTTGTACAGTAAGGTCATACTGCAAAGACCCAAGAAGCCTTTCGATCCTTCGGCTGGTACAACTTTTTCCCACTTTTACAATAACAAATGGATCCACGATAAGAAAAAGAGAATCCGGTTCTTTTGAGGCGATCCACTCATGGAACCATTTTGAAAGGTGTGAAGTGTTGTACAGTAAGGTCATACTGCAAAGACCCTAGAAGCCTTTCGATCCTTCGGCTGGTACAACTTTTTCCCAGTTTTACAATAACAAATGGATCCACGGTAAGAAAAAGAGAATCCGGTTCTTTTGAGGCGATCCGCTCCTGGAACCATTTTGAAAGGTCGTTGAGAGGTGTGAAGTGTTGTACAGTAAGGTCATACTGCAAAGACCAAAATGAATGGCCGATGATCGGTGAATAAGGCGAGTGGAGTAAAACATCCCATGCAGAATGACTTTCTCGTATCTCTGAGCATATTGCCGGTATTTGTCTTTAAGTGAGGGATTCATATTGAGTAACTGTGCTTCGTAGCGCTCAAATCTCACCGTCTGAGCCGTCTGCAGCAGCTCATGGTCCACCACAGCGAACAGGGCGCACTTTGTTCAAAATGCTTAACTTCTCAGGTCATATGTCTCCCAGAACTTAGAACTACTTAAACCTAACTAACCTAAGGACATCACACACATCCATGCCCGAGGCAGGATTCGAACCTGCGACCGTAGCGGTCGCGCGGCTCCAGACTTTAGTGCCTAGAACCGCTCGGCCAACCCGGCCGGCGACGCACTTTCTCACCTTAAAATCGTTGTCTTTCAGTCATCGAAATTAATCACGTTGTTTGCGACAGAGTATGTTGTCCATACGCTTCCGCAGGCAAACAATGACTTTCCGCAGGAGATTTATGTAGATGAAAGCAGAAGCGAAAGGCTCCCCACACCTGCTGTTTTGGAGGTACAGCACCCGACATGTTCAAGGCACGAAATAGGTATATTCTTTTCGCTCCACTCGAAAGTAACACAATGATCTGAAAGTTTAATGTTTTTACTGTTAAATACGACTCGTGACGCTGAACTTATAAAACTACTGCCCTCTTTCATCAACAGTCAAACTCCTGATAAAATTTGAAATTTTCCAAGCGAATCAACTGTTCAAAAAGATTTCGTGCTTGCAGCCAGTCGCCGTAAACTTCATTGCACGATATTTCGGCTGGACAACTGCCAGCCATGTTCAGGTGAGCCGAACAAGGACTGACGAAGACGCTCTCCGCTCCAGCTCACATACTGTGCTGATAGTACCGCCGCGCATGCGTTGCAGTCGTGGAGACAGAAGGGCCACACCGCCCAGCGACAGCGCCCTCGCTGGTGGAACTGCAAGACTCAGCTGCCGTCGGTATTGTCGCTGGCCGCAGCTGTCGAAGTCTTCTGGAGTCATGGTCTCGAGCAAATTTCGGAGATGACGGGATTCCAAGCGGTGTTCAATTGATAACCACTGCCACGGTTCATTAGATTTCCCGCAATGCGTATTTCAACGGATACTTTGATAATGGAGTCCCAAAAAGTTGTTTCTGTGGCCAAGATCGAAGTTTTGTCGTACTCCATTGAATGTCCGTTAGCAATACAATGTCCCGCAACTGCAAACTTACTAGTCTGTAGTAGGCGAGTGCAACGTTGATGTTCTGTACAACGCTCTTCCACTGTACGATTTGTCTGTCCTATATAGGCCATACCACACTGACACAGTATTTTGTAAATTCCCGCCTTCCGCAGTAACAAGTCATCCTTCACCGATCCCAGCAAATCCGAAGTCTTAGATGGAAAAACCACTTTCACATGAAAATTATTAAGAATCCTCGCTATCTTGAAGGATATATTTCCAACGAAGGGAAGAAAAGCTAGGGACTTTGCTGGCGCGTTCTCCTCTTTATCCATTTCCCGGTTCCTGGATCTAGTTGAGAAGGACGTGTTAATTTTTCGGGTCGAGTACCCATTATCTCTGAACACCGTCCTCAAATGTGCAAGTTCCTTAGGCAAATTCTCTGCATCCGAGACCTTTGTGCACAGGGCAGTACTATCTGCGCACTACATATGCTGGAGCGGCGAGCGTCTTCGTCAGTCCTCGTTCGGCTCACCTAAAGATGGCTGGCAGTTGTCCAGCCGAAATATCGTGCAATGAAGTTTACGACGACCGGCTGCAAGCACGAAATCTTTTTGAACAGTCAAACTCCTATACATAGCACACTCTGGTTCTCAGTTTTTGAAATGTGGAATTCAGTAGCTATGAATATAGGCTGAAGCGTCGTTACAATTACTGTCGTCAACAAATATTGTGGAAACAACATCTAACGAAGAAACACAATGAACTGTTTTTCGTTGCACGTACGAAGAGTAGCCATCACACGCACTGTCGTTAACAATATGCAGAACATGCAAAGGCAATATTAATGAACGTGATATCACTAGCGCACGGACTGATGCAAAATAAACACATTATCTCACGTTCAACAGTCGTTACATAAACACGAAAATAAATATTTACACTGCTTAATAACGCATAGGTGACGTCACAAGCTGACGAGTTTGTTCAGACCACAGCCTACGAGCTCTGCGCTCTGAGAGAGAATGCATGAACTGTACATGCAAAATATAACTCTAGAGTCGTATTCACGTAAATATACAGTTGATTTGCTATTCACTGGTGAAAATGCAATACAGGAGGCATAATAAAATGCTCCTCATAATGCACGTGCACAGTTCTTCGCAACATTGGAGGCGCTCAGGGTGACTTGATCATCTTCCGCGGATGGCAATGAAGCATGTGATTTGTAAATTGTTGCTTCCCACACCAGAATGCGCACTACCTTAACGGAAGCCCGACTGTCTGCTGTTACTCTTGGGCCTTCCAATCCGTAGTCTTTGTCCGGTCGGTCTTTGCTGCAGCCATCTTGCAGTGAGTAGGTTCAAAGAATCATGTAATCGTATTGGACCAAAGCAACATAAATCTTTACGCCCTAATCTAACTTTTATAGTTTTCATAAAGCTGTGACTGCATTTATCTTCTTCACAGATTATTGAAATTCGTGGCGTATTGCAAATCTCAACCGGTCTTCTGACGAAGGGAACATATGTAGTGGGAAAACCTATACACATTCAATCCAACAGTTCCGACTTTGATAAAGGCCCGATTGTAGCCTATCGCGATTGCGGTTTATCGTATCGCGACATTGCTGCTCGCATTGGTCGAGATCCAATGACTGTTAGCAGAATATGGAATCGGTGGATTCAGGAAGGTAATACGGAATGCCGTGCTGGATCCCAACCGCCTCGTATCACTAGCAGTCGAGATCACAGGCACCTTATCCACATGGCTGTAACGGATCCTGCAGCCACGTCTCGATCCCTGAGTCAACAGATGGGGTAGTTTGCAAGACAACAACCATCTGAACGAACAGTTCGACGACGTTTGCAACAGCATGGACTATTATCAGCTTGGAGACCACGGCTGCGGTTACCCTTGACGCTGCATCACAGACGGGATCGCCTGCGATGGTGTACTCAACGATGAACCTGGGTGCACGAATGGCAAAACATTTATTTTCGGTTTAATCCAGGTTCTGTTTACAGCATCATGATGGTCGCATCCGTGTTTGGCGATATCGCGGTGAACGCATATTGGAAGCGTGTATTCGTCATCGCCATATTGGCGTATTACCCGGCGTGATGGTATGGCGTGCCATTGGTTACACGCCTCGGTCACCTCTTGTTCGCACTTACGGCACTTTGAACAGTGGACGTTACATTTCAGATGAGTTACGACCCGTGGCTTTACCCTTCATTCGATCCCTGCGAAACCCTACATTTCAGCAGGTACTGCACGACCGCATGTGCAGGTCCAGTACGGGCCTTTCTGGATACGGAAAATGTTCGACTGCTGCCCTGGCCAGCACATTCTCCAGATCTCTCACCAATTGAAAACGTCTGGTCAATGGTGGCCGAGCAACTGGCTCATGACAATACGCCAGTCACTACTCTTGAAGCACTGTGGTATCGTGTTGAAGCTGCATGGGCAGCTGTACCTGTACACGCCATCTGAGCTTTGTTTAACTCAATGCCCAGGCGTATCAAGGCCATTATTACGGCCAGAGATGTTTGTTCTGGGTACTGATTTCTCAGGATCTATGCACCCAAACTGAGTGAAAATGTAATCACATGTCAGTTCTAGTATAACATATTTGTCCAATGAATACCCATTTATCATCTGCATTTCTTCTTGGTGTAGTAATCGCCAGTAGTGTAGTAAATATAAATTAGGTACAGACACAAAGACAAAAGAAAAGGACGTACCAAAAAGGAATTATCCGAATGGGACGGCAGTCGGTGGATGTGGTATACATGTCCAGACAAACAAATGATTACAATTTTAGAAAAAAAATTGACTTTTTATTCAAGAGAAAGAGCTTCACAAATTGAGCAAGGCAGAAACGCTTTGGACCACCTCATACCCTTATGCGAGCAGTTATTGGGATCGGCGTTGACTGACAGTGTTGCTGGATGTCCTCCTGAGGGATATTGTGCCAAACTTTGTCCAGCTGGCGCGTTAGACCGTCAGAATCCAGAGATGGTTGTAGGCCTGCACCCACAGTGCTCTAAACGTTCTCAATTGAGGGAAAAATGGGTGACCTTTCTGGACAAGTTAGGGTTTGGTATGCTCAAAGGTAAGTAGTAGAAATTTTCACCAAGAGTGGGCGGCCATTATCTTGCTAAAAAGTAAACGCAAGATGGCCTTCCATCAATAATGACAACCAAACGGGGCATAGAATACCGTCCATGTTCCGCTGTGCTGTTAGAGTGCCACGAATGACAACGAAAGGGGCCCCCGGTATGAAAAGAAATGGCACCCAGACCATCACTTTTGGTTGTATAGCCGTATGGCAGGCGATAGTGTGGCTAGGATCCCACTACTATCTGGGTCGTCTCCAGACACGTCTACAGTGGTCACCGTGGTTCATTTCCAAGCGGGACTCGTTACTAAGCCCTACTCTATCAATGAGTTTTCACGCCGAATGTGGAAACTTGCTTGTAGTAGAGAGATAAACGGTAGAGGGCGCAAGTGGCATCGAGATCTCGGCCGTCTTTCTGTGAGTCGCCGATTAATGGTCGCTGTGGTCACTGATTGGACCACATCGGACCGATGATAACGATGAATCCGGCGGTCTGAGTGCCTATGTGACGATTGCCCGGTCTTCACCCTCTGCCGTTGCTGCAGGTCGACCGCTTCCTTCTTGACTCTGTGTTCGGCCGCGGTTCACCCATTTCCGCCAACATCGTCGAGTAGTGGCATCGCTACTATTCAGAAGTCGAGTGGATCGCCGATTCCTTCGACTGGCGTTTTTATGCCCAACTGCACGTCCTCTCTCAAACGCTGACTAACAGCTGCATGTATTGTTCACGGCCTGTCTGCGAGGCATAGTTACTGGCCAAATGAGTACACGGAATGAAATTTGGAAAGACTTAATGCCATGGTATCGTAAAAAAAATGGCTCTGAGCACTATGGGACTTAACTGCTGAGGTCATCAGTCCCCTAGAACTTAGAACTACTTAAACCTAACTAACCTAAGGACATCACACACACCCATGCCCGATGCGGGTTTCGAACCTGCGACCGTAGCGGTCACGCGGTCCAGACTGTAGCGCCTAGAACGGCTCGACCACCCCGGTCGGCACTGTTTTTACAATACTTGCCAGATGATCGGTGAAACTGCGTTGGTACTTCACACATTTATCCTTTGGCCGGCAGAGTTTACAGTTTTGTGTTTTCCACCGATACTTGTATGAATATTAATTTGTGACCAGTTTACATAGCTCCTTCGTGGTGTGTATTTTCTTTACCTTAGAGTGTATACCGTACTTGCGCAAATCTTCCTATGCAGCTCACTCCAGTTACAGCGTTCTGGATCAACAGATGGCAGCACTGCATACTGTAAAAATTGCAAATGGTTGACATAGTTGTCACTATATTTCTTCCTGCTGAAGGTGAAACGTCCAGTTATATCCACCAAAGGCAAGAAGAGGTATGCAGGGTTGCTACGGTGGACTTCAGAACCGTTAGAGCAGAGCCAGCGGTTGCCAAATTTTGCCACTGACGGTGCACTTTGAGAGTACCGGTAATTTGATGGAGTACGTATTAGTTTGGAGGTTAATACAATTTACAAATGTAAGAAAAGCTTGTTTTATTCAGTAATTACTTCAGTTTTAAACATGACTAGTAACTCAGAAATCTTAATAAATATTAAAAAGTAATTAGTATCGGCAAACTGTCGAAAAAACACTATATTATTAATAGGTATTCGCAGAGTACTTACTCACTTCCCGCGGAACACCAGTGTTCCGCGCAACACAGTTTGGAAATCCCTGGAACAGTCGTTTTAGAGAAGCTGAAAGGCAGGGAAGCTGGCTGATGCGACACGGAGGGATGACCTCAGGCAGCCATGATTTTTACCTCACATGCGTACACGTCTTTGTCTCAGAGTCGAAAAAATTGTGGATCAAGGAAGTGACTACACCGAAAAGTGACAAATCAATCGTAAAAGTTGCAGTCATTATCCTATGTATACGACATTGTCCTGAAAAATACACTCCTGGAAATTGAAATAAGAACACCGTGAATTCATTGTCCCAGGAAGGGGAAACTTTATTGACACATTCCTGGGGTCAGATACATCACATGATCACACTGACAGAACCACAGGCACATAGACACAGGCAACAGAGCATGCACAATGTCGGCACTAGTACAGTGTATATCCACCTTTCGCAGCAATGCAGGCTGCTATTCTCCCATGGAGACGATCGTAGAGATGCTGGATGTAGTCCTGTGGAACGGCTTGCCATGCCATTTCCACCTGGCGCCTCAGTTGGACCAGCGTTCGTGCTGGACGTGCAGACCGCGTGAGACGACGCTTCATCCAGTCCCAAACATGCTCAATGGGGGACAGATCCGGAGATCTTGCTTGCCAGGGTAGTTGACTTACACCTTCTAGAGCACGTTGGGTGGCACGGGATACATGCGGACGTGCATTGTCCTGTTGGAACAGCAAGTTCCCTTGCCGGTCTAGGAATGGTAGAACGATGGGTTCGATGACGGTTTGGATGTACCGTGCACTATTCAGTGTCCCCTCGACGATCACCAGTGGTGTACGGCCAGTGTAGGAGATCGCTCCCCACACCATGATGCCGGGTGTTGGCCCTGTGTGCCTCGGTCGTATGCAGTCCTGATTGTGGCGCTCACCTGCACGGCGCCAAACACGCATACGACCATCATTGGCACCAAGGCAGAAGCGACTCTCATCGCTGAAGACGACACGTCTCCATTCGTCCCTCCATTCACGCCTGTCGCGACACCACTGGAGGCGGGCTGCACGGTGTTGGGGCGTGAGCGGAAGACGGCCTAACGGTGTTCGGGACCGTAGCCCAGCTTCATGGAGACGGTTGCGAATGGTCCTCGCCGATACCCCAGGAGCAACAGTGTCCCTAATTTTCTGGGAAGTGGCGGTGCGGTCCCCTACGGCACTGCGTAGGATCCTACGGTCTTGGCGTGCATCCGTGCGTCGCTGCGGTCCGGTCCCAGGTCGAAGGGCACGTGCACCTTCCGCCGACCACTGGCGACAACATCGATGTACTGTGGAGACCTCACGCCCCACGTGTTGAGCAATTCGGCGGTACGTCCACCCGGCCTCCCGCATGCCCACTATACGCCCTCTCTCAAAGTCCGTCAACTGCACATACGGTTCACGTCCACGCTGTCGTGGCATGCTACCAGTGTTAAAGACTGCGATGGAGCTCCGTATGCCACGGCAAACTGGCTGACACTGACGGCGGCGGTGCACAAATGCTGCGCAGCTAGCGCCATTCGACGGCCAACACCGCGGTTCCTGGTGTGTCCGCTGTGCCGTGCGTGTGATCATTGCTTGTACAGCCCTCTCGCAGTGTCCGGAGCAAGTATGGTGGGTCTGACACACCGGTGTCAATGTGTTCTTTTTTCCATTTCCAGGAGTGTACAAATAGAAGAATAAGAGGCATTACTGTCTAATTGACAGTCGTATCTCCATAGGCTATTTTTAAGTACTGGCAGGTCTGACCGCAGCTTCGATCCTACGCCAGGTCCAGAAGAGTAAGTTGAAAGCAACGTCGACATGCATTACAGTTAATAATACACTCCTGGAAATGGAAAAAAGAACACATTGACACCGGTGTGTCGGACCCACCATACTTGCTGACCGGCAAGGGAACTTGCTGTTCCAACAGGACAATGCACGTCCGCATGTATCCCGTGCCACCCAACGTGCTCTAGAAGGTGTAAGTCAACTACCCTGGCAAGCAAGATCTCCGGATCTGTCCCCCATTGAGCATGTTTGGGACTGGATGAAGCGTCGTCTCACGCGGTCTGCACGTCCAGCACGAACGCTGGTCCAACTGAGGCGCCAGGTGGAAATGGCATGGCAAGCCGTTCCACAGGACTACATCCAGCATCTCTACGATCGTCTCCATGGGAGAATAAGAGCCTGCATTGCTGCGAAAGGTGGATATACACTGTACTAGTGCCGACATTGTGCATGCTCTGTTGCCTGTGTCTATGTGCCTGTGGTTCTGTCAGTGTGATCATGTGATGTATCTGACCCCAGGAATGTGACAATAAAGTTTCCCCTTCCTGGGACAATGAATTCACGGTGTTCTTATTTCAATTTACAGGAGTGTAGATTCCTTCTGGTATTCAGTGAAAGACATCGTAAGGTGATCGTCCGCAAAACTAAAACTAGGGTAATGGAACGTAATTGTTTATAGTCAGGTGAAGGCAAGGGAATGTGATTATGCAGTGAATCTATGAAAGTAGCAGATTGTCTTTGCTATTAAGGCAGAAAAATAACTGATGATGACCGAAGTACAGAAGATCTGAAAGGCGGACCGACGACGGCAAGAAAAATGTTTCCAAAAAAGGGAGGCTTTTTGAAGTAGAATATGAATTTAAGTGTTAGGAAGTATTTATCGCCGGCCGGTGTGGCCGAGCGGCTCTAGGCGCTTCAGTCTGGAACGGCGCGACCTCTACGGTCGCAGGTCCGAATCTTGCCTCGGTCATGGATGTGTATGATGTCCTTAGATTAGTTAGGTTTAAGTAGTTCTAAGTTCTAGGGAACTGATGACCTCAGATGTTAAGTCCCACAGTGCTCAGAGCAATTTGAACCAAGTATTTATCTGGAGGGATTTGACTGTAACTTGTATGGAAGTTAAACGTGAAAGACAAACAGATCAGATAAAAAGAGAATTTAAGATTGTGAAATGATGTGCTGCAGACTGAAGATGAAGATTAGATGGATAGATGGAATAATTAATTTGGATGTACTGAACCGAAGTGGGAATAAAAGAAATCTACAACACAACTTGTTTAAAAGAAAAGATCAATTGATGGGACTCATCAAGTAGTATCGTGAGTTTGGTAATAGAAGGAAGTGTGTGTGTGGCGGGTAGAAGAGCGAGGGGAAGGAGTCCAAGATTGGATTATAGTAAGTAGATCATAGTTTTTAGTTGCTTTTTAGAAATGGGTCTTGCAGAGGAGAGACTTACTGATACCCAAAGCAAGTTGTCTAGAATGTTCCATGTCCATTTGTGCATTAACTGATCAATATTCGCTTTTCAGTTTGAAACTGAGTGAACAGTGGGACATGGAGTCGATTTGAAGGCGAAATAAGCAGCCTCGAACCTTTTGTGGAGATCCCAGGTAGAGGTGTACGATGAGCACTGATTTGTTTGCGAATGTAGGGGTAGTCTTACCAAAGTTAGAATTTATTACGTTTTTCCTTATGGAACATTTACGTAAATTAGTGTGTTGCATCAGGAAATGCGCGAAGCTTTCGGCTGACGTAGGTGTAAAATTCACGTAAATCCACAGTGTGAGATTTCTTTTAAACAACTACAGTACCGGCAAATCAGAGCATTATGATAAGTTCACTGTCACTGATAAGGTACCACATTTAAAAGACCGAATAACGGCATTTTAACGACTGTGCATTTAATACACTCATCAACAAAAGTGTTTCATCACCACTTCATTTGTAAATACATGGTACAGAAAACAGAATCTGGCTATAAAGCATGGGTGTGTATCTATTTTTAATGGTTCCAGGTCACCAAACTGAAATATAAACGTCTGCATAGCGACAAAATCGTCTGTTTCGAAGTGGGTGCGTTTGACAGGAACCCTGAGCAGCGCCGGAACGTCCCTTGCTAAGGTGTAGGCTTAAATCAGTCGAGGCATACCATCGTCAAGATGATTAAACCACCCGGCCTTGATCCAAATTGTCCCATTAGCCAGTGCCCTAGGTCGCACAGAGTACATGGGCGTTGGTCTAAAAACAACTTGAATCAATCGATATCACACATGTTTGATTGAGTTCATGTTGGGAAGCAGGAGTGGTCCATTCTAGTTAGCACGATGAAAGAATGTAGTCACTAAAAAATCACGATGAGCAGGGGAGTTATCCTCGATCATGACGGAATTGTCACCAAAATTTTAGCTATGCGGTCACACTATTGGCTGCAGAATCTCGTCTCTGCATCATAGAGCAATAAGACTGACCTCAACAACCACGAGAGGTGTATGATGGCACCATGTAATGCCACTCCAGAACATTACTTCACCACCACCTTGTCCGTATCGAACACAGTGCTGGAAGCTTTCGATACGTTCGGGTTTCCTCCTTAACCCGTTATCTGCGATTTTCAAGCCACAAAAAGTTCCGAGCTTCGTCCGTAAACAACACCCAACGACAAATCTGGGGCGTTCATTCTGCATCGTTTCTTGCCTATCTGTAACAGAGTCCGTGGCTTTCGACTAGATGCTCACCGTGGTAATGGATATTGGCATTATGCAATCGCCTCCTAATAGTTTGATCCGATACAAGACGTTCTGTATTCTCTTTGAATGTCGAATTCAGTTCTGGAGCACTCATTCCACATTTCCTTTGACTGAAAAGTCTTATATATCGAGCAACATGTGCACCTATTGAACGTGGAAGGCCTGTTTAATGTAAGTACTCATCATTACATGTCAATAGGAACCGGTTCCCTGCCAGCACCATATCACTTTGCCTCCGGTAACATGTCGAGCAGCTTCCCTGGTTGCCAAGCTTTCTGCGCGTAACGTGATGATACGGGTCCAATCATTGGTCGTGATTATCCTTTGGGACGTGATGGATGTTTATCGTTCCACAGACGTTTCCAGTGCCTTCCTACTGGTGCTCTACTTTAGCATTCGAGTGTGTCGTTCTACCAGTAGGTAGCGCTCATGGTAACTACTTACAAACCATGTCAGGGAAAACCTAATTGGTACAGGAACAGTCACAACAGCAACAACTGAACAACATACCGGGGTGATACAAGCATTTTGTTGTTATGTGTGTTTAGTGCCGTCAAATAAATGAAAGTCTGTATTGACCGACATTCCTCGATTCGCTGACCAGATTTCCCCGTTTAATATTTCTCCCCTCTCTGTATTTTTTTTTTTTTTTTGGTCGCTAGGGAAGTGACCACCAGATCGATATTCCACCGGTACCTGGCAGGTGAAGAAGGTTAGCTGACAGTGATGTCGACATGCTGTGTGTGTGTGTGTGTGTGTGTGTGTGTGTGTGTGTGTGGCGACAATATTGCATATCTTTCAGCTTTTCATTGACATTATGTTAGTCTTACAGGTACCCAAATCTTCCCTGACGAGTACATTTCGATATGCTGACACCTATAACATTTCGTTGACGACTATCTGAACCATGATTTATTTTCAAACAATATTCTTAAGAATTTATTTTATTTACTAGCGATTCATCAAGAACATTAACATATTTAATCACACTATATAAGCATGGAAATAGTTGCCAGGGAGTAACTGATGAAATCATAACCAAATTCCTTTTAACAAATGGGAATTTTATTCACTTTAATAGTGCCTAAAACATTTTTCAAAATAAACAGATTTGAATTTATAATCAGAAAGCACTCTCTAAATATCAAAGTTACAATTTATTCAGAGGCAGAAAGAAACAACTTTTGACTGTATGAGCTTTCGGGCAGAGAACCTTGCCACTCCCTTTTGACACGGCTGTAGTTACGACCGCTCACAACAGCCTCTGAAAGAATACACTGGTGCAAATCTGCTACACACCAGATAACTTCAAACTAAGAGTTTTAACAATTTACACAAACACACAAACTTTGCCCCCCCCCCCCCTCCCGTAGGAGGGATGGAAATGGTACAAAACACTAACAATTAAAATATTAACCTTGCCACCGAAAGTGCAACTTGATTTTAACTTCTAAGAAAAGTCATACGGTGAAAGGGTGGCAACTTTATATACTAAAATGATCATTTAAATGAAAGCCCATTAAATGCAATCTTATATAAAGTTCTACAAGGTTGGCCACACAATAGTTAAAACGCTCTACAGTACACAGATACCACCTCTCAAGATCATAGGCAATACTATCAAAGTTTGCAAAGATCAAAACATATTTCAGGTATTAAGCCGTTACACTCCAAGCAATAAATTCGTTAACACACCAAATCCGAAGAACAAGACAGAGGCAGCTACTAACGTGCGGTTTTAGATAGGGAGATTACCGAACAACCCGAACCGCAGGTTGCTCTAACCCGCCCCTACTCAACAATTTATAAACAACCACCTTCCCGCAGGTGGGCAAACGGAGAAGAATGGTGGGACGACCCCAAAGCAAAAGGCTGGTGACCTCACAAAGAAAACAAGTAGAATTTAACAAGAGTAAATGAAACAAGATATCACCAATCACTTAACTTCTAATAACTGCGATTTCTCGAGAAGACGTGGCGTAGCACCTCCAAATCGCTCTCTCGAACCGTTCGCAGCCAGCAGCTTCAACGGCCGCAGGAAGGCGCGCCGATCTCCCGTCTCACGGCGTCGCAGCCCGCACCGGCCAGACAGATGTCGTGGGTTGACTCCTGTTGCTCTCGTGTCGACCGCAAGTCACTACCCCTCGCTATACGGCCCGGCCCACTGGACTCACGTGGCGACCTCACATGCGCCGACGCTCAAGACGGACAAGTCATCTTGCGTCTCAGTACGCAACCGACCAACCGATCGATCCCACCGCCAATGACCATTGCCTGAGCAAACTCGAGCAGACGGCGGCCTAACGCGTAGACTCAGATGCAGGAACTAAGACCCGACCGGGCGACCACTCGCTGAGTTCTCTTACTGGTGGAGTAGAAAGACTCTTGTTTTGCCGGCTTTGAAGGTTGATCCGAACGACAGACATGCTTGCACTCCGAACGACCGACAGACACTATCTGCGTAACAAATGCGGACGAGAGACAGACTAGCAAGCTGGGGACGAGAGAATGACCCAGACTGACTGACTGGCGAGCTCATAGCGCCCCTTAAATGCACGTGAACAGGCAACCTTTCCTCTTTCCCACCAGAGGGAGACACCAAAGCTGCGATTGCCACAGCGGCGCGACCGCCAGAAACGAAGGGCGACTGCTTCACACTACGCGCTACGGCGCGCTCTTCAAAACAGCAATTTTTACCACGACTCAGTATTGAAAAAGAAATGTTACAAATAAGAAATGAACATAGAATCGTAAATCGCAATTAACACCTCCGGACGCAGAAGATGGTGCTGAAATGAGCATATTAAAAGAAATCTCTCTGAAAAATTAGCCTACTATACATACTGCATGGGGGCTTATTAAAATATAATGCAAATAATTTTAATTTTTTGCTTTAGTAGCTGTTTGTCCGATTACGAAGTCTCGTAAACGGTTGGCCCTGACTAGTATTATTACGCAATCTGACTGCATAGAACAACAA
This sequence comes from Schistocerca nitens, assembly GCF_023898315.1. Taxonomy (NCBI): domain Eukaryota; kingdom Metazoa; phylum Arthropoda; class Insecta; order Orthoptera; family Acrididae; genus Schistocerca; species Schistocerca nitens. The sequence continues at coordinate 899,119,810 of NC_064617.1, read as the reverse complement.
CAAAGAATGAAATGGAAATTTTCATTAACACAATTAATTAATTAAGTCCCCAGCAACTATAAAACCTACGAAACCAAAGCACAAGTATAACTGTTCTGTGTGTGGAAGTGTGATTCAACGTACGCATCTGGCACGGTTCTTCTTCAATAACACAAAAAATTTTAAATATCATTTATACTGAATTAATTAAAGAAAATTAAAATACCATAATTACTCAAGAAAACCAGAATTACACTCTAATCCAAGAACACAAGCCAGATGCTTTGTTGACTGAACCTGTAATGACGCATTATTTAAGACACTGAAATAATGAAAAAAAACACGGAATATTTTACCTTCATATATTGACGAAAAGCACTCTGATCACTACAATATTTCCATTCGAACAACATCTGCTGTCTAGCCCATCAAACAACTGCATAACACATGGAACAAGCACTCCTTACTACAACATCTCGACAAGCACTGCCCACTAGCACATCTCAATACGAACTGACTACTACGAGTCCTCGACAAGCACTACTAGTGGAGGCGGCGGAACAATACTCTCTAGCGCGATCTCTGGCGCTGTGGCTCAGTGTAGCCACCTTTCATATGCCCTTCCTCCACGGGCTAGAATTTGATGTTACTTTTGCCAGCATTGGTGGTGAAAATACCACCAAATTCGTCAAAAAAATACAGACAAAAATAAAAGACAATATTAATACGTAAATATCATATAACTAGATAAAATTTTGGCTTTGCACTGACCTTTCAATAACCTAATGTATAATATACAGTAAGGAATACAAATTCTTTCACACATGTGACTTTACATAACAGTTTACACAAGTATTATGTGGTTAAACAGTTCAATCAATAGCGTCAGCAATGACGAATATGTGCAGGTAAGAGTCTCATAACTTTTCACAAACAGTAATACACAAAAAAATCAGTTTATACAAATATTCACATAAACGCTTTCCATAAGCAGTTGACAGTTCCAGCAGTAGCACCCAGCAATGGTCAACAGGTGCAAATACCAACAAGTAACATTATTTCAATAGAAGCAGTCCATCAGTGGCACCCAGCAATGTTGAACAGGTGCAGATATCAACAGGTGACATCTTTTCAGTAGAAACAGTCCATCAGTGGCACCCAGTAATGTTGAACAGGTGCAGATATCAACAGGTGACATCTTTTCAGTAGAAACAGTCCATCAGTGGCACCCAGTAATGTTGAACAGGTGCAGACACCCACAAGTAACATCTTTTCAGTAGAAACAGTCCATCAGTGGCACCCAGTAATGTTGAACAGGTGCAGACACCAACAAGTAACACCATTTCAGTATAAGCAGTTCCATTAGTGGCACCAGCAATGTTGAACAGGTGCAGACATCAACAAGTGACATCATTTCAGTAGAAGCAATTCCATCAGTGGCACCCAGTAATGTTGAACAGGTGCTACAGCAACAAGTGACACCATTTCAGTAGAAGCAGTTCCATCAGTGGCACCCAGCAATGTTGAACAGGTGCAGACATGAACAAGTGACATCATTCAGCAGAAACAGTTCCATTAGTGGCACCCAGCAATGTTGAGTAGGTGCAGACACCAACAAGTGACTTCATTTCAGTAGAAGCAGTTCCATCAGTGGCACCCAGCAATGTTGAACAGGTGCAGAACACCAACAAGTGACATTATGTCAGTAGAAGCAGTTCATCAGTGGCACCTAGCAATGATGAGCAGGTCCAGACAGCAGCCCATAATATTCACTATCACTAATCACACTGTTCATCAGAGTTTATAAGCAGAAATTAAACATGTCCTAGTGGCACCAATCATGTAGAAAAAGTGCAAGTAACAGTCCATAATATTCACTATCACTAATCACACAGTTCATCAGCAGAAATTAAACATTTCTAAGTGACACCCATTATGTTGAAGAAGTGCAGGTAACAGTCCATAATATTCACCATCACTAATCAGACAGTTCAGGCATGAACAATAGTTTGAATGCACACACAATTGCTTTTACAAAATTATTATCAATGCTCTTACACTAAACATACAAATTATAATAAACACACAAATGATATCAGATAATTGTCATATTAAATATTACAAATACAGAAATATCAGTAAACCTATAATGTTTATGGGTGTCAGTGCAAGCCACTACAAACAAGTAAGATAATATTTAGGAGATAGGTCGGTACCAATTTGGGATTGGGAAAGGAAAACACACAAAACACACTCACTCGTCTTTCATCCACATTTAAGTACTACTGTGTAATTGAATAGAGTTAACTGTGTAAATGCAATTCTGTCAAAATTTTATGTTCATCATGTGTATAAAGTAGTAGTGGCAGCAATGTATAACAGTCAATAATAGTTAGTCAACGTCATTGTCATCATGTCAAGACCAATGTTTGCCAAGCCAGATCAAAATGTACGGTTGCTGAACAACTGTCAGTGAGTCAAGATATGCAATTACTTCCTCTCTACAAAAAAAAGTATATACTGCTTAGTGATTTAACAGAGTGTGTGTAGACAATCTTCCTTCTACTTGCGTGTTCTACTCTGCCATCTTTATCTTCCTTGTTCCATATAGACCAACAAAAAAAAAAAAATGCTCCTCACTTACTTTACCTCTTATCCACCAGAACTCCAATAATCATCAGCATCACATAATCTCAATACTTCACTAATACCTCTTACGTCGATACATATAAACCTTAATCAATATCATTTACCTTTCCTCTTGTCCACCAAAACTCCAATAATCATCGACTTCACACAATCTCAATACCACAATAATACCTCTTCACTACGTCGATACATATAAACCTTATTATCAATAGCATTTACCTTACCTCTTATCCATCAAAACTCCAATAATCATCAACTTCACACAATCTCAATACCTCAATAATACCTCTTCAATACGTCGATATCATTTCCCTTCCATAAGAACTCTTTCCTCTAGTCAGTCTCCTCGAACAAGTACAGATAAAATCCTAGTGCAAACTTCAATTCATCATCCCATACAATCTGAAGACACAATGTCCACACACAACCTCTGTGTAATCCATCTGACCCAAATCTTCTACTCATTATAAATTATAAGATGGATTTTGGTTACCTTGTCTATCATTAAATAAAAGAAATGCATACATGACCTCTAACAGACTTAGTTCGAATAACTCTCAGTAATTAAGTACGATTACGGAGTGTGAATGATCATAATATTTCACAGTGTGTACACCACATCAAGAATTATGGAAAAATAACAGAAGCAAACCTGTGGAGTATTTCTTGTGTCAAGTGTCACTTCCTATTTCAATTGCTCACGAAGAATGCAGTGTAATAACTGTCAATGGTCTAACCCTAGTGTTGGTATGTCACGTCGTTAGCTTCCTTCCTATTAGCATAAATTTATACAGATTCCATAAAACCTCCAGCTCATGTGACTTCTATGAAGTTTCTTGTACTAATGTCGTTCGTCGAATTATAGCAGTTCATTTTCTTATCTTAAAAATATAAGGCACTGAGCGTAAGCAAAACATGCAATAGCGCGACAATATACCAGTAGAGAATGTCAACAAGTGGATGCAGCACAATCCCTACAACGAGGCTCTGCCAAGCGAACAATCTACAATTAATACAATAGTGTAACCTAATCTTCATGTTTGTACACTGTACATCAGCATTGCTATATTCTAAATTGAAGAGTAGTTATGACAACAAACAGAAATGTGTAAATATGCAATCCATACGCAAAGCAGCAAATACATATCTTACATAATAAACAGGTCATTAGCATCATATCAGCATAAGCAAATAAATGTTCATATGTAATCTTAATAAGTAAACATGAAGGCGCAAGCAGATAAATCACAAAGTATAACTTACATACTTATCAGCACAACTAATCAGGTGACAGTTATAATTTAAATAAATAAGCACAGCTGGCACATAATAAAAAAAAAATATGACATCAGTGAAAAAGCATAGCAGCCAAGCGATGCATAATATACATAAGTAACAACACTGTTCATTAATCAATAATTGTCAAAATCAGCAAATGTACACAAGCACGTCGCTTCACAAGTAAATTCATAGAACATGAAATTTAGCACAAAGTATGAGTCACGTAATCGCAAGCAGCAAATTACGTTTAAAGTACGTACCTAAGTGGAAATATGTTACCTGAAAAATAAACTCAATTAACAGTTACCTTTTTTAGTTTATTACTTTTTTCTGCGAAATTACATTCTTCCTGAAATTTTCTCCATAGCAAGTCGTCTTAACGTCGGACACGCACAGAATTTACCTGAAGGTCTTAAATATTTTACACAACCGTATCCTGAAAAATACTGAACGTTAATAACATAATTTATAAAGTCACCATAGCTTTATACTGAATTTAATCCGAGAAATTAGACTGTGTATTTGTTTACGTCTGTCAGTGCATTCGCACTGAGCGCTCGATCAGCTGTAGGCGCGTGACGTAGGAAGTGATTGTTTGCGGTCAACGACTGCCTTTTGCGGCGCGCAGACTTCACTGTTGCTTTGAGTCTGTGCCGCCGCCAAAACACAGCGCGGTATCCTTGTATTCTCTGCATGTTTACGTATAACTGTTGATGTCTCAAAAGTATGTCATTCCACAACAATTTCAACGTTAGATATGTGATGTATTCCCTTAGAGCGCCGAGATTTAAGAGTTTCTACTTCAATAGTGTTATCATGAATAATTTTGCGAATCCTATATGGACCGTTATAAAGCAGAAAAAAATTTGCGACATAAGCCTTTTCCTTTATGAGACAAACGATGAGACTTAATTAACACCTTTTGATCAACTGACAAAATTTTTAAACGACCAGGACGTTTAGCTGATTTCTCTCTTCTAGCAACCGCAGATGCAATATTTTGTAGAGCCAGGTTGACAACTTCAGAATGCCGCAGTTTTCGTGAAGGCGGAAAAGGAACGATTTCAGAAATGCGATTTGACGGTGCTTTGTTTTTTAATATCAATGGAGGCGGTAAAGAAGTTGAGTCATTAGGAAGTTCATTCAGAATGTTTTGAAAAATATGAAGATACTTATCCCAAGTTCTGTGATTCTGATGACAATAAAGACGACACAATTTATTGATTTCCTTCATCCATCTCTCTGAAGCATTAGATTGAGGGTGAAAAAGTGAAATAAAATTGGTTTAATCTTACGAAGCCGTAGAGTACGAAGCCAAATTTTAGAGCGAAACTGTGATCCATTATCTGATATGACCTTATCAACCTGACCCACTTCTTTAAGAAAATGTTTGATGAAAACGTTAGATACTGAACGAGCTGTTGCTTTGCGTAAAGGTGTAAAACACACATATTTTGATGTCAATTCCACTGCCACGAAAATGTACGCAAAACCATTAGTAGAACGAACCACTGGACCGAACAAATCGACTGCAGCCATGTCCTTTAATTTCGCTGGAATGATAGGAAACAACGGTGCTCTGTGAGAAACAGTTGGCGGCTTAGCCTTTTGACATAATTTGCATTTGGCAAGAACACAACGAATACGTTTTTCCATATTACTGAAGTAGCAATTTTCTCGTAATTTATGAAAGCATTTTCTGGACCAAAATGTGCATAACTGAAATGTGTGTACCAAATCAATTTATTGACCCACTCATCAGGAATACAAACTAACCATACAGAGTTGTCGACCGATTTTCGGTTGAAAAGAATGTCATTGCGAACTAAATAATACTGTCTGATCGCTACGCTTTCCTTTCTCCTCCACTTCTCCTTAATGTCCTTCCAGATTGGATCCTTATTTTGCTCCTTAGCGATGTCCTGGAGCGAAGACGAAATAAAGTTCTCAAACGCAACACCTTGAATGTACATCAAACAATAATGGTTTTCTTTGTAGTCCTCTTCAGCACTTTGTTTCAAACCCATAGGTGCACGTGATAAAGCATCAGCAACAATATTTGAAGAACCCTGTATGTAAACAATACTAAAATCAAATTCCTGTAGATACAGCGCCCATCGTGACAATCTGCCATGAGTTAATTTTATCGACATAAGAAATTGCAAAGCTCGATGATCAGTGTAAACCTTAGTATGTCTACCGAACAAAAATGTGCGAAATTTTGTGAAAACCCAAACAACAGCCAAAGCTTCAAGTTCCGTAATCGAATAATTCTTTTCGGATTTTAGAAAGAACATGACTTCCAAATGCAATAGTCTTGTGTACTACAACGCCGTTTTCTTCTATCTCTTGAAATAAATGTGCACCTAGGCCTTTGTATGATGAGTCCGTCGCCAAACAAAAATCTTTAGACAAATCCGGATGTGAAAGAAGTGGAGCAGCAACTAAAGCATCACGAAGTTGTTCAAATTCTGACTGAGCTTCCTCATCCCAACACCAATTAGAATTCTTTCCAGATAGTTCACATAAACGAGGTGTGGCCAAATTGTCCAATCTAACAAAGCGTCTAAGAAAATTACAGACACCAAGGAAACTACGAACATCACGTTTTGTGGAAGGAACAGCATAATTGCGAATAGCGTCTAGTTTCTCTGGATCAGGAAGAATACCTTCTGTAGAAATAATGTGACCGAGAAATTTCACCTGAGAACGACCAAATTCAGATTTTTCCAAGTTCACCGTAATGCCAACTCTTGCAAAAATACGTAATAATGAATCCAAAATTTTGTTGTGCTCACTCCAAGAACGTTTAGCAATAAGAATGTCGTCAACATATGAAGTAATATTGTCACGAAGATAAACAGGTAAAATTTCATTTAAACTACGAATGAATGCTGATGAAGATACAGTAAGTCCAAACGGTAATTTCCGAAACTGGTAACAGTTACCAAAGGCTAAAACGGCAGTGTATTTTCTACAATCAGGGTGGAGTTCTATTTGCCAAAAACTTGCGCGCATATCAATCGTGGATAAAACTTTAATTCCATGGAAATGTTGAAGAAGTTCATCTAAATTTTGTGGACGGTCAGTTTCAGGAATAATAATATTATTTATCTGTCTGGAATCCAGAACCAAACGAATTGACCCATCCTTTTTAAGAACAACGTGTAATGGGCTAGTATAAGGACTGACTGCTGGCTCAATAATGCCCTGATCTAACATGTATTGAAGTTCATTCTTAACCTTGTCTCTGTAAGCTAAAGGAATAGCGTACGTTTTTCCTCGAAATGGTGTGTGTTCTTTAACTTTAAATAGATATTGTAGTCCTTGTATAGTTCCTGTGTGATGACTAAACACTGTAGCATGTGAAGTCAAAATGTGGTGCAGCTCTTCTCTTGCAACGTCATCTGGCACTTCAGCTTTCTTAACTTTTTCATTAATTAATTCTTCGCTACTAATTAGATCCTCCATCGCGTGTCTGTATCTATTGTCATTGTCATGAATAAACACACTGTCGTCATAATGCTCAACGAAAACATCAGAAGTAAGAAACCTTAAACATTTTGTATCTGATTCAGATCTTGCTAAACACTCGAAAAATTTCAAACATTTCGGCATTCCGGCAACAGTCAAATTCACACTTCCTTCTTTAAAGTTCAAAATTGCCTTATGTGTGTTAAGAAACTCCATACCTAATATAATCTGTGTACTGAGTAATGGAACAATAATAAAATTAGCAGACAATTCGTATCCGTGACAAATGAAATTTAGGTTGGTCTGTTGTTTAACTTCCACGCTTTTTCCAGAAATCGCTCCTCGAATTGTAGTTTTAGAAATAGGTAACACAGGACAGGCAATAGTTCTTTCACATATACGAAAAACTGATTCACTAATGACGTTCAATGGACTCCCAGAATCTAAAACTGCAGTGAACTTATTCTTACCCACACATACTTCAATAACAGGATGTAAAAATGCGTCTACATTATTTTCCTTTTCGTCTAGCAAAATTTCTCTCATGTCTTCTAGGCGTACGTAGTGTAAAGTCGTAGTGTCATTACTTTCTGAACCGTCTATATTGCTGCCAGAAGCCGAAGCTGCAAGTCATTGTCGATTGTTTGCGTCACGTCTTTGATTATTCCCGACATTTCGCGGGTCAATTTCTACTATTTGCACTTGTGTCTCTGAATTTCTGTCACGCGGAGGATGCCAATTAGGTCCTTCCTGTCTGTTAGATGCAAATTCTTGGTTGTGTCTGTTATTAAAATTTCTGTTTTCCTGTCTGTCTGCATAACTACTTCTTCTATAATTTCGACTGTCACTTCTGAAATCATTGTTAGACCTACTACCCTGGTTATTTCTGTAGTAAGAATTTCTATTACTGTATGAATAATTTCTGTCTTGATGATACCGATTACTGTTTCCGTATGATTGATCATTCCGGTACGAATTACCGTTATTATAATTGTCTGTATAATTTCTGTTAGAACGTCTGTTATTGTCATAAGGCTGGTATCTATTGTCCTGTCTGTTACGTCTGTCATTCTCAAAGTTACCCATATAACGCCCGTTCCGATCACTATCCCTTTTCTCTGAAAATCTATTGTAATTACTGTTACTGAAAAAATTACAAGAAGTCCCGTCGTCGTTGTCATACTCAAGTTCTTGTAACGAAGTCTTAAAAGTCTCAATGTCGTCTTTACATCTTCCAGCTAAAGCAATTTGTCTTATGGATTGTGGCAGCTTAGTTAAACAAATGCGAATTAATTCAGTCGGGCTATAAGGGTTGGACAGGAACTGATTCTTTCGAATCATGTCTTCAAGGTATTCTGCCGGCGTGCGGAACTCAGACTGTTTAAAATTACGCTGCATAATCAGACTATGTTTGACTCTGTCTTGTGTGTTTTCGGACCAATATGCCGATAGAAATGCATGATAAAAATCATTCAGATTATTACAATCTCTAATGAGTGCGCGCATCCGCGTCGCCGGTTCGTTTTCTAAATATCCACACATAAATTCCAGTTTGTGACTTAGTGGCCAATTTGGTGGAAGTGCGTACATAAATTGATCTAACCATGCACATGGATGTATGTCATTCTTAGAATTACGAAAGATCTTAAATTTCCGAACAGTCAAAAAGTGTTTATAATCAAAGTTTTCGCCTCGTGGCGACAAAGACCTACCGCGTCTGTCCCAGTCCCAATGTCGATTATTGTCAAGTTCGCGCGCCTGGCGCTCTCTTGTTGCATCCCGTAAATGAAATAAATTATTTTCTTCAAACACTTCTGCTATCTGTGATTCCAAATTTCTTTTGCTGTCTTTTCCTACAATTTCGCCTTCGATTTGTTTGACTTGCTTTCGTAATGCCTCAACTTCCCTTTTAACACGTTCATTAAATTTTCCCTGATTTTCAACATGCTTATTTATGTTCTGGTACTCTTCAGTTTCTGCAAATGGTAATGGAGCTGTATCATCCGAATCTCTGTCCCCATGTAAACTAAGACTTGTCAATTTATCTGAAATCTCCTCAACTCTTTCCGATAAGTCACCTATTTTTTCTTTCTGTTTACTTACGTCTTCCGTAAGTGTCGCGACTCGGGTTTCAGTATTGACACATTTGGTAGTTAACTGTTCATATTGTTGTGTTAGATTATTTATTCTGTCATTTGGTACGGATTCCTCGATTCTCTCAAATATTTCTTCCTTATCTTTTGCACGTTGTAAATTTAACTCTGAAAATTTCTGTACTATCACGCGATCTCTTTCTTCCTGTTCTCTATCCTGTTCCCTTTGTCTAATCTCTACTGCAACTAACCTATTATTGTGAGAATTCAAAATCGGTTGTACTTCCTCTCTAATTTCAATCTTTAATTCATCTTTCATATTTTTGAAACATGTCCCTACTCGTGAATCTAACCGTGTTTCCAAAGTTCCCATCTCTGTTCTTAATTCAGATCGTAACTGTGATCCCACTGTTTTTAATTCAGATCCCAACTGTGATCCCAGTGAGTCTAACCGTGTTTCCATTGTTTCCCTATTTGTTATTAATTCAGATCGTAACTGTGATCCCTGTGAGTCTAACCGTGTTTTTAATTCAGATCCCAAATTTAATATTATACACATCAACTGCTCCATATTAACTGTTTCAAAATTCTTTTCGCCCCTAACATTTCCCGCAAAACCAGTTTCCTTCGTCATAGCTGTAAAGCTATCTGTGTTCGATACTATTCCAGAATCTTCTGTCGTTTATCTCGAATTCCGAAAATTTTCTGATTGAGAAAAATTTTGAAATGGTTCCGGACTATTTTCCCGACTTATTAAATTGTTTTCCACTTCATTATTCAACATACTGTTCTCCTGTGTTGGCGAGTTCGCCATGTCAACAACTTCGTCATTCTCACTATTCATCATTTTTGCCTTTTTCATTGATCGCGTAATCATTTAAAAAATATACAAAACTCGTCACTATATGAAAATTACACACAATGACGCTTTATCTCCAACAATACCATTCACACGAAATGCTTCCCTCAACCACGATTAACGAACAATTGAAATAATTGCACTAAATTATCAAATCCGTAGACAAGACAACAGAAATTAAATTTTGCAAAATAAAAATACCATTAGAAGAATGACAATTACCAAATCTACAATTACTAAACTACAAATTACTACAACAATACTACTGTCTACACAGTCAGAAGAATTCCAAGGGACGATCCGAAGCAGCGGTCGCCACGTGCATGGGGGCTTATTAAAATATAATGCAAATAATTTTAATTTTTTGCTTTAGTAGCTGTTTGTCCGATTACGAAGTCTCGTAAACGGTTGGCCCTGACTAGTATTATTACGCAATCTGACTGCATAGAACAACAACAAAGAATGAAATGGAAATTTTCATTAACACAATTAATTAATTAAGTCCCCAGCAACTATAAAACCTACGAAACCAAAGCACAAGTATAACTGTTCTGTGTGTGGAAGTGTGATTCAACGTACGCATCTGGCACGGTTCTTCTTCAATAACACAAAAAATTTTAAATATCATTTATACTGAATTAATTAAAGAAAATTAAAATACCATAATTACTCAAGAAAACCAGAATTACACTCTAATCCAAGAACACAAGCCAGATGCTTTGTTGACTGAACCTGTAATGACGCATTATTTAAGACACTGAAATAATGAAAAAAAACACGGAATATTTTACCTTCATATATTGACGAAAAGCACTCTGATCACTACAATATTTCCATTCGAACAACATCTGCTGTCTAGCCCATCAAACAACTGCATAAAACATGGAACAAGCACTCCTTACTTCAACATCTCGACAAGCACTGCCCACTAGCACATCTCAACACGAACTGACTACTACGAGTCCTCGACAAGCACTACTAGTGGAGGCGGCGGAACAATACTCTCTAGCGCGATCTCTGGCGCTGTGGCTCAGTGTAGCCACCTTTCAATACCGAATGGCCCATGTGAGAGTATACAAGGACTGCTGTGTAAGCTGTAGCTGCTAGCTGCTTTTCGGATCGCGTCTTTACTCACCAAGGCAGCCCAAGCCAGGGACGGCGAGTGTGCAGGCTGCACGCTAGCACTGCCGTTACATCTGCGGTCTGGCGTTATCCTGCTGTAGATGCGAAAGTTGTTGTTTCCTCACGCATCTGTAAATAAAGTTAATGGAGAAACTGAATAAGTAACTGTTCGTCATACAAGTACTTGCATGGCCGAGTCCACAAAACCGTAGATTAAACATGATGGTATTTTTCTGCGTCGTAAAATGGTGGCAGAATGAATGTAATACACAGAAATTGGTGAAATACGGTGTAATTCCCTATTATAAATTCATGTGTGTGTGTCATTTTAGATTAGAGTAATAGAGTTTGATTTTAACGTCCAGTCAATGTTGAGATAAAAACAGGAGCTCCATTTAGATACAAGTAATTTTTGAAGAAATAATTTCCATATTTAGCCTTAGTAGAAAATGAATAGCAGAAAAACTCAAACAGTTATGGGCATATGCGATTTAATTTAGATACTTCCACGTACGACTCCCATATTTGACCACTTCGATTGCTCATCGCAACCGGTTGCTTCTACACATCACTCGAGAGTTAAAATAAAATGGGCTTGTTTGCACAGTGCAGTTAGGAGATACTTTTCTTGCTTCCAAGTGTCATTTCCAATTTACATTCCACCCGGAAGGCTGAATGGACTTGTGATTCAATAAATTATTGAAACAATTAACTACAAGAAACAGATATAGTATAGTTTTTGTAAGTACAGATAGGTAACAATCTCCAATAGAATGCTCACTCCCTGTGGGTGATCATGTACCTTAGTTCGGCTACTTATGTGTTAAGACAAAAGTGATTTAGAAATAATTTAGTATGCATACTTACACTCACCAAAAATTATAAAGTATTTTCGGACTACGGAAGTGTGTTATAATAAATACATTTAGTGTTTATTGAAGAACATCCTGCAGAGACGTATTTCAGAATTTGACATTTTCACAATTTTTTCACGCAACACATACTAATCAATCTCCTTCGTCAGTACCAAAACTTGTGTCTGAAAAATTGTTTGTAACCAACACATTAATACTAAGAACAAAACATTTACAAAATTTCAGCAGGTTAACATTAGTACAAAACCTGGAGTACACATGCATTCAACAATCTGCCACAGCATGTTAAATGTCACTGGTGAAGTGGTGGAAGCTAAAGCTGAATTAAAGCACTACTGTAGAGCGACTGCTTCTAGTTCATTGAAGAATGTCTTAAGAGACTATTAAATTTAATACATTAAATTAATATTACTTATAATATTACTATAATATTTCTTGATTGACTAATTATTCGATGCCACACAGTAATCACCTGATGATTCAGAACAGAAGAAATTGAAAATTATGTTAATGAGCACAGAAACTAAACGTTTGCAGGAATGTGCAGTATGCGACTTCATATGTTTTTCACTTCGAGCTCCATACGTATAAAGCGTACTAACTAACCTGTACCAAAATAACCCATATCTACGTCACTGATGGTTCCTTCGAAACTCTGTAACGACTTCTTCGGTGTGTTGTTGCCTGGTATTCGTAAAGCAGACCACTATGTCTGCTCCTATTACGTATTGGATAACGGGTGCCAGAAGGCTTACGAATCATATTCGAAATCAAATGTCACAAGTGAAACATGCACTTGATTTCCCACAATTTCCTTGTTAGTTTTCATAGCTGTGTAAATAAAAGAAAGAACAAACCCCAATTTAGCCGTTGTATTGAAAACACTTTCGAACAGCAAGCGAGCAAAATTACCAAACATATAATCTTCCATTTGCAGCTTGAGCAATATAACCCACAGCTGAGCCAAAGTTCGCAAATTCATATCTACCTGTAACAGTGACAGAATCTATACCAAACATTCCATCGTTTAGTAATAAACTACGATTCGAATTATCTGGCATCTGGCATCTGGATATTGTTGTTGTTGTTGTTGTTGTTGTGGTCTTCAGTCCTGAGACTGGTTTGATGCAGCTCTCCATGCTACTCTATCCTGTGCAAGCTTCTTCATCTCCCAGTACCTACTGCAGCCTACATCCTTCTGAATCTGCTTAGTGTATTCATCTCTTGGTCTCTACGATTTTTATCCTCCACGCTACCCTCCAATACTAAATTGGTGATCCCTCGATGTCTCAGAACACGTCCTACCAACCTGTCCCTTCTTCTAGTCAAGTTGTGCCACAAGCTCCTTCCCAGTTCTATTCAATACCTCCTCATTAGTTATGTGATCTACCCATCTAATCTTCAGCATTCTTCTGTAGCACCACATTCCGAAAGCTTCTATTCCCTTCTTGTCCAAACTATTTATCGTCCACGTTTCACTTCCTACATGGCTATACTCCATACAAATACTTTCAGAAACGACTTCTTGACATTTAAATCTATACTCGATGTTAACAAATTTTTCTTATTCAGAAACGCTTTCCTTGCCATTGTCAGTCTACATTTTATATCCTCTCTACTTCGACCATCATCAGTTATTTTGCTACCCAAAAGGCAAAACTCCTTTACTCATTTCCTAATCTAATTCCCTCTGCATCGCCCGACTTTATTCGACTACATTCCATTATCCTCGTTTTACTTTTGTTTATGTTCATCATATACCCTCCTTTCAAAACACTATCCATTCCGTTCAACTGCTCTTCCAAGTACTTTGCTGTCTCTGACAGAATTACAATGTCATCGGCGAACCTCACAGGTTTTATTTCTTCTCCATGTATTTTAATACCTACTCCGAAGTTTTCTTTTGTTTTTCCTTTATTGCTTGCTCAATATACAGATTGAATAACATCAGGGATAGGCGACAACCCTGTCTCACTCCCTTCCCAACCACTACTTCCTTTTCATACCCCTCGACTCTTATAACTGCCATCTGCTTTCTGTACAAATTGTAAATAGCCTTTCGCTCCCTGTATTTTACCCCTGCCACCTTCAGAATTTGAAAGAGAGTATTCCAGTCAACATTGTCAAAAGCTTTCTCTAAGTCTAGAAATGCTAGAAACGTAGGTTTGCCTTTCCTTAATCTTTCTTCTAAGATAAGTCATAGGGTCAGTATTGCCTCACGTGTTCCAACATTCCTACGGAATCCAAACTGATCTTCTCCGAGGTCGGCTTCTGCCAGTTTTTCCATTCGTCTGTAAAGAATTCGCGTTATTATTTTGCAGCTGTGACTTATCAAACTGATAGTTCGGTAATTTTCATGTCTGTCAACACCTGCTTTCTTTGGGATTGGAATTATTACAGTCTTCTTGAAGTCTGAAGGTATTTAGCCTGTCTCATAACTCTTGCTCACCAGATGGTAGAGTTTTGCCAGGGCTGGCTCTCCCAAGGCTGTCAGTAGTTCTAATGGAATGTTGTCTACTCCGGGGGCCTTGTTTCGACTCAGGTCTTTCAGTGCTCTGTCAAACTCTTCACGCAGTATTATATCTCCCATTTCATCTTCATTTACATCCTCTTCCATTTCCATAATATTATCCTCAAGTACATCGCCCTTGTATAGACCCTCTATATACTCCTTCCACCTTTCTGCTTTCCCTTCTTTGCTTAGAAATCTGGATATTAAACGTCAAAAAGAAAAAAAAAATTGGACCTGAGCGTATGGCATCGTAGGCCAGGAGGCCCCATTCGGTAAAGTTTGGCCGCCATGAGCAAGTTGTTTCATTCGACGCCACGTTGGGCGACATGCACACCGCTGATGATAGTGAAATGATTATGAGAACAACACAACACTCAGATCAAGAGCGGAGAAAATCTCCAAACCGGCCGGGAATCGAACCCGGGACAGTTTGCATGGGAGG
The DNA here is from genome assembly GCF_023898315.1 of Schistocerca nitens. Classification (NCBI taxonomy): domain Eukaryota; kingdom Metazoa; phylum Arthropoda; class Insecta; order Orthoptera; family Acrididae; genus Schistocerca; species Schistocerca nitens. Next base: position 899,104,524 of record NC_064617.1, on the reverse strand, counting down.
CAAGCTAAGAAGACGGACGTTAAATCAACAGAAATTGTGGGAGAGTTCTGCCTGTGTCAAAGGCGCGCCGTTGTCGTTTTTTTCTTATTGGGCTTTTCCTACCGTCTTGAACACAAGAGGCCACGGTAAATATGTTCCGTGTGGTGGAAACTTCGAACGTACCATTCTTCCATATTCACTTCCTTTCGATAGGAAAGCTCTTGCGAGTGAACGAATAACAAAAACAACAGTAACGAACTAATAGTGAAATTTATTTCATCAGAGGAGAAGGTTGATTATTAGAAATAAAAAGAAATAAAAATAGGCTGATCGTTCACATAGCACAATGCAAAGGTTTGCTCAGCACCTGGTTGCTGAATTCTATTTTCACCACGCAGATTACACACATTTACCTCGGCGTCTTGTGTTCAGGCCTTTTCATTTAAAATGACATATGTTATATTATTTTGTAAACGATCTGTGGATGAATAAACAACGAACTAACAAGATAATGGAGAAATCGGTTTATTCTCATTTTAACGTCGCAAGTTAATTGGTGTCACACATTCCAGAATGATATTTTCACTCTGCAGCGGAGTGTGCTCTGATATGAAACTTTCTGGCAGATTAAAACTGTGTCCGGACCGAGACTCGAACTCGGAAACTTTGGGTTTCGCGGGCAAGTGCTCTAACATCTGAGCTACCCAAGCACGACTCACGCCCCGTCCTCACAGCTTCACTTCTGCCAGTGTCACACATTGCTGCATGAGTGTGCTACTTAAACTCGTCCAAAGTCATGGTTTGAGGTGTTCACGTTATGATGAATATTACTAAATACTCTGTTGTTGTTGTGGTGGTGAGTTGAAAAACGTTGCTCTTTTTATCTTTGTTGATGTTCGTTTTACAATGTCTTGGCAAAGTACTTTTCGTCACATTCAACTGACGTTCCAAGCCATATGCTGTCTCTGATTTCCGCTTTACTTTTCGTCACATTCAACTGACGTTCCAAGCCATATGCTGTCTCTGATTTCCGCTTTCAGAATTTCAAAAAGAGAAACATTCTGTATATCTATAAATATCCCGTGTGAAATTAACGGTTCGTTGACTCCCTCTTGGGTTTCATTGATTTAAGTAGTTGCAATAGCTTGTAGTGCGAAAAGTTGGACCGACCGGTATTTAATGTGGGTAGGACGCAAACAGGCCGACTTCGAGCAGGAGAGGCATCACAGGACATTTTAATTTCCAGTGTCTATACTTTTACAAAGAAAGTCATAAAACTTTGTCAGCATCACCACGAAGGATTCAGAATTCACACTCATTGCAGTGGAACTTCGAAAACATGACAAGTTTTTTTTTACATGTGAAATTTCATCATTTTTTTACTTACTAATGGCTGCATTTGTTGCTATAGGTACACTTTTCTTAATAAGTTGGAGAGATTCTTCGATGAATTTTGCACAGCACACATACCATACTAACAGGTATATAAACTCTAGAATTTATTTAATTTTAAAAAAAACGAATGAGCTCCTATATTTTAAAGTTCATGTTTAGAAGAAACACAAATTTTATAGTTAATTACCTCAATTTTTACCACAGTTTTTAATAGATTTGGAAAATTCTACAGTTTCATACACCTTTAAGTATGGTTTGTTACTGTGGAAAATTCATCGACGAATCTCTCATACTTATGAAGAAAAGTGTACTAATAGCAACGAAAGCTGCCATTAGTAAATGAAAAAAATGACTAAATTTCAGATGTAAAAAAAATTACTTCGTAATGTTTTCGAACTTCCACTGCAATGAGTGTGAATTCTGAATCCTTCTTGGTCATGCTGACAAAGTTTTATGAATTTATTTGTAAAAGTATAGACAATAGAAATTAAAATGTCCTGTGGTGCCTCTCATGCTCCAAGTCGGCCAGTTTGACGTCCTATCCTCCGTAAGGTCCTTCCGTGAGAGAGTGAACACTGTGCGAACCATTTCAGAAGGTTCGTTCTGCTCCGACAGCCGACGTTAGCTGCAGTACGGACGTGTTTCACGGGCGCTGTCATTGTTTCCTCCGGTCAACCGAGAGCAGCTGGCGGACAGCACTTGTTCCGGCGCTGATATTACGGCTCCAGCAGGGGGCGGCGGACGAACGGGCGGGTCTGCTTCTGTCGGATGCCCGCTGCAGCCGATATGAGTGTTTCTCTGTCTGTCTGTCAGGAGCCAGCGGGCCGAACGCAGCCTTCCTGTGCTGGCATCACTCCGGTAGTCACGTACCATGTGTGGCCGAGCGTGCACGACAATACATGGACCGAAGTTATCAAGGATAAAATGAAAGGCTTGCAACTCGTACAGGAACCAGTCAGAGTGGAGAGGGAGACAGTGGCTGAGAGGGTAATGAGACGTGGTTGTAATTAGAGATAGGCAAAACTGTTCTTTTCAGAGATCAGACCGAACTGTTGACTCACCGGAACGAGCTAGCTCTTTTTCCTCACATAAATAAATAAATTTAGGTCACTGTACCAATATTTTGATTTTATTTTCGTAGAATTTTAAAAGAACGCGGAAATAGGAGAAATAAGTTTATGTTACATCTTTAGTGGTTTGAGATTAAATGTTCTACATTTCGTCATCTTTAAAAGTGGGGGCGATGTTCTTAAGGACAATATTATAGAAATGGAAGAGAATGTAGATGAAGATGAAATGGGAGATATGATACTACGTGAAGCGTTTGACAAGGCACTGAAAGACCTAAGTCGAACCAAGGCCCCGGGAGTAGAAAACATTCCATTAGACCTACTGACGGCCTTGGGAGAGCCAGTCTTGACAAAACTTTACCATCTGGTGAGCAAGATGTATGAAACAGGACAAATACCCTCAGACTTCAAGAAGAATATAATAATTCCAATCCCAAAGAAAGCAGGTATTAACAGACGAGGAAATGACCGAACTATCAGTTTAATAAGCCACTGATGCAAAATACTAACACGAGTTCTTTACAGATGAATGGAAAAACTGGTAGAAGCCGACCTCGGAGAAGATCAGTTTGGATTCCGTAGAAATGTTGGAACACGTGAGGCAGTACTGACCCTACGACTTGTCTTAGAAAATAGATTAAGGAAAGGCAAACCTACGTTTCCAGCATTTGTAGACTTAGAGAAATCTTTTTGATAATGTTGACTGGAATACTCTCTTTCAAATTCTGAAGGTGGCAGGGGTAAAATACAGGGAGCGAAAGGCTACTTAGAATTTGTACAGAAAGCAGATGGCAGTTGTAAGAGTCAAGTGACATGAAAGGGAAGCAGTGGTTGGGATGGGAGTGAGACAGGGTTATAGCCTCTCCCCGATGTTATTCAAAAAAATGTTCATATGTGTGTGAAATCTTATGGGACTTAACTGCTAAGGTCATCAGTCCCTAAGCTTACACACTACTTAACGTAAATTATCCTAAGGACAAACACACACACCCATGCCCGAGGGAGGACTCGAACCTCCGCCGCGATCAGCCGCACAGTCCGTGACTGCAGTGCTGTAGACCGCTCGGCTAAGCCCGCGCGGCCGTTGTTATTCAATCTGTATATTGAGCAAGGAGTGAAGGAAACAAAAGAAAAATTCGGAGTAGCAATTAAAATCCTCGGAGAAGAAATAAAAACTTCGAGGTTCACCGATGACATTGTAATTCTGTCAGAGACAGCAAAGGACCTGAAAGAGCAGCTGAACGGAATGGACATGGTCTTGAAAGGAGGATATAAGACGAACATCGACAAAAGCAAAACGAGAATAATGGAATGTAGTCAGATTAAACCGGGTGATGCTGCGGGAATTAGATTAGTAAATGAGACGCTTAAAGTAGTAAACGAGTATTGCTATTTGGGGGGCAAAATACCTGATGTTGGTCGAAGTAGAGTGGATATAAGATGTAGACTGGCAATGGCAAGGAAAGCATTTCTGAAGAAGAGAAGTTTGTTAACATCGAGTGTAGATTTAAGTATCAGGTATTCGTTTCTGAAAGTATTTGTATGGAATGTAGCCATGTATGGAAGTGAAACATGTACGATAAATAGTTTGGACAAGAAGAGAATAGAAGCTTTCGAAATGTGGTGCTACGGAAGAATGCTGAAGATCAGATGGGTAGATCACATAACTAATGAGGAGGTATTGAATAGAATTGGAGAGAAGAGAAATTTGTGGCACAACTTGACTAGAAGAAGGGATCGGTTGATATCGCATATTCTGAGGCATCAAGGGCTCACCAGTTTAGTATTGGAGTGCAGCGTGGAGGGTAAAACTCGCAGAGGGAGACCAAGAAAAAAATGGTTCAAATGGCTCTGAGCACTATGGGACGCAACTGCTGTGGTCATCAGTCCCCTAGAACTTAGAACTACTTAAACCTAACTAACCTAAAGACATCACACACATCCATGCCCGAGGCAGGATTCGAACCTGCGACCGTAGCAGTCGCACGGTTCCGGACTGCGCGCCTAGAACCGCAAGACCACCGCGGCCGGCGGGAGACCAAGAGATGAATACACTAAACAGATTCAGAAGGATGTAGGTTGCGGTAGATACTGGGAGATGAAGAAGCTTGCACAGGATAGAGTAGTATGGCGATCTGCAACAAACCAGTGTGTGGACTGAAGACCACAACATCAACAACAAAAGTGGGGAATATTACTACAAAATCCGAAATGTTTATCATTATTATTACATTTTCATACATTTATTGGTAATAATATACGATATAAGAACCATAAAATAATATCTACAGCTGTCATTTACAATTTGTACAGCAGTGTATGTACCCAAGAACGGAAAGGTAATCTGTATTAGGATATAGATAAAAGTGAGACGGTTTCTTTTCTCGGTGCCTATTCGTCCTGTTTTTGAAGTGATACGCTCACACGTCACTGACAGAGCACATATTCATAATATTTTCAGAACTGGTGTAACTGTAACTGAGTGTTGTCTACTCTGTTGGGATGGTGTGTCCTGTACTTACCATTCTGAAACAGAGGAAGGAGAAAGAAAGGGAAAGGGGTAGCTGCATACAGGGCGTTGCGTTAATGCAATGACGAAAGTTGAAAATTTGTGGCAGAATGGGTCTTCAACCTGGATGCTCCTTTTCTCTAGAACTCAATGGAAAGACGTCTACAGACGTTAAAGTGACCTCTGGCGTGCCACAGGGGAGTGTTATGGGACAATAGCTTTCCACAAATTATACAAATGACCTAGTATATAGTGTCGGAAGTTCCATGCGGCTTTTCGCGGATGATGCTGTAGTATACAGAGAAGTAGCAGCATTAGAAAATTGCAGCGAAATGCAGGAAGATCTGCAGCGGATAGCCACTTGGTGCAGGGAGTGGCAACTGACCCTTAACATAGACAAATGTAATATGTATTGCGAATACATAGAAAGAAGGATCCTTAATTGTATGATTATATGATAGCGGAACAAACACTGGTAGCAGTTACTTCTGTAAAATATCTGGGAGTATGCGTGCGGAACGATTTGAAGTCGAATGATCATATAAAATTAATTGTTGGTAAGGCGGGTGCCAGGTTGAGATTCATTGGGAGAGTCTTTAGAAAATGTAGACCATTAACAAAGGGGGTGGCTTGCAAAACACTCGTTCCACCTATACTTGAGTATTGCTCATCAGTGTGGGATCCGTACCAGGTCGGGTTGACAGAGGAGATAGAGAAGATCCAAAGAAGAGAGGCGCGTTTCGTCACAGAGTTATTTGGTAACCGTCATAGCGTTACGGAGATGTTTAGCAAACTCAACTGGCAGTCTCTGCAAGAGAGGAGCTCTGCATCGCGGTGTAGCTTGCTGTTTAGGTTTCGAGAGGGTGCGTTCTTAGATGAGGTATCGAATATATTGCTTCCCCGTACTTATACCTCCCGAGGAGATCACTAATGTAAAATTAGAGAGATTCGAGCGCGCACGGAGGCTTTCAGACAGTTGTTCTTCCCGCGAACCATACGCGACTGGAACAGGAAAGGGAGGTAATGATTGTGGCATGTAAAGTGCCCTCCGCCACACACCGTTGGGTGGCTTGCGGAGTATGAATGTAGATGTAGATGTAGACAGTTGCCTTAACCGTCTTCGCCACACAGACATGCTTCCCGTCTGACCCAAATGCTCAACTTATACCACGCTCCACTGCAGCGTCCCTCGTACGTTACACTTTCTGCTCGCAAATTATTAATTCTCGAGAGGGTGCATATGCACCGAAACATACGGCACAGGGTCGTCGAGCTCACTGATATTTAGGTAACTCGGTATTGTCCGTTCTGTCGGACACGCCGAGTGCGGCAGCTCTGTAACATCCATGACATACGGGTATGTCATCAAAAATTTGCAAGTAGGGGGTGTAATGGATGAGGGACGCTGCAATGCAACGTGCAATACTTCGAGAATTTTGATCGTACGGCTGACCTGTTCGCGTGGTCAGTTTAAGCTGTTGCAGTACTGCACAGTACCCTGTGCGGCTAGCAGTCGTGATTTCTCGTCTGACCGTTTTCTTTTCTTCCCCTCTTCCTTTATTTCTGAAAAGTGATGGCACAGCAATTTTCTGGTTTTCCGCCAGTTTATGGGATCGTTGTTTATACGAAAATATGCGATAAATATTTGTCTACTTCAACAATAGCTGTAAGTGACAGCTCATGACTTCATTGGGGCTGAGAACACAGTCAAAGCAGCTGCTCATATTTTATCCACAGTGGTTAAGTTATATAATCTGTTTGTATACAGGATGGTCCATTGATCGTGACCGGGCCAAATATCTCACGAAATAAGCGTCAAACGAAAAAACTACAAAGAACGAAACTTGTCTAGCGTGAAGGGGAAATCCAGATGGCGCTACAACTTCAACCGGACGCGAGATATGTGCCGGACATCCATCATGTTGGAAGTACATCGCCATTCTGTCATGCAGTGAAACATCTCGTAGTAACATCGGTAGAACATTACGTAGGAAATCAGCATACATTGCACCATTTAGACTGCCTCCCATAATGCCGCACCATACATTAACCCGCCAAGGTCGCTGATATTCCACTTGTCGCAGCCATCGTGGATTTTCCGTTGCCCAATTGTGCATATTATGCTGGTTTACGTTACCGCTGTTGATGAATGACGCTTCGTCGTTAAATAGAAAGCGCGCAGAAAATCTGTCATCGTTGCGCAATCTCTATTGTGCCCAGTGGCAGAACTGTACATGAAGTTCAAAGTCGTCACCATGCAATTCCTGGTGCATAGAAATATGCTACGGATGCAATCGATGTTGAAGTAGCATTCTCAACACCGACGTTTTTGAGATTTCCGATTATCGCGCAATTCGTCTGCTACCGACATGCGGATTAGCCGCGAGAGCAGCTAAAACACGTACTTGGGCATCATCATTTGTTGCAAGTCGTGGTTGACATTTCACATTTGGCTGAACACTTCCTGTTTCCTTAAATAACGTAACTATCCGGCGAACGGTCCGGACACTTTGATGATGTCGTCCAGGATAACGAGCAGCATACACAGCACACGCCCGTTGGGCATTTTGATCACAATAGCCATACATCAACACGATATCGACCTTTTCCGCAATTAGTAAACGGTCCATTTTAACACGGGTACTGTATCACGAAGCAAACAGCGTCCGCACTGTTGCGTGATATCACGTGCTTATAGTTTTGTGGCTATTACAGCGCCATCTTTCACAAAGCGAAGAAAGTGCTACAACAAAAACATTCATATTTCTTTACGTACTACACGGATATGTAATAAAAATTGTGATTCCTATTGAAAAGAACGCAGTTGATATCCGTTTGACCTATGGCAGCGCCATATAGCGGGCCAACCATAGCGCCATCTGGTTTCCCCTTTCAAGCTAGACAAGTTTCGTCCTTTGTAGTTTTTTCGTTGGATGCTTATTTCGTGAGATGTTTGGCCCAGTCACTATCAATGGACCACCCTATATATATATATATATATATATATATATATATATATATATATATATATATATGTCCGTGTGTGTGTGTGTACCGCACATTAGAACCAAACTTGTATGGACAGGTGTTGAGTAAATAAAATAAGATGCTACCTAAATCAGCGAGTAAGCCAAGAGTGCAGGAAGCAGAGTGATTCTTGAGTCGGTTTGTGATATGGCTGCATACATGTTGCTGGGAGGGGAGCGAATCCTGAGTTCATATGAGTCAGTGGGTAAGGAATGATCCGACTTACTTCGTGATCTTGCCCGGTGTGAGCCAGTAGGGGGGGGGGGGGGGGGGAGTGACCCCTGAGTCTTCTTACTGCGCTCTGGCCCTGTGTGAGCCAGGTAGAGGAGAGTGACTACTGAGCCACTGTGCTATCTACTCTATGCAAGCAGTGGATCACGTGACCCACATGGTGTCTGCCAACATACTCTGGGTGCAGTGCTACATCAAAGAAAAAGAAGTAACAACTCACTCACTGACTGAGCAATTACACCACAGGATTAGTCGGATAATTTGTTAAGACTATTAATTCCAACTTTCCCATAAAAGTATTGAAAACGTTATACAAAAACTAATTACGTTTACAGTTCGATATAAACATAACCCCTGAGTTCAACATCGATGTAGACGTTGAACCCGACTGTTTACGTAGTTAAAATGTTAAACATTTTTGCAGAGCATACAGTACTGGCCACTAAAATTGCTACACCACGAAGATGACGTGCTACGGACGCGAAATTAAACCAACAGGAAGAAGATGCTGTGATACGCAAATGATTAGCTTTTCAGAGCATTCACACAAGGTTGGCGCTGGTGGCGACACCTACAACGTGCTGACATGAGGAAAGTTTCCAACCGATTTGTCATACACAAAGAGCAGTTGACCGGAATTGCCTGGTAAAACGTTGTTTTGGTGCCTCGTGTAAGGAGTAGAAATGCGTACCATGACGTTTGATCAAGGTCGGATTGTAGCCTATCGTGATTGTGGTTTATCGTATAGCGACATTGCTCCTCACGTTGGTCGATATCCAATGACTGTTAGCAGAATATGGAATCGGTGGGTTGAGGGTAATACGGAACGCCGTGCTGGATCCCAATGGCCTCGTATCACTAGCAGTCGAGATGACAGGCATCTTATTCGCATGGCTGCAACGGATCGTGCAGTCACATCTCGATCCCTGAGTCAACAGATGGGGACGTTTGCAAGACATCAACTGTCTGCACGAACAGTTCGACGACGTTTGCAGCTGCATGGACTATCAGCTCAGAGACCATGATTGCAGTTACCCTTCACGCTGCATCACCGACGGGAGCGCCTGCGATGGTGTACTCAACGACGAACCTGGGTGCACGAATAGAAAATCGTCATTTCTTCGGATGAATCCAGGTTCTGTTTACAGCATCATGATGGTCGCATCCGTGTTTGCCGACATCGCGGTGAGCGCATATTGGAAGCGTATCACTCGGCATGGGTTGCCATTGGTTACCCGTCTCGGTCACGTCTTGTTCGCATTGACGGCACTTTGAACAGTGGACGTTACATTTCGGATGTGTTACGACCCGTGGTTCTACCCTTCATTCGATCCCTGTGAAACCCTACATGTCAGCAGGATAATGCACGACCGTATGTTGCAGGTCTTGTACGGGCCTTTCTGGATACAGAAAATGTTCGACTGCTGCCCTGGCCAGCACATTCTCCAGATCTCTCACCAATTGATAACGTCTGGTCAATGGTGGCCGAGCAACTGGCTCGTCACAATACGCCAGTCACTGCTCTTGATGAACTGTGGCGTCGTGTTGAAGCTGCATGGGCAGGTGTACATGTTCACGCCATCCAAGCTTTGACTCAATGCCCAGGCATATCAAGGCCGTTATTACGGCCGGAGGAGGTTGTTCTGGGTACTGATTTCTCAGGATCTATGCACCCAAATTCCGTGAAAATGTAATCACATGTAAGTTCTAGTATAATATATTTGTCCAATGAATACCCGTTTATCATCTGCATTTCTTCTTGGTGTAGCAATTTTAATGGCCAGTAGTGTACCATTCTAGATATGTTGTGAATATGAACATCCAATCTCTAGTAGTTCAAGGTGTTGTGTTTTTTTCTTTCTGAACGTGAGTATGTAAGCACCAATATGTAGGCAAGAGAATAATGCAACATTTGTCTCTTTCCGATGTGCACGTAGTAAAAGCGGAAACTTGAACTATGGCGGCTTAGTTACCAAATGCGTCCAAACAGGACCAACGCGGTGTTATTATTCTCTTGGTTGTAGAAAGATAAACACTGACAGACGTTAGTTGGAGAATGAATAATATTTACAGAGCAGAAAGTCTGTCTAAAATCACCACTGCGAAATTGCGCGCCCAGTTCTGTGCTGGTCGCGGTTCGACACAAGATGCCAGTCGATATGGAAGGCTAGTCTCATCCACTATGGACAACAACGCAAGTGAGAGACATATTCCTGATCTCTTTCCGTGCTATTATCACGTCTTTGCTCCCTTAGAAAAGGCCTTGAACGTTGGACGATTAATGTTAAGGATTTGCAACAGGCAGTTACGGACTTCTTCATGTAGCTGGATACGATGTTTTACGAAACTGGCATCTTCAACCTGGTGCGTCTCTGGAGTGGTTGTCTCAATGCTCACGGCGATTTTGTCTTACCGGCATACCGATCCTGGACTGTATGACCTTCGACGTAAACGTTTTGATCGCCTCTTATATATAGCCCAACTCCTAACAGGAAAGTTTAACAAATAAAATTTATTGTTCTTTAAGCCACACAAAATTTGTTTCGATGATAGTAAACTGTACGTAACTAAGTGAACTGAAATAAAGTTCAAATGCCCAAGAGACTGCTTAGCAAATACGGTATATAAATAAAGTAAACAAAATGATTGGAAACACTGGCGGTGTTCACAGCCAAAATTAATCACAGTCAAATTCCACACCACCACAAATAAATGGTAGTTTATGCGACACATGAAACAGTACTCTTTAAGTGGCGATCAGTGACGAAAATAATCAAAGACCCCACTGGCAGACTGACTTAAAAATCAGACACAATGCAAATAACTTAAAGTCCAGGTCGCCTCCGTTAGCTAAAATACAAGTTCTATTGACCAAACGGCAGAACTGAGTCCTGATCGCTGCAGGGTATCTCCAGATACACAGTGAACTGACGCGAAATATTCAAAATATCGCCACCGATGACGCAAAAGTTTCAATCATCGAATGCAATGTGGCGCTAGCATAGGTCTTGGCTCTACCAAAACTGTCCCGAACTACTCGAAAGATGGTCGCCACCCTTTTAAGCCCTTGGTGCCCGTCTCCACAGAAAATCCGAGTCTCTGCGTCTCGTAACGACATTATGCTTTCACCAGCCTCTCTTACAACTTTGTATGAACAAATATAATAAAAAATGTGAACACACCATTAGATGCGCACTAAGAATCTAAACAAAACTAATACGATATAATTCTACCTACAGTAGTTTGCACACAAATTAATTTTAAACAACTGTATATTTTAGAAGTGTAATCAAAATAGTTCATGATCTCTGTGCAATCACTAATTACAGCAACTCCTGTATCTTACAGTAATTTTCCTGCTTTTTCCAGGGTCACAATCGGTTTTGAATTACAAGTAAAAGTACCAAAATTTGTAAATAATTAATTAAAATGACAATTAAAACGTCTTAGAAACTAAATGTTGTAGGTGGTGTGTAATCACGTCTACCAACCTGTACTCCCTTGCTGTTAGTGTAGCTGTCTTGTATAAAATGATATGCTAATTTTAATCAGAACTTCCGTTGAAACATCTCTCACACCTTAATAAATTACGTTATGAAACACGTAAATAATCAGTTGATGTAGAATGATGAGCGCTACGAAGTGATATCCTGATCTCTTTCGAGTATTAAAAATTGTGAAATTTATTCACATGTCTACAAACTTGATGAGAACTGATTTACATTTGAAAGGTGATTCACAATATTTCAGAACCACTGATTACAAAAATGACTTTCGCTTTTCTCCATGACATCAGGTTTTATTTGACAAATCAACAATGAAAGACTGTATAGTTATGATTTGTACGAGATTACAAATAAATTTCTGAAGTTTTATGCTGTCCAATTTCACATTTCCCTCCACTTTATAACCAGCACATCAGTAAAATCTTATTCGTTTGGTATCGAATGTTTGTATCTCGGATTTTCTCTTGTGTTTCTCCACAGAACCCCTGTACAGCATCCGGCAGTAATCCGTAATCACTGAATTATTCCATCGTCCTTGGTAACTCATCTCCATTTCTCGACTGTCCTGGTGGGACCTCTCTCCTTGTTCCTCACTGATTGCTCTCACGTCCAAATGTGAAAACGAAAAGTGTAAATTGTAACTCATGTCGCACACCAACCTTCTCAACTTCTGTAGGATGTTGCTCACAATCTTGTAATAATCCGGATGTTTATTGTTTCCTATAAAATTGTCCACAGTTTCTTTAAAAGAATTTTAAGTATTTTCCTCTTTTCAAGTCACAGTAGCTACAAATTTTCTGTCTTTAGCTAGAGTGCTGATCTGAGGAGCCACAAAGATTTCTTGTTTAATTCTGGCTTTGGACAAAGCATGGAATTTTGAAGTTTGTCGGTGAGACATTTAAAGCAGTCATCATTTCGGTCAAAAGCTTTCACTATATGAAAAGATAGCAAAAGAATTTACTTATGATCCACCAGATACCCCTTACTATGTTCTTACTACTTGTTTTGGACCACCGTCTATGTTTTCAATATTTGTCTCGAGCCCTATTGTCCTACTCGCACAAATAGGGTGGATATTTTGTGAGTCCCTGTTGTTGGCCTAATCTCATAAAGATTACTTTCAAATCTTGACACAACAACCTCTGATGTTTAACATATTTAATTTTCTCCAAAATATACTTCAGACACTCACAGTTTTTTCCTCAGCTGCATTGAATGGGCTACTGGAGGTGAAGACAGATCATTAACATTGTGTAGTAGCACACCCTTAAGACTTCCATTAGTAGAACTAATAAATAGTCTCCAGTTATTTGGGTCATATGTTACGGACCCTAGATTCTTTATTTAGTATGCAATGCTATTAAACTAGATTATCTTTGTCACTATAGTAATACAAAAGATCTTTTTCACTGTTCCTGTAGAGAAAGCTGATGTAACAACTGCAAGAAGGTTGTTTTCCTGTAGACTGTTACCTAACAGCTCAGCTGCTTTCTTGGGAACGCTTAAATCATTTATTATCTGTAGGTAGCTTAGATATGGGAACAGGAATACGAGGGCGATGTGGCACTGATCTCATAGCAGATGGCAAATTTGAGTACCATATAATTCCTTTGGCGTTCTTTGCATTAGAGCCCTTCATATTCCGTGTACAAAAGGAAGTTACCACTGTGATTTTGAAGTTCACGCCACACCATTGTTATTGCAAAACATAGCGGCTGTTCCTTCCCACTCTGTCAAATTTCGTAAGTCTTCAACATAAACATGGCACACAGAATGAGGAGCTGAAGTCCTCTAGTGATGTCCTAGCTCGATTCTAAAGTACGCCTTGTAACCATCACAAATATAGCAAAATGATTTTAGATTATTTACACAATACTTCCTTTCCGTTATGCTGTACTGAATTACGTATAATAAAGACAACAAATTTCTTGCCTTATAGAGTAACTGTTACGATCCATATAGAAGAATTCAAAACACAAAATGGCACAGGAGGCTTAAAATGTGCTAAAGTCTGCCTTAAATTCGCTAGTGCAAATCAGTAGAAAGGCAGGGTTTCAAGAAAGTAATAGTACAGTATCTGTATCATATTTGTATCGAAATTACCATGAAAGAAGTTGATCCGTGCTCAGGCTCGCGTTTGTGCCATTGACAAGTTGGCGTCGTGTACTCAGCTTGTGACCTCTCGTTTTCTTAGTGCGTTCACTGGCGCCACCAAGTTTGCTCGCTTTGTCTGTCCGTGAGAGGCAGCAGCGGCGTTTATCGATAGCGAGTACTGTGGTACTATCTTTGGAGCGACCTCTAGTATTTCCGGGTCGTCGCGTGTCGGTGTTCAGAGGGGACGGAGCATTAGTGCGGTCCGACAGCGCCAGTACTCGCCGAGGGAGCTGGCGATATATGCTCTGTCCGATGGAAGGATGTGGTCGCGAGAGTGCACGACCACGTCGAGGTCCGGATTCAGCGAGTTTAGGTTGAATGGATCGTTATATTCGAGTGGTGAAACTTTCACTTGTGTGTGTGTGTCCTTCCGTCGAAGCAACCTCATGCCATCAAGTTGTCAGTTGGCGGTTTTACTCTCCGACGTTTCTCTTGCCTGACTTGATTGGCAACGACCGATGGTTGGTCGTTCGGTCAGTCCGTCTCAGTGGACGATGTGTATCTGGTCCTTCGACCGTTTCTGTGTTTATAGCGTTCATGACTACGTGCAGTTCGTCTTGTTGCTGTATAGTGACTGTTTTAGGATTTTTTGTTTGCGGAATTGTCTTTTGCGGTTCCATGTGCATCTAGTCAGATTCTGATTAGGCAGTTTGGTCTTAACCCTGTCTGCGTACTAGGATTTGGTGGAGTCAACTTGTGTAATTAAATGCTTGTCATTTGACGATGTTAACTGTTGTTCTATCGTAGTATTGGTTATCTCATCTTAGGTGGATTTTCCGAGCGTGCTGGTCGGTGTTTAACCTGTCCCTAGTTTTAGTTGCCATCCTGTTATATGAGCATAACTCTTGGCTGCCTGTCTCACCGCTTACGCAGCTATAGGCACTTTTCTCAGGTCGATCCTTGGAGGAATGTCTGTGGATCACTCTCTTCTTTATTTGGTCTGATTGTGTCAATTGTTTAAAAATCATATTTTGTTTAAATTATTCCTATTGCTCGTGGCCTTCAGCAGACAAATAATTTTGAATTCTTTCGTAATAAAGCGTTCAGCCATCAGTGTAGCTTGTGTTTCAGTCGACTTTTTTAAAATGATTGTTTTTTAAAAAATTATTTCCTTAAGTAAAGTGTACGTGTTTACTGTGGTAACTGACTGGACCCCGTCTACATCTTTTCCTACCTTACCTAAGTTCCATGTTTAGTGGTGGTAGCAGAGTGTGGTTTATATCCACGGACCTCTGGGTTACGGGTCCAGCACGCTTCCACGTGCCTGCACTTTTCGTGCGTGGAAACTGGTGAGCCACACCGGCTTTGCGGCTATCGATATTTGTTCAGAGATGCTAACCCTTGCCGGCCGGGGTGGCCGAGCGGTTCTAGGCGCTACAGTCTAGAGCCGCGCGACCTCTACGGTCGCAGGTTCGAATCCTGCCTCGGGCATGGATGTGTGTGACGTCCTTAGCTTAGTTAGGTTTAAGTAGTTCCAAGTCTAAGGGACTGATAACCTCAGAAGTTAAGTCCCATAGTGATCAGAGCCATTTGAACCATTTTTTTGCTGACCTTTCGGCGCTTGTGAGTCGGTCGCCAGGCGGCGCGACAGTGAGCGCGAGTGAGTTCAGTTGGGAGGTGCAAAGAAGACGGTGCGATTGCCCAAGGAGAGGAGGTAACCCGGTCCCTGAAGAGGTGTTTTGAAAAAGATTGTAAAGGCGACAGTTGTAACGGCTGTGTCTTGAGATAATCTGCCCAACCAAGCAGTTGGTGGCCGTGAACCGATGTCATTTCATTGGGAGATTGTAGTGGCGACCTGATTCTCTCATGTTGTTGGACGGTTATTTCGCTAGGCTGATAAGGTGACGTCGTTCTGTTTATGTTTTTCACTGGCCATGCACCTTCTGCCTCACGTATTGCAAGTGTACCTCAACTGAGATGCACTATTACCGAGTGCTGAGTTATGAAGATCTGTTAATAATCCATGTGTGATCGAACCCTACGCAATTTGTTGCACCATTTTGAAAGAGCTCTTGTTGCTTGGTGTTTAGTAGCGTCGAAATTCTGCCTTACCATCCCAGCCGTGGGGCTTATTGCGTATAATGTTTTAAAATTGAGTGGATAATTTGTTCCAGACAATCTGGAGGAAGTTGAACTGCATGATGTACCAAGGTACACTGACTCCGTGAGACACGTGTGCGGAAGTTTGAACGTCGGCATCCTCCGAGGCGTCGATTATCGTAAGGATAAAATATCATTTGGTGTTTTTCTTTCTGGGGCATCACTTATGGAAGTGAGCTCAATCGGTTATTTAAAATGTCTCAACCATGAGTTCGTTTAATTGTTACTTGTAAGCTAAATTTAACAGTCGCAGTTTGTTTTAACTCCTGCTATACTGCTGCTATACGTTTTTAAGTTATTGATTCTGGTTTTATTCATATAGCACTGTTTGAGGCATCTGATTGTAGCGTGTGGTTGCTGCGTCAGCACACGCGATTTGTTGGGCTATAATTTTGTTGTTCTACATCTGTGTCTAGGTGGTGGGTCTGGGCTACACCTTCGGGTTCCCGCTTGTTCTTGAATCTGACGGAAGTGAACGTTACTTTGAGACCCTGGTGCACCCAATAACAGGCCTCTGAATGAACCGTTTGAGGGGGAGGAGCACCCGGGAGGTCAAGACACACTTAGTACTGTACTTCGCGCCCTCGGTCGGGCCGATAAATCGGATCCGAACGGCACAACCAGGTGTGTGTGGCCCGTGTTGGCCGTTCCGCAGGACGTTCATGTCCGCACTTGGCAGATGCTGTGAGCTGGAAACTACTTGCAAGAGAAGTGTCTGGTATAGATTGTGGCCTATCTAGTGGAGAGTCCGTATGTAAGGTTACTCTTCCTTTTAAATGACTATATTTGTGCAAGGTTTAAAATTGTCTTTAAGTGAACTTACGACAACCGTTCGTGCGTGCAGTGTTTTCTGCACTACTGGACATTAAAATTGCTACACCACGAAGATGACGTGCTACAGACGCGAAATTTAACCAACAGGAAGAAGATGCTGTGATATGCAAATGATTAGCTTTTCAGAGCATTCACACAAGGTTGGCGCCGGTGGCGATACCTACAACGTACTGACATAAGGAAAGTTTCCAACCGAATTCCCATACACAAAAAGCAGCTGACCGGCGTTGCCTGGTGAAACGTTGTTGTGATGCCTCGTGTAAGGAGGAGAAATGCGTACCATCACGTTTCCGACTTTGATAAAGGTCGGATTGTAGCCTATCGCGATTGCGGTTTATCGTATCGCGACATTGATGCTCGCGTTGGTCGAGATCCAATGACTGTTAGCAGAATATGGATTCGGTGGGTTCAAGAGGGTAATACGGAACACCGTGCTGGATCCCAACGGCCTCGTATCACTAGCAGTCGAGATGACAGGCATCTTAGCTGCATGGCTATAACGGATTGTGCAGCCACATCTCGATCCCTGAGTCAACAGATGTGGACGTTTGCAAGACAACAACCATCTGCACGAACAGTTCAACGACGTTTGCAGCAGCATGGACTACCAGCTCGGAGACCATGGCTGCGGTTACCCTTGACGCTGCATCACAGACAGCAGCGCCTGCGATGGTGTGCTCAACGACGTACCTGGGTGCACGAATGGCAAAACGTCATTTTTTCGGATGAATCCAGGTTCTGTTTACAGCATCATGATGGTTGCATCCGTGTTTGGCGACATCGCTGTGAACGCACAGTGGAAGCGTGTATTCGTCATCGCCATACTGGCGTATCACCCGGCGTGATGGTATGGGTTGCCACTGGTTACACGTCTCGGACACCTCTTGTTCGCATTGACGGCACTTTGAACAGTGGACGTTACATTTCAGATGTGTTACGACCCGTGAATCTACCCTTCATTCTATCCCTGCGAAACCCTACATTTCAGCAGGATAATGCACGACTGCATGTTGCAGGTCCTGTACGGGCCCATCTGGATACACAAAATGTTCAACTGCTTCCCTGGTCAGCACATTCTCAAGATCTCTCAGCAATTGGAAACGTCTGTTCAATGGTGGCCGAGCAACTGACTCGTCACAATACGCCAGTCACTGCAGCTGCAGCTTCAACACGACACCACACGCCATCCAAGCTCTGTTTGACTCAACGCCCATACGTATCAAGGTCGTTATTACGGCCAGAGGTGGTTGTTCTGGGTACTGATTTCTCAGGATCTATGCACCCAAATTGCGTGAAAATGTAATCACATGTCCGTTCTAGTATAATATATTTGTCCAATGAAAACCCGTTTATCATCTGCATTTCTTCTTGGTGTAGCAATTTTAATGGCCAGTAGTGTACATTTGGTATGAATGGTTTATGATTTCTTTACATTAGACAATTGTGGTCAGAATGTTCTTATAACTGCATATGTAATCCGTAGAGTTCTTTTACCTGAGCGACCATAGTGAAGGTGATGGTGAACAGGGATAGAGATGAATCGGGGGCCATAAATACTGTGTGCAGTCACCTGGCTGTGTGAGTGATTCTGGGAAGCAGCGCTTAGTGAATGATACCTGGCTGGCTGAAGCCATGTCTTCCTTCTGCTTAGTGTCTAACGGAAAAATTTCCCTGGCCCAGGTTTGTCGTAAAGGCAACCCGTTGGCGGAACATGGATGCAGGAAGCCATTTAAGAGCGACTGCTGTAAACTGAGCTTTTGTGCAAACGGTGGAAGGTCATAAAACTCTAAGCATTCTCTTGTTAGAAGCTAGGACGACACGGACAGGACAGCTGGTGTAAGTGTTTAGTGGAGGAAAGACTGTAACCCCCTCCTGACGCAGTGAAGTCGCCAGGTTCTTTTAGCGAGTGGGTAAACACATATTTTATGGGCACGACTGTCTGGGAAGCTAAACAGCATTCTTTTAGAAACTGGAAATGGTCGGTCCAGGAAGATTAGATCTCTTACTAAATGAGTGACTGTGATCCTGTCTAGGAAGATGTTTTTTTTTTTGCCGAAACATGGCCATGCTTATCGTGAGAACGATGCCTACCTTGTGTAAACCCTTCTTTCAGACAAGAGAGATTCGGAGGCGCTTATCTCAGCATATGCAAACTGGAGGCTCGTTCCCCGAGCGTGGTAACCCCGGTGCTGTGCCTGGATTGACTAACAGGCCAACAGGGGAGATTCAATGAGTAGAGGAGAGTTAGATTGGCTTGTCCAAGGTGAGGGTGGTTTCGTTTTTGCTAATGCGACTCCCATTTTGAGGCCTGATGGAAAGTGATTGTTATTCTTTGCTGTTTTCGTGATCTGGTTCTTCCCTGGCGGAGGGTCTTTTTGGACTAGTGGTTTGTATCTTGTGGTAGACTAAGAGCAAGTGCGATTTTCCAGCTGTACCGACAGTGGAACTGTGTATCATCTCAGACATATCACGTGTCACAAGGGTGAACCTAATCGTCCTGAATCGGCCGTCTGACTTTGACAATTCCAGCGCACGCCACCGAGCTTGTGAGTAAAATTGGTTTGGTCAGGCCAGCGAATGGGTGCACGTCACACTGAAACCTGCCAGGATTTCAGAGCTCTGACAGGGAAGTTTCCCGCGGTCTGATAATCGAAACGCCTGACTGCGTAGTTTGCAAACTTTCGTGGACGCGTCAGACCATTACACCTGCTGCAGTGTACCGCTCCTCGCACACAACGCGCCGTTTTGTGTTGCCGCCTGAATCAAAGCAAACGGGATAACAATGCTGCACTGGCGTAAGGTTGTTAAATGATGTTCACAGCTCCCTGCGCTCAGGTGAACCATAGTTTGTGGTATACTTGGTCTTAATTGATTCCATTTGAATCGAGTTGGGCCTCACAGTGGATTCGCATAACAAAGTCGGCTTACGTTGCCAAAGGGATTACTTCATGGGGGAATTTGTATAGCTTCTGCCCCAATGTATGCAAACACTCATTTTATAATTTGTGTTTGTCGTTTTTGTGTAAGATTTATCAGCTAGTTGTAGATGGAAACGCATTAATAAAACTTGTCATTATTTTGTAAACTTAAATCCACCACTGTTCTCAATCATAGTCCCTCAATTATTCACTCGTTTTATTTTATAACGGTGGTAAATAGGCACACCAGCAATTTAAGGTTCAACCTTATTAAATTAATTATTTGCTTATTAATTTGAGTTCTGGAAGTGACCATAGGCACGGGCAACCAAAGTGCCATGAGTAAATTCACAAATTCATTTATAAAAATTAAGAGTGTAGCTCCGGGTTTGACGGTTATTGAGAATATAATATTTTTCTTGGTGTAAAAATAACAACGTTTCGCATCAATCAGACATATATTTATGATTAGAGCAAGCGACGACTTGCAGTAGTACTTCAAAATTGAACTGTATCCCCGAAATGTGTTGGACTGAAACAGGAAAATAAAACATTGTGAGTTTAAATAGCGCAATATTAAGAAAAAAACATTCCGAACCTATAAATACTAGTCTAGTGCCAAGGAAGTTCTACATGAATATGTTAAAGAATATGGTGGAGCAGGATATCTTTTGGTCATGTCACACGCACAGAACGCGTTTTAGATGACAGATAGCAAGGTTCTTTTCTTTTTCCTCTATGGATTATAGAGGTCACATTTTTACGAGGCAAACAGCTTCACCGGGCTCAGATGGAAGAGCTAAATCCAGTCCGAGTTTTGTATTGTGTGACGGAATGACTGACTCTAATAGAGACGTTATGTGGTAATGAATATGCAGTTCTTTTAAGCTTCCAGGAGTAATAAAATACCAAGAGAAGGCTGATATTTATGTACGTTATCGGTTGAACAGCTAAATTCAACATTTCCAGAGTCGCCATTGTTATAGGAACAAAGCCATTCGCATTGGCAAAAAAATGCATCCGCAAAACCTTTTCAGCCGCTAGAAACGTCATACACGCATTAAACTCCAGGCAGAATTCTGTGGACACGCATCCGGCACATTTCTCGATGTTAATCCGTTGTCACTAGCACGTACAACGTCTGGAATCCCTCACTACGAAAAAAAATATGGACAATAAATCCAATTCGTATCTGCTATAGATCTCTACATAGGTCTGCCCAAGTCGGAATTCCATCTGCCGCTCATGTTGACAGACAATTCTATCGTAAAGTAACTGAAATGCTTAAGGTATTCAAATAAAATTAGTACTGCTGAGATACCAAAAAACTTTGATAATCCACCCTGCAGATGTCTTCATAATTACTTTTGGTGATACGCGGTAGTGCGTAGTGTGGGTCATCCTCTCTTCTCGATTGAAAGGCCGTGAAAAAAGCTGTTTGTATCATTATCCACTGAAATAAAAAATAGTCTCCACACACGTCACAGAGTAGCCGTTGACAGGGGAACACATGAAAGATTAATGTATCAGACAGAAGTTCCAAACTCTAATAGAATATCAAGAACAAAAATTCATATTTTTAATCGTCATTTACAAATATGTCTACGAAAAGAAGGGTGAAAACAATCATATTACACAGTAATGATACACAGACTTTAAATGGATAATGCAACTTAAAACTTAGAATTTTCGCATCAAGTGTGTCAACACGTTAGAAGTAACGAGTTTAAAACCCAGCATAATATATTCTTCAAGAACGACAAATTGGAGAATGCTGTAGATGAGATGTGGATTAAATTCAGAGAAATGTATGTGAGGAAATTGAGAGATTTACACAGAATAAATAAAGATGGTACTGATCCCCCACGGTATATAGGTTAGAACACTGAGGCGTGGCGCCATTGAGTTAGTAGTCTGTTCTGTCAGCTGCCATTGGCTCAGGTGTAGTATCGACTATCCCTCTTGCGGCCCCATTGCCAATATCTGTGAGGAAGAGTTGGTATCTGCGGGTCGTGTCCTTAGAAGGTCTTTGCTTGCGGATGTATATATGGGGTTCGCTGGCCCGAGAGGGAGGCACGAAGTTTGGGGATTGGCGGTAGCGTCGCGACAAGAGGTGGTCTCGAGTTCTGAGCAGCCGAAGCCACGAACTGCGCTAGGAGGGCCTGCGCAGAGCGAACATACTGGAGTACTTCACCGGGGTCAGCGTCGACTACAAGCAGCAGGCCGACATTCCGTTGGTCTGTTGGCAACATTCGTGTCGGACGACCGCTCATTTCCTGGCTGCCCTCTTCTACCTGGCTTCCATCGGCACCACTCAGTAACCGCTGCGAAGCACCGTTGACCCACGGAACTGCTTGCTTATAAAGGGGATTAACATTTTTCTGGTTTATACACGAGCCTGAGAGTTTTACTCGGTTAGCTAGTTTGGTCATAAATTTAGGAAGTAATATTGTTCTATGACACTAGTTGTCGTTTGAAAACTTGTCCCGCTATTATATTACCTTTCCTTTCTGGTTTGTACCCAATCATTAATGTTAATCAGCTCTGGATCGTAAATACACCCGGAACAATTGTCCTAAGGCACAGGTTGCCGTTAAACAAAAGAGGGACCTTGTGGTTAGATTTAGCTGTTAACCGGTTCAATTCTTTGATTGTAACTGCATTTCTCAGTCTGAACAACCTGTTGTACTAAGGTGTTCGTTTCTGTGTTTGAAAGAACGGGTCGTTATTGATGTATTTTAGCAGTATCTTGTGGTTACACCGAGTGAGTTCTCTTGTAATAAGTGTTCACAAGTAATGTTTTAAGACGTTCTTTCAGAGCGGTCTTAATAACTGACAATCGGTTTAACTTTGAAAATATTAACAGCCAGCTATCACCAGGGCTGTAGTCAAAATAAAATTG
Organism: Schistocerca nitens; assembly: GCF_023898315.1. NCBI lineage: Eukaryota > Metazoa > Arthropoda > Insecta > Orthoptera > Acrididae > Schistocerca > Schistocerca nitens. The sequence continues at coordinate 899,081,899 of NC_064617.1, read as the reverse complement.
TCAGAAGGATCGGGTTGGGATCCAGTCGCACAGTGGCTGTCGACTGAAATTAAGAGGTTGGTTGCCTGAAGTAAGCCTTATCATTGCATTATTGTTTGCTAATCTGTTTAAGCTTTAAACACAGGTGTGCATCTTAACCCTGAACCTTTCGACATACAGCTGTCAAATTAAAACTTGAGTAATCTGTTTCGAGTAACTGAATAACTCTTGTCATCAGTGGTGCTTATATAGTTTTCATGTGTTTCAAAAGGGCATTTAATAAGACAGACTGTGTCCAGCGCGGTAACGCGCCAGGGTAGTCGAGAGCGCTAACGTGCCTGGCGGATTAACGACGAGGGCCGGTGTGCCGGCCAGCCTGGATGTGGTTTTTAGACGGTTTTCCACATTCCACTAGGTGAATACCGGGCTGGTCCCGACGTTCCGTCTCAGTTACACGCGTCGCAGACATTTGAAACACGTTCGAACTAATTCACGATTTACGCTAGATGCAGATTGCTGGGGTACACTGATTCCTTCCCGGGGGGTACGGGGTGGCGGCAGGAAGGGCGTCCAACCACCCCTAACACTAACACTGCCAAATCCGTTGTAACCACGCCGACCCTGCGATCGCTGCGGGACTATGGCGTAAGCGAAAGAAAGAAAGAACGAACTGTGTGCAGCGCGGTAATAAACACCGCTGTTTCACCCGATAACGGGCGGGCTGCTGATCCGGCCATCCTGTAATCATTGTCATATTGTTTAGTGTTTTGCAATACAGCACTTCAGATTTCTTTTGCAAAGATCAAAAGCTTATTCAACTTAAGGTTTTAGGTCAATAGAATTTTGTAAATTTGTTCATTTTGTTAAAGAAAATTTTATGGCTAAATGCTTCGATTACCTGTAAAATACAGTTCATATGTTGTTAAATAAACAGGTTGATTGAAAAGAAAGTATATTGGTGGGTCCTACGTTCCACGTTTTCTTTAATTCCAAAAATGGTTCAAATGGCTCTGAGCACTATGGGACTTAACTTCTGAGGTCATCAGTTCCCTAGAACTTAGAACTACTTAAACCTAACTAACCTAAGGACATCACAAACATCCATGCCCGAGGCAGGATTCGAACCTGCGACCGTAGCGGTATAACATCCACGATATATTACGAGTGGAATATGAACGTGTGGATAGTATTCATTCAATTAAGTACTTATTTCTTAAAAAAGATGATAATTATGTAAAACAGAGACAATATTTGTCTCACATTCTTTGCTAATCTATGTCATTCTTTTCTTTTGTTTTGTACCCTTTTGTCCTCTTCTTCTGATGAACGTCGCCGACCCAAGACGCAAATCGATTTGAGGTCTGTTGAATGAAAAACATTTAATGTAAAATTATTGTACTTTTATGTTCATTGGCTGGTAAAAACAAATAGAGCCAAATGCGTTAAAACTATTTGTGATTAATTATTGAAAAATCACTTCCTCTTTTAATTATAATTTTGTATTAATTGTTTTATCATAGCTGCAAGAAGCGCAGCCATTGTTAGTTGCGATTATATAGCAACTTCGTCTGTACTTCTAGTTGAAAATAGCATGGGTTTGTGTTAAACTAATTTGTAAAACAATTTAATAATTCTTTTATTGGTAGCATCAATTTAAATCTTAATTAAGAAAAGTAATTCTCTATCTTTTGTTGGCCATCTTAACTTTTATCACAGCGGCAAATTTAAATTACTTGAAACTGCAAACAATATTCCGATGTGTAAGAAATAAATGCGCACCGGTGGTACTGAACTCTATTTATAAAAGAAAAAATTAATCGAATCAGACTGCATTTTCTAAGAACAGTGCTGATGGTATTTATTGTTGAACAAATTTTCATTGCTGATGTATGAGGCCAAAATTTAAACTACGCACGAATCACGGAGAAAAATATTTCTGGTAGCATACGTCAGTGTTGTGTGCGGGTGGTATTCTGTGGTTCCTTTTCATGATAAATTTGCGAAGAATAATTAAATCCATCGAAGACAAAAATTATAAAAGCTCTGATGTACGATTTGTAATTTTAGTGATATGAACACAGCTTACAGTCAACATTATTACACTACGTCAGGTGGAATTCTTGTGCAATTTGAACAAAATAACTATCCGGGAGAAGATGTAGTATGAATAATGCATTACACATGTGTATAATATTGTCAGTGTCATTTACAAAATCAAATTAATGCAACTGCTAAAAAAACAGAGTGAATTCAAACCGCAGAATACCATAGAGTATCGTATCATCCATATTAATTGCATTTGTCCATGTTGGTGATACACACAAAAACCGCCACAGGGGTCGCGTGGTTCCAAACTGTAGCGCCTCGAACCGCTCGGCCACTCCGGCCGGCAATTCCAGTAAGTACCACATATCAAACGCTGTCGCAGAAACAACGAAAAGCGCATGCCAAAATTACAAAACACAAAAATCAAAGATTGGCGAATATTTTACTGATGCTCGAAACTTAGCGCGGACTTGAGTGTGAGATGGTTTTAATAGCTTCCAAAAGGAAAGTCTGCCTCGAAATCTGACAAAACATCCAAAGAGGTTCCTACAGTAAGTAAAGTGCACTAGCTGCAAGGCACAATTATCACCTTCACTGTCCAGTACCAATGATAATACACAGTTCAGGCACATTAATGTGCCTACCTGTTAAAATCCTGAGTACTAACCTTTTGCAGCTGGCGGAGAGTGAATGACGTTGTGGACGTAACGACAGGAATGTGGAGTCATCCTGCCTCCAGTGCCGTAGCCAGCATGGCGCGAACAGCCCGATCGAGATGGTCTGACAGATTCTCGGTTCGGTTTAAATCCGGGGGGTACGGAAAACTCATCCTGGTGCTCTTAAGGGGGGTAGGACGTAAAACGGGCCGACTTGGAGCAGGAGAGGCATCACAGCACATTTTAATATCAACTGTCTATACTTTTAGAAATAAATTCATAAAACTTTGTCAGCATCACCAGGAAGGATTCCGGATTCACCGTCATTGCAGTGGAAGTTCGAAAACATAACGAAATAAATTTTTTTTGCGTGTGAAAATTCATCATTCTTTCACTTGCAAATGGCTGCATTTGTTTCTATAGGTACGCTTTTCTTCATAAGTTAGAGAGATTCTTCGATGAATTTTGCACAGCATACATACAATACTTACAGGTGCATGCTACTCTAGGATTTTTTTAATTTATGAAAAAACGAATGAGCTGTTGTATTTTAAACTTCATGTTTAGAAAAAACACAAATTTTGTAGTTAATTACCTCAATTTTTACCACAGTTTTTAATAGATTTGAAAAATTCTAGAGTTTCATACACCTTTAAGTATGGTTTGCATGCTGTGCAAAATTCATCGAAGAATCTCTCTTATTTATGAAGAAAAGTGTAACTATAGCAACAAATACTGCCCTTAGTAAGTGAAAAAAAATGATGAAATTTCTCATGTAAAAAATTATTTCGTTATGTTTTACAACTTCCACTGCTAAGAGTGTGAATTCTGAATCCTTCCTGGTCATGCTGACAAAGTTTTATAATAGATACGAAGACAGTAACTTGTTCTCGAAAGAACAGTTACTGTTGATGACCGTGCAGCTTTTACCTGGAATAAATGATGACTAACTGACCACCTCAGCTGCCGACAGGTGTTGTTGATATACCTTGATGTGGACAGCTGAAAATGTGTGCCCTGACCGGGACTCGAACCCGGGGTCTCCTGCTTACATGGCAGACGGTCTATCCATCTGAGCCACCGAGGACACAGATGAATAACGCGACTGCAGGGACTTATCCCTTGCACGCTTCCCGTGAGACTCACATTCCCAACTGTCCACAATTCTACATATGTATTGTACCTTATATATATATATGTTCCAGGGAAAAGCTGCACGGTCATCAACAGTAACTGTTCTTTCGAGAACAAGTTACTGTCTTCGTATATATAGTTAAAAGGCTACCCAGCCATTGACCTTCGTCTGTGCGAATGCGCACTGGTTGCCCAAACTCTTACGGGAATCGCCAAAGCGTGCGCGAGTAATGAGTGGGTGGGCAAATGTCTATAACGTACAATACATATGTAGAATTGTGGACAGTTGGGAATGTGAGTCTCACGGGAAGCGTGCAAGGGATAAGTCCCTGCAGTCGCGCTATTCGTCTGTGTTCTCGGTGGCTTAGATGGATGGAGCGTCTGCCATGTAAGCAGGAGATCCCGGGTTCGAGTCTCAGTCGGGGCACACATTTTCAGGTGTACACATCGAGGTATCAACAACACCTGTCGGCAGCTGAGGTTGTGAGTTAGTCATCATTTATTAAAGTTTTATAAATTTATTTGTAAAAGTATAGGCAGTGGTAATTGAATTGTCCTGTGGTGCCTCTCCTGCTCCAAGTCGGCCCGTTTGACGTCGTACCCCCCTTAAAACCACTCACCTACACTGTGAGTTGTGTGACGCGTTGCATCATTCTGTTGCGAGGAAAAGCAAGGGTAGATGCACACTCGTTTTCCTCCATTGTGCATTCCAGAATGACCCGGCGACCCAGGAATGCCATGAACACATTCGTCAGACCACAACGCTCCGTCCTCTGGCGTGGACCTTGCCGTCGATTGTTGAAGATTGTTTGCTTTCAGACATTTCACGCCGTACACGCCAAAGGCCATCTGTACGAGGGAGCACAAAACCTGATTAGTCTGAGCAGGCCAGCTGTCGCACACTCACTGGATGTCCAGTTGCGGTAGTGGCGAGCACGTTCTAGCCTTCGTTACCGATAACAATAATGGCGTGTGACGAGGGCCTCCCGTAGGGTAGACCTTTCGCCTGGTGCAAGTCTTTCGATTTAACGCCACTTCGGCGACTTGCGCGTCGATGGAGCTGAAATGATGATGATTACAGTTTACGCAATCCACATTAAGACAGCGACTGCACTGTTTGCCACATCCTCCCGACACTCTTTTGTGCTTTCCACTGCCAGTGCTTCCATTTGCCGTCTGCGAGTCGTTATTGCGTGTTGACGTCACACATACGTATGCAGTTGTCATTAACGTCACTGTATCGTGTCGTTTCTGAAACTATTTGTGTGGAGTGTAGCCATGTATGGAAGTGAAACGTGGACAGTAAATAGTTTAGACAAGAAGATGGTTTAAATGGTTCTGAGCAGTATGGGACTTAACATCTGAGGTCATCAGTCCCATAGAACTTATAGCACTCCGTCTTCAGGCCACAAATGGCCTATCGGGACCAATCGACCGCCGTGTCATCCTCAGTTGAGGTTGCGGATAGGAGGGGTGTGTGGCCAGCACACCACTCTCCCGGTCGTTATGATGGTTTTCTTTGACCGGAGCCTCTACCATTCGGTTGAGTAGCTCCTCAATTGGCATCACAGGCTGAGTGCACCCCGAGAAATGGCAACAGCGCATGGCGGCTGGATGGTCACCCATTCAAGTGCCGGCCACGCCGGACAGAGCTTAACTTCGGTCATCTCACGGGACCCGGTGTGTCCACTGCGGCAAGGCCGTTGCCTCCCCTAGAACTTAGAACTACTTAAACTTGACCAACCTAAGGATATCACACACATCCATGCTCGAAGTAGGATTCGAACCTGCGACCATAGTGGCCGCGCGGTTCCAGACTGAAGCGCCTAGAACCGCTCGGCCACGGCGGCCGGCAACTTGACTAGAACAAGGGATCGGTTGGTAGGACATGTTCTGAGGCATCAAGGGATCACCAATATACTGTAATATTGGAGGGCAGCGTGGAGGGTAAAAATCGTAGAGGGAGACCAACAGATGAATATACTAATCAGATTCAGAAGGATGTAGGTTGCAGTAGCTACTGAGAGATGAACAAATTTGCACAGGATAGAGTAGCATGGAGAGCTACATCAAACCTGTCTCTGGACTGAAGACAAGAACATCGTATGTTGATGATGACAGCACCATTAAAGTGGAGTTATTAAACACAGTTTTCCTAAATTACTTAAGCCAAGAAAATGTACATATTTCAGAATTCGAATGGAGAACAACTGTCAATATGAGTAACTCAGAAGCAGATACGAGTACATTCGCTGAAGCGAACTAGCTTAAAACAATTAATAAAGACAAGTCTTCCAATCCAGATAACATACCAATAATGTTCCTTTCAGAGCGTGCTGGTACAATAGCCCCCCCACCTAGCAATCATCGCTCGAAGAAAGATCCGTAGCAAAGGATTTCAAAACTGCACAGGACTCAAGAAAGTAAATAGGAGTAATCTGCTGAATTACAGACCCACATCACTAACGTCGATTTGCAGTTGAAGTTTGGAACTTAGACTGTTCGAAAATTATGAATTACCTCGAAGGCAATTCACTGACACACAAGCAGCACGTGTATATGTCGAGGATGATGCCTTAGTCTTGCTCAGCCACGCGAAGTACATTATTTTGTGGAGCAGCAACTTGTTGATTTTAGTCAACTCTTTCACCTCTTTGGCATCTACATCTCCATGTATTTGATCACCCTGCAGTTCCAGTCTCTAACGGCGCAGCATCGTTCTTGTGAAAAACAACTAGCTCTCTATTCGCACGAAGTAATTAGTGTTGCCGACAGAAGATCTCAAATCGGTTCCATATTTTTAGATTTCCAGAAAGATTTTGTCACCGCTCCCCACAAGAGATTTCTAGTCAAACCGCGACCAGTGGGGTACTGGTTCAGATGGACGACGAGATTCTTGATTTCCTGTTAACATAGGCCATAGTACTTAGTAACTGTCGGGAAATCATCGAGTAAAACAGAACTGATATCCGCCGTTCACTGAGGAAGTGTCATATGCCCTCTGGTGGTCCTAATGTATATATGATTTAGGAGAAAATCTGAACAGCCCTTTTATAATGTTTGGAAATGCTGCTGTCATTTATCTTCCGGTAATGTCATCAGGAGATCCAAACCAATTGCAAAATGACAATCATGATATCTGTACGGTGCGATAAGTGGCAATTGTTTTTCAGTACGGCAGAGTATGAGCTCATCCACATTAGTACAAGAGTAAATCTGTTAAATTTCGGTTACACGATAAATCAAAAAAATTTAACGGCTGTTGGTTCGACGAAATACCTATGAATTACAGTTATGATCAACTTAAATTGGAACGACCACACAAAAAGTTTTGTGCGGGAGGGAAACCAAAGACTAAAACTTATTGACGGAACCCTTATAAGATGCAACAGGTCTGCTAAAGAGAGCGCCTACCCTAAGAACGTGCGCCCTCTGCTAGAGTATTGCTGTATTGTATGGGTTCCTTACCAGATAGGATTGACTAAGGGCACCGAAAAACTTGAAAGAAGAGCAACCCGTTTTGTATTATCGTGAAATAGGCGAAGGTGTGCCACGGATGTGATAAGCGAGTTGGAATGGCAGTTACTAATCAAAGATGTTTTTTATTCCGGCGAAACCTTTTTAACAGATTCCTCCTCCTAATGTGCAAATATTTTACTGTCGTCAGCCTACATAGGAAGAAACGATCATCATAATAAAATAAGAGCAATCAGAGCTCGTACGGAGATATTGGAGTGGTCATTTTTCCCACGCGCTGTTAGAGAGTGGAACGGTAGAGAAATATATGAACATGGTTCGAAGAACCCTCTGTCATGAACTGTGAATTGCAGAGTGGTTATGTAGATACAGATGTAAATGCCAAAAGCGTTAACTGAAATCAACGTGTTGCTCCTCCACAAAATAATGCACTTCACGCAGATGACGTGAGTAGAACTAAGGCGTCCTGCTCTGGTTATACACTGAGGTAACAAAAGTTATAGGATACCACCTAATATAGTGGCGAATCTCCTTTTGCATGGCGTAGTGCAGAAACTGTACGTGACACGGACTCAACAAGGCGTCGGAAGTCCGCTACACAAATATTCAGTCACGCTGCCTCTGTAGCTATCCATAATTGCGAAATTGTTGCCGTTGCAAGGTTTTGTGTACGAACTGACGTCTAGATTACGTTCCATCATTTGCCCGAATTGTGCGGAATGTTCTCAAAACTAAGCATAAATAGTTCTGGACCGATGACATGGCACATATTTCCACTCGGCAGCGGAGTGTGCGTTGATATGGAAGTTACTGCAAGATTGGAACTGTGTGCTGGACCGTGACTCGAACTCGGGAACTTTGCCTTTCGCAGGAAAGTACTGTACCGACTGACCTACCCAAGCACGATTCACGAGCCGTCCTCACGCCTTTACTCTCACAGAACCCCATCCCTAACCTCCAAACTTTACAGCTCGCTCCAGTGTACCTGCCAAGAAATTTCGGTTCCATCGTGAATTCGCTGCAATCTGTCTCCAAGTAGACAAATAGAACTGTTCCCAGTCAATGATCGGTTCCCTGGACCAGAGGGCAGAGTGCATTCCACGTAAATACAGCCCACAATATTACGGAGTCACCACCAGCTTTTACAGTGCCTTATTGACAACTTGTTTAGTGCGGTTAGCAAAGGCACTGGTGCCAATCTTCTGACATCATAGACCTTTAACGCCAAATTTCGCCACTCTGGCCTAATGGATGTGTTCGTCGTACGTCGAACATTATTTTCTGCGGTTATTTCACTCAGTGTTAGTTGTCTGTTAGCACTCCCAATAATATGCAACCGTCGCTCTCTCTGTCGTTAAGTGGATACCGTCGGACGCTGTATTGTCCGTGGTGAGAGATAGCGCCTGAAATGTGGTACTTCTGGCGCACTGTTGAAACTGAGGGTTTCGGAGTACTGAATTCTCTAAGGTTTCCGAAATGGAATGCCCAGTGCGTCTACCTCCAACTACCATACCGTATACATAGTCTGTTAATTTCCGTCGTGGGGCCATAATCACGTTGAAAACTCTGCACATGATTCACCTTGGTACAAATGACAGCTCAGATAATGCACTGCGCTTTTATAACTTGAGTACGCGATACTAGCGCCATCTGTATATGTGCATATAGCTATCCACGTGTTTTATCATCTTAGCGTTACGGCAGAGGAGTGGGTCAAGCTAACCTAGCAAGTTACGCAATGAGACATGCTGATCCGACGTCAACTACTGCTCTGCCTCTGTGATGGTTACTTCACGCTATTGCCAAGCCGAGCGGCCAGAGGTCCAGAAGTACGCACACAGCAGGAAGCAAGGTTCGAGCGGCTCGATTAATTCATGCGCAGAACGAGATTCTGCTATGACTTGAGTGCGGTAGCAAAGCATGTATTGGCCAGGTCCGTAAAAAGTTTTAAGCCAGCGACGTGGCACTTGATGGGTCAGTACGGTCACATTCTCAGTTTGAACTGCTTGGCTACAAAGCTAGGTACACACGTGAGAGTTCTTCATTCTCGGAGAGCTTTACTGAGTAAAACGTATCATGTAAACAGCACCGAGAGTCAGCTCGCCGGCAGTGTCCGAGAGCAGCGCAGGATCTCAGATAGTCGTGCACTGCGAGATTAGACCTCTGGTGTGGACGGCAACGTCCTTCTCTCGAGACACTGATCCCCGAAGTTTTCAGACAAGAAAAAATATACCGACATTGGATCCCAGATACGTGTCGTACACTACTACACCTTGGTTATATATTTTGCCGTCAAAATACTTTTGATAACATTTTAGGGAAAGAGGGACATTGTAAGCTATGTAAAATCAGTGAAAAAACAATCTAGATCGCGATGGTTATTTTATTAAAATGATCGGTTTTGGCTTAGTCCTGGGCCATCATTTTGCCGTACTCATCCACACATGAAAGAAAACTACCAACGAAACTGTGTGTTTTTAATCATAATATGTGACAGCGGTTCGTTTCTGAGCTAAAAAGTCGACAGTTTTACCTCTTAAACGAACAGCACGAGCAATTAGCCTTTTTAGAAAGTTCTACACTCTATAGCGTCCCCAGTGCTATATTACGAAAATACTTAAAAAACAGTATTTATAAAGAGACATTTAAAAATTCAATAATATATTTTTATCATGTAGCCGTAAAATAATAATTTCTCTATGTAAGTTTCGATTGCAAAGAAATAATTTATGACAAAATGATCTAAAGAGACGACAAGATACGCTCTTTTGTTAATTTTTTAATCGTCTTCACTTCTTCTCTTGTCTTGATTGTGTGTAGACGGACATCTTGAAAGTGCTGGCGAATGTAAGCATATTTGTATGAGTTAAGCATATAATATATTCATTTAATATCATTGTGCACTTTTAATTTGTAAGAGATGATCTCGATTTCATGTCCGCCTTCCTTGAATTAACCTGCATTCAAGTAATTTACAGTTCAACAATCGCAGCGGCCGATGCAGCCAACGACGCCATTACGTGGCGATATTAACTTATGAAAAATTTGCGGAAGCGGAAAACTCGCGCGCTATTAATATAATATTAATTTTTCTCCACAGCCGCCCGACATTGCAGAAAATACGTAGCTTTAAGATTCTTATTTTCAGTACCATAGCCGAGAGCCAGAGCCAGGACTCCGACTACAATACAATGGTTAACGGAGGTAAGAAAAGAAAATACTCTCGCGCGTGTGTGGGCCGCAATTGTAATTAATAACTAAAGATCTTTTGCTTTAAAGTGAACTGACTAACCGAGGAAATTAATATGAAAGTTTATTCCAATGTTCAACTTGTATGCTCATGTTTTAAGATTCAGCGAGTCTAACATTCATAAACGTAACAAATAATTTGAAATTAATATTGTTAAAAAGGAGAACTTTAGGAAAGCATTTAATCGTAAAATCAAATTTAAATGAAATATCATTTTTATTAAGGCCCACCACGTAAGTCGGCAACAATCAAATAATATTATTCATTAAATTACGACGGCCGACGGACGCGAGATTAACGAAACTGTGTGTTTTCAATCATAATATGTGACAGCGGTTCGTTTCTGAGCGAAAAAGTCGATCGTTTTACCTCCTAAACGAACAGCACGAGCAATTAGCCTTTTTCGAAAGTTCTAGACTCAAACAATCCTAAGCATGAAATAACTTATAAAGAAGTTACAGACATGTTACATACGACTAACATACGAAAATAAAAGGAAATGTCACAGAAGAGACTGATCCCTTGTTAATATGAAACACTGCACCATATCAGCACTACAACAAGTCCTTGCTGTCGCGATCGATACGCACTGTGAATGAATGTGAGCGAAGTTCCGGCAATAAATGAAATGATCAATGCTGCCAGGAAGTGGACTCGGGTCGAAGTTGTATATTTAATTAATTTGAATGAGGAAAGGTCAGAATCATGGAATGTACAGTTACTGAACGATTGGAACCGGGATAAGAAGCAAAGTTTGTTAGCTGAAATGGCCACAGTATTTTAACATCTCCACAGAACAAATTTACCAGATTTTCCACAATTCATGGAATCAGGCAAGGTAGTTTCTTAACTTAGAGAAACAAGTGACGTTATTTTTGAAACTACTCGTTTTGGAGCTCGGAAAACTGCCGTTTAACTTCAAGAAATACAGCTGTATCTACAGTTTTTTTATGAGGTGGTACTTATTCATTAAATTACTATATTGGATATTGAATAGAAAGCTGGACAAACCTTACGAAGGTAGTTCAGAATGCAACGCGTTGGGCCAACCTCCTGGAAAACTAAAACATAGATGACGGAACGCAACTTGTTATAAAGATTTATCAGCTTCAACATATTAGCTTCAGACGAATAGACAGATCTCTGGAAGCAAATAGTAAAGAAAACTGCAATACTTTTAAAAATTTCCCAATTGTGAGAAGCCTAAAGAAAAATTATACTTCACGAAAACTGTAACAAACTCGTATTGGAAGCCCCTACAATAACAGAGATGAGGAGATTATAAAACAACTAGAAACGAAGAGTACCAGGAGAAGACTGCATTATCTTCAAGATCTAGGCACTCAAATCCAAAACATCACAACAAAAGTCATAAATTTCTCACGAAAGTATGGAATAAAGAGAAAATTCCAGAGGAATGGAAATGTGCATTGATTCACCCGCTCCACAAAATGGACGACAAGGCAAACCCTAATGACGACTGATGTATATCATTATTACCGGTCACCTACAAAATTCTCTCCAAGGCATTACTCAACGGATTAGAGCCACAAGCTCATGCAAAGGTGCATGAATACCAAGCAGGCTAAAGAAAAGGAGGTCAGACGGACGAACAACACTGTAGTCACAATCGTGGCCTTTAAGAGGGCTCCATAGGCGGGCAGGCTCTGTTTGATACACTGGAAGAATATGGAATACAAGGAAAAACTAACGTATACAACAGACACCTGCAGACACCACATCCCAAGTAAAATCTGTGGTGGGAATCTGAGACCCATTCGAAATACATGTAGGGGTCGGGTAAGGAGATAGTCTCTCACCGCTTTTATTCAACATGGTATTGGACAAAAATATCATAAAATGGGAAATAAAAGTAAAATTGATTCGGTTAGGAAGAACATGTACAAACATAAAATGCCTGGCATTTGCAGGTGACCTGGCAATACTCAGCAGCAATAGAATTGTTTCGCACAAGAAACACTGGAATACTTACATGAAGTCTCCGTCGAAGCAGGTCTACTGAAGACATGAGATAGCGCAATATATGGAAAGAAAGAACAACACACAAGCTGTGCACATAAAATACGGAAAGGTAAATATCGGAAACGACATTCAAATATGTTGCGAAGTATATACAGATAGGAGGATCAAATAAGGTATCCAGCACAGAACGAACAGAAAAGCTTCAGAAAGAGTCCAAACTGCCATCGACGAACTTCAATAAAAGAAACATTTCAAAACAGGCCGTACTCAGTCACTACAATATAGTTGTATTGCCAGAAGCACTCTAAGCATCTGAAACGACCACACTCGGAGCGAGACGCATCATACAGACATAAAAATACAACGTAAATTCCTCAGAAAAATCTGTGGAGCAGTTCACAGAGATGGTATATCGCCGAAGAGAACAAACAAAGAATTATACTAACGCACAGACAGACTCACAGACATGGTCAGAGAACGCCGACTATCGTTCTATGGACACATACACAGAACGAACTACAGACGCATAAAGAGGATTTTTGATGTAGTAAACAGTTCAATAAAAAATAAGCAGTTCGTTTTAAGTAATATAAGAGCACCTATAACACGCATATATCAGTAGAAAAACGAGAAATGAAAGAGACTAATTAAGAAACAAAATTATAGACACGAAATTTGAAGTAAAAGACTGGAAGAAAATTGACAAAATATCGACAGAGAAAACGAAACAGGAACACAACCGAAGAATGAAGTGGTATGGAGAAGGAAATAGAAGAGAGAAATAATAAAAAATTAAGAATCATATAAAATTCAAGTTAATCACTGTCTTGACAGCAAAAGTGTCTACTAATACTACTACTATTACTAATAATAATAATAATTGTATTGGACGTTGAAGAATAGATCTTCAGGAATTTAACTAATTCAACTAATTGTATGCCTGGAAAAGCTTCATTTATCAGATATCCCCCTCTTTGGCTTCTGAACATCTATGGGTATCAAGATAAAATTGTTGTAATGTCATTTCACCATAATTATTACTTTATCAAATATTAAAGAACATAACGTAGATGATGCTAGAAATGTGTGTCGCAAGTAGTCTGGATTTAGGCATAACAGCACCTAGACTGGCAGTTTTGGATACAATTATAAAAATTTACTGCTTCCATTTCCATCGCTGTCATTCTCGTAAAATTTCGATATTGTTGCGGATTTTCCTCACAAGCTCTGTAATGAGATCCTCGCATGCTGCCAATATAGACAAAGTCGTTTATGTTTTACTTATTTGTCATTAAAAATATTAAAAGTGCAGCTGCAGTCGGACTCTCTTCCATGGCATCCTCTTCCTTCACACACAAAATACAGCAGAAAAATGTCGCGGAGAGTGAACTCTCACGTTGCTGTTTGTAAACACTTCCAACATCTGCTCTCGCAAGACTCTGTCACTTACAGAAAGTAGCTGCACGGAACTTTCAGACAGTAACTGTCAATGGAAGTTCCCCACTGGTGTAAACATTTCTGCGAGAATTATCTGAGAGTACCAAACTGTCTGAGAGAAAAATAGCTCTCACTTGTATCCAACCCTTTTAAGAATGGTGATTACTTCAGTGAAAGTTGCTGGAAATGGTATACGATGTAAAGGTTCATTAAAGATCTGCAAGAGATATGATCCCAGTATGCGCCAAAATGAGTTAGTCTTTTGGTCGAAAGGCTGGGAAAGCCTGGGGTTGCGCCCGCCCTCTGCTTGTGGTCAGGATTTCGAGTAAACCATTTCAGAACTTGTAGAGCAGGGACAACTGTGCTGGTATGGAGTTCTCGACAATGCTGGGTTATGTAGTCCCTAATTGCCTTTTGTGTACTATGAATTCAGCACAGTGGACCAAAAAAAAAAAAAAGGTTCAGATGGCTCTGAGCACTATGGGACTCAACATCCCCTAGAACTTAAAACTACTTAAACCTAACTATCCTAAGGACATCACACACGTCCATGCCCGAGGCAGGATTCGAACCTGCGACCATAGTGGTCACGCGGTTCTAGACTGAAGCGCCTAGAACCGCTCGGCCACACCGGCCGGCACCAAGGTAGTGGTGATTTATTGTCTGGCTCGATAGTTGTCATAGTTGTCTTTAATTACATGGTGTATTGTTGTTGTCTGATTAAGCTATAACGCTGTTCCCATCAATCTAAATGCATATTATTTTGTAATTATATTTGTGATGTGCCGAATATTATCCTTGTGTTGTGTGATAAGTGCCAATGGCCTTACCGCAGTGGTAACCCTAGTTTCCGTCAAATCACCGAAGTTAAGCGTTGTCGGGCATGACTAGCACTTGGATGGGTCACCGTCGTGATCTGCTGAGTCTGTTAGCAAGCGGAGTGCACTCAGACCTTGTGAGACCAACTGAGGAGCTACTTGATTGAGAAGTAGCGGCACCGGTCACGAAAACTGACACCGGTGCAGAGAGCAGTGTGCTGACCACATGCATCCGCATCCGCATCCGCATCCGCATCCGCATCTGGTGACGCCTAAGGGCTGAGGGGGACACGGCGGCCGGTCGGCTTCGTTGGGCCTTGAAGGCCTGTGTTTGTTTTTGTTGTGTGATTAGTGACAGCTTATGTTGTAGTTGGTCAGAATGTTCATACAGTTGTCTGGGCGCTGTAAAACAATACTCCTAGGTCTGTAGTGAGCCTTCGTCCAACTGTAGCTTTTTAAAAACTGAGTGATCTTAGGCATGGCACATTTTAGCCGACGCTCAGTTCCGCTTTAATATACTGCGTGAGAAGAACGCATTGTGATTTAAATGAAACGCTGTACCAGTTACGTATTTTTTCACGCATAGCACGACGCGTTTCGAGGATTTAATCTCATTTTCAAGCGCAAATATTTACGTAAGTGTTTGTATGACGTCTCTTGCCCTGTAGCCATGTTTTTGAGGTTTTACTTCAATCGAAAAATCGGCTAAAATAAATCTCGGTGTATTTCTAGAAACAGCAGGAAGATGGCTCTGAGCACTATGGGACTTAACTGCTTAGGTCATGAGAACTTGGAACTTAGAACTACTTAAACCTAACTAACCTAAGGACATCACACACACATCCATGCCCGAGGCAGGATTCGAACCTGCGACCGTAGCGGTCACGCGGTTCCAGACTGTAGCGCCTAGAACCGCTCGGCCACTCCGGCCGGCTGCAGTATTTTCACTCGATAATGAGAATAAAGTTTCGAAGCTCATCGTGCTACGTATGAAAAAATACATAACTGATGCAGAATTTCATTATTTCTGTAACGAATGACACAATTACAAGCTTTTTAAAAAAGTGGATTATGATGAATGAAATTAAGGAAAGCATTTGTCGCACCAAAGTGCTGCAATCCCATGTTCTAGTTCCCCGTCTGTTCCGTGTGACTCGACGGGGGGTGACAAGCGAAGTGGTCCGAGAAACTAAGAGGTAGTATTTCACACTATTATTTACGGCAGCAGTTGCATGTTAGCATATACGCGATCAAAAGGGCTAATCACGGTAGCTGTGACCAAAGTGAAGGCCGACTGTAAAGGGTACCATCTGCGGCAAACGTTCATCAACTACAGTTTGCTCGTAACTGCAGTCCGGCGCACTAATTAAGATTTGGCTCCCTTTTTCGATCAGACAATTCAAATGGCCCATGATAATAGTACGCGTTTCAAAGTTTGTTGGAAACTGGGTGAGCTGCACTTTACAAAATTCTTTCCTCTCGCTCCGAGTCCCCGAACCCAATGGGGCGCAAATGTTCACAACTAGAACGTCATAGACTTTGGAAGTTATTTCTCTACCGGATGGAAGCGAAACTGTCGGTGTGTATGGTATTCCTTGCCTGAATAAGTTAGTTGTGCCGGATTCCGTTTCTATGTTGACAATTGACATACTCGTTATCGTTTGCAACGTCAGGAAAGCACACTTTCTGCAAAAAGGAGACATCGAGAACTGCTTCTCGTAAATGCTTCCACAATTCACGTTCTTCGGTGGTAGAAAACGTCCTGTTTATAATGAGAATAGCTAAACGGTATGTCAGTGTATTCATGATTGCCACCGCGTGGAATTATCCGAGCGGTCTATGGCGCTGCATTCATGGACTGTGCCGCTGGTCCCGGCGGAGGTTCGAGTCCTCCCTCGGGCATGGGGGTGTGTGTGTTTGTCCTTAGGATAATTTAGGTTAAGTAGTGTGTAAGCTTAGGGACTGATAACCTTAGCAGTTAAGTCCCATAAGATTTCACACACATACACACACACACACACACACACACACACACGCGCGCGCGCGATTGCCGCCTAAGGAGATATGACGTTGTCATCAGGCCAGGAAATCTTTGGCTCATACTGCCTGTCTAGTGTTGCAGTTTTATGAGTATTTTCCGGTTGTGGGTCGGCTAGCGAGTGATTGTTCACAGCTGCATTCGCCTTGGTATCGTTTTTAACAGACATTCGAAAACCTCCGGTTTTTTTCTTGATTTCCTCATTTTTATTTTCTTTTACGTTCTCATTATTTGTGTATCCGATCGACATAGCTTTTTACAGATTGTCTAATCGCTTTATATATTGACGGGATTGCATGCTTGGAGTTTCCGTAGTTATCGGAAATTATCATTAGTTTGTGATTCAGCGGGAATCATATTTATCTCACTACAGGAGACCTCTTCCTCACTGTTCTGAAATTCTCCCAGCTCTGGTTCCGGTTGCAGTTTGGATGAAGCCGGCCGAAGTGGCCGTGCGGTTAAAGGCGCTGCAGTCTGGAACCGCAAGACCGCTACGGTCGCAGGTTCGAATCCTGCCTCGGGCATGGTTGTTTGTGATGTCCTTATGTTAGTTAGGTTTAATTAGTTCTAAGTTCTAGGGGACTAATGACCTCAGCAGTTGAGTCCCATAGTGCTCAGAGCCATTTGAACCAGTTTGGATGAAGCTGATTGCCTCAGTGACTCGTTAGCCTGTGCACTAAGTGATTCTACTGCAATCGTAGTTGGTGGGGTTTCTTTGTGTTTAGTCTGTGTGCTGTTGTTCTAACGTGTTGCTAGCCGGTTATAATAGTTGAAATTCACACGCATTCATGGCATCATAAGTTGGTTCCGTTACCATTTGGTAGGTGTCTTCCATTGCTCTCTCTGTTGGTAGTTGAAGGATATTATGCTTGCGACTTTATTGCACCCATAAATACCTTATCCACATACCTTCACTTAATCCTCGTGATCGATAGGCCGTGGTCGATGCATGAAACAGTCTCCGCACGTTTTATATCCGACGGCGGGAGACATCTTCAGAGATGAAACGTTAGTGGACAGCCTATCAGCCCGGAAACTTTAAGTGAAGTCAGTACTGGACGTCAAACCTTACATTGTATGATTATCCACAAACGGCAAATGTTTTGGGTTGACCTTCATTGACGATCAGTGTCTGAAAGCCTTACAAATTTATGTAAGATTGGAATTATTTCGCGAACTTTTGAGAGGGTATTCACTTCGCTCTCTCCCTCCTTCCCCTGCCCCCCTCGCTCCCCGTCACTCTCTCTCTTGCTCACTCTCCTCTCTTCCTCTCTCTCTCCTCTCTGTCTGTCTGTCTGTCTGTCTGTCAGTCAGTCTCTCTCTCTCCTCACTCACTCACTCTCTCTCTCTCTCTCCTCTCTGTCTGTCTGTGTCTGTCTCTCTGTCTCTGTCTCCAGGAGAACCCTAATTTAAGCCGACAATGTTAATAGAATGTATTCATTTGGCACGTGTTCTACCGGTGTGCAGCCTCGGTTCAGCCAGCGACATTGATACTGAAATGGTATGGAGCCCGGGCATGGGAAGTGAAACACACTGGTTTTAAACGTGGACATAAAATAAATAAAACATATTTAAGAGAAAAGTCAGAAAATTACACTTTGCTGAAAGAGAATGCCACAGCTTCACAGCCTCACGTACCTAGTTAGTATTCGGAAACACAGAAAGATATTCACAAACGAGTTGCAGTTAATTCTAATTTTTGCCAACTAAACTGCAAAACCAAGTCCTCAAGAACATAAATCACAAGCATACATGACTACTTTTACCTAAATGTGAATATTCACCGAATCCGATACAATCCTAGCTCCAACGGTGCACTGAATATTTAAAAAGCGTTATATAGGTTAACTTTAATGAAATAATCAAAATATCCACGGGTGTGCTGCCGGTCTATAGTGTCCAACAGGCACAATATTTCGGCGATCATACATGTCGCCATCATCAGGTGAACTGACGGACTGAGCTCCTGTGAACGTGCCGGCACGGAGATCCGTACGCTATGGCTGCTCAGAGGGAACTGGGTTCGGTCGCGGCGGCGGCCGATTTAAATACCCTCCGCCCGCGGCGCGCTCCCTCCACCGTCCGCTCCCCGCGCCACGATCGTGCGGTGGAACAGATTGCGACGGCGTCTGAGATGACGTCGGTGTGATGGCTCTGTCCTCACAACTATACGTTTGCTCGATTTACTCTCGATTAACCCGATCGCTGGTTCCCAAGCCTTGCTAAGATTATAGCCACAGTCACGGTTTATGAGGTCGTCATAGGTGTGAATTTCAATGGCCTCTCTAACAACGCTGTCCCAGTATCTCGACGTCTGTACCAGAATCCTCGTGCGGTCATACTCCATGGCGTGATTTTCCGACAAACAATGTTCAGCGACCGCCGACTTGCTCGGATACATCAGTCGAGTGTGCCTCTGGTGTTCACGGCATCGATCCTCGACGGTACGCATCGTCTGACCAATATACGACTTGCCACATTGACACGGAATCTGGTACACGCCGGCCTTCCTCAAACCGAGGTCATCTTTGGCGCTCCCCACCAGTGCACGAGTTTTATTTGGAGGACAAAACACAGTTTCGACCCGGTGTTTCTTCAGAATGCGGGCGATTTTCCCCGAGAGTGCGCCTGTGTATGGAATAAATGCAGTGCCTATCCCCTCCCTCGTGATTTCATCCATCTCCACAGGTTGTGCTGTAGTGGTTGGGCGGAGAGCACGTTGAATCTGCCACTCTGAGTACCCATTTTTTCGAAATACGGTTCTCAGATGTTCCAATTCCTGGGGTAGGCTCTCTGCGTCAGAGATAGTGCGCGCCCTATGTACTAGAGTTTTAAGTACCCCATTCCCCTGTGAAGGGCGGTGGCAGCTGTCTGCGTGCAAATACAGATCAGTGTGCGTTGTCTTCCGATACACCCCATGACCTAGGGTGCCGTCAGCCCTTCTCTTGACCAAGACGTCAAGGAAAGGTAATTTACCCTCCGTTTCAGTCTCCATAGTGAATTTGATGTTGGGGTGTATGGAGTTAAGATGTGTAAGGAAGTCAAGGAGTTTATCCACACCATGTGGCCAGATGACGAACGTGTCGTCCACGTAACGGAAAAGCAAGTAGGTTTCCACACGGATGACGACAGGGCTTCCTCCTCGAAGTTCTCCATGTACAAATTCGCTACCACCGGTGAGAGTGGGCTACCCATGGCGACTCCCTCCGTTTGTTCGTAGTATTCTCCATTAAATAGAAAATACGTGGAAGACATGCCTAAAAAGTTCAGTGGTCTTCTCGTCAAACTTCTGACTAATCAATTCTAGTGACTCTCGCAGGGGTACCCCCGTAAACAAGGAAACGACGTCAAACCTCACCATGATATCTGACTCATCCAACCTGAAGCTATCGTTTTGATAAATTGATTAGTCAGAAGTTTGACGAGAAGACCACTGAACTTTTTAGGCATGTCTTGACTTCCACGTATTTTCTTTTTAATGGAGAATACTACGAACAAACGGAGGGAGTTGCCATGGGTAGCTCACTCTCACCGGTGGTAGCGAATTTGTACACGGAGAACTTCGAGGAGGCAGCCCTGTCGTCATCCGTGTGGAAACCTACTTGCTTTTTCCGTTACGTGGACGACACGTTCGTCATCTGGCCACATGGTGTGGATAAACTCCTTGACTTCCTTACACATCTTAACTCCATACACCCCAACATCAAATTCACTATGGAGACTGAAACGGAGGGTAAATTACCTTTCCTTGACGTCTTGGTCAAGAGAAGGGCTGACGGCACCCTAGGTCATGGGGTGTATCGGAAGACAACGCACACTGATCTGTATTTGCACGCAGACAGCTGCCACCGCCCTTCACAGAGGAATGGGGTACTTAAAACTCTAGTACATAGGGCGCGCACTATCTCTGAAGCAGAGAGCCTACCCCAGGAATTGGAACATCTGAGAACTGTATTTAGAAAAAATGGGTACTCAGAGTGGCAGATTCAACGTGCTCTCCGCCCAACCACTGCAGCACAACCTGTTGAGATGGATGAAGTCACGAGGGAGGAGGTAGGCACTGCATTTATTCCATACACAGGCGCACTCTCGGGGAAAATCGCCCGCATTCTGAAGAAACACCGGGTCGAAACTGTGTTTTGTCCTCCAAATAAAACTCGTGCACTGGTGGGGAGCGCCAAAGATGACCTCGGTTTGAGGAAGGCCGGCGTGTACCAGATTCCGTGTCAATGTGGCAAGTCGTATATTGGTCAGACGATGCGTACCGTCGAGGATCGATGCCGTGAACACCAGAGGCACACTCGACTGATGTATCCGAGCAAGTCGGCGGTCGCTGAACATTGTTTGTCGGAAAATCACGCCATGGAGTATGACCGCACGAGGATTCTGGTACAGACGTCGAGATACTGGGACAGCGTTGTTAGAGAGGCCATTGAAATTCGCACCAATGACGACCTCATAAACCGTGACTGTGGCTATAATCTTAGCAAGGCTTGGGAACCAGCGATCAGGTTAATCAAGAGTAAATCGAGCAAACTTATAGTTGTGACGACCAAGGCGGACAGAGCCATCACACCGACGTCATCTCAGACGCCGTCGCAATCTGTTCCACCGCGCGATCGTGGCGCGAGGCGCGGACGGCGGAGGGAGCGCGCCCCGGGCGGAGGGTATTTAAATCGGCCGCCACCGCGACCGAACCCAGTTCCCTCTGAGCAGCCATAGCGTACGGATCTCCGTGCCGGCACGTTCACAGGAGCTCAGTCCGTCAGTTCACCTGATGATGGCGTCATGTATGATCGCCGAAATATTGTGCCCGTTGGACACTATAGACCGGCAGCACACCCGTGGATATTTTGATTTTCAAATACGCCGGGAGAAACTCAAGAATCTTTAATGAAATAGTTTTTTGGTGCCAACAGTGCACTGAATATTTTGAAACAGTTTAAGGAAATAATGATTTTGATATAATATTACACACAATATCTAAAAGACACACAGTAGTAACACAAGTAACCAATATAAAAACACTAAGCTTAATACTAACTCACAAGGAAAGGGGGACGAGCAGTCGCTTCAGTTTTAGTAAAACCTGGAAAACCGCACATGTCATATTAAACACAAATACACTAGACTGCACAGCTTGAAGATACTGTATTGTATTCTAGGAGTCAGCAGTATACCAGACGAACAAACGACACTTCCCTGGCCTGGGCTACAACTCTTAAGAGAAAGAAAGCCACAAAGAAACTAAATACTTGAAGAAAAACTACGCCGAAGGCAAGGTATAACGCTCCAGTCACACTACTTTGCTCCTACAACACTAACAACCATACTGAATAGTCCTTAACAGTAGCCGGCCAGTGTGGCCGTGCGGTTCTTGGCGCTACAGTCTGGAACCTCGCGACCGCTACGGTCGCAGTTTCGAATCCTGCCTCGGGCATGGATGTGTGTGTTGTCCATAGGTTAGTTAGGTTTAAGTAGTTCTACGTTCTAGGGGACTGATGACCTCAGATGTTAAGTCCCATAGTGCTCAGAGCCATTCGAATCATTTTTGAACCTTAACAGTAACAGAAATACCCCCAACTAGCAAAGAAATTCCATTCCGCCGCATCTTACAAGTTAATTCCAATGGTAATCGCATTTGACCAAGCTAGCAACTACCGTCACTTCCACATTTTGCCTTACACGCTTAGCTGCCACCAGCGCAGCGTCCTCCGTACACAACAGCGCGAGAGCGAGAGCCAGGAGTGTATGCCTGCCACTTGCTAACATGCTGCTTGTCTTCTCCGAGGTTGCACATTCCGTCGTCCTCGCCAGCTGGCTGACTGATTGCCGACACCAAGCTCCAGCAAACGCTACGTCCAGATTTTCGTTGTACCAATAGAATCCTCAGCCACAACAGCACTAGTAGCGACACATCTCTGGAATTTACAATCGGAGTTGTTCCTCAAACGGCTCAGATACCTTGATGATTTCCGCCTAGTGAGTCACAAAAATCAGCCTCTTCTTCAATCTTATCCATGAGTCGATGACATGTAGTCCTGAGTTTACTTTAACAAAAACTGCGTTTCGAGTAAAACAACTGACATCCATATACATCCTCTGAAGTTAAATCTAGGTTCACAGTAATCCTATCACCATCCGTAGCCTCGCACAACCATCTTCTTCTTAAGTTGCCAATCCTAAGATTGATTTGCAGCAGCTCTCCATTCAGTGCGATTGTCGGCCAGCCTCTTCATTTCCGTGAAACTTCCGCATCCTAGGTCCTGCATTATCCGGCTTATGTACTTTCTTCTAGGTCTGCCTCTTGCCCTTTTGCCCTCCACAAGGCCTTCCGTTATAGTGTGGAGAAGACTTTCATGTCTCAGAATGTGTCCCATCCATATATCTCTCCTCTTCTTGAGCGTCTTCCAAAGAACTGGAACTTCCTCCGCTCTCTGCACGACTTCTTCATTTGTCATCCTGGCCGTCCATGGAATTTTTAACATCCTTCGCAGACACCACATTTCGAATCCTTCAATCCTTCTTCTTTCGTCCTCTCCAAGTGTCCAGGTTTCGCTGCCGTAGAGAAGCACACTCCCAACAAAGGTCTTTATTAACCGCTTCCTTAACGACAGACTTATCATACACTCCTGGAAATTGAAATAAGAACACCATGAATTCATTGTCCCAGGAAGGGGAAACTTCATTGACACATTCCTGGGGTCAGATACATCACATGATCACACTGACAGAACCACAGGCACATAGACACAGGCAACAGAGCATGCACAATGTCGGCACTAGTACAGTGTATATCCACCTTTCGCAGCAATGCAGGCTGCTATTCTCCCATGGAGACGATCGTAGAGATGCTGGATGTAGTCCTGTGGAACGGCTTGCCATGCCAGTTCCACCTGGCGCCTCAGTTGGACCAGCGTTCGTGCTGGACGTGCAGACCGCGTGAGACGACGCTTCATCCAGTCCCAAACATGCTCAATGGGGGACAGATCCGGAGATCTTGCTGGCCAGGGTAGTTGACTTACATCTTCTAGAGCACGTTGGGTGGCACGGGATACATGCGGACGTGGATTGTCCTGTTGGAACAGCAAGTTCCCTTGCCGGTCTAGGAATGGTAGAACGATGGGTTCGATGACGGTTTGGATGTACCGTGCACTATTCAGTGTCCCCTCGACGATCACCAGTGGTGTACGGCCAGTGTAGGAGATCGCTCCCCACACCATGATGCCGGGTGTTGGCCCTGTGTGCCTCAGTCGTATGCAGTCCTGATTGTGGCGCTCACCTGCACGGCGCCAAACACGCATACGACCATCATTGGCACCAAGGCAGAAGCGACTCTCATCGCTCAAGACGACACGTCTCCATTCGTCCCTCCATTCACGCCTGTCGCGACACCACTGGAGGCGGGCTGCACGATGTTGGGGCGTGAGCGGAAGACGGCCTAACGGTGTGCGGGACCGTAGCCCAGCTTCATGGAGACGGTTGCGAATGGTCCTCGCCGATACCCCAGGAGCAACAGTGTCCCTAATTTGCTGGGAAGTGGCGGTGCGGTCCCCTACGGCACTGCGTAGGATCCTACGGTCTTGGCGTGCATCCGTGCGTCGCTGCGGTCCGGTCCCAGGTCGACGGGCACGTGCAACTTCCGCCGACCACTGGCGACAACATCGATGTACTGTGGAGACTTCACGCCCCACGTGTTGAGCAATTCGGCGGTACGTCCACCCGGCCTCCCGCATGCTTACTATACGCCCTCGCTCAAAGTCCGTCAACTGCACATACTGTTCACGTCCACGCTGTCGCGGCATGCTACCAGTGTTAAAGACTGCGATGGAGCTCCGTATGCCACGGCAAACTGGCTGACACTGACGGTGGCGGTGCACAAATGCTGCGCAGCTAGCGCCATTCGACGGCCAACACCGCGGTTCCTGGTGTGTCCGCTGTGCCATGCATGTGATCGTTGCTTGTACAGCCCTCTCGCAGTGTCCGGAGCAAGTATGGTGGGTCTGACACACCGGTGTCAATGTGTTCTTTTTTCCATTTCCAGGAGTGTATTTGATGTGAGGAGTCCTTTCCTTTTATAGAATGCAGTCTTTGCCTGATTTATTCTACTTATTACATCTTTCCTACTACGACCATCTGATGTTATTCTGCTTCCCAAGTAGACAAATTCTTGTATTTCTTTCAGCTTTTTGTTTGCTTGCAACTAAGATTTTTGTTTTTGACTTATTAATTTTCATGTTGAAGGTAAATCTGTTCGCATGCTTCAGCATTTCTTCCGTGTTCACTATATTTCTGCAGGCGATTACTTACATTTTCTGCCATTAAAGGACTTAAACGCAGTGTTCATGTGATGCGTTTGTCTCGCCCGGCCGCCACTGCGCAGCTAGGATATAAACACAGCACGTCCTCTCACGACGACCGCTGCAGGTAGACTTATAGTGGCCCGTTTGGGATTCGAACCCATGATCTTCGCGTTGTTAACACGACGATTTGGCTCAGCTAGTGGGCCTCGGCGGCCGAGGAGGCGGGTTTCTATTCCTTAATATAGCTATACACTAACATCAGCGCCATAATATGCAAAAAAAATGGTGTTTTTTCAAACTGGGGAACAATCAAGAATGGGGTGCCGCAAGGTTCGCTCTTGGGTCCTCTGCTGTTCTTAATATATATTAATGACTTGCCATTCTATATTCACGAAGATGCAAAGCTGGTACTTTTTACCGATGATACAAGTATAGCTATCACACCCAAAAGAGAAGAATTAACTGGTGGAATTGTAAACGATGTTTTTCAGAAAATCATTAAGTGCCGGCACAGTGCGACAGCATACTTGGTAGCTATGGGACGGCCATCGACTTGTGTCAACAACTTCAATGTAAGACGAGGACCCACAGTCCAATATACTTTTAATTCTGTTTTACTCTGTGGACTTCCCAACTACTTGTGATGGTATTTTGTCTTTTTAGTCCGTTTAATTTCATGACATAGACATTACAACCTGATGATGAGAGCATTGTCTCTTGAAACGCGATGTTAAAATATACGTTAAGAATCGCGGTTGAATGCTAACAGTGATAACCAATATAACGACAACTGCTACCTCGAGTCTATAATGGATTATATTTAAAAAAATTAAGTGGTTCTCTGCAAATGGGCTCTCATTAAACTTTGACAAAACACAGTATATTCAGTTCCGCACAGTAAATGGAATGACACCATTAATAAATATAGACTTCGATCAGAAATCAGTAGCTAAGGTAGAAAATTCAAAATTTCTAGGTGTACGCATTGATGAGGGGTTGAACTGGAAAAAACACACTGAGGATCTGCTGAAACGTTTGAGTTCAGCTACTTATGCTATTAGGGTCATTGCAAATTTTGGAGATATACATCTGAGTAAATTAGCTTACCACGCCTATTTTCATCCTCTGCTTTCGTATGGCATCATGTTCTGGGATAACTCATCATTGAGTAAAAGAGTATTCATTGCACAAAAGCGTGTAATCAGAATAATTGCTGGAGCTCATCCAAGATCATCCTGCAGACACGGGGTAACTCATCATTGAGTAAAAGAATATTCATTGCACAAAAGCGTGTAATCAGAATAATTGCTGGAGCTCATCCAAGATCATCCTGCAGACACTTATTTAAAGAGCTAGAGATCTTCACTGTTGCCTCACAATATATATATTCACTTATGAAATTTGTTATTAACAGTCCGAACGAATTCAAAAGTAATAGCAGTGTACATGGCTAAAACACTAGGAGAAAGGATGATCTTTACTATTCACGGTTAAATCTAACTTTGGCTCAGAAGGGGGTAAATTATGCTGCCGCAAAAGTCTTTGGTCACTTACCTAATAGGATCAAAAGTCTGACATGTAGCCATATAGCATTTAAAAGGAAATTAAAAGACTTTCTTAATGGCAACTCCTTCTACCCATTAGATGAATTTTTGGATATAGTAAGTGTGTAATTTCCCCAACAACCACAAAAAAAATTAAAAGTATTGAGTGTCATGTAATATTTTGTCTAATGTAATATCTTGGATAGACACCTTTTATTAACCTGACACGTTCCACATCATTACGAAGTGTCGTATTCATGATCTATGGAACAAGTACTAATCTAATGACCTCACACACTATCAGTATCGTAGTACATGTGTGACGATCTGCTGAAAGACAGCAGTGGGTTCTGCTAAATTCAAGGTGCTCAGCTGCAGCAGAGGATCTACACTTCTCGCCACACGGCACACGGCACACGCCACACGGCACATTCCAGCCACTACTAAAAGCATCGGCGAAGACCGAGAGCTCGCTACCGTTATCGACGTCTCCATTGGCCGTGAAATGTGTCGTCTGCCGCGACGCCGCGACGCCACGACGCTGTAATGGGCGAGACGTCGCCAGAGGCCACTGGGCCGTTACATAAATCTAAGATAAGGCTTTCGCCCTGTAGGGAAGTCTGCACCATTCTTTCGGTTCTTACCAACGTATTTCGAGGTACGATAGGTCACAAATGGAGGACAATCTCGTTAAGGAAGATATCCCTCTTAACTCGTCGTTTACAAATAATGACCATGAGCCAGTAGAAGCTTCTGAGAACGAATAAACAGAATGGATTTTTTTTTCAGTCATCAGTCTGCTGACTGGTTTGATGCGGCCCGCCACGAATTCCTCTCCTGTGCTAACCTCTTCATCTCAGAGTAGTAATTACAACCTATATCCTCATTTATTTGCTGGGTGTTTCTCCTACGTTTTTCACATTCTACATTTCCCTCCAATACCATGGATTTCTCCCCACGCCGATTCTCCAGAGAACTACCTCATTCCTTACCTTATAAGTCCACATAATTTTCAGTACTCTTTTGTAGCACCACACCCCAAATCTTCGATTCTCTTCTTTCCTGGTTTTCCCACAGTCCACATTTCATTACCATACAATTTTGTGCTACAAACGTACATTCTTAGAAATTTTTCCTTAAATTAAGGCCTATGTTGGATACTAGTAGACTTCTCTTGGACAGGAATGCCCTTTTTGCTAGTAATTGTTTACTTTTGACGTTCTACTTGCTCCGACTGCCATGGATTATTTTGATGCCTAGGTAGCACAATTCCTTAATTTCATCTACTTCGTTATCATTAATGCTAATGATCAGTTTCTCGCTGCTCTCATTTTTACTGTTTCTCATTACTTTCCCCTTCCTTCGATATACAGGGCTATTACAAATGATTGAAGCGATTTCATAAATTCACTGTAGCTCCATTCATTGACATATGGTCACGACACACTGCAGATACGTAGAAAAACTCATAAAGTTTTGTTCGGCTGAAGCCGCACTTCAGGTTTCTGCTGCCAGAGCGCTCGAGAGTGCAGTGAGACAAAATGGCGACAGGAGCCGAGAAAGCGTATGTCGTGCTTGAAATGCACTCACATCAATCAGTCATAACAGTGCAACGACACTTCAGGACGAAGTTCAACAAAGATCCACCAACTGCTAACTCCATTCGGCGATGGTATGCGCAGTTTAAAGCTTCTGGATGCCTCTGTAAGGGTAAATCAACGGGTCGGCCTGCAGTGAGCGAAGAAACGGTTGAACGCGTGCGGGCAAGTTTCACGCGTAGCCCGCGGAAGTCGACGAATAAAGCAAGCAGGGAGCTAAACGTACCACAGCCGACGGTTTGGAAAATCTTACGGAAAAGGCTAAAGCAGAAGCCTTACCGGTTACAATTGCTACAAGCCCTGACACCCGATGACAAAGTCAAACGCTTTGAATTTTCGGCGCGGTTGCAACAGCTCATGGAAGAGGATGCGTTCAGTGCGAAACTTGTTTTCAGTGATGAAGCAACATTTTTTCTTAATGGTGAAGTGTTTAAACCTCTTCTACCAAGAAACGTGCCAGAACTGCGAGCTCGCATCAACGATGCTTTCGAACTCATTGATGGGGACATGCTGCGCCGAGTGTGGGAAGAACTTGATTATCGGCTTGATGTCTGCCGAATCACTAAAGGGGCACATATCGAACATTTGTGAATGCCTAAAAAACTTTTTGAGTTTTTGTATGTGTGTGCAAAGCATTGTGAAAATATCTCAAATAATAAAGTTGTTGTAGAGCTGTGAAATCGCTTCAATCATTTGTAATAACCCTGTACTCTCCATCGATAATTTGTACTCATTACACAGTTCATTCCATTCAGCAGATCCTGTAATTGTTCTTCACTTCCACTGAGGATAGCAAAAGGTAACTGCAAATATTTGTAGGTTCTGTTACATGGCGATGACTTTGGCTGTAAGAAAGGTAAAAGCAGTGGAGGTTCCGTAATATATGCAACACTTAGGAAAAATCAAGATACATTTATAGGATTTATCGACCTAGAAGAATGTTCAAATTAAAAAAATGTTGCAAGATGTTTCAGTTCTTCTGGAAAACAGATATACGTTAAAGCGAGTGATGAAAATGTTCAATGTCTACAAGAAACAAGTGGGAACAGAAAGACAATGTCTGTGGGAGAAGTGCTCGAATTGAAAATGTCTTGAGGCGTTTATACAATCCTTCTCGCTTAGTTTTAAACCCGCAGATTGAAGAAGCATTTGGCTAGGTGTAAAATAAAGTGGGCCTACAATACCGAGTGAGAGGATATCTCGACGATAATATTCGCGGATGACATTGTCGTCTTCTGTGAAAGTGAAGAAAAATAACAGGACCTATTACGTATCGACAACACTCTACTAAGCAAACGACATGGACATAAAGGAAGCCAAGGAACAGATAGGGTCTGACGGCTTGCAAAATGATTTTGGCTACGAACTTAACGGAAAAATTGTGGACAAAAATAGATGATGTGAAGCAGTTCTACTAACATGGAAGCGAAATAACACATGGTGGATGCAGAAAGGAGGGCATAAGGAGCTGACTGTTACAGGAGGGGCCGAGTGTCGTGTGCCGAATGTGTTGTGTGTGTGGCTGAAGTGATACGATTCCCACGCTCTGTAAGGTGTCAGTTTATCTTTTCATGTAGGTCGGTGAGTCATTATTGTCAGAAAAGTCCATCCTGTACATCCTACTTCATCCCTTCATCACTGGTCTAGAATTAACTATGTTCCAAAATGTCCAGGAACTGTTATATAGTGTGACGTAGGCTTTCCCGGAGTGATAAGTCTTCAAAGTCTCTTTGGGTTTGCTGGCGTATCCTAAAATCAACTCGATAGAACATTTCGGCGATCCGACTGTTCGCCATCTTCAGGAGACCGCAGCTTCTGGTAATGAGTCCCGCTAAGAACTCCCAGCGTGATCGGTTTATCGTGTAACCGAAGTGTAACGGATTCCTTTTAGCATTCATGTGAATGATCTCGCTGTTTTCATTATTTAGGGTCAATTGCCATTTTCCGCACCATACAGATATGAAATCGTTTTGCAACTGGTTTTGGACTTCTGATGACTTTACAAGACGGTAAACGACAGCATCGTCTGTAAACAACCTATGATGGCTGCTTAGATTCTCTCTTAACGCGTTTATAAAGAGAAGGAACAACAGAGGTCCTATAAAACTATCTCGGGGAGCGCCAGAAATCGCTTCTGATTTCTTCGATGACTTTTCATCAGTTACTCCGAACTGATAGAAAATCGGAATGCAGTAGCATAACTGAGACAATGTTCCATAAACACGCCACTTGATTACAAAGCGCTTGTGCGGTACGTGTCAAAAGCGTTATGGAAATCTAGGTATCTGGAATCAATTTTAAATCCTTTGTCGATAGCACTCAATGCTGCGTGTGCGTAAAGAGTTAGTTGTGTTTCACAAGAAAGATGTGTTCTAAATCCGAGCTTACTATGGGTCAATAGACCGTTGTCTTCGAGGTAATTCATATAAGTTCTAACTCAATTTATGTTTCAATGCCATGCTGGACATTGACGTTAATGGTATGGGAATGCAATTCTGTGGATTACTCCTATTGGCTTCCTTCTATATTCGTGTGACCAGTGAAACTTTACGGTCTTCGGGAACGGATCCTTACGTCGAGCGGGAAATTTTATATGGCTGGTAAATGTAGAGAAATAGCATCAGAAAACTCTAAAAGGTATGAAACTGGTATACAATGTCGACCAGAAGACTTGCTTTAGTAAGTAATTCAAGTTACTTCACTACTCCGAGGATATCTACCTCTAAGTTACTATGTTAGCAGCTATTCTTGATTCGAATTCTGGAATAATTACTTCATCTTTATTGGTGAAGAGATTTCGGAAGGCTGTGTTTAGTAACTCCGTTTTAACAGCACTTTCATCGATAGTATTTCCATTGCTATCGCACATCTTGGTATTTCATTTGGTACAGGTTTATTTATCACTTGTCATTTTTTATTTGTAGTTCATATTTGTAGTTTGCATATTGTCGTTAGTCATTTAGATAGTGAGTGGAGCTGTGGATCCTAGGAAACGGAGTGCCAAATGGAGAAAACGGAATATTTCCGACATATTGTTCCATATGAGTTAACTTGAGGTGTGGCAGTAGCGGAGGCAGCCACAAACATTTGCGACGTGTATGCGGATAATGCCATTGGACAGAGCAAGACAAGAAGTTAGCTCGCTTTAAGTAGGATCGTTTTGACATTAGTGACGCTCTACCTTCAGGAAGACCTTCGGGTTTGATGAAGATCGTTTAAACGCATTAATCCACAATGACCCACGTCAGTGTACTCGAGAACAGGGAAATGTGATGAACTGTGATAATTCAACCATCGTGTGACATTTGCATGCAGCGAGACCCCGTACAAAAACCTGCACGCATCCACGAAAATAATGTTATGCATTTAGTGGAACAGCGATGGAGTGGTGTACCACGAATTACTTCCACGGGGTGTAATCATCACTGCAGACATTTATTATCAACAACGGAGATCTCTTCCACACGCAATCAAATGGTTCAAATGGCTCTGAGCACTATGGGACTCAACATCTTAGGTCATAAGTCCCCTAGAACTTAGAACTACTTAAACCTAACTAACCTTAGGACATCACACACACCCATGCCCGAGACAGGATTCGAACCTGCGACCGTAGCAGTCCCGCGGTTCCGGACTGCAGCGCCAGAACCGCTAGACCACCGCGGCCGGCACACGCAATCCAAGAACAAGGACAAAGAAGACTGTTTGAAGTAATCTACTCTACAATAACGACCATCAGCATTCAGCTATATTGGCAAAACCACGACACAGGAGTAGAATTGGGAAGTCATACCGCATCAACCTTATTCGCCTGATCCTGTGCCCTCAAATTTTCACCTTTTCCGCTCTCTGTCTGACGACTTTCAAGGAACATACTCTCCGGATCAAATGCGCTCATAAAATGCCTCGACGACTTCTTCACCTCAAAACCAGGTGATTTCTTCAATAGTGGAATCTAAAAGTTACGCTGACATTAACAGACTGTTGTTAATAAGAAAGGAGAAAACATAATTGTTGACTGAAGACTGTGTTATGCACTGATCACGCGAAGCATTATGAGCGCCTAACTTATAGCCGGTTTGTCTACGCTAAGCACGGATAACAGCGGCTAGGCGTTGTGGCATAGAAGCAATGAGGCCTTGGAAGGTCGCTGGAGGGAGTTGACACCAAATCTGCGCACCCAAGTCACCTATTTACCATACATTTCGGGGAGGGGTGCGGTGAGCCCTGACACCACGTAAAATCACATTCCAGATTTATCGGGTAAGATCTGGCAAGTCGGGTGGGGGTGGGGGGGGGGGGGGGTGGAAGGGGCAGCACATCAATTGGATCTTGCCAGTGTCTCCCTCCAACCACTCCATGACACTCCTGGCCTTGTAACATTGCGCATTATCTTGTTGAAAATTGCCACTGCCGTCGGGAAACGTAGTCGTTATGGAGGAGTGTACCTGTTCTGAAACCAGTGTGCGATACTCCTTGGCCATCATGATGCCTTGCAGGAGCTCCACTGATCACATGCATGCCATATGAATGTTCCCCAGAGCATAATGGAGCCGCCGCCACCTTGTCTTTATCTCGCAGGGGTGAAGGAGTTGTTTCCCGGGAAGACGACGGACTGGCGCCGGTCGTCGTAGTTGTTGTGCCGTGTTGTTAACTTTGAAACATGCATAGGTCGTCGGCGGCGCAGGCCGATCGTTACGAGTGTTCGGTGCACTGTGTGTTCAGACACACTTGTATTCTGCCCAGCATTTAAGTATGATGTTAGTTCCGCCACAGTTCGCCGTCTGTCCTATTCTACCAGTCTGCCCAGCCTACGACGTCCGACATCTGCCCAACCCACGACCTTTGGAAGTAGTGTCACCTTTTCAGTTCAATAAACTGTAGCAACAGCTGTACGCTTTAAGATATTTTATTTCATTTCGAAAGCAACCAGTTTCGGCAGTTCATTTTGCCATCTACAGGCTCCATACGCTTTTTTCTAATCAACGAGCTCATCGTATACCTCCATGAAACTGGATATCGTGAATCTCAATCGTTGCACAGGTGATTCAGAAGAAAGCATGAGAGCAATCTAGGTTTAGCCACGTGTTGAAGACACTCAGCACTCCTTACACATTCGACAAAAAGTGCGGTTTTCGAAATGCTCGCGCCGAGCCTCCGGGCCATCTGCCCTCGGTTATAACCAGATTGATCACGCGCTTTCTCCATTCTACACATGGACAGCACGCACACTGATACTACATGAACCGTGCGCGTATCTGACTAGCAGTCATTCCTTGCCAGGTGACGCTGCTATCGTCTAGACGGGTTTATATCGATAGTAAGTCAATGGTCATAATGTTCTGTGTATGTATCTTTTATGCTTATTAAACGTATGAAAATCTCTACTGTCACGCACCAAGCCAGCAGCTGAGGTGGAAAATCTTCAGTCACGTTCAGTGAACTTTGTACGCCATTTGAAATTAACGGCACGCCCCGAGCAGTTGCTGTGTCTCCACACGCTAATGTCTCGCGCAGGCCATTCCAGTCGCTTCTTCGACCGTCCACGAAGACCGATCTACACGAGAACTCGCGACTGCTATCGACGTGTCTATTGGGCGTGAAATGTGCCCCTCCCTTCTTTAGTGCTGGGATCTGTTGCCGCTGAAATGCCGCCCAGTAGTTCAGCTGTTCAAACATACCTTCGCCAGTAGACCCGGTAGTTTTGTGTCTTTGTAAAGGGGGTGTGACAAGTTTTCGTTTCTAATTGTGATACACACTGTACACTACTTTCCAGTAGTTCGCTTCTGTCCCCCCTCTCAGCCTGGCTTGTGTCGCTTGGGTCTTGAATCGGCCCCAATCAGATTCCTCTCCAGACAGGAGAGTAGTCATGTTGTATGTTAACCGGGGACCTAGAAACGACGGAGGGGCTCCGTCCCCGCCGCAGCCCCAGTGGTCCACAACCCCACGACGACTACCGCAGTCCACTTCACTCCTGCGTCTCCCCACACCGAGTCCAGGTTATTGTGCGGTTCGGCCCCCAGTGGATCCCCCCCCTCCCCCTTCCCGCAGGGAACGTCGCACACCAGACGAGTATAACTCCTATGTTTGCTTGATAGAGTAATGGTGGTGTACGCGTACGTGGAGATCTTGTTTGCGCACCAGTCGCCGATATAGTGTAGCTGAGGCGGAATAAGGGGAACCAGCCCGCATTCGCCGAGGCAGGTGGAAAACCGCCTAAAAACCATCCACAGACTGGCAGGAACACCGGACCTCGACACAGATCCGCTGGGCGGATTCGTGCTGGGGACCAGGCGCTCCTTCCCACTCCGGAAAGCCGTGAGTTAAACCGATCGGCTAACCGGGCTTACTTGAAGATCTTTTAAAAAATGTAGAAAAATTTGAACATGACTGTAGAAATTAAAAGCGAGGTACTAGCGCGAAGCAGTTTTAAGGTTTCAGTCGGGCTTTGAGGTGGTCCCAGACAGCTCAATTAGCTATATGAGTCCCTGCGGAAGTAAAACCTAAATTACGATACTCTGCCTAGCACATAACATTAACTACCAGAGCATTTTAGTATACAATTTATTCTTGTAAGTGTTCTGCAACATAAATAAACAAAAGAGTAATATATGGGCCCATATGATAAAGAGATGAAATTCGTGTCGAATGGTCGTTAAAGCAGATGACAAGAAGTGAACAGGCACAATTATTTGAGAGACTTGTGGTTGTTATTAATGGACGTGTCACACTAATGTTTGCAAATCCACCAACAGACTACGTGGTACTTCAGTATTTGAAACAAAATGTTTACAATGTGTGGTAAATAATAATAAATGTCGTGTGACTAGGGCCTCGCGTCGGGTATACCGTTCGCCGGGTGAAGACTTTCGATTTGACGCCACTTCGGCGACTTGCACGTCGATGGGGATGAAATGATGATGATTAGGACAACACGACACCCAGTCTCTGAGCGGAGAAAATCTCCAACCCAGCCGGGAATCGAACCCGGGCCCTTGGGGTTGACATTCTGTCGCGCTGACCACTCAGCTATCGGCGGCGGACAAAGTGTGGTTGTACACACCGATAACAGCTTTACCTGTATATCATAACCGTACACCGACAAGGTCAGTAACTTTTGCACCGCAAGTCGTTGGTATTTTTTTACTTAATGTATTATCTTTCATTACTGTGCCCTGGAATAACATTCTAAAGTCATTTCAAGCTTAGATGCACTATAATCGTTACACAGAAATGTGGAATAAGTTATTTAGAGGTATACTATCAAAATATTCAAAACATATGAACTCCATTACTCCTTCTGTCATTAGAAAATTTGTCACAGTTCGGAAATAAACACATTAATGTGCCCACCGCCTGTGTTAACCTCAACGTGTAATCGTTGCCGTATTGCGTAAACGTCGCGGTTTATCGGACATCCAAAGGCGCATGATCATTGGCGTTCGGGCCAAGGATGGAAGCATTTCAGAAACAGCTGAATGTGTAAACTGTTCATGTGCTGACAAAACGGCGCTGTTCAAAACTGGCGCCGAGGCTACTGCGCTGCACTACGGGCTATAAACGATAGCGGTGAACGACGGCTGCAGAGAGTATACGGGGGAATAGACGTGCAGCTGACCGCCTAGATGGACCAAGGGTCTAGCAATGGTGTCTCCTCAACGGCCGTTCAGCGACAGTTTATGCGTATGGACCTCCGTAACAGGCGCCTGGTTCATGCACCCTTGCCGGCTGCTGTTCATCGGTGACGAAGCCCGGAGTTTGCACACGAGTGCCACAACTGGACGTCTACCGGATGATAACAGGTGGCTTTTCCAGATGCATCACGTTTTAAGCTCCTTCGGACTGAAAGCAATCAGCCTGCAACAATCGTCGGAAGGGTCCAGACCAAAGGAGGGAGTGTTAGGATCTGGGGGATGTATCCGTGCCATTCCCTGGGTAATCTCGTCATTCTGGAAGTCACAGTGGATCAAGACAAATATGCATCTACCCTTGGGTACCATGTCCCTCTCTACATGCAGTTTGTTTTGCCTGGGCACGATGGTATCTACCAGCAAGACAGTACAACGTGTCACACAGTTCTTAGTATATGTTCGTAGTTTGAAGAGCACCAGAATTAGTGCACCGTACTCCTCTGGCCACCAGGCTCCCTGGATTTGAAACCAACTGAGAATCTGTGGGACCACTTCGGTTGGGCTGTTCGCGCCGTGGATCCTCAACTGAAAAATCTAGTGCAGTTGGTCACGACACTGAAGTCTCTGAACTGTGATTTGCAGAGTATCCATGTAGATGTAGATGTAGATGCAGATAAGTCGGCATGACACGGCATCCATGATGGTACCTTCCAGAATCTCCCCCTCCACCTGCATGTCCCGCTTCGGTCCGTGCTGCAGGATTTGATTATTCAGGCTTTAGACAGGTGCTCACATTAATGTGATTGGGAAGTGTATTACCGCTATCAAATACACTCCTGGAAATGGAAAAAAGAACACATTGACACCGGTGTGTCAGACCCACCATACTTGCTCCGGACACTGCGAGAGGGCTGTACAAGCAATGATCACACGCACGGCACAGCGGACACACCAGGAACCGCGGTGCTGGCCGTCGAATGGCGCTAGCTGCGCAGCATTAGTGCACCGCCGCCGTCAGTGTCAGCCAGTTTGCCGTGGCATACGGAGCTCCATCGCAGTCTTTAACACTGGTAGTATGCCGCGACAGCGTGGACGTGAACCGTATGTGCAGTTGACGGACTTTGAGCGAGGGCGTATAGTGGGCATGCGGGAGGCCGGTGGACGTACCGCCGAATTGCTCAATACGTGGGGCGTGAGGTCTCCACAGTACATCGATGTTGTCGCCAGTGGTCGGCGGAAGGTGCACGTGCCCGTCGACCTGGGACCGGACCACAGCGACGCACGGATGCACGCCAAGACCGTAGGATCCTACGCAGTGCCGTAGGGGACCGTACCGCCACTTCCCAGCAAATTAGGGACACTGTTGCTCCTGGGGTATCGGCGAGGACCATTCGCAACCGTCTCCATGAAGCTGGGCTACGGTCCCGCACACCGTTAGGCCGTCTTCCGCTCACGCCCCAACATCGTGCAGCCCGCCTCCAGTGGTGTCGCGACAGGCGTGAATGGAGGGACGAATGGAGACGTGTCGTCTTCAGCGATGAGAGTCGCTTCTGCCTTGGTGCCAATGATGGTCGTATGCGTGTTTGGCGCCGTGCAGGTGAGCGCCACAATCAGGACTGCATACGACCGAGGCACACAGGGCCAACACCCGGCATCATGGTGTGGGGAGCGATCTCCTACACTGGCCGTACACCACTGGTGATCGTCGAGGGGACACTGAATAGTGCACGGTACATCCAAACCGTCATCGAACCCATCGTTCTACCATTCCTAGACCGGCAAGGGAACTTGCTGTTCCAACAGGACAATGCACGTCCGCATGTATCCCGTGCCACCCAACGTGCTCTAGAACGTGTAAGTCAACTACCCTGGCCAGCAAGATCTCCGGATCTGTCCCCCATTGAGCATGTTTGGGACTGGATGAAGCGTCGTCTCACGCGGTCTGCACGTCCAGCACGAACGCTGGTCCAACTGAGGCGCCAGGTGGAAATGGCATGGCAAGCCGTTCCACAGGACTACATCCAGCATCTCTACGATCGTCTCCATGGGAGAATAGCAGCCTGCATTGCTGCGAAAGGTGGATATACACTGTACTAGTGCCGACATTGTGCATGCTCTGTTGCCTATGTGCCTGTGGTTCTGTCAGTGTGATCATGTGATGTATCTGACCCCAGGAATGTGTCAATAAAGTTTCCCCTTCCTGGGACAATGAATTCACGGTGTTCTTATTTCAATTTCCAGGAGTGTATATTACTAGCGTTTAAAAGGGCCTCTACCATTCAGAACTTAACCCTGATGTGGCACAGAGAAGGGCAGGTGGCGCAGAGAAGGGCGATGTGGCAGCCATGAGTGCTTTCCAGTACAGCACTAGTGCCTGCCGCATCGCGGTCGTGAAGTGGGGCCGAGGCATTTCCAGATAAGTTTCATAATCTGAAGATAATTTATGGATTTGTAATTTTAGCTTGACGATGTCCAGTATGGACAAACGGTAGTTACTGTTATTCTGAAGAAGATTGGGTTATCCCGACTGAAACCTAGGTAAATTCTAGGTAAACGGTGCAACTGAGTCTGATGATTATTAAAATTAAAATTAACTTATGAATTTAGTGGCTCACATTTCTAAATAGTTTTAAGATTTCTATTTATTATTCTGTTTAAGTTCGCAATGAAGTATAATATGCCTGTAGCTGCGGTAACAAGAGCGGAAGAAAGGGCACTGATAGCTTCCGAAAAAACTGTTATTACTTCCAAATAACAGTTGTTATCTAGTGGAGATCGTTTCCCGAAACTTGACAGCAGGTTAGTGCCCACCATAACTGGAACAAGTTCTCCAGCCAGCCTCTGCCGTAAGTGGTAGCTTCCGTAATACTCTCAACGATAACTAGTTTGAGCAGGGCTTGGCGCTGTTGATGCAAAACCATCCACTAAGAGGGGCCTTTCAATTATTAAATAAAAAGTAATGCAGAAAAGTATTAACTGGACATAGCACATGAATTTGATGAAGCAAGCTTAAAGGAGGTCGCAGATTACCCGTGTCGGATGCAAGGCAGTGTACCATCACACTCTTCGTGTCTATGTTGAACAGTCCACAAAAATATGGGTGCTTGTATAAAATCATAACGAACCCCTTTATTGCAAAGTTGCAAGTTCAGCCTTTAGTAAAGCTCATTTGAAAGTGTTAACAATTATGACAGCAATAATTTAGCTGCTAATGACTCACCATGGTCATCAGGAGGCCAACAGAGTGTTCGGGACGTGCAGAGATCAATCTTCTATGAGATGTATGAAGTACAGTTCATAAAATGGACATCGTCGACATTCAACAAATCTTAAAAACCAACTATTAACTTGCACCGTGAACATCGACTGAAAGATGGCGCGACCCAGCGATCACAAATGTTCACACCATCAAGATCGAAGACGAACTCCTTGGGAGTTACAAACCGTGAAGAACGTTCAGCTGAGTTCCAGTCTTAAAGAATGCATAAAGAGTCGTATTAGTGTAACAGGATGATGAGAAATGATGGAATGTGATGGTATGCAACCGAATGCGTAACAGGCTGGCTTGGAGCTAATAGGGAACTAGCTATGTTTTAAGACTTAGCTGAAGGTAGTGCGATAGTATGTTTTCTACGCACGGAAAAGACAAACATCCAGAGGCTGAATTTGTCCAGTAGCTCGATCTGGTATGAACTGGAATATCACACACTTTTGAAGAGGGATAGTTTGTTGTAAAGGAGTATGATTTTATACGCAGATTCCGAATCAAGCAAAAGAAAGTTCTTTGGACTAGCTATTGGCCAAAATCAGTTCTCATACCACAGTTGTAGTTCTCTTACGCCCGTTTTCACACTCTTGCTTGCTGTGACGTAAATTGCTGCTACCCTAGCGGGAGCATGCTCAGGAGAAAGAGTTGTAGGAGGCAGAGCACCTCCATCTCCTCGCAGCACAGTAAATAGCTTTCCAGCCAATTTACCATCCAGATTGACAGTCGGCATAATTGCATAAGAATGCATTGAGGTAATGATGTTAGCTGATCTCGATACAGTTCTCTTGGTACCTGTGATTTCCAGGGCGGAGTTGAAAACAAATTCTTTACTGAACAGTGGGGTAACTTAGTTTTTATCATCCACAAATTTCGGGCCGAATCCGCAGTCTGCTGTCCATCGTCAAGTTTTACGATTTATTTGAAATTTCTTTATCCAATTCTGTAGCACTACAGTTATGCAACCTCACTGCTTCGCTGTAATCTATGTCGCGAGCTATTTGATGTGTATAGCGTAGTATGTCACTACTATGTACATCCTGCAAACTGTATCAAGCTCTCATGAAACGCGCAAACACCAGTTTTTGTAATAAGTGGGCCTTGCTTTCACACGAATAACCATAGTTTTTCTTATGCACTACATGACCATTATGTGCGGACTTATTCGAAATCTGTGTTCATAATTTTCTTTTGAGGGGCTCCGGAACGCCCTATACTTGCAATGTTAAAATAACGCTTATAAATTACATCTTTCCTCACAAAGTATTTGAGGTAGGAAGTTGAACTTTTTACAGATTATTTATTGGAATATGGGCTACAACTTAACACAGGGATTTTACAAAATTTTAGTTCAGTTATTAAAGATGATTTTTTTTTCAATTGTAATGAAAATTCACAACATTTTTTTTTGGAATTTTTTATTTATATATTCAAAAATATACAGTTTTTTGGAAAAATGCTGTGTTAAATTATGCAGAAGGTACTGTGTAGCATTTACTGAAAGTTTGAAACAAATATGTTTGGAAGATCCTTAGAAAACATGTAATTAGTATGAGAAAATAAAAGTTTTGCGAATCGAGCGACAAAGATTGGATTAACTTTTTAGTG
Source organism: Schistocerca nitens (assembly GCF_023898315.1). NCBI lineage: Eukaryota > Metazoa > Arthropoda > Insecta > Orthoptera > Acrididae > Schistocerca > Schistocerca nitens. Next base: position 899,041,132 of record NC_064617.1, on the reverse strand, counting down.
CATTCCAGGTCCATAGGATGGATTATCTTCATCCTCTGCAAACTCCTCCTCCAGCTTCCTCTTGTTCCTCCTCCTGTTTACTGTTGCTTGTATTTCTAGACTCTTTACAGCCCTGTCTGCAGCCCGAAGGCGTTCCTTGTCTAAAGCAAGCATCGCTCGTACCATGTTAGAACCTATCTTCATTCCCATATTTCTAAATACCTTGCACCTTACAATGTTGCCATCATTGAAAGTCGCAACAGCATCATACACACCAAAGTCAAGTGTTTCTATTCCAACAAATACAGTCTTGGGGATTCTCGACCATATAACACTATTTACACTTTCATTGGGGTTTTGAGTTTTTCCGTGAATACACTTTTTCAACAGTTCAGGTGCTGCTAAGTCTCTGAAAATAGGTTTTATCACCTCCATTATTGCATGAGGCAGACTATGCTTATGAGTGTACACTTCACCAGTTAGCAATCCTTTGTTATATTTACACCAACTGTCTTCTTCTTTGGGACACAAGCTATGTTGGGGATTTTCATCGTCTTTATTGTTTACAGTAATAACACATACCTTTGGCTTTACAACATTTCTCCTTTTCTTAAAAGCCTTCAGAGGATTTCTAATAACTTTACTTTTACTCATTATTATACTTCAACAAAACAGAGACTCAAGAAACAGAATTAATTACGAATATTTTCGAGATAACGACAGAGTAAATAAACATGAAACAATCGACAATCACACCAGCAATATATATTGAACCATCACAGGTTAGCCACAACACATACTTTATCTCACATCACTAAAATGTACCTGATGAACACGGACGTTAATAATAACACCATTTGACAGCAGTTTAACAGCGCCACAGTGGGTCACGCCCATGTAGAACACATTTCAAAAAGAATTTAAAAATACTTGTAGTCTTCGGGATTGAATAAATTATATATCTATTAAAAGGTAATAGTCTGCAGATTCAGAAAACGCAAAAAAGTAAAAATTGATCTTTTCATGATTTTGAGCCTTTCCGGAGCCCCTTAATATGCTGCGGATCTTCCATGTATGTCATTATATTTAGTACCTGCTCGTTTCACTGGAAACGGCGTTTGTGGCTCCCTGTCCGACAAGGGTGGCGAACTACATAACCCAATATTAGTGTCAGTGTCACTTGTTAAGCACGTACACCTCATGTACATTGTCCACACCGTATACGACACCAGACATTCCATTGACTCATCTTGCAGGAACGCTAGTATTTGATCTCCCACTTCTTTGTAACTCTGCAAAATTCGTTAGGTTCCTTTCTGACGAAATGCCGACTTCGGCAACTGTTGCTGTAGATATGATGCAATGTTTGCTTTGTTTGTCTTTGTCATTTCTCTGCATTGTATCAAAACTACTAGCAGTGGAGCACTGGCATGAGTTACTCGTCGACTAAGCAGTTCAACTAGGCTCCGTAGCCTCAAGCTGTGCTCACCGTTGGATAGCTCCAGTGCAGCCCCCTGTTGCCATTAGCAGCTGATACTGTGGCAGCGTGCACAACTAGGTCGCCACTGAGTCAGACGTTCCCATTTTGGACCCAGCTGCGACCAGTCTCCTTCAGTTGCGGTCAGCAGTTAACAGGCTTCTGAAGAGCACGCGTTCTCAACGCTTTCGGTGTCTCTAGGCCTCGGCGTGTCGCTGGAGATCTCTTATAAACGACGCATGTCTCGCTAAATAACATATGAAGTATATGTTTGCTCACGAGCAACTGAGTTATAATAGCGTTCTCAAATATTGCTTTAATACACTTACGCTGTTGTAATATTTTTCTATTAGTGTTCATAAGTCGTTCATAAGGAACGCTAATAAACTCCTACTCCAGAAAGGCATGTATATGTGGTTCAATAAACTAATGAGTACCCATATTACAGGGTACTGGCACTGACAGATAACGTGGATTACTGGATAATGGAATGAGGATACCGTGTAGAAAAAAGTGCGAATATATCAACATGTTAAGGATAGTAACAATCGAGCTGCAGTAATCGATTACGAACAGTACTGAAAAGTGCTTAAAATGTCATTAGGAATGCCAGAAGCTTGGGGTTTGAAATAGAATAGCTAATTCTCAGGTTATTGTCAGTCCTGAACGGAAGTGTCTGGCTAGCAGCCCAAGGTCGAAGATGTAAAGTCATGCCGCAGTAAAATGTGTGTCTTAGTGATAAATCAGATATATGTACAATATTTAACAATCACTTTCGGAATAGATCAGGCAAACTAAGAAGCTTAGTTGCTACAAGGAACCATATAAAACTCTTAGAAAGAGGCTTTCTGGGGCTGCTGTGAGAAATCTATGTGAAATACGCCTCCGTGATACAGGCCAAAAACGAGACTGAGCCAATAATTAAATCGCTAAAGTCTATGGACTCTCATGGACGTCATTGGATATCTAGCACGATAGTAAACCAGTGTGCTGCATATGTTAGCACAGTACGAATCCATATTTGAAATTTTTGCTTAAGGAATGGTCAGTTTCCCGAACGATTGAAGTACTCAGTAATGAAACTGCCTTACAAAGAGGAGAAAGGTGTAACGTAGACAATTTTAGACTTACTTCTATTCCATTGGTATCTGCAAATTATTTTGAAAATGCTTTACATACAGGGATAATTGATCTTCTCAGTTGTCATAATTTGCTCTCAGACATACAGTTTGGTTTCAAAGTATGTTTGACAACTGAAAAAGCTATATTCGTTGTTCTCTGCAAGGCCCTGAGCGGATTAAATAAACAGTCCCGAGCACTAGTTGTCTTCTTTGATGTAACCAAGGCGTTTGATTGTGTTCATTACAAAATATTACTCCAGAAGTTGGACTATTATGGAATAAGAGAACTATCTAATAATCGATTCTCCTGACACTTTGAAAAACAGACAGCATAAGGTAATTCTACACAGAAATGAGAACAGCAATGAGGTGGCATCTGATTGGGACACGGTTAAGTCGTGGGAGCCTTAGAGATCAGTGCTGGAATCACTACGGTTTCTTATATTTGTGATAAGCCTTTTAATACGACAGGTGATTCTCAAACATTTCTGTTTGCTGATGACGCTAACTTGGTAGTGAAGGATGTTCAGTGCAACATAGGGCAGTTTAACAAACAGTGCAGATGTAGACAAAAGTTCATGGGTGGTAGAAAATAAAATGGTTCTAATAATCAAAATAAAATCCAGTTTTTCAGTTTCTAATACACAATTCGACTAAACTTGACAGTTACACATGTGATTCCTAGGCTTTCAGATAATAATCTGTCACAGAGAGCCAACGTTCACGAAATCTAAGGGAGTTCTTCCCATTCGTTTTGGCTCAGAAACTGAAAGTTCAAGAAATATGTGCTGTTAGTTCAAGAAGCTCTTGTGGACTTATGTTCACGAGACTGGAGGGTGTGACACTGGTCTCTCAGTATGTCATTCGTTGTTAACAGTACGAGATTATTACCACGAATTAGCAGCTTTCACTCAGTTAATACTAGGCAGAAATCCAGTCGGCATTTCATCACACCTCCTAAACTCCTGTGCAGGAAGGCATCCAGTATTCTGATGCATCCGTTTTCAATAAACTACCACAAGAATGAAAAATGTCGTAATCCTACGACTCTCAAGTTTAAAGTCAAGAATTTTTGTCAGGGCTCACGTCTTCTGTTCCTGGAAAAAGTTAAGGTATTATCTTAATTCACATAGTGGGTTACGCTTATACATACTTCCAGCTTACCGTCTGTATATCATTCGCATTCATTTAATTTTACCTATTATTAATTTTCTGATGCTGATTTCATGTACTGAATCGTGTCATGACCAAGGAGATTTTCTGGTCAGTTTGGTTCTACGGAACTAAGTATGTAAAATAAAAATTTATAAAATAAATATTAAATACAACATAAATGTAATTGGAAACGGCACATTTAATCATTGGGAATGTGCTCATAACATTTATTAAAACAGGGTGTCTGTCCTCTTTGTTTTTCGGCCTCTTTTTCCTGCAGTTTCAAATATACTAGTTTTAAAGCTTAGTTACCATCTTCTGCAACTGTAATGAAAGTCGTATTAAGACCAAACGCGTTCTCCTTACCCTAAAGCATCTCCAGTGTTCACTGTAACAATATATTTTTTTCTCTTACAGTTTTTTTCCCAGGATCCCAGGATAAGACCAAACGCGTTCTCCTTACCCTAAAGCATCTCCAGTGTTCACTGTAACAATATATTTTTTTCTCTTACAGTTTTTTTTCCCAGGATCACGAACTGTTCGCTTGCATCACTTACTACTAGAAACGATGAGAATTTGTTTGTACTGGTAAGTAAAGCATGCGAACAGTTCGTGATCCTGGCAAACAAAATTGTAGCAGAAAAAACCACATTGTTACAGTGGCTGCTGAAAATGCTTCAGAACAAAGGGAAACGCACTTCTTCTTAGTAAGTCTCTTGCAACTTCCATTACAGTTGCAAGAGACTGTAATTAATCTAAACAGCTTATAATTACTAAGTTCCTCGGAATAAAACTTCTCTCAACGAATCACTTCGGAATCAGAAGAAAAAGAACAGTCACATGGAACGCTTTCCGATTTATTCACGCACGATGTACAGCAGTGAGGAGCTGCAAATCAACAGACAAATTCAGTCTCTTTCAGATGCAAGCAAAATGTCTGATACTGCACCACATCGTCGCCTATTAACAAAGACGCCATCATACGGAATATCTCCACCAGTATATGACTGAATCGGATCTAGATTAGTGGTGAACATCTAGATCAGGTCACCCTGTTTACTGAGGAGTAATACTACCAAGGAAATGGTCCAATACAACATGTCGAAACCTACCCTAAAAGTTGCCCACAAGAAGAATATACCAAAAGAATGCACTGTCAAAATTTTAACTGAAATTATTTATTAAAAAATATGTTAAAGTTACTCATTTTATCGCCAAAAAACCGTCTATAACAGCGGTTTGTGCACACCTTCCTGCGTAGCGCGAGATTCGGCGAATAAGCAGACGAAGAAGTGACAACAGGATGTAGCACAAGGCTGCGCAAGTTCCAAAGTGCACATACGAGAATTTTAAGCACCTAAACCATACAAAAATGGTTCAAATTACAAGTTTTGAATAACTTGTAGTTTATATTGACAACTAAACTGTTGCAGATGTAACTCTTACACAATTGAAGAGCAGAGGAATGAAAATAAAGGCAGTGTATGACGTACTTTCATCAGTAGGGACTTTCACTTTTTAAATGTTGTCTAATAACACTTGCAGGACAGTTCCTACGACAAATTTTGAATAATGTGTATTTTGCTACTAATTGAATAGTTTCTTGTCCATTCCACGTGAATAGGACAAAAATGAGAGGTGTCTATTGGATGACGAAAACAAATATTTTCTTTACAGCAGGCACACCACAAAAAGTAAAAAAAAATTATTGCATTCAGGCCTTTCACAGTAATTACTAGATTCATTTAGAGAGAAGTGGAATGGAATAAGAAACTGTCGTGGGCACTGTTAGGCATATTTTGCTGCTTAACATGCATGCTTGATCAAATTCGTAAAATATGGTGATGCAAACGGGCAATGCAGAAATGACTGAAGTTTAGAAAAATATCTGAAATGACAAAAAGCTATCGTAAATCATATTGCCCGAAAATGTTCTGAAAAATGCTTTACGCTGTCGAAAAAGTTCTTTATTCAGGGGCCGAAACACTATTAGGTACAGCTACAATCTAAACTAGGTTAACAGTCTTTTCGTCCTCCTCCAAAAGACATAGGTATCGTTATTTCCGGACCAAGCGTCCAAGAAAAGAATTTTTTTACACCTGTTAAGAAGACGTTTCGGTTGTAGCACTGATAATTACTCTGTCCCACTTTCCCAGGTCTGCCTACGTCGATTACAACATTTTTGCAAGTAAAGTCTTCTTTTTTAAATTATTGTTCCTAATTTGTCTTGAGGTTCCTCGATATGTATACACTGATACTTATTACTGGCATTTTTTAAAACAAATGTGTCACAGCGTTCATCGACTGGGCAAGAGGGACTGACATTTTTCCGCTCGAAATGATACAATGCAGTTTACACGAAATCTAATTATCTTTGTACACAGCTTTTTAGGGGATAAAAAGCTTCGTTTTCACGTCAAAGCTACGAATTTCTCTATAATATTACTTATTAACAACATCTCCGCTACACTTAAGATAAAATTCATACTTATGCGACTTTCTTTTCCGTATATATTCCTGAATCTGTTTAACCAGGTTGAAAAATCCTGGAACTCAGTAATATCTCACTTGCAATTCAGATCGCCCAGGCTACTAGATTTCCTCCGTAACTATGCATTGACACTGACATTGAAGAGCAATTCTAAATGTTTCGAACAGTTTATCTTTCACACTTCTGCGAATTTCATTTTGATGTATATTTTCGATTTATACTATTCATGTTTACGAAACGAATGCCGGATTTGACAGTTACCTTCTGAGCAGTGACATGGAACTGGACGAACACGTAAAATCAGGTGTAGGGAAGACGAATGGGTGACTTAGATTTGGAAAAATCGAGTGCACCTGTAAAGGTAACTGCATAGAAGGTGATGGCGCAAACTGTTATGGAGTGTTGCCCCAGCGTTTGGAATTGTTATCGAATTACCACAGCAGCAGACGACGAAAGAATTCGTACACGTACTTTTAGAATCGTAGCAGATTAGTACAGCTCAAAATGAGGTGTAACAGATAGTCTTGGGTGACTTAAAGGGAAATATCTGTGAGAAAGGCGACATGTCTTCCCGGAAAATCGTGTTGAATAAATTTAGGGAACCGGTATCTGAAGAAGACTATACGGCTCTTTCTCTTCTAACACAGAATTCCTTGCGGGAGGGTGAAAGGGAACAGGGTAAGACGGACGTCTAAACAGATAATCATTTTTCCTTTGCTAACTATGTGAATATACTTGGACAGTCTTTCGTTAAATTGACAAGAACAGTAAAGTTCAGTGACTTTCACAGTATATATGACGATGACGTATTTGTAAACATTTGTCATGCGTCACTGTGTAAAAATGGAACCGTTGGAGGATCGATACATTGTCCGTCCATCTGTCTGTCTGTCTGTCTGTGTGTCTCCTTGTTCGTCCGACTGTTAAGAACACTTTTCGTGAGAAGGGGGTCGACATATTAAGTTCAGATTTACGCCATATGCTAAGGTCTATGAAAGGTTGGAAGTGTAAAAATTTTAAGCTCATAAGTCACTCCAATCAAATGTAACGGCCATTAATATCACATATTTTGATACTCGGAAACTCACTCATCCAAACCCATGGAGTGCTTCCTGCCGACCTAGAATCAGGAAATCGGGCAAGAAGCAAGGTTTCATAGTACAAGGAAAAAATCCAATAATTTTAATTTGTAATTATATAACACGAAAAAATATTTTTGTCATTTGTTATCCATCTGTTAACACCCTAGTTTCACTGGAATATGTTGACATAACAATTTCAAATTTATTTCAGATGCTAAGGTCTATGATCCTTTCATGGTGGAAAAATTTTTTGCTTATAAAAGTCAATGCAATTTATGTCACATATTTTGAAACTCTCAAACTCACTATTCAAACCTATAGGACAATCTCCGTTGAACTAGGATTATGAAATGTGGCAAGAGGTCATATAAAAATATACTTTTGCCATTTGAACAATCACTGCTTTCATCATCCGTCAAAAGCATAATAGACGAAATTTAATTCATGGAATATAAATGTTCGTTGTAGGCATGTTTTAATAAGTAAACAGGAAATAGTTTATTAAAGCTTCTCTCTTTCCATGTATAAACTGAAGGCAATTGATCACTTCTTTTTATATGTTTGGGCTAATCTGAGGAACTATTGCAGAGGTTCTGATACAGTCTCTGAATTCCAGGGGCCAATATCTTGCCAGTATCGATATCGACAACAGACTAAAGTCATTGAAATTCTCGATTCTCAGGATGGATGAATGATGTATACACATAATTATGTTTGTACGGAACTCTCAGTGCGCCATTCCTACTCGCACTTGGCCAATGTTTTCACGAAACAGCGAAATATCACTGATGTGGCCTAAGGAACATGAAATAATTACGTCGATGGAGAGAGTGAAGCCTGCCATACGAAAACTTGGCCTGAAAGCCAGTAATTGATTTTATTTTCGAATTCAGCACCCACGACTTAGCAATTGGTTTCATCTCTCTCTCTCTCTCTCTCTCTCTCTCTCTCTCTCAGACACACACACACACACACACACACACACACACACACACACACACACACACACACGCTAGAGCCGGCAGAGACATACAGAAGCGCGCTTGCGCACGACGACACAGTATTTTCAGACTTCACGTTGCTGCCGTTGTTGTGTGTAGCGCCTGCTTCTTATGCAGCTCTGTGCCACTCCCTAACTTCTCCAGCCAGACTGCCTCTGGCACCTCCCGTTCCCCTGATTACACACAGCACAGAACTACACGGCACAGCAGCTGTCATCAATCGGTACCTCACGACTCCACCAGTTGGGGACAGCTTTTCTGACGCAGGAAACCTGTCAACTCGGCAGGATTTTATGGTCACTTTGCTGCACCAATCACCTTACGTTAAAGCTGTGCGGAAAACTTCTTAATACTGAATCTCATACGGAGCCGGGACCTACCAATACTGGAACGGCAGTTACCACAGAATGAATCTTATAGTTGGTGGATCACACCCAGGAAGGAAGGTTGAAAACCTTAAAGCATAACTGCAAGAAGATGGGAAATGTCTTTGCGGGAAGATGAACTGTTGTTTGAACTTATCTATCCTAAGCGTTGGCAGTAAAGGATTGCGAACTATATCTAGTGGATGCATCATGTCTTCCAAAAATGCACAATGATCTCGACTTCGTAGTTAAAATACGGATTAATGTACCAAAAGCAATCTGTCAAGGAAGCAAAAGACATTTACAGCTTTGTATTCCAATACTCTGAAGTTAATTTCCCAATCTGAAGTCCAAAGAACAATCTGCTAACTTTTGAAGTGTGGAAATATCAAAGAAAGTCAAAAAGTAATTGGGCACAGAAAGTACGAAACGGAAAAGTACTAAAATGAAAATACCAGGATGGAAGCTTTTGAACTTACCAAAGAAGGGACATGTTAATGGCACATGTACTGCAGCATCCAGGAATCAAACAATGAAAGGAGCAGTAGAGGATAAAAATAGCAGGGCCAGACGATAACTAGAATGCGTAAAACAAATTAGAAAGGATACTGAGTGCAGTGGTTATGTAGAAATTTCCAACTATATGCTGATTTGTATTAAAAACTGCCTGATTTGGTGTAACTAAAAATTTTTATGGATTAATACGATTTCTTGACTGCCTTACTGTTGTAGTAGCGAGAACGTTTTGGTAACTTACTCCTGTCGTGGAGAATTTGAAATTTTGATACATGCTTCCAAATAGCTGAGACTCATTAAAACACAAAGGACAGCTAATTTCATAACTTGTCAAAAGCTTACAGGCATAGTTCCCTGGAAGAGAAAGAACGTATTTCAATTTATATCAAAACGAAATGGAAAACAAGGGATTTCCAAACGAATAAAGATGATAGTGCATAATGAGATAACTGACAGAGTAAGTATGCCACCTACTTTTAGGTGGTAAAAGGCAAGGCAGGAAAGGGTACAAGACATGTCACGTGGGAAATGGAACAGTTATCGGCTTAATTAATTGAAGTACATTGAAAGATGATTCTGCAGAGGTGTCTGACAAATATTGGCACTACCAGGGATGTTGATCGACTAGAAATGAGACGTTCTCAGGTCGATGAATTTTACGTTACTGTAGCTGCAATATTTATAATGTAAAAAAGGGAATCTATAATATGACTTTGTAGGAAGAAAGTGAGGGGGAGCGTGAAGTGAAATTGGAGACAAAATGAGTTACATACGCGGACAGAGGATGTAGAAATCAACCAAGGAAAGTTTTGCGGGACACTAACGACGAAGATAAACTGCGAAAGAAGTGCATCTCCGTGTATTCTACTGAGATGAAAATATTGTCTGTGTTCCTGAGTGTATCTTAGATTAATGCCAAATCAAAATATGCTTTAAGTATCTAGTTACTGTAAACACTTAGAGGAAGCTTTACATCGACATAGAAATGGATAATCTGCAATTCACATTCAAGTGCCTGGCAGAGGGTTCATCGAAACACCTTCACAATTCTCTATTACTCCAATCTCGTATAGCGCGCGGAAAGAACGAACACCTACATCTTTCCGTACGAGCTCTGATTTCCCTTATATTATCGTGGTGGTCGTTCCTCCCTATGAAGGTTGTTGCCAACAAAATATTTTGGCATTCGGAGGAGAAAGTTGGTGATTTGAATTTCGTTAGAAGATTCCGTCGCAACGAAAAACGCCTTTCTTTTAATTATTTCCAGCCCAAATCCTGTATCATTTCTGTGACTCTCTCTTCCTTATTTCGCGATAATACAAAACGTGTTGCCTTTCTTTGAACTTTTTCGATGTACTCCGTCAGTCCTATCTGGTAAGGATCCCACACCGCGCAGCAATATTCTAAAAGAGAACGGACAAGCGTAGTGTAGGCAGTCTCCTTAGTGGGTCTGTTACATTTTCTAAGTGTCCTGCCATTAAAACGCAGTCTATGGTTATGCTTCCCCACAACATTTTATATGTGGTCCTTCCAATTTAAGTTGTTCGTAATTGTAATACCTAGGTATTTGGTTGAATTTTCGGCTTTTAGATTAGAATTTTAACGAGTTCCTTGTAGCACTCATGTGGATGACCTCACACTTTTCGTTATTTAGGGTCAACTGCCACTTTTCACACCATTCACACATCTTTCCTAAATAGTTTTGCAGTTTGTTTTGATCTTCTGATGACTTTATTAGTCGATAAATGACAGCGTCATCTGCAAACAACCGAAGGCGGCTGCTCAGATTGTCTCCAAAATCGTTTATATAGATAAGGAACAGCAAAGGGCCTATAACTCTACCTTGGGGAACGCCAGAAATCACTTCTGTTTTACTAGATGACTTTCCGTCAGTTACTACGAACTGTGACCTCTCTGACAGGAAATCACAAATCCAGTCACAAAACTGAGACGATATTCCATAAGCACGCAATTTCACTACTAGCCGCCTGTGTGGTACAGTGTCAAAAGCCTTCCGGAAATTCAGAAATACGGAATCGATCTGAAATCCTTCGTCAATAGCACTCTTCATGTGATTAAAGAGCTAGTTGTGTTTCACAGGAACGATGTTTTCTAAACCCATGTTGACTGTGTGTCAATAGACCGTTTCCTTTGAGGTAATTCATAATGTTCGAACTAAATGTATGTTCCAAAATCCTGCTGCATATCGACTTCACTGATATGTGTTTGTAATTTAGTGGATTACTCCTACTGCCTATCTTGAATACTGGTGTGACGTATGCAACTTTCCAGTCTTTGGGTGCAGATCTATCGTCGAGCGAACGGTTGTATATGATTGTTAAGCATGGAGCTAATGCATCAGAATACTCCGAAAGGAACCTAATTGGTATACAGTCTGGACCAGAAGACTTGCTTTTATTAAGTGATTTAAGTTGCTTCACTACTCCAAGGACATTTACTTCTACGTTACTCATGTTGACAGCTGTTCTCGATTAGAATTCTGGAATATTTACTTCGTCTTCTTTTGGAAAGGCGTTTCGGGAAGCTGTGTTCAGTAACTCTGCTTTGGCAGCACTGTCTCCGATACTATCTCCATTGCTATCGCGCAGAGAAGGCATTGATTGTTTCTTGCCGCTAACGTACTTCAACTACGGCCAAAGTCTCTTTGGATTTTCTGCCAGGTTTCGAGACAAAGTTTCGTTATGGAAACTGTTATAGGCATATTGAATTGAAGTCCGAGCTAAATTTCGAGTTTCTGTAAAAGATCGCCAATCTTGTAGATTTTGCGTCTGTTTAAATTTGGCATGTTTGTTTCGTTGTTTCTACGACACTGTTCTAACCCGTTTTGTGTACAAAGGAGAATCAACTCCGTCGCTTGTTAATTTATTTGGTATAAATCTCTCAACTGCTGCCGATACCATTTCTTTGAATTTAAGCCACAAATGGTCTACACATATGTTATTAATTTGGAATGGGTGGGGATTGTCTCTTAGGAAGGCGTCAAGTGAATTTTTATCTGCTTTTTTGAATAGGTATATTTTTCGCTTATTTTTCGAGGATATGGGGATTACAATATTCAGTCTCGCTACGACAACTCTGTGTGTTCACTAAACCCTGAATGGGTTCTGATGCTCATATTAACTCAAGATTATTTGTTGCTAAGAGGTCAAGTGTGCTTTCATAACCGTTTACTATTCGCATGGGCTCATGAACTAACTGCTCGAAATAATTTTCAGAGACTGCGTTTAGCGCAATTTCGGGTGATATTTTATGCATACCTCCGGAATTAACCATGTATTTTCGCCGACATATCGAGGGTAAATTAGAGTCACCACCAACTATTATCATATGAGTCGGGTACGTGTTTGAAATCAAACTCAAGTTTTCTTTGAAACTTTCAGCAACTGTATCATCTGAATTGGGAGGTCGGTAAAAGGATCCAATTATTTTTTTATTCCGGTTGCCAACAATGACCTCTGCCCATACTAATTCACAGGAAGTATCTACTTCAATTTCACGACAAGATAAACTATTTTTGGCAGCAACAAACACGCCAGCCCGCATCTCGTGGCCGTGCGGTAGCGTTCTCGCTTCCCACGCCCGGGTTCCCGGGTTCGATTCCCGGCGGGGTCAGGGATTTTCTCTGCCTCGTGATGGCTGGGTGTTGTGTGCTGTCCTTAGGTTAGTTAGGTTTAAGTAGTTCTATGTTCTAGGGGACTGATGACCATAGATGTTAAGTCCCATAGTGCTCAGAGCCATTTGAACCAAACACGCCACCGCCAACCGTGTTTAGCCTTTGAAGCAGGTCATCTCATCTATAAGGTTCATCCCAAGTAATATTTTTTAGGTGCGAAATATTCAATGCAACTACAATCAAGAAAAGAAAATGGCACATTAAAACGGGTCGCGTGGAGTGGCGGCGCGGTTTGAGTTGCCATGTCACGGATTGCGCGGCTCCTCTCGCCGGAGCTTGTAGTCCACCCTCGGACATAGGAGTGTGTGTTGTTCTTAGCATAAGTTATTTAAGTAGATTGTAAGTCTAGGAAGCGACGACCTCAGCAGTTTGGTCCCTTAGAAATTCACACACACAATTGAACGGTCAGAAATCAGTATGGAAGGATTACAAAAGTAGTTGCGATTTCTTAGATTTGATGTAGGCATTTATAAAAGTGAAAACATATGATGAGTGTTGACATGCTGCACAGCATTTCAGCACACACACGAAAGGTCTTTCTCACACTTGGTTCATAGTAGCAATATTATGAGAAGGAAAGTTGCCACTCACCATACAGCTGAGATGCTGATTCGCAGGTAGGCACAACAGAAAGATTTTCACACTTACAACTTTCAGCCAATGGCCATAGTTTGGTTCCTAGTAGATCTCTCACACCAAATGCGCTATTAATGAGTCTCAGGAAAAAGACTGAATATTAAAATATGAGTGCTATAATAAAGACACATCAAGTAGTATCACAATGCATGGGGTACTGCCTCGATGTAGCATCATTTCTTTTAATTATTTTTTTCAATTTGTTAATTTCTAGCTAAATCGAGCTCCTTCACTGACCAACCGCTTATCAAGGGAAATTTCATGGCATGATGTCATTATTGCTTTATTGCAATGAATCGAGAAAACTGTAAAAGTATACGTCTTTGAAAATACTCAACTCACGCCAAGTGACTTTAATAGTGAAGTAATTGGAATATGGAGTGAACATTTGGTTACTCAATTCAATTGGTCACATTGTCAATATAGAATACTTCTTTTCCCTTTCAAAATATTTATGTTTCGAAAACATTTCTGCTAGATCACCATCTATCAGTTCCACATTGGCAGGTATGGAAGTACACATATTGTTAAGCGGATTTACTTTCGTAAGCGTGGTTTGCTTATAGGATGATCACGTCACATATCTGTGTAACTCACTATTTTCTTTATACTACCAAAATAATCTTTTGGATTGTCAGTTTTTAACCCACACAACCAATTATTGAAATGTCGCCAATTGCAGCTACCTGTGAGTTGTCTCAGACATCTGATTTCCGTAACTATTTTTTTCATAGAGAAATGTAGTTTTAATGAATTGACAGTAAATAAATTATTGGTTTACCAAAAATCAAGCAATAACAGGCGACGACCTGTCCTAGGCTACATTCATTTCTGTAGAGACTACCACTGCTAACATCCTCATTGTTCGATTTTAGAGCTACATATTTCAGTGACGTTCTCGATCATAAAATCACATCCAAGTGATTCAACAGAGGTAGTCTCCAATAAGAGAATAGAAATGAATAGGTCAAACAGTTAATAGCGAATTTAATGTCTGCACAAGAAGTGAATTTTGGGAACAGTGCCTTCACAACTAAGATAAAACGTGCAACGGATTCAGCTTCACTAATTACTTGCCTCATATATGACACCGAGGTGTGCATTGAGTTTTCTATTCCATTCACGTTTCCATAGGTGTTTGCATCTTCACCACAACCGTGAAGGCACCTTATAGTATGTGCAGGGAGTTACATAGAGTGCCAGTATAATCCGAATCACTTTCCCTCCAACATTCTCGCCCTCCAGCCCCCCCCCGCCCTCCACCCCACGCTCCATCATACTCCACTATTCGACTCTCAGAAATGATTACCCTCTGTAGGTGCTTCAATATCTACTTTTAGCGTCGCTATCATTACGTGAGCGAAAAAAAAAACAGAAAAATATAATAAACGCAATGGAGTAATCAAAAGTAGCTTCGGTAAAGAAATGACAAAATAATTAGAAATTAGATATCAAAACCACCTCTTCTGTATGAGACTGTACGTTGTATTATTACACAAAATGATGAACACTTAATAAACAACACTTCTTAAATGACTTAAATTTGGCGGACATAGTGAGACGCGAGAATAAAGAAGAAGAAATATTAAATGACGTACAAATGCATTAATCTAAGGAGCTCCAGCAATTAATTGGGCCGGCCAGAGTGGCCGAGCGGTTCTGGGCGCTACAGTCTGGAATGGCGCGACCTCTACGGTCTCAGGTTCGAATCCTGCCTCGGGCATAGATGTGTGTGATGTCCTTAGGTTGGTTAGATTTAAGTAGTTCTAAGTTCTAGGGGACTGATGACCTCAGAAGTTAAATTCCATAGTACTCAGAGCCATTTGAACCAATTAATTTTACTACCAAAGAGCAGACAAACACAAAAAGTGTTGTAACATAAATCCACAGGAAGTAGTGGTTTAGGATCATATCGTCGATGGATTGAACATTTTGAATAATCATAGAAAGGGAACACAATCAATACCTGCAGCGGATAATAGTGACTATTGCGTTTTCTGAAATGTAGTTGAAATGAGTTTTTGAAAGACGGAGTGAGGAGCTTTACCTGATGCACAGTGTCGATCTTATAGCACCTCCTACTGAGCCATTTCTATTAATCTCCCGCGTTGATTGAACAAACCCACCACGGAAAACGTAGCTCTTCGTTCTGTCTTACATGTCTCTGCCGCTACTCCAACTTGGTAAGTGTATCACAATGACTGTGTTGAACGAATGATCGCCCTATGGGGTGAATCGCACTTTCTTTTTTCGATGAACCACAGTAGTATCTCTGTTCACATGCGAAAGACAATTTCGATTCTACAAAACGCTTACCACCATGTAAAGTGGACTGTGTTAAGCAAGAGTGGAATGCTTGCTATCTTAAAAGTTTTCATAGCGTCTGTGGGTTAATAACGGATAAAACGCCTGTAAAACTTTCATGTTGTTTAGGAGAAGGCGAATAATATCACTCAAATATGCCTCAGTGCTGTTGTGAAGAATATGGATGTGTTCTAATTTAAACAGTAATCACAAAATTATGCTTCAATAATCCTTCATCAATCAACGTAGTTCATCATGTTACACTCATCTCCCAGCTAAAATGACTTAAAAATGAATTACACATATCGTATAGAAATCCATCAGTTAAGATATTTATACAAGTTTTGTTCGTGCTTGTTACCGGCATGTGTTATTATTCTCCTGTTTCTTAACGATAAAGCACAAATGGGTGCACCTATCATTGCCGATCACTTCAGTAAATCATACAGAAACTGCCCACCTGACAAACAAGAGCGGGGAATAACAAACAAAAAAGAAACTTAATTAAATTAGATCGAATGTCTCATTGACAAAATATATAAAGTAAAACATAAATGTTTACTCCGATTTCAGAATATTAGACAAACATTATGCCCATAATAAAAACAGTTAAACAAATGAAAGAGCCATTACCTATAGGCAATAACTACAAAATAAATTATTTCACAAGAAAAAATTTCGTGTTTATTGTCGTTTCAGTATTTTTATTTAGCAGATAACAGGTATAATTCTGTAACGCTGGAACGACAATTATTTTTCTACATTGAGATTACAAGTCTTCTTAGAAAATTTCAAAAGTGGTGACTCCTGGTTATTTACCGAGCTCGCAAACCACCTAGCCGAATCACTTCTCAGTTCGGGATACGTAGCAGTTGCACAGTGAAACATATTTTATTACGTTGTTCTAAGTGAACTCCGTTCTTGGCATGTTCTGTTCACGACACGCTAACAATTACGCTAGCTGCGTGCGCTTTAACACTCGTCCGTCAGAGCTCTGCTCATGTTATTTACTTTAGGAGAGCTGTATTGGTATCCCGTTACTCCGAAATAACAAAGTACATTTTCACGGTAACAATGAAAGCAAGAACTGACGCACTACAAGGTG
This sequence comes from Schistocerca nitens, assembly GCF_023898315.1. Classification (NCBI taxonomy): domain Eukaryota; kingdom Metazoa; phylum Arthropoda; class Insecta; order Orthoptera; family Acrididae; genus Schistocerca; species Schistocerca nitens. Next base: position 899,024,206 of record NC_064617.1, on the reverse strand, counting down.
CAGCTGTTATTTTTTACAATGTGACACAGGATAAAGGGATCAAGATCCTTTTACACGTACCATGTTAAATTTATGTAATATTTTCTCTTGGAGGTCTTTGTACCCTCAAAGAGGGAATGTTTAACATATTTTGTAAAAAGGTTTACACCTGCCACGCTAAATTTAAGTAATATTTTCTCTTGGAGGTTTTTGTACCCTCAAAGAGGGAATGTTTGAAATATTTTGTAAAAAGAATTGCAGTACACTGCTTATTATTCCGTAGAACGTAATTTTAATAGTTACAATAATCAAAACAAGGATTTCACCAACCTCTGTGGGTATTGATCTTTAATTTTTTGACACGTTCTGAAAAGGTTATGATATTGATATGGTGTGTAAAGATGGAAATTTTTTTAATAGCTTATTTGAAAATTCTCTTTGTAGGCTAAAAATACAAACTTGGGATAAACATGGGTGAAGCTTCAACAACAGGTAGGTAAAGTACTTGGGGCGTCAAAAAATGGTTGGTACTCTAGTTTTTATGTGTTTACAGAAACTATTTACTGAACAAACGAATAAAGATTATACTACAGGTACTTTCCGCTAACGTCGCGCTTTTGGCGTGGTTCAGGCAGCTTCCATATTTGCTTGGCAAACCATTCTTTGAGGGTATTTCGATGCCGCTGGTGGACAACTGCATGAAGTTCGTCATTAGTGGTGAACCTCTTATCTGTCATGGCCTCTTTCATTGCGACGAAGGAGCATAGTCACCATGAGCCAGATCTTGCGAATATGAAGGATGTGGAAGCACAGTAAACCGTGATTCACAAACGGTGACAGTGGTCTATCGACCGCCGTGTGGCCGCGAGTTGTCGTGTTCGAACAGCGCGCAACGGCCCCATTTTCCATGGCGGCTCTCTTTCTTCGTCGGCGGAGTTGGTGCAGTGAACTTCAGTACCGGTTACTGTTGAGCCAGTCCACCAACACTATCTGTTTCTGATCCCACAGCACGGTCGTTGTTAATTCTGAACAAATAGTCCCGGTCGTGACTTCTTTGGACAAGGGCTCTCACTATGTCCCACCTCATAGACTGGTGTTCCTCTTCTGAAGTATCGTGGAAGAACTATAACTCGACAACGCTGACCAGATGCTCAAATAACTCGGTAGGATCTGCACTGTGGTGTTGCCGCAAGTGTTGGCATATTTCCACACTCTTCTGTTTCTGCGCAGTAGTGAGGGAATGAGGCGCCCGTTATACACACAACTTATTCATCTTCCAATTGTCAACGATGATGGTGCGGAGGGTTCTCTGTGCTAAACTTTTGCCTTACCTAGTTCATAAAAGGTGATTCGCCTCTACCTCATTAGAAAGTCGTTGACACACTGAGCATTGTCTGGTTTGTCCGCAGTTGCTGGACGCCCATTGCTTTCGCGCTTTCCAACACAGTCTCTGCCGTATCTAGACTCTGATACCCAACGAGACACGGTTGTGTCACTTGGTGCTGTTTCCTCACACACGACTAGTAACCTCTTGGGGATGTCTTGTGGATGTCCTCCATAGAAACTACTCTGTCCATCGTTGTCCATGTTTGTCTGCTTCTTTGTTGTCTCATTGACGTCCACCAGCGTACTCACAATCCGAAAAATGCTGATGGAAAGAGCCATCTATGAGCAAGGAGCAACAACATCTCGTGGCGTTAGACAGTACTGTGGTCTATCTTCAAACATACATCGACACACATTTCGAACAGCTACTTCTCAGGAGTTATAGAGGGAGTGGGCAATGAATACCGAACGAACTAAAGAGTAGGAAGGATTTTTTGAGTCACTAGACCATTTCTTCATCAGCGTTTCGTTGTGAAGCTCTTGTCCTTTGGCTAGCTTGTCTCTCGAAATCCTACCATCATGAATCCTGCAGAACAGTCCAAAGTCCATAAGAGTATGAGGAGGCGGGGATCTTTTCTGAACAGCACATCTACATCTACATCTACATCTACATCTAAATCTACATCCATATTCCGCAAGCCACCTGACGGTGTGTGGCGGAGGGTACCGTGAGTACCTCTATCGGTTCTCCCTTCTATTCCAGTCTCGTATTGTTCGTGGAAAGAAGGATTGTCGGTATGCTTCCGTGTGGGCTATAATCTCTCTGATTTTATCCTCATGGTCTCTTCGCGAGATATACGTAGGAGGGAGCAATATACTGCTTGACTCTTCGGTGAAGGTATGTTCTCGAAACTTTAACAAAAGCCCATACCGAGCTACTGAGTGTCTCTCCTGCAGAGTCTTCCACTGGAGTTTATCTATCATGTCCGTAACACTATTGCGCTTACTAAATGATCCTGTAACGAAGCGCGCTGCTCTCCGTTGGATCTTCTCTATCTCTTCTATCAACCCTATCTGGTACGGATCCCACACTGCTGAGCAGTATTCAAGCAGTGGGCGAACAAGCGTACTGTAACCTACTTCCTTTGTTTTCAGATTGCATTTCCTTAGGATTCTTTCAATGAATCTCAGTCTGGCATCTGCTTCACCGACGATCAACTTTATATGATCATTCCATTTTAAATCACTCCTAATGCGTACTCCCAGATCATTTATGGAATTAACTGCTTCCAGTTGCTGACCTGCTATTTTGTAACTAAATGATAAGGGATCTATCTTTCTATGTATTCGCAGCACATTACACTTGTCTACATTGAGATTGAATTGCCATTCCCTACACCATGCGTCAATTCGCTGCAGATCCTCCTGCATTTCAGTACAATTTTCCATTGTTACAACCCCTCGATACACCACAGCATCATCTGCAAAAAGCCTCAGTGAACTTCCGATGTCATCCACAAGGTCATTTATGTATATCGTGAATAGCAACGGTCCTATGACACTCCCCTGCGGCACACCTGAAATCACTCTTACTTCGGAAGACTTCTTTCCATTGAGAATGACATGCTGTGTTCTGTTATCTAGGAACTCTTCAATCCAATCACACAATTGGTATGATAGTCCATATGCTCTTACTTTGTTCATTAAACGACTGTGGGGAACTGTATCGAACGCCTTGCGGAAGTCAAGAAACACGGCATCCACCTGTGAACCCGTGTCTATGGCCCTCTGAGTCTCGTGGACGAATAGCGCGAGCTGGGTTTCACACGACCGTCTTTTTCGAAACCAATGCTGATTCCTACAGAGTAGATTTCTAGTCTCCAGAAAAGTCATTATACTCGAACATAATACGTGTTACAAAATTCTACAACTGATCGACGTTAGAGATATAGGTCTATAGTTCTGCACGTTGCAAGGCATCCAGATATGCACAATGATGTACATGACTGAGAGTTTGATGGCCAGCGCAAGTGTCAGAACTCAGAAGAGCGTTCCTGGAGTCACTCTGTAGCAATTCCGGACGTGTGGGGTGTCGCATTGTCCTGCTGGAATTGTCCAAGTCCGTTGGAATGCATAATGGATACGAATGGATGTAGGCGATCTGACAGGATTCTTACGTACGTGTCACGGGTCAGAGTCGTATCTAGACGTATCAGAGGTCCCATATCACTCCACCTTCGTACACCCACACCGTTACAGAGCCTCCACCAGCTTTAACAGTCCCCTGCTGACGTGCAGGTTCCATAGATTCATGATGTTGTCTCCATGTCCATACGGATCCATCCGCTCGATACAGTTTGAAACGAGACTCGTCCGACCAGGCAACATGTTTTCAGTCATCAGCAGTCAAATGACGAGGTGACAGTCCTAGGCTTAGCGTGAAGCTTAGTATGGTGCAGTCATCAAGGGTACACTAGTGGGCCTTCAACTCCGAAAGCTCATATTGATGATATTTCGTTGAATGGATAGCACGCTGAGACTTGTTGATCGCCCAGCACTGAAATCTGCAGCAATTTGAGGAAGGATGCACTTCTGTCACGCTGAACGATTCTTCTCAGTCGTCATTGGTCCCGTTCTTACAGGATCCTTATCCGGCCACAGCGATTACAGAGATGTGATGTTTTACCGGTACACTCGTGAGATGGTCTTACAGGAAAATCCCCACTTCATTCCTATCTCACAGATGCTGTGTCCCATCGCTCGTGTGCCGACTATACCAGCACGTTCAAACTCACTCAAACCTTGATAACATGCCATTGTAGAAGCGGCAACCGATCTAACAATTGCGCCAGACACTTATTTTCTTATATAGGCGTTGCCGACCGTAGCGCCGTAATCAGCCTGTTTACATATCTCTGTATTTGAATACGAATGCCTCAGTGTATGTAAGGCACTGCTGTGACATTCCGCCAAAACATCGAAAATCTTGACATAAAACGTCCTTAGAATCCACTGTTACTACATTATTTTCTTCTTGTGTAACTTTGGAGAAATGTGACTTATGTCGTTATTCGAGTGCTTGCTTCAGTCGTCTTAATGCCATGATCTGGAGTACTTGAACTATCTTGTCCTAGCTAGTTAATTCTGTGAGCGTTCTCAACGAGGCGATGTATGCTGCAATGTTGCAGCACGAGATCACAGCTTCTCCGCAACAATATTTATACGACTTAGGTCCCAGCCACTGAAGGACCACTGCCAGAATAATACGAAGGGTCAGTTTTATACGCTGCAAGGTTCTAGTGGTTATAGAAATGAATTCAGAGGTACGTGTAGCAGTTAATGACTTCACGTGAGTGGCTGGACCCTCTTTTTGAGTCTAGTGACCGCGCATTACATTCATAGTGGGTTTTTCAAAGCATTGCATTTTTCATTTGGCTTGAAACTTTTGCCTCAGATGTGGACATATTTTCTTTTCACAAATTGTTTGTATGAGTCTTTTAATTGAAAATCCGTAACGTATGCTTCAGGTAAATTGCTATGATTAGAGCAAAGTATCTGAAACATCAGAATGGTAATTCTATGCTCACTAAATACGAGACGTATGTACTCACCAAACCGGCAGCGGTGTGCTCAGCACACAGCCCTCCGCTATTCTGCGGCCTCTGCAGAGCCACTTGCTTTCTCAGGCACCTGTAAGCACAAGAAGCAGTACATAATGAACGACGTTCCTGCATTCGTGGTTCTGTACAAGGTAAATTTACCTACTGAACGTCTGCTCTAGAACGTAAGTACGCTGGTCAGGCAGGGCTATACGGCCGCCTCTGTGCTATTTTAGTGAATACGTTTATGTAACGTGTAGCTGACGTATGCAACATTTCCGAAATTTACGGGGTGAAAGTTATACAAAAGGTAGAGCGTCCTGAACTGAATATTTTTAACTACGAAATTAATGGTTTCAGAAGTTGCGACATCTTAACTAAACAGTGCCTGGTAGGCACCTGTTTTGATACTGCTCAAATTTCATAACGAAAACTTGACTGCCTCATCGACATTGGATGCGCAACCTCGAGACATAATAATCGTGATTGGTCCACAATGGAGTTTATCAATATTTACGTTTCTATAGTTGTGGATATAAAAGAAAGGTTCAGAGTGGAATAAAAATTCAAGGATATCAATGATACGATTCGGTGATGAGTGAAAGTGAAGAAGAATTACATGATCTGCTGAATGGAATGAACAATCCAATTAGTACCGGATATGGCCTGAGAGTAAATCGTTGAAAGACGAAAGCAATGAGAAGTAGCAGAAATGAGAACAGAGAGAAACTTAACATCAAGATTGATGGTTACGAAGTAGATGAAGTTAAAGGCAGTCGAATAACCAATGACGGACGAAGCAAAGAGAACATCGAAAGCAGAGAGGCAATGTCAAAAAGGGCATTCCTGGCCAAGAGAAGTGTTCTAGTATCAAACATAGGCCTTAATTTGAGGAAGAAATTTCTGAGAATGTACGTCTGGAGTACGGCATGTATGATAGTGAAACATGGACTGTGGGAAAACTGAAGCAGAAGAGAACAGAATCATCTGAGATGTGATGCAACAGACGAATGTTGAAAAGTAGGTGGACTGATAAGGTAAGGAATGAGGAGGTTTCGCAAAGAATTGGAGAGCAAAGAACATGTGGAAAACACTGATAAGACAAAGGACAGGGTAATAGGACATCTGTTAAGATATCAGGGAATGACTTCCATGGTACTATAGGGAGCTGAAGAGGGCAAAACTGTAAAAGAAGACAGAGATTGGAGTACGTCCATCAAATAATTGAAGACGTTAGTTGCAAGTGCTACTCCGAGATGATGATGTTGTCACATAAGAGGAATTTGTGGCGAGGTGCATCTATCCAGTCAGAAGACTGATGACAAAAAAAGAAAAAAAAAGTGTTGCCGAAGATGGATCGAACATTATTCGTTACATAGACTTTTAGCAATGTAGTTAATATAGTACAAGTATAATCCAAATTGGAAAACATTTCTCAACACAGTCAGTTACTAGGAACTGGGTGGTTCAAACCGTTGTATGCTGGTCAAGGTTCTCTCAAAGAATTATTCGTATAATAAAGTCTTAGTTCATGATATTGAATGATGTACGTGAGGAGTCATCTTAACAACCCACACATCCCGTCAGTAAACTACAAATTTAGATAAATGCAGTTGGGAAATTTTCTGGTGCAATGACAATTATACTCGTATTATAAACAGCATGTGAGTGCAATGAAATGAAATAATTTTTAACCCAGAGCTACGTTCTGTCTTGAGTAGTCGAACACAGTACTGTTGTCCCGAACTGTCACAATAGTCACATCTGGGGTAATGAGTATCTTTGAACTACACTTGTTCCAAGTTACAAGGAAGGTTTCTCTAGAATCTTGCATGTTTGAATTGTACTGAAGCATGTAATGGGATCTTTGTGGACGTTATCTCACATCTCTTGCAGCGTAGGTCCATTTATAACATAGTTATCGATATTACCTATAGTGATCTTATATAAATTATTTTTCTATTTTTACCTAATGCGACTTCTGTATAACTATGAATTTTGATGTAACATTGATGTAAATGTTTTGTTCTTTATTTCTGATAATTAATAATACAATATAATTTCTAAAGTAATGTGCTGCAAAAGAATGTGAAAACTAAAAAATTAAGTGCAATACTGGTTCATGTATAGGGAAAGTAGGCTTGTAATAATGTAAAATTTGGAGGGAAGTCCTTCCGCAACGGAACTGGTAGGCGGGAATAGAAAAGGTTGATCTGGCGGTTGAAATGCAAGGCTCCTGTGTGACATGAGTCAGTCGGTGGCTAGTAGGCAATTGGTGAGCATCTTTGATCTGAAACAGGCGAGAAGAACTTCAAGATTATACACTCCTGGAAATGGAAAAAAGAACACATTGACACCGGTGTGTCAGACCCACCATACTTGCTCCGGACACTGCGAGAGGGCTGTACAAGCAATGATCACACCCACGGCACAGCGGACACACCAGGAACCGCGGTGTTGGCCGTCGAATGGCGCTAGCTGCGCAGCATTTGTGCACCGCCGCCGTCAGTGTCAGCCAGTTTGCCGTGGCATACGGAGCTCCATCGCAGTCTTTAACTCTGGTAGCATGCCGCGACAGCGTGGACGTGAACCGTATGTGCAGTTGACGGACTTTGAGCGAGGGCGTATAGTGGGCATGCGGGAGGCCGGGTGGACGTACCGCCGAATTGCTCAACACGTGGGGCGTGAGGTCTCCACAGTACATTGATGTTGTCGCCAGTGGTCGGCGGAAGGTGCACGTGCCCGTCGACCTGGGACCGGACCGCAGCGACGCACGGATGCACGCCAAGACCGTAGGATCCTACGCATTGCCGTAAGGGACCGCACCGCCACTTCCCAGCAAATTAGGGACACTGTTGCTCCTGGGGTATCGGCGAGGACCATTCGCAACCGTCTCCATGAAGCTGGGCTACGGTCCCGCACACTGTTAGGCCGTCTTCCGCTCACGCCCCAACATCGTGCAGCCCGCCTCCAGTGGTGTCGCGACAGGCGTGAATGGAGGGACGAATGGAGACGTGTCGTCTTCAGCGATGAGAGTCGCTTCTGCCTTGGTGCCAATGATGGTCGTACGGGTGTTTGGCGCCGTGCAGGTGAGCGCCACAATCAGGACTGCATACGACCGAGGCACACAGGGCCAACACCCGGCATCATGGTGTGGGGAGCGATCTCCTACACTGGCCGTACACCACTGGTGATCGTCGAGGGGACACTGAATAGTGCACGGTACATCCAAACCGTCATCGAACCCATCGTTCTACCATTCCTAGACCGGCAAGGGAACTTGCTGTTCCAACAGGCCAATGCACGTCCGCATGTATCCCGTGCCACCCAACGTGCTCTAGAAGGTGTAAGTCAACTACCCTGGCCAGCAAGATCTCCGGATCTGTCCCCCATTGAGCATGTTTGGGACTGGATGAAGCGTCGTCTCACGCGGTCTGCACGTCCAGCACGAACGCTGGTCCAATTGAGGCGCCAGGTGGAAATGGCATGGCAAGCCGTTCCACGGGACTACATCCAGCATCTCTACGATCGTCTCCATGGGAGAATAGCAGCCTGCATTGCTGCGAAAGGTGGATATACACTGTACTAGTGCCGACATTGTGCATGCTCTGTTGCCTGTGTCTATGTGCCTGTGGTTCTGTCAGTGTGATCATGTGATGTATCTGACCCCAGGAATGTGTCAATAAAGTTTCCCCTTCCTGGGACAATGAATTCACGGTGTTCTTATTTCAAATTTCCAGGAGTGTATACTGTAACCTCGGAAGCGGTAGTAATGCGGCATATTATTCATGTCATACTTTAGTTAGCTCTGTACTACGAAAATCCAACGCTAAGGAGAGAGTTTTCAGGACTCGTCGTACAGGAAGAGCATGGATACTTTGGCCACCCTTTTTCCAGTAGCACGGAGGATCGATGCAGCCACCATTTTCATCTCACATTATCAACTGAGTACTGTATAATTGCATGTACCAGTTACATGGCTTCGTTTTCAATAATAATTTTTTGTTCTGTGAACTATGTGTTGAGCCAACCTATTTGATACTAGACAGGGTCCTTTCCAGAGTGCAACGATGAATCCAAGTATCCTGTTTTTCTGAACTAAAAAGCAATTATTTTCTTTAACAGAAGTTAACAGACTTTTTGGAGTTGTGAATTACACAGTTATTTAGTGAGCACAAGTTTTGAAATACTCCACGTGGTTTCTGAATGGACAGTTAAAGTACTCAGTTCAAAGATTCTTTTAATTGAAATAATAGTGTTTACAGTTCATGTGTTGTGTACTTAACAGTGTTTACGATTTCGTGTTGTGACTAAAGTGTTCAGACACGATTATCTACCGATAAATTAGTTTCTGGGTTCCCTTGCCGATTGCTCAGCCGAATTTAGCAGCTGGCTACATTTATTCAATGTATGCTAGATCCCGGTGCCACATATTCAACTAAGTAATACAAGGTAGTAAGCATTCCTTGAAAATGCAGGTGATAATCAGTACAAAATGTACTATTAATTCATAATATTTCAATAATGATAATTTCCTATAAATAAAATGACAAAAACCTCTTTTCTACGTCAATAGAGCACCACCATTAGTAATCATCATCTTCCTACTGTGATTTACAGATAGTAACTGTTATTGGGAACCAGTTGTTGCGTAAACACATTAATACTTCCAGTTGTTGCCTAAACACATTAATACATCTCCAAGGTAGTTCTGGTCGATTCACTAGAACCTTATTTGATAAACTGTGCCACTGTCTTATATCTTATCAGCAAAACAGAAATTCAGTATCAAGTAAAGTCAACCCACATAGTTAACTGTCTGTATGAGTCATGCTAATACTGAATACAACTTTGCCTGTTAGGCTGGCGGCCATTTTTTTTATCTAATAACAATTTACTTGATTACTATTAGAACATGTGTGCGACTCTCTTTCATCTTGTTATTACCTCCTTTCAATAGAAATCTTTAGGGGAAGAAAATTAGTCCGACACCTTTCATTACACACAGTCATGGTCACAAAATAAAAATCCTTTCACATGGGTTACATTGTCGGCACACTACTAATGTAACAACAGGCAGTAGTGTTAAACATTGAACCCTTCCCTATTTGGTCCTGCCTGATATAACAAGTTACGTGGAAGCTGTAGATAACAAATATGTTTCTCACTGAGGTATTTGCCATCGGAGATGACACTTATTACGGTTAGACCAACTAGAGTGTGTCCCAAAAACTAATTTACTTTTTAAGTCATGAATCTTTCGACTCATATGCTGCTGTCTCCCATCTTTTCCTACCTGCACTAATTTTTTCATCTCTGCATAACCACTACAAACATCACGTGTAATGTACACTGCTGGCCACCGTAAATGCAACATCCTGAAGGAAGCATCCGAATCAAGTGAAATTTACACCATGGGTTTGCAGCGATGATATATGCAGCTGATTAGAATTTCAGCGCAGACGCACATCACGCGCGCCTGTGGCGCCATCTCATAGCCCCATTTAAGGCTTGGCGATTTCGACGAGTGTACGTTCGGCACGTGTGTTTACCTTGTGGTTGTTTCACAAGACGATTAGTTATGCCTCGTAGACAACAGCGAACATCTTTTGATCAAGCATCCGAGTTCGACAGAGGAAGGATAGTGGCTTACCGAGATTGTGGATTATCATACAGAGAAATCGCTAGTCGTGTTGGACGAAACCAAACAACTGTAATGCGGATATGTGACCGTTGGATGCAGGAGGGTACGACGGACCGACGTGGTCGATCGCATTCACCTCGGTGCACCACTGCACGTGCTGATAGGCAAATTGTGCGCATGGCAGTGACGGATCGCTCAGTGACATCCCGAACCATAGCACAGTACATTGCGTCTGTAACGCATCATCCAGTGTCTGCGCGTACCATTCGACGCCTTTTACAGCAGAGTGGTCTGTCCGCAAGACGTCCATTGCTTCGTCTACCATTGACGCAGAACCACAGACGTCTCCGTCGCCAAGGGTGTGATGACAGACGGATGTGGACGGCAGAATGGAATGACGTTGTCTTTACTGAGGAGGCACGCTTCTATCTGCAGCACCACGATGGTCGGATTCGAGTGTGGAGACACCGTGGAGAGAGGATGCTGGACAGCTGCATTATGCACCGCCACACTGGTCTTGCACCGGGTATTATGGTATGGGGCGGTATTGGATATTACTCTCGCACGCCTCTAGTACGCATTGCCGGTACTTTAAATAGCCGGCGCTACATATCCGAGGTGCTGGAGCCAGTTGTCCTTCCTTAGCTTCAGGGCTCGGCCACAGCCATATTTCAACAGGATAATGCGCGACCACACGTGGCACGCATTGTCCAAAGGTTCTTCGTCAATAACCAGATTGAATTGCCTCCCTGGCCGGCTCGCTCTCCGGATCTTTCACCTAAAGAAAACATGTGGTCCATGGTTGCTCAACGAGTGACCCAGATTACATCCCCAGCTGCCACACCAGATGATCTTTGGCAACGTGTGGAAGCTGCTTGGGCTGCTGTACCCCAGGAACACATCCAACGTCTCTTTGACTCAATGCCGAGACGTGTGGCAGCTGTGATCTCCAACAATGGCGGCTACTCTGGCTACTGATTCTTGCAGGAACCACATGTCGCAGACGTCTGTAAACGTAATCATTTGATACTTGGTTAACATGTTATCTACAAAATAAATCTTATTGTGCTACCTCTTGTCTTTCTTGGTGTTGCATTTACGGTGGCCAGCAGTGTATTTTCCATGTTCTAGTCTTCATCTGCCTCTCGTATTTTTCACCTCTAGTGTTCCTTCCAGCGGTAACTTACTCTTCCTGAATGTAGTTAAGGGTCTTCCTAAGGGGTTTCCTTAATTTCTGATGTCACTTGCCTTTTATATGTCTTCGTTTTGTGTTACTCTCAAATAATTTCTCGGCATTTTCGAAACGATCGTATTTGAAATTCTTCCAGTTTCTTCTTTTGGGGAATCCCTACTGTGAACGTTGCACTTCCATACAATGCTGTGTTTCAGAGGTACTCTTTAGTGTTACCCATACCAATTTCTTAACTCTGTGAACTTTTTTATATAGAAGAAAGCTCTATCGCCTGTGGCAGTCTACTTCTACTATCTTACTGTGTATGGCCATTCTTTTTACTCTTTTCCCTATACAGGGGAATTTTTCCAGTTTTTGTTTTACCACGTTCTCGTAATCTGATGTTCAGCAGTTACTGATTCTTTTTTATTCTGCATCACCCTGCCTTTACACTGTTTACTTTTTAGCGGTATTCAGTACTAATATCAGTAGATTCCATGCAAAATGATACGGAAGTGTTTCTTATATCCGGCCATGAAGACTATGTTCTTCATTCGTAGAGGGAGCCAGATGTTTTCTGATCGGTGATACTGGAACATGTGGAACGTGGGGAAACTGAAAATCTTATGAGCTGTAATGAAACTTATGGTAGTAAGAGTACTGCAGAGTGGAAGTTGCTTTTGTGTCCTGGAGTTAACCTGTGTCTGTATGATACGGAAGTGTTTCTTATATCCGGCCATGAAGACTATGTTCTTCATTCGTAGAGGGAGCCAGATGTTTCCTGATCGGTGATACTGGAACATGTGGAACGTGGAGAAACTGAAAATCTTATGAGCTGTAATGAAACTTATGGTAGTAAGAGTACTGCAGAGTGGAAGTTGCTTTTGTGTCCTGGAGTTAACCTGTGTCTGTATGATACGGAAGTGTTTCTTATATCCGGCCATGAAGACTATGTTCTTCATTCGTAGAGGGAGCCAGATGTTTTCTGATCGGTGATACTGGAACATGCGGAACGTGGGGAAACTGAAAATCTTATGAGCTGTAATGAAACTTATGGTAGTAAGAGTACTGCAGAGTGGAAGTTGCTTTTGTGTCCTGGAGTTAACCTGTGTCTGCATGCGGTCGACATTTTAACCTGGATTCGACAGTGCTAGTAGTAGAGGGTGGCGCGTCACATACTGTAACACTCCTAACACCATTTCTACCATTATAATAATTCTTTTTTCTTCGTCACTAGTTTCTCATTACATGTCATTCTAATTAAACGGAAATATGTTAATTCAGCTCTAAACTTAAAATTTATTGCTATATGGTGAAAAGGAGTTAAACGTTTTTGAAAAGTTTATTGATCACACAACAAAATTTGAAATAATTTTTTTTGATTGACCATAATCTCAAGTTTTCTCGAAGATGATATATTTATTGTGCGCGTCCCGAAAAAGCTATCACGTAGGTGACTAGATAAAAGTATTTCAGATTATGATGTTACTTGTTTGTAATACTATATGGCAACGAGATATTCAGGTCCAATTTTAACAGCTTCGACGTCAGTTCCTTTGAGATGTTTAAGAGAGTGTGTCTGTTTTTCGTACTTTTTCCTAAGAGGGTTAAGAGTTCGGAAATATCCATTAGACATCGTGTGTTTAACAACTGCCAGATATAACGTGTCCTGCCCCCTTATTAGGTTCGTGCACCAATCTAGCATTTTTTCACCTAACTGTACATAGCTGAGTTGACCGAAATTTAACGTAATCATTTGAGAGTAATAAACTACTAAAGTTTTAGTATAATCACAAATGGTATACTAAGTATATATAAATCCAACTTGAAAAATACCTGTAAAACTAAAATTCAGATTATATATCACTAATAGAACATCGTTCTCTCTCTCCCTCTCTTATTTCCCAGCGACCTATGTCAGGTATTTATCCCAACATTGGAGCAAGTAGTGAAAGGCATGAGAACACTAGTATCTGTTATTTTCGGTATTTTCTATGCCACTGAGATTCCTGCCACATTACTGTGCCTGGAGGTGCTACGCATATATTACTTCTTTCCCGTGTTTTTATAGACTAGTGACAAAAGTTCACGGTTCAAAGTGCCCCCACATATTCTACACCCGTTTGCTCGCCACCCGTTTGCAACCTCAACCCCATTCCACCCCTATGGGCCAATCTTCGTCGGAACTGTCACCAGTAAGCCTAGGAGCTACCAAATTGTTGATCTGGCACAAATTCCAGTTATTTTTGACAAATTTTACTTCTAACCTTCCATCGGTAATGTTCCCAAACTATCTTAATGCCATAGAAAACTAGGGTTCTGGCAGTAATATTAGTCATTTTCATCTCACTTCGTCACACTCTCATCGGTGAATTAGGTGTGTTACCCAGCAGTATTTTTTCGCTACATAAGTCATGTGTGTATCACATTTGGTTCACATTTCTTCACGCGTTGGAGACATTTGACGGAACACCAGACACACACACACACACACACATGCACTCACAGGCATACTTATTTTTTTTTGTATAGTATTTATGTTAGGCTAGCACAGTCTGACAGCCATTAATAACAAATGAGTGATGAAATCAACTGTTTGATAGTACAGTACAAAATTTTCTGCTTGTTCAGGACAATTGCACAGATGTATATAGATTCGGTTGTAGTAGTAGGAGTTATTTAGATATGGAGGACAGCTAAAGATGAATTTTATTTTAAATAGGTTCTCCTAGGAGCTCAAGCCGCACAGTCCACTTGCGGTTGATCATTCTGGTCTAATAACCGTTGGCTCTAGTAGAAGCACGCTCTGAATTTCCGAACCGCTTTCATTCAGCCCCGTCAACCGTGCAGAATCAGAGAGGCGCGTCTTTTTCTCCTATGGCTGTTTCCTGTAGCAGTACGCGTTTCCAATCACCGTCTCTCGTCTGCCCGGAAACTAGCAGCAGTAAACATGAACACTCTCTCTTGCCGTCTTGTTGAAGTCTGGCTTCCTTTCATGCTGTGTCATTCTGTTTACCTAGAGAGGTAGTACAGCCAGATTAGTTCATTCATATAGAAACAGAAGCAAAGAGATTGCGATGAACCGAGATAGAAAATAGTCTAAAGGGAAAGAGCAAAACAGTCGGCTATTTTAGAGAGGTACTAACCAATTTAAGCGTGTCACACTACAGCTCTAGCTCTGCTCCCAAAGTCTGATGGAGTAGTAACTGAGTTTATAGTCAATGACCTGCACTGCTACGCCTCATTGCCCCCATTGGAAAACCTATCGGAATCAAGTTATCTTCACGCTTCGTGCTGCAATAAACGGATCGAAGCTAGTTCGTCAGAATGTGTGGCCGATTTGGGCATTCACCTTCCTAGCCAATTAGGTGAAATACCGTTGTTCAGTGTACAGGCTGATAGAGGAATGAAACAAGTGAGAAAGAGAGAGAGAGAGGGAGAGAGAAAGAAAGAGAGAGAGACCAAGCTCATGGGATGTTTGCGTGAGATATTCATTGTCCTGACAACTCACAGTGCTGAGACAGAATGTATAACTGCCCGTACATCTTCCTTAAACGTTTCATGAAGCGAAAATAAATGGTATTATGAACCTGAGAGTTTATTACTTATAGCTGCTTGTTTACGCTTGGTTGAGTAACTAGTGTGCTAATGCTACAATGCAGAGTCAAAATTCTATTTTGTCAGTGGTGAATACGTGTAGCACGTTGTGATATATTTGATAATTTGACAGATTTAAAAAGTTACTTTTTTTTACTGTTGACGTTCAATACAATAGCTTATGTGACAATGTCTATGTTCTCGGAAGTATGTTATCTTTCATCCTAAAACCATTGCATTACATACAGTAATTAACAAGACAAATAAGCAGAACTTTTCGCTCTGAAATTTTAGTTTCAATTAGCTTTAGCTTTAAAAACGTATGTTATGATATATGTCTAGACTTTTAAAAGAGTTACTGAAGCTATTAAAAGTTACATATTTTGTAGACCAAAATGGAGAATTCAGACATCGTTTATAACCTGTAGTAAAATAATGATTTTCATAATATTTATATCAATAGCTTTCTTAAGGGGCCACTGTATTATCTAATTGTTTACATTTCAGAACTGGGTATTTTTAGTGAGGCGGGAGAGCTTTGTCACAATATTTTTATACTACTTTTAAATGTCTGTTTTTGGAAAATATTGTTTATTTACCAATTTATGAACAAATTAAAATACTCTTATATGATTTATAAATTGTAGGTGTCCGTTTTACTATTTCACCAAAATTATATAAAATTCGTTAATCAAATTTATTTGCAACTTTTCAGAGCTAGAATGCCAATCAAAATGTATTTCAAAAAATTTAGAGCAGCATATAAATTTGTATCTTTGAAAACCTACTGCTGAAATGGGTGCAGGTATAAAATAATATGTTATCATGAAGGACTAACGTTGTGTAAAAGTAAGTGTTACTGAAAGAAACTTTGTCTTATAAAATGTGTCAATATATCAGGTAGTTACACGTATTATTTAAGGGCACGCAGTTGTGTAACCTGATTCGTTGTAATAACTGAGTTCAATTGTCCAATTGCCTTATCGAAATCCAAATTGTTCCAAATTATGCAGTTATTGATAAGGATTTATGGGTAAATGTTTGCATACGTGTACACTGTCCAATCATTTGAATGTGACTACCAATCAAACACCTGAATAACCATCTTCTGCAGTACGAGACGTGCAGGAAGAGACTCAGTGAGGTTTTGGAAAGTACCGACAAGGAGTCATGCAGACTCCAGTGACAGGCCAGCTGCGCTAGGTTTCTTAGTTGAAGATCCAAAGCGCGAACAGCCCGATCGAGGAGGTCCGTTGCTCTACTGGGTTCAAATCTGGCGACTTTGGTAGCCATGGGAGTACAGTAGACTCATCCTGGAACTCTCCGAACCACACACGTACACTGCGAGCTGTCTGACTCGTTCCGTTGCCCTGCTAGTGGCTGAGGAAAAACAAACGGCATATAGGGGTGGGCATGGTCCCCAGTTGTAGATTCCTACCTGTATTGCTCCATTGTGCCTTCTACAGGTACGAGATCACCCAGGGAACTCCACAAAAAGGTTCCCCAGACCATAACGCTCCCTCCTGGTTGCACTAGTTGCGGGGTGTTTGCTTTTATACGTCTCACGCCGTACACGCCAATGGTCATCTGTAAGATCGAGTATAAAACGTGATTCATCTGGAAAGGTCACCTGTCGTCTCTCAGTGGACGTCCACTTGCGTTACTAGTACGCAAATTCCAACCTTCATAGCCGGTGAACTGGAGTCAGCTTGGGTGCATGTACCAGGCACCTGCTGCGGAGGCCCATACACAGCAATGCTGAGGAGATACAGTTTTGGTAGCCCCTTGGTTTATCAGGGCGGTCAGTTGCTGAACAGCTGCACGCCTATTCGACAGTACAAATTCCTGCAGCAGTCGTTCACCCCTGTCGTCTTTGGTCGCGGCGCAAGTTTTCGACAGTGCCGTTTTGCCATGTACTATATAAATTAACTGCACACAAAATTTACAAATTTAGCCATTTGGGAAATGCATCTACCCTTCGCCTGAAAGCCAATGATCATGCCCTTCTGGTCATAAGATAAGTAGCTTCCCCTCATAACCACAACAACAGTACTGTTGTCCCTGCTGAATTACCTGTATTTCTTTCTCATAGAAACACCATAGGGCATTGCCCATCTGACTTCTGTATGGGTGAATCGTTGATTGGGGATGGCTTTTGTTTTGGTATCTAAATAATAGTTTGCTTGCATGACTGTGCCTCTGATTTGCCCTAAATTATCTGGTAAGTATGGAGATTGGTACTTTATCAGATGCATCGGGGTATTGTGTGTCCACCTGAGGGATGGGTCGAAGCTGCAGTCCTCCCATAGAGTGCCTCTGACTTTCATCGTATGTCTGGATCGATGGTTCGCCTAAAAAGTCTTTTACGTGCGTGTTGGGCGTGAATCGGTCTGCGTCAGTATGGTACGGAGGATCCTGTTTTGCAGCGTCTGAAGTTCGTGCAGATGGCTATCTGCTGGCACTGACCAAACTTCAGACCCATTTGGTGACGTAGAAAGAATGACAACCCTGTACAGTAATAGCTTTGTTTCAATTGTCAGCCCCCACCCTTCCGTAATGGATATAATTGATTGTATGCAGTAAAGCCTCTACTACAGATACTGTTTGGCGAAAGTCAGTCATTTGTCTACCTAGGTAGACTACTGAGTCGTTCCACTACCTGTTTCTGCCTTCTTGAAGGGGATTAGTTTTCTAGTGTACATAATAGCTACTGTTATGTCTGGCTTTATTTTAATTTTAAAGATGTTGCATCAGTTCGATTTCGTCTAGGTGCTGTTGTTGTAGCTTTCTGTTGATGAGGATGAGGCATCTGCTGGTTTTATAAACCACTGTGTCGACAGTGTACAGCACTGGTTCGTTTCCTGTCAGTTTTGGCACATTTGGCAGATTTGTGTACAGCGAGTATAGAATGCGGCTCAGAACCGAACTCTACAGGACCCCGACTACTGCATCCATGATCGCAATAACATGTTTGCTGCACCTAACGGAGTATTACCTCTCCGCCAGGAATGTGAATGACGCGTCGTTGAATGTCTAACTAGGGCAACTTGTCGGAATTTATCAAATGCTTTCTCTGCGAAATAATGGCCCTGTACTATGTTTCCTATACCTCGGCCTGCATGTGTGTTCCACCATACTGGTGGATATTACTGATACCCTAGCTCCGGGGCGATAATGTTGTTGTGACTCAGGAACTTGGAAAGGTCTCTGTGGATAAGGCACTCCAGTACCTTCCATAGGAAGCACAGGAGTGAAACTGGTCTGTAGCTTTGGGGAAGGGTGGGGCTTGAACTGGGTTTGGGTAGGGTTACTCGGTTAGGGAGAGGTGTTAGTTGTTTATAGAGGTTAGGTATGCGATTCTCGTAGGGGGAAGGTGTTTTAGGTAAGAGGCACGGACCTTGTCAGGGTCGAGGTACACTTGTCTATCACTCTCGTCATCTTAGATGATGCAAGTCGGGAAATGTGACTCTCGTGATGTATCCAATGTTTCTGCCTCCTTCTCATCTTCGTATACTAATCCGTTTTCTCCTCGGAGTAGCCCATCTAACCTGGGAGTTTAGATTACGCGATAAGTCACACAAATCTGAAGGCTGTAAATTCAACTAAATGGTTAGGGTTACAGTTACAAATACCCTTAATTGGACTGATCACATAGATAATTTTGTGGGTAGAGCAAACCAAAGACTGCGATTCATTGGCAGAACACTTAGAAGGTGCAGCAGGTCTATTAAAGAGACTGCTTAGACCACGCTTGTCCGCCCTATTCTGGAGCATTGCTGTGCGGTGTGGGATCCTCATCAGATGGGACATCAAAAAAGTTCAAAGAAGGGCAGCTCGTTTTGTATTATTGCGAAACAGGGGAGATAGTGCCACAGACATGATACGTGAGTACGAGTGGGAGTAGCCTTCAGCGCTTTCGTAACCTTCCACTTCGCCTTCAAAACCTGGCCGGAGTCTCTGAGCATTCTTGCCAGCTGAAGCCTCTGCGCTTTTATAACTTTCTCTTTATTTGGGCTTCTAGCAGCACACACACACACGCACACACACACACACACACACACACACACACACACACCATCATCATCAGATGTGTAGACCCAGACGTCAGCTAGCACCGTGTAACATGCTGTACTTCTTGTAGGTAATATCCGGGTGGCTACCATCACACATAGCACGATCCCTGTGGTTACTGGTGTCAGAGGGGTACCTTTTCTGGGTTAGATTCTGGATTCAGGCACCCTGTTTCGAAAAAAGTGAAAATAGAGGAGCCCCACAAAATGCTTAATAATGCACAGGAAAGTAAAGTTACCTTATTTCATCAAAATGTTAGAGGATTAAGTACCAAGGTAGAAGAGCTTCTGGTCTGGAAAATGTGGAGAGCTCTGAAAAGACAGACATCATGTGCCTGTCTGAGCACCACATAATCACAGTGTTAGATATGTTACATTTAAAAGATTACACTATTGTAGCATACTCAGTCATAAATAACATAGGAAAAGGAGGAGTGGTCACATAGATCAAGACAGAACACAAGTTCAAAAATATTGAGACAAGTAGCTTTTGGTTAGCACATAGAAGTGTGTGCTTGTGAATTAATGCTGAAAAGTACTTCATCTACATCTAAATCTACGTGATTACTCTGCTACTTACAATAAAGTGACTGGCAGAGGGTTTAATGAACCACCTTCAAGCTGTCTCTCTACCGCTCCACTCTCGAAAGGCGCGCGGGAAAAACGAGCACTTAAATTTTTCTGTGCGAGCCCTGACTTCTCTTCAATTATCGTGATGATCATTTCTCCCTATGTAGGTGGGTGCAACAGAAACATTTCGCAATCGGAGGAGAAAACTGATGATTGAAATTTCGTGACAAGATCCCGTCGCAACGAAAAACGCCTTTGTTTTAATGATTGCCACTCATATTCACGTATCATGTCTGTGGCACTATCTCCCCTGTTTCGCGATAATACAAAAGGAGCTGCCCTATTTTGAACTTTTTTGATGTCATCCGTCAGTCAGATCTGATGAGGATCCCACACCGCACAGCAATACTCCAGAATAGGGCGGACAAGCGTGGTCTAAGCAGTCTCTTTAGTAGACCTGCTGCACCTTCTAAGTGTTCTGCCAATGAATCGCAGTCTTTGGTTTGCTCTACCCACAACATTATTTATGTGATCAGTCCAATAAAGGGTATTTTTAATTGTAATCCCTAAGTATTTAGTTGAATTTACAGCCTTCAGATTTGTGTGACTTATCGCGTAATCTAAATTTAGCGGATTTCTTTTAGTACTTATGTGAATAACTTCACACTTTTCTTTATTCAGGGTCAATTGTCACTTTTCGCACCATGTAGATATCTTATCTAAATCATTTTGAAATTCCTTTTGGTCATCTGATGACTTGACAAGACGGTAAATGACAGCATCATCTGTAAACAATCTAAGACGGCTACTGATATTATCTCGTTAATATAGATCAGGAACAATAGAGGGCCTATAACACTTCCTTGGGGAATGCTGGATATTATTTATGTTTTACTCGATGACTTTCCGTCTATTACTACGAACTGTGACCTTTACGACAGGAAACCACAAATCCAGTCGCGCAACTGAGGCGATATTCCATAGCCACGCAGTTTCGTTAGAAGAGCTTGTGAGGAACGGTGTCGAAAGCCTTCTGGAAATCTAAAAATATGGAATTAATTTGACATCCCTTATCGATAGCACTCATTCCTTCACTTTCATGGGTATAAAAAGCCAGTTGTGTTTCGCAAGAACGATATTTTCTGAATCCGTGTCAATAAATCGTTTTCTTCGAGATACTTCATAATGTTCGAATACAGTATATGTTCCAAAACCCTACTGCAAATCGACGTTAGTGATATAGGCCTGTAATTCAACGGATTACTCCTACTTCCATTTTTGGGTATTGGTGTGACTTGAGCAATTTTCCGGTCTTTAGGTACGGATCTTTCTGTGAGCGAGCGGTTGTATGTAATTGCTAAATATGGAGCTATTGTATCAGCATACTCTGAGAGGAACCTAACTGGTATATAATCCGGACCGGAAGCTTTGCTTTTATTTATTTAAGCTGCTTTGCGACACCAAGGATATCTAATTCTATGTTTCTTATCTTGGCAGTTGTTCTTGATTGGAGTTCAGGAATATTTACTTCGTCTTCTTTGGTGAAGGAGTTTCGGAAAACCGTGTTTCATAACTCTGCTTTAGTGGCACCGTCATCAGTGACTCCACCGGTATTATCGCGCAGTGAAGGTATTGACTGCGTCTTGCCACTGGCGTGCTTTATATATGACCAGAATCTCTTTGGGTTTTCTGCCAGAATTCGAGACAGAGTTTCGTTGTGGAAATTACTGAAAGCATCTCGCATTGAAGTGCGCACTATATTTTTAGGGATCTTTTATATTTGGCATGCTTTTTTCGTTGCTTCTGCAACAGCGATCTGACCCGTTTAGTGTACCATGGGGGATCAGTACCATCACTTATTAATTTATGTGGTACATATTTCTCAATTTCTGCCGATACTATATCTTCGAAATCATTCCACAACTTATCTTCGTATCGGTGATCAGATCCGAAGGAGTGCAGACTGTCTCTTTGAAAGGCATTTTTATAATCGTTTCTTTTTGATGGTTGTAGGAGTTACGGCATTCATCCTAGCAGCTACTGCCTTGTAGTCGCTAATCCCTATATTCGTCACGATACTCACTATTTCTCCAGGATTATTTGTTGTTAAGAGGTCAAGTATGCTTTAGCAACCATTTACGCTTCGAGTGGATTCATGATCTAATTGTTCAAAATAATTTTCTGAGAAAGCGTTCAGTACAATATCGGATGACGTTTTATGCCTCCCGCCGGCTTTAAACGTTTAATTTTTCCAGCATATCGAGGGTAGATTAAAGTCACTACCGACTATAATTGTATGAGTGGTGTACCTATTTGAAATGAGGCTGAAGTTTTCTTGGAAATGTTCAGAAACTATGTCTTCTGTGTCGGGGGGGTCGGTAAAACGACCCAATTAATAGTTTAGGAACTAACTACTTCAATTTCACTACAAGGCAAACTACTTCTGACAGCAATAAATACTCCACCACCAATTATATTTAATCTACCCTTTCTGAACAGTGTTAGATCGTTAGAAAAAATTTTTGCTGTGCTTATTTCCGACTTTCGCCAGCTGTCTGTACCTATAACTGTTTGAGCTTCAGTGCTTTCTATTAGGGCTTGGAGCTCTGGTTCGTTCCCAACACTACTACGACAATTTACAACTACAATACCGACCATTTCTACAACTACTTACTGTGTTTTACCTGTCCCCTTTTAGACGGATTCCCTTTCTGTGGTTCCCTGAGGCCCTCTAACCTAAAAAACCGCCCAGTCCCTTCCACACGGCACCCGCTACCCGTGTAGCCACTTCCTGTGTGTAGTGGACTCCTGACCTATTAAGCGGAACCCGGAAACCCACCACCAGATGGGGAAAGTCAAGGAATCTGCAGCCTACACGTCGCAGAACCGTCTGAGCCTCTGATTCAGACCCTCCACTCGGTTCTGCACGAAAGGACCATAGTCGGTTCTATCGACGATGGTGCAGATGGCGAGCTCCGCCTTAATCTCGGAATCAAGACTGGCAGTCTTTACCATTTCCACTAGCCGCCCGAAACCAGAGAGAATCTACTCCGATCCAAAGCGACGTACGTCATTGGTACCGACATGATCCACCACCTGCAGTTGGCTACACCCTGTACTCTTCATGGCATCCGGAAGCAGCCTTTCCACATCCAGAATGACTCCCCCCCCCCCCCCCCCCCCCGGGATTCACACGGAGCGCACACTGGCTTCCTTCCCCTCCTTGGCAGCAATGTTCCTCAAGGGCCCCATTACACGCCTAACGTTGGAGCTCTAAACTACCCGAAAACCGACCCTCTGTCAACGCCCAGACCTTGCGGGCCGAGAAGCTGGAACAGGGTGGACGACAGCATCCGGGTAAGAGACATCGTCAGCCACAGACAACGCCCGAAACCTGTTCGTTAAACGAACCGGGGAGTCCCTAAGATCGGCCCTTCGGAAAGTTTTTCGCTGCCTGCCAGACTTTGGAATGATCCCCCACTCGACCACGGGTGAGTGGTCAAACACAGTGCAGGCAGTACCCTGGGCGGCCACAGCAGTGGACCGAACGGGGGACACGTGTAATGTGCTCGACGTCTCTCGCATCCCCGCGTCCGACTCCCCACAGTAATGTCCCTTGGCAGCAGCTTCAAACTGTATGTCGGAAACCAACGCAGCTCGCGTCTGTACACAACAATCACAGTTCCTATCCATTACTGCAGTCGCTCCCGTTTGAAGCTCGTAAAATACACAACAAACGAGTGGTGCACTCCGATACCGAGTTACACTAACTAAAACAAACAAAAGCCAATACGATCCGAGGGTCGATAGCAACAGTAGTACAGTACGCTACACTGCTATTAAAATAAAAGCTTGTGCCTAGTAAGCACTGGAACATGCAAGAAATTACAAAACTAATCTGGTAACTACACAGGTATCTGTAAATAAATAAGTCGCTCCTGCTGGAAGCTCGTAAAAATATACAACAAACGAACGGTGTGCTCGTCTTGTTAGCAGCTCTGTCACTGACGGTCGATCCGACACTTTTAATTGTAACTGTATGTAGACACTCACTGGGAAATATTGATCTGTTTATAAGGACTCTGGATTCCTTTCTGTGCTGTCTGTCAGACAGCAGCAAGCAGATAATAGTGTGTGTTGATTTCAATGCAGATTTTATAAAGTATTCTGACAGGCAAAAAAATCTGGAAGCGTTGTTTGGGTTCTACAATTCGTTCGAAATAATTAACTATTCAACATAGGTGGATAAAGACAGTAGAACGCTAACTAATAATGTTTCCTTTGATGAAGCTCAAAGTAAGAAGATAACTGTTTACCCAGTAACAAATGCTCTCTTTACCCATGACGTACAGTTAGTTAGGATAAATAACGTAGTGCCTTACAGTATGAATGCTCCTTAGTGGAAATAAGTTAAAGTAATTAATGATTCCGGGATAAAAGTTTCTAAGCATAGTTTACAGGGGATGACATGGGATAAATTTTTATTAAGAGACAAATGCTAACATAA
Organism: Schistocerca nitens; assembly: GCF_023898315.1. Taxonomy (NCBI): domain Eukaryota; kingdom Metazoa; phylum Arthropoda; class Insecta; order Orthoptera; family Acrididae; genus Schistocerca; species Schistocerca nitens. The sequence continues at coordinate 898,999,743 of NC_064617.1, read as the reverse complement.
AACATTACTTATTCCATGGTAAATTAATATCGTTATTTGAAAACAGCTTTCCGCATATCCTAATCAGAAAGGACACTAATAAGCCATGTAGAAACCGCGGATCACTAGGGGGTTAAAGTATTTTGGGCCAGCAAAAGCGAAACGTCTCTTTTGGCAAAAACACGTAGGGATTCTACAATAGTTGCATACTGCAAAAACTACTCAAATTACTAAGAAAGGTCACTAAAAAAATCTAAGAACATGTACCTAATGTCAGAAATCAGCACTTCCGACAGCAGACTTAAGGCTGTACGGAATGTAGTGAAACGAGAGGCAGAACAACCAACCACAGAACAAGACGACATCACTATTGAACTGTGTGGGACTATAAATGATGTCACAGGTAGCAAATGCATTTAATAACTATTTCTTAAATATAGTAGAAAGCATAGTGATAAATAGTTCAAGAGCAAAATAGTAGCAGAATGTGCAAAACGGTAAGTTTCATAAAATTCAGTGATGTATGTATCACCGACGTCTCCTTCTGAAATCAAGAAAATTATACATTCTCTCAAAAATAAAAGCTCATCTTGTTTTGATGATGTTTTCAATAGAGAACTAAAAATTTGTTCTCATGTAAAAAGCTAAAGGAGTTTTTCCAGAGAGTCTGAAATATGCCGTTGTTACAGCATCATTTATGAAAGGTTGTTGATAACTACCCACCTTTTTCACAGCTGATATGATCCAAAAATTTTGGGATGATGTATTTTAGACTACTATCCCACCTTGGCAACAACGGTATTCTTAGCAAATCAGAGTTCGCGTTTCAGAAGCACTGCACTACTGAGAATGCCATTTACAAGTTCCCTCACCAGATTTTAGAAGCATTAAATTATCAAACAGAGCGGGTTGTTATTTTCTGCCACCTCTCTAAGGCATTTGACTGTGAATCACAATAATCTCCTAGATAAATCGCCTGTTTGTCGGAGTGATGGTATAGCCAACCAACAAATAATGTAAAAAGCTGTACTTAGTAAGTGAAGCAATATAGTCGAGGGACAACTCTGACTGGGGTTCCCCAAGGTTCAATTTTAGGTCCACTACTGTCACTCCAATATGTAAACGATCTTCCCTCTAGTATACAATACGCAGAATTAGTTCTTTTTGCATATGACACTAGTACTGTGATCAATACAAGCATATGTACAGAAACAGAAGAAAGGGTAACAAAGTTTTTAAAAGTATAATTGACTGGTTTTCTGCGATTGGTCTCACCTTCAATTTTAAAAAGACACTATATACTCAGATCTGCTCATCTAGAGGTACTACACCAGTGATGCGGTTAATACATGATGAGGAAATAGTACGTAGGGTAGAAACTTCAAAGTTCTTATGGATCCATACTGATGAGAATTTAAACTGGAAAAAAATATATTTTGAAAATCCTAAAACACTTAGTTTAGCCACATTTGCACTTAGAGTCACTGCAAACTTGCGGGCAGACAAAACAATATGTTGACATATTTTTCATGTTTTCATTCAATAATGTCGTATGTACTACGTAATTCATCTTTTACAAAGAAAGTCTTCATTGCACAAAAACTTACTGTAAGAATTATATGTGGTACTCACCCACGATCATCTTGTAGTCATCTATTTAAGGAGCAGGGCATTCTGACTACTATTTCATAGTCTCCTTGTTCCCTGTTTAAAGTCTGTTGTAAATAATCCACTACAAAGGGGATAATGATGTACATAATTACAATACCAGAAGGAAAATGACACACATTATCGCACATTAGGGTTGTCTTTAGCGCAAAAAGGGTTGAGCAATGCGGCAATAAAAATTTTTGATCACTTACCCAGTGATATGAAATGTGTGACAGACAGCAAATTAAAATTTGATAACAAACTGAGAAAGTTTATCTAAACAACTCCTTATACTCCGTAGGAGAATTTCTGTTACTGCAATGAGTGAAAGATGATGGGTACTAATTACTAACTCGTGTCTGTATTTTTTTCCTTTCTGTAACAAAAAAGAAAGAAATGTTCAGAATATATCTTACGCACAAATTAAGCTGCGATATGAATGTAAATGACATGTTCCACATCATTGCGATCTATCGTAAAAATGATCCATGGAACACGTAACTAACGAATTTACTCGCGTTATATAGCAGTGTATGTTTTGGGTTACGGGCGTCAGAAGTGTGTTCACAGTCATTACACGCTGTCGCTCAAAACAGTTCCAGCTCTGCAGCACGTGCGCAACAGATACTCGTTATGTTTTGCTTCACGCTACTCCCGCTCTCCATCCACTCACTTCCACGAAAACAAAAACTAAGCAGACAAAAGGAATAAAAAGAGTTAAAATAGGCGCTCGCGAAAAAAATGCAGTAAAAATATCGTTGTGACGCCAACCGCCCCTGTTTCCAGTGTTGCAAAAGTGTGTCCCCGTTTCGAAGGCTCCAGCGTTTTATGGACTGTGATAAACTGGAAAAGATGTGAACCAAAGTGTATGAGATGCTGTGTTATAGAAAAATCGTGAAAATTAAGTGGACTGATAAGAACCGAGGAAACAAAGAAAAATGTAAAAAACAACAGCTAGAAGAAGTGACTGAGTGATAGGACATTTGTTAAGGCATCAAGGAACGACTAACTTGATACTGGATGCAGGCATAGTCGGCGAAAATTGCAGCTGAAGACAGAAACTAGATTATGATCGGTAAATAATTAATGACTTTGGGTTAACGTGGTACACTAAGATAAGATTTTCACAGGGATGTAAATCAAGGCAAGCTATGTCAAACCCATCAGAAATCGGGCTAGCCAAAATCAGGGTCCATAAAACAGGGACTCATCAAGCTAAGAAGAATACGTGTTTTAAGTACTGATCAACTTTAAGGAAGTCAGTGTAAAAGAGAAAAAAAAACCTAGAACGCAAGTCAAACTTTTAAAATAAACACACGTAGATTAAAACAGTTGCAGTAATATAAAAGTAATCATTGGTGCAAGTAGCTGTTTGTTACGTTCACAAACGAAATATGGTAAGAAATAACGCAAGTAGCGTCGTGCTACGTCCATGATATTTCCTCACTACAGGATAAGTCTGTAGATCAATTTCGAATACATCAGGAACAGTAGTCTCTGCGTTCACTGAGTCTGCGGCAGCAGCTCTGAGAGCAGCTGCTTAGAAAAACGTACTGGCCAATCAACGTTGCAGGTAGTGATGATCTATGACTTTACCGTGCAATGGTGGCATGTACACTACTGGCCATTAAAACTGCTACACCACGAAGATGACGTGCTACAGACGCGAAATTTAACCGACAGGAAGAAGATGCTGTGATATGCAAATGATTAGCATTTCAGAGCTTTCACACAAGGTTGGGGCCGGTGGCGGCACCTACAACGTGCTGACATGAGGAAAGTTTCCAACCGATTTCTCGTACACAAACAGCAGTTGACCGGCGTTGCCGGGTGAAACGTTGTTGTGATGCCTCGTGTTAGGAGGAGAAATGCGTACCATGACGTTTGATAAAGGTCGGATTGTAGCCTATCGCGATTGCGGTTTATCGTATCGCAACATTGCTACTCGCGTCGGTCGAGATCCAATGACTGTTAGCAGAATATGGAATCGGTGGGTTCAGGAGGGTAATACGGAACGCCGTGCTGGATCCCAACGGCCTTGTATCATTAGCAGTCGAGATGACAGGCATCTTATCCGCATGGCTGTAACGGATCTTGCAGCCACGTCTCGATCCCTGAGTCAACAGTTATTGCAAGACAACAACCATCTGCACGAACAGTTCGACGACGTTTGCAGCAGCATGGACTATCAGCTCGGAGACCATGGCTGCGGTTATCCTTGACGCTGCATCACAGACAGGAGCGCCTGCGATGGTGTACGCAACGACGAACCTGGGTGCACGAATGGCAAAACCTCATTTTTTCGGATGAATCCAGGTTCTGTTTACAGCATCATGATGTTCGCGTCCGTGTTTGGCGACATCGCGATGAACACATATTGTAAGTGTGTATTCGTCATCGCCATACTGGCGTATCACCCGGCGTGATGGTGTGGGGTGCCATTGGTTACACATCATGGTCACCTTCTTGTTCGCATTGACTGCATTTTGAACAGTGGACGTTACATTTCAGATGTCTTACCATCCGTGGCTCTACCCTTCATTCGATCCCTACAAAACCCCACATTTCAGCAGGCTAATGCACGACCGCATGTTGCAGGTCAAGTACGGGCCTTTCTGGCTACAGAAAAATGTTCGACTGCTGCCCTGGCCAGCACATTCTCCAGATCTCTCACGAACTGAAAACGTCTGGTCAATGGTGGCTGAGCAACTGGCTCGTCACAATACGCCAGTCACTACTCTTTATGAACTGTGGTATCGTGTTGAAGCTGCATGGGCAGCTGTACCTGTACACGCCATCCAAGCTCTGTTTGACTCAATGCCCAGGTGTATCACGGCCGTTATTACGGCCAGAGGTGGTTGTTCTGGGTACTGATTTCTCAGGATCTATGCACCCAAAATGCGTGAAAATGTAATCACAAGTCATTTCTAGTGTAATATATTTGTCCAATGAATACCCGTTTATCATCTGCATTTCTTCTTGGCGAAGCAATTTTAATGGCCTGTAGTGTATTTGTGGCAGTCACCTCTCCCCTCCTACCACCTTGAAAAATACCATCGACATTGAGCGATGGAAGGGTGAGTTCTCTCGGCAGCATGTTGGCGGGAGGTTTAAAAGTACATCCCCCATGCAGCTGTGAGCAGTCGCCGAAGACGTCATCTATACTGCATAATCAGTACATGCATGTACTAACTTTCTGTTACTTTCATTGCCTTTAATTCCAGCTCTATCGGGGGTAAAACAAAAATAAGAGCAATCGTATTAAATTACGATCAGCTGATATATCACTTTCAGATGTAAGAGAAAATTATCTGTTACTCTGGTCCTTGATCGGACAGGAAACACTCTGGTTGCCTCTTGGAATATAGAGATGACATATGGGACAAGACGAAATGTATACCTGCCAATAACGAGCTGCTCTACACGTCACTTTTAGTCTTGTAAAATTTTTGAACTATTTTTGTAATGAAATGAACTTAGAAGCTATAATCAAGAACAGTCAAATTTTGAGAAGGGCCATCAACGTCATGAAACTCTTCATATGCTTATTTAAACCCCCGGCGGGGTCAGGGATTTTCTCTGCCTCGTGATGGCTGGGTGTTGTGTGCTGTCCTTAGGTTAGTTAGGTTTAAGTAGTTCTAAGTTCTAGGGGACTTATGACCACAGCAGTTGAGTCCCATAGTGCTCAGAGCCATTTTTATTTAAACCAAATTAAAGTTTTCATATAAGACATAACCTTAAAATAAGAAATATTTATGGACAGAGAAGCAAGGGCCGCTGTTAACAGTGTCAAGTGCCGAACACGGTGCGTAAAGGTGACGACGTCTTGAAAACGAAGTAATTTATAGCAAATCCATTCTGGCGTTGCCAGTTGAAAGGAGGGAGAAGGAGGGGCAGGCGGTGCAGTGTGGTGCAGGCTTTCTGAAAAACAACAGACGTATAGATTTATGTCATGAGTGATTAGCAATGGACGCTGTACGTGGATTGCATAGGAATTTTACTTTTACCGACATTTCGATTAGCAAGTTTCTAAATCATGTGTATATGACACCGACGTCGTGTCTCATTAGACAGCAAATACACGACAGTGGAGATGTTACGACCAATACTATTGGATGTCAAGCAGGGTAAATGATTTATAAATTATTATTATTATTATATATGAAGTAAATGTGAATAGTAAAACAATTTTGTTTCCGATTTTTCAGCAAAACACTCCTATTACTCTGTAACAAAATTTTTGAGTTTCGTTTGCAAATGAAAATCGGTAGTGATGGTTCACTATTGAGGAAAGCGAGACCTACTTTCGTTCCTCTAGCGAAAAATAATGTGTGTCTACATATTTCTGTAGGCCGATGAGTATTGTGTCCTTCTATAGTGCGTACAAGTAATTCAGGTGATAGGTTTTGCCGGAAATGGATATCATGTTGTGTGGAACCGACTGCAAAGTGGCGATGTGATGTTGATGCAGATGACATAATTAAGTTCATTACAAATTAATAGTATGTTAAACCAGTTTTCTTTTGCTGCTCGATAGAATAGTTTCTTATATATAAATGAACACTGTTTATGACTCTCATTACTGCTGTAGAACATCTGCAAATAAACTTTTCATCGATACACCAACATTAATTAAGGAAAATTATGTTTCGGTTTTAAAATATATTCAGATATACCCAGAACTTTAAAAGCCATTGATAATAGCAGTGTCAATACTAATTTTACACACTTAAGGATTTTTGAATTCTTTTCAGAGTTATTTTTAGCTTCAAATCAGCCTTATCTACGTTATTTTTACTACTCTTAATTCTGTTCTGTGTTTGCTCACTTAAAAATTATGTCTTTTGAAAGATATTCATTAACTGATTGTTTTGGAAACTATATAATATCTTTTAATAGCGTCACGTCCTTTCAGTCTAGAAATTCAGACAATGTTACAACGGTTATGAGCATGAAAAAGAAAATGTATTTAGAGAAGTAATGAAAATTTACTATTACTCAGTTATTCCCCATATGTCAAGTAGCAGTACCGAAATTAGTCGATAGCATCGAATGGTTTTGCGTTTACTTTGCTGATTAAAGTCGGATGATATGCTACATCACAGTCTCAATCAGTGATTCAAGATAAAAAGGAAACAGTTAACAACGTAAAACTCCTCAAATTCTTTCTGGCGTGTCTAAAGTGGGAAAATTTAGGACTAGTATGGAAGCATGGTATCACAAGCGAGACTGTGTCTGGAGAGACGTTTCATTGGAGATAGATGGCGGTCCATCACGATGGGCCTTCGACAAACATTTCCTTCTTGTACGGTATCTACCGTAGTCTGTGCGGCATGACTTCATTTGTGCCGGCAGAAAAAGAACGTCACGTCAGTTTGTGGCCGGCAGTCCCACTTTCCGTTCGCCCGTACTTGTGTCGTCCGCCGTCGGTACACACGGTCCCACGGGTTATGTAAATGTGCCGGGAGATTAGCGGCGCGGTCGTTATGTTTACCATTACGGCCGCTGCTGTCTCCCCTCCCAGACCCCCCCCCCCCCCCCGCCGTGTACCCCCGTACAGAACGTACACGTGTAACAAGGGAATGGCGAGACGAGTAGCAATTGCACGCACAATGAGGGACATTGTTGGAGCACCTGTTTCATTTGCAACGATTGTAACTGTTGTTATGCCTCGTACAAAACAGTTTTCATTAAAGCATAATTGTCTACCTTGCGTTTCGTGTCCTGTTTCAACGAGACATTATAATCTAATACGTGATTAAATTATGTAACATTAATGGCTTTCTACCAAATGAAGAAGATTAAATTTTTTTGCTATAGGATAACCTCAGCATGAAGTTTCCCTTGGGCAGATACAAATTTAATCTACCTCTGTTTTACTCCTACATCTACACTTCGCAATCCACCATACAGCGTACGGCGGAGAATACTTTGTGCACTAATATCATGTTCGACTTTTCCCGTTCCAGTCGTGTATGGCGTTACTCGTAGGTCCCCGTGAGAGCCCGAAGCTCTCACTTGTTTATTTTGTTAATGTTATCTGGTGACGGTCCAGTCAGACGAGAAGTACTCAAGACTCAATCGAAGTATTTGAATGCTACCTTTTTTCTCGATGTACTACAATATTCGAGGACTGTTCAGATAGATCTCGCTGTGCCATCACGTTTTCGTACCATTAGCTCTAGACGGTCGATCCATTTCAAATCTCTCCGTTCGCGTACTCTTAGATACACAGGGTGTCCCAAAAAACATCGAAAACGCTTAGTATGTTGTGCGGGAAGGCACACTGACAGGTTTGCCAACAGAAACCCCTATCAGGAAACGCGCGGCTTGGGCGTTGGAGAGCATATAAATCTGAGATGAGTGTGCGTTGGACATCAAGAAGCCCTAGATAAGTAGCATATCGCGTTGTCTGTATTACAAAGGCTCTCCGAACAGCTTGTTTCCTACGTCACTGCGGGGCCTACATCGGCGGAGCTGAGTCTCAAGCACATGAGCCAATACGTGGGGTTGTCTTGGAAGTATTTCAGTCGTTCTGTGGACTCGAGCAATAAGGTCCTACTCTGACGTCACAGGTGTGCCATACACAATACTCTGTACATAATCGCCGGCCGCGGTGACCATGCGGTTCTAGGCGCTAGTCCGGAACTGCGGGACTGCTACGGTCGCAGGTTCGAATCCTGCCTCGGGCATGGATGTGTGTGATGTCCTTAGGTTAGTTAGGTTTAACTAGTTCTAAGTTCTAGGGGACTGATGACCCAAGATGTTAAGTCCCATAGTGCTCAGACCCATTTGAACCATTTTTGTACATAACTTATATACAATATAATCTAGCACATAACCCCTGATGTTCGGGTCTAATACCGCTTAAGGATATTTGTGGACGATGATTTTCGATACAGAGAACTCCCAACGCTAGAAAATTGTAGGGTAATGCGTAAAGACAAGCGGAGGGTCGAGGCATGGTATAGAGGTTGGCAGGATGTATGGTATACATACACTACTGGCCATTAAAATCGCTACACCACGAAGATGACGTGCTACAGACGCGAAATTTAACCGACAGGAAGAAGATGCTGTGATATACAAATGATTAGCTTTTCAGAGCACTAACACAAGGTTGGCAGCAGTGGCGACACCTACAACGTGCTGACATGAGGAAAGTTTCCAACCGATTTTTCATACACAAACAGCAGTTGACCGGCGTTGCCGGGTGAAACGTTGTTGTGATGCCTCGTGTAAGGAGGAGAAATGCGTACCATCACGTTTCCGACTTTGATAAAGGTCGGATTGTAGCCCATCGCGATTGCGGTTTATCGTATCGCGACATTGCTGCTCGCGTTGGTCGAGATCTAATGACTGTTAGAAGAATATGGAATCGGTTGGTTCAGGAGGATAATACGGAACACCGTGCTGGATCCCAACGGCCTCGTATCACTAGCAGTAGAGGTGACAAGCATCTTATCCGCATGGCCGTAACGGATCGTGCAGCCACGTCTCGATCCCTGAGTCAACAGATGGGGACATTTGCAAGACAACAACCATCTGCACGAACAGTCCGACGACGTTTGCAGCAGCATGGACTATCAGCTCGGAGACCATGGCTGCGGTTACTCTTGACGCTGCATCACAGACAGGAGCGCCAGTGATGGTGTACTCAACGACGAACTTGGATGTACGAATGGCAAAACGTAATTTTTATCGGATGAATCCAGGTTCTGTTTACAGCATCATGATGTTCGCATCCGTGTTTGGCGACATCGCGGTGAACGCACATTGGAAGCGTGTATTCGTCATCGCCATGCTGGCGTATAACCCGGCGTGATGGTGTGGGGTGCCATTGGTTACACGTCTTGGTCACCTCTTGTTCGCATTGACGGCACTTTGAACAGCGGACGTTACATTTTAGATGTGTTACGATCCGTGGCTCTACCCTTCATTCGATCTCTGAGAAACCGTACATTTCAGCAGGATAAAGCACGACCGCATGTTGCAGGCCCTGTACGGGCTTTTCTGGATACAGAAAATGTTCGACTGCTGCCCTGGCCAGCACATTCTCCAGATCTCTCACCAATTGAAAACGTCTGGTCAATGGTGGCTGAGCAACTGGCTCGTTACAATACGCCAGTCACTACTCCTGATGAACTGTGGTATCGTGCTGAAGCTCCATGGACAGCTGTACCTGTACACGGCATTCAAGTTCTGTTTGACTCAATGCCCGGGGGTATGAAGGCCGTTATTACGGCCAGAGATGGTTGTTCTGGATACTGATTTCTCAGGATCTATGCACCCAAATTGCGTGAAAAGTAATCACATGTCAGTTCTAGTATAATATATGTGTCCAATGAATACCCGCTTCTCATCTGCATTTCTGCTTGGTGTAGCAATTTTAATGGCCATTAATGTAGAACAACGACCAGTTAGATTGCGTGAAATGATAATATTTGACCATAATACCCCCTCCGCATTCTACTAGATTGCTAGAAAACGTTATTCAGGGGTTAGCTTGAGAAGTCATTCCACACCCACCTTATTCCCCTGACCTTGTATCCTCAGATTTTCACCTTTTCCGTTCTCTATCGAAAAACCTTCAAGGAACCCTTTCGGATGAAAATGAGCTCCGAACATAGCTCGACGAGTTCTTCGCTTCAAAACTACGTGATTTGTACAGTTGCGGAATCGAAAAGTTACCTCAGTGTTGGAAGACTGTGTGAAGTTACCGTTATGTGTATCTGTATGGTTTATTAACCTTATGAAAAAAACGCTATTAACTTATGCGCCAACCTAATACATTATATAAATCTCTTCATCTGCGAAACTAGTTGGCATATAAACTTGTACTACTGTGGCAGATATTAGATTTGTGTCGACCTTGAGTACGATAATGCTTTCACTATGCTGTTCGTAGGAGGTTTTCTTATGTATTATTAGACCCATCTCCGTTACGCTGTTTGATTCTGTGTTTATAACCCTGTATTCAGCTGTCCAATCCTACTGTTCCTACCACAGCACTTCACTAACTGCCACACTCACTTCAACATATATACACTCCTGGAAATTGAAATAAGAACACCGTGAATTCATTGTCCCAGGAAGGGGAAACTTTATTGACACATTCCTGGGGTCAGATACATCACATGATCACACTGACAGAACCACAGGCACATAGACACAGGCAACAGAGCATGCACAATGTCGGCACTAGTACAGTGTATATCCACCTTTCGCAGCAATGCAGGCTGCTATTCTCCCATGGAGACGATCGTAGAGATGCTGGATGTAGTCCTGTGGAACGGCTTGCCATGCCATTTCCACCTGGCGCCTCAGTTGGACCAGCGTTCGTGCTGGACGTGCAGACCGCGTGAGACGACGCTTCATCCAGTCCCAAACATGCTCAATGGGGGACAGATCCGGAGATTTTGCTGGCCAGGGTAGTTGACTTACACCTTCTAGAGCACGTTGGGTGGCACGGGATACATGCAGACGTGCATTGTCCTGTTGGAACAGCAAGTTCCCTTGCCGGTCTAGGAATGGTAGAACGATGGGTTCGATGACGGTTTGGATGTACCGTGCACTATTCAGTGTCCCCTCGACGATCACCAGTGGTGTACGGCCAGTGTAGGAGATCGCTCCCCACACCATGATGCCGGGTGTTGGCCCTGTGTGCCTCGGTCGTATGCAGTCCTGATTGTGGCGCTCACCTGCACGGCGCCAAACACGCATACGACCATCATTGGCACCAAGGAAGAAGCGACTCTTATCGCTGACGACGACACGTCTCCATTCGTGCCTCCATTCACGCCTGTCGCGACACCACTGGAGGCGGGCTGCACGATGTTGGGGCGTGAGCGGAAGACGGCCTAACGGTGTGCGGGACCGTAGCCCAGCTTCATGGAGACGGTTGCGAATGGTCCTCGCCGATACCCCAGGAGCAACAGTGTCCCTAATTTGCTGGTAAGTGGCGGTGCGGTCCCCTACGGCACTGCGTAGGATCCTACGGTCTTGGCGTGCATCCGTGCGTCGCTGCGGTCCGGTCCCAGGTCGACGGGCACGTGCACCTTCCGCCGACCACTGGCGACAACATCGATGTACTGTGGAGACCTCACGCCCCACGTGTTGAGCAATTCGGCGGTACGTCCACCCGGCCTCCCGCATGCCCACTATACGCCCTCGCTCAAAGTCCGTCAACTGCACATACGGTTCACGTCCACGCTGTCGCGGCATGCTACCAGTGTTAAAGACTGCGATGGAGCTTCGTATAGCACGGCAAACTGGCTGACACTGACGGCGGCGGTGCACAAATGCTGCGCAGCTAGCGCCATTCGACGGCCAACACCGCGGTTCCTGGTGTGTCCGCTGTGCCGTGCGTGTGATCATTGCTTGTACAGCCCTCTCGCAGTGTCCGAAGCAAGTATGGTGGGTCTGACACACCGGTGTCAATGTGTTCTTTTTTCCATTTCCAGGAGTGTATTTCCCTTTTTAAAACTTTCTAAGCCACTTGCCATATTTCGGCATTTAATATTCCATGCTCCGACACCGTACTCATCATTGACTTACATCACTGACTACCACAGTACTTCAATAACTCCCACACTCTCTTCAACATAAATATTTCCCTTTTTAAAACTTTCTAAGCCACCTGCCATATTTAGAAATTTAATATTCCATGCTCCGACACCGTTCTCATCATTGACTGATACTGCAAAGCTCTCTTAATATATATATATATATATATATATATATATATATATATATATATATATATATATATATATATATATATATATATATATATATAGGTTCCCCTTGCTTTCATCTGTTCGCAGGACCAGCACAGGACGGTCATGTTGGCTGATGTTTACAAGCCTGGATCGTTCGATCATCTACACTATTACCCCTGTAACTATTGAGAAGGCTACTGCCCCTCTTCAGGAGTTACTAGTTGGGCTGGCCTCTCCAAAGATACCCATTTCCTGTGGTTGCATCTATCTGAATCACTGAGGCACGCAAGCCACCCCAGCACGACAAGATGTAAACTGAAGGAGGAGGCCTACACACGGTACAGGAATGTAACACTAAAGGTGGCAAATGTAGAGGCTCACAATTTACACTCAGCCACACATTACTAGATTACTTGCAGAATACAGATATAGATGTACGAGTAACACGTTGCCCACACCGTTTAAAGGTGGAAAGGTGCAGCTAATACCGAGTTATTTTCATTTATGACAAATTGTTTGGTAAGATAAACTTTCTATAGAAATTTAGCAGTATACTAAGATCTAAGATGTGTTTCCTATAAACTGGATGATGATTCAGTTCTTTTGTTTTCCTAATCTGATCTCGCGACAGGGACTGTCCAGTTTTATACCGAATAGATAATTTCTTGAAATCAAGTATACTGTTTCCATTACCGCTGACAATCATCTCTCTAGTTATGAACTCTTTTATATTTATGGAGGCACTGAGTGAAATAAAGTGTTAATTGAAAATATAGAAATTAATGCTACCATGTTTGACAGCATCTGTTGTGATGCAACATTTGTTGTAATAGATTTCTTGTCACAACAAATTTTTTAATAGATTTTCTGTAATGTAGAAGCGTTTCTGATTGTTGTTGGAAATTTGTCTAGATAGCTAATGCTTTTACGTTTCCTATGTTCAAGAAAAACTTAGTGTTTTACATATTTTGTTTGGCTCCTAAGCTAGAAAGAAATGCCTGACATGTCGAATACTTCGAATTAAGAGATATGAGGAATTCGCATGACAGATACAAGGTAGTATTCAATCTAGACAATATTATACCTTACTTATAGGCGTGACATGCGTATACAATAAAGCACAAGAAAATAAAGAGTGCAGAAGTCGTACATGTTCAGCGTTTGAGCTGGCATCTTGTATTAGCTCCTCTTGGATGTCGCAAAATAACCTTACATGCATAGGTCAAAATTGGCCTTCCGATCAGTTTTGGCGATTCTTCTCAATCAAAAATGGCACCATCTATAAAACAAACTGTCACACAGAAACTGTGCAGTGGTTTTCATGACGCTGCGTGCGCATATGAGTATTTGTAATTATATGACTAAACCCAAAAATTAACCTCCGTCAGAGGCCATGTAGGTCCAACGGCGTCTCTGGATGCGGCCATGTCGGGGCGTGCGGCCAGCACACCGGTCTCCCGACCGTTTTGTCAGTTTACGAGACCGGAGCCAGTGCTTGTCAATCAAGTAGCTCCTCAGTTTGCCTCACAATGGCTGAGTGCACCCCACTTGCCAACAGCGCTCGGCAGACTGGATGGTCACACATCCAAGTGCTAGCCCAGTCCGACAGCACTTAACTCTGGTGATCTGACGAGAACCGGTGATTCTACTGCGGCAAGGCAATTCGATGGCAAAATAAATAATTATTTCCCTGGACGTTATTGGTACATACAGTTTTCAACAGTTTTGCACATTTAATGTGTACAGGGTGTTTCAAAAATGACCGGTATATTTGAAACGGCAATAAAAACTAAACGAGCAGCGAGAGAAATACACCGTTTGTTGCAATATGCTTGGGACAACAGTACATTTTCAGGCAGACAAACTTTCGAAATTACAGTAGTTACAATTTTCAACAACAGATGGCGCTGCGGTCTGGGACACACTATAGTACGATATTTTCCACATATCCACCATGCGTAGCAATAATATGGCGTAGTCTCTGAATGAAATTACCCGAAACCTTTGACAACGTGTCTGGCGGAATGGCTTCACATGCAGATGAGATGTACTGCTTCAGCTGTTCAATTGTTTCTGGATTCTGGCGGTACACCTGGTCTTTCAAGTGTCCCCACAGAAAGAAGTCACAGGGGTTCATGTCTGGCGAATAGGGAGGCCAATCCACGCCGCCTCCTGTATGTTTCGGATAGCCCAAAGCAATCACACGATCATCGAAATATTCATTCAGGAAATTAAAGACGTCGGCCGTGCGATGTGGCCGGGCACCATCTTGCATAAACCACGAGGTGTTCGCAGTGTCGTCTAAGGCAGTTTGTACCGCCACAAATTCACGAAGAATGTCCAGATAGCGTGATGCCGTAATCGTTTCGGATCTGAAAAATGGGCCAATGATTCCTTTGGAAGACATGGCGGCCCAGACCAGTACTTTTTGAGGATGCAGGGACGATGGGAGTGCAACATGGGGCTTTTCGGTTCCCCATATGCGCCACTTCTGTTTATTGACGAAGCCGTCCAGGTAAAAATAAGCTTCGTCAGTAAACCAAATGCTGCCCACATGCATATCGCCGTCATCAATCCTGTGCACTATATCGTTAGCGAATGTCTCTCGTGCAGCAATGGTAGCGGCGCTGAGGGGTTGCCGCGTTTGAATTTTGTATGGATAGAGGTGTAAACTCTGGCGCATGAGACGATACGTGGACGTTGGCGTCATTTGGACCGCAGCTGCAACACGGCGAACGGAAACCCGAGGCCGCTGTTGGATCACCTGCTGCACTAGCTGCGCGTTGCCCTCTGTGGTTGCCGTACGCGGTCGCCCTACCTTTCCAGCACGTTCATCCGTCACGTTCCCAGTCCGTTGAAATTTTTCAAACAGATCCTTTATTGTATCGCTTTTCGGTCCTTTGGATACATTAAACCTCCGTTGAAAACTTCGTCTTGTTGCAACAACACTGTGTTCTAGGCGGTGGAATTCCAACACCAGAAAAATCCTCTGTTCTAAGGAATAAACCATGTTGTCTACAGCACACTTGCACGTTGTGAACAGCACACGCTTAGAGCAGAAAGACGACGTACAGAATGGCGCACCCACAGACTGCGTTGTCTTCTATATCTTTCACATCACTTGCAGCGCCATCTGTTGTTGAAAATTGTAACTACTGTAATTTCGAAAGTTTGTCCGCCTGAAAATGTACTGTTGTCCCAAGCATATTGCAACAAACGGTGTATTTCTATCGTTGCTCGTTTAGTTTTTATTGCCGTTTCAAATATACCGGTCATTTTTGAAACACCCTGTATTTTCCGTGCACGCTATCTTACGGAGTGTGGCGGATTTTCGTACCGGTGCCACTACGATTTCCCCTTTACTTGTTCCATCCGCGAATTACGCGTGGGAGGAACGATTCTCGGTACTCGTCTATATAAATTCTTGCCTGTCGCAGTTCAGTTTTTATTTCTGCATCTGCATCTACATACATACTCCTGAAGCCACCGTACGGTACGGCACATGGCGGAGGGTGCCGTTTACCACTTCTAGTCATTTCCTCTCCTGCGCAACTCGCAAACAGAGAGAGAGGACACGAATAAAAATCTCCAGACGAACCTTAATTTCTCTTACCATAGTGGTGCTTGCGAGAAATGTACGTTGGCGGCATTAGAATCGCTCTGCCTTCGGCCTCAGATGCCGGTTCTCTAAATTTATTCAACAGTGCCTCCTGAAGAAAACTCGCCTTACACCCAGGGACTCCAATTTGAGTTCACGAAGCACCTCCCTAAAACTGGCGAGCTGATCGAACCTACCGGTAACAAATCAATGCAAGGTTATTTTGCGACATACAAGATTGTAGAATGGGGCGCACTAGCGCTCTATACTTGATTTCCTTTACGGATGAACCATACTTTTCCAAAATTCTCCCAATGAAACAGAACTGACAGTTCGACTTTCGTGCTATCAACCTGACATGCTCACTGATTTTGGTGTTACTTGACAACGTGACTGTGTCGAGCGCCACACCACTAATGCTGTATTCAAACGATACGGGATATTTCCTATCAGATCAATCTGCCAACCACAAATACTGTCTACGTCATCCTGTATCCTCCTACAGTCACTCAACAATGACACCTTCACGTACGCCACAGCGTCATCAACAAACAGCCCTAAATTGCTGCTCATCCTGTTCAGTTTGCCAGTAGCTGGTACGAAATGGTTATAAATGCCTTCCAACATTAACTGCTAACAATTCCATCTGTCACACAATAGATGTAATAAGTACCCAACGTCTGTCTTTACTTATCTTTTACAACTGTCCATATAGTATTAATTTTGTGCAGAGGGTCCTCCATTCTATTGGCTGAATGCGTTGTTCTATTCTATTCCAGGTTTTTCATTACTGCCTGTTGTGGAATTTTGTGTCTGGGCTGGGACTGTCCTTATATTCATACAGAGCCCGATTCCTTAGTGATTCTAAAGTGTCATTATTTATACAAAGACACCGTTCCTCAGTATTAAATTTTGTTTTAAGTTTCTTCTGCGACGTAATTATCTAAGGTAGTTGTGAAAGGATGTTGTAGCGTATTCTCAGAAAATAAGTCTGCCGAGGCTTGCAGTTTCCACAAGGTGTCTGTCCTTAATCGTAATTCTGTGTAGCATTGTAATGTATTGGCAATATTAACTCTCCATAGTCACGATGTACTGTGCACACGTCGAGCGTATATCCGATTTCAGTCACAGCAAGGTAGCTTTCATTATACCCCTCTGACAGATAACCGCCAGCCATGCGCCCACTGCTGTGCTCTGAACATTACCGCAACTCCTTCGGGCACTCGTGTCGGAAACTAGCAAACATCCGAACGCGAGACAAAATTAGTTCGTTGACAATGCTAACAACCCATGCGTGGTATTGGGAGACATTCAGGCAATGGGGCCGCAAACACCTCAGGGAGAGGGAGACAAAGAGAGAGAGAGAGAGAGAGAGAGAGAGAGAGAGAGAGAAAGAGAGAGAGTAGAGAGGGGGCGGTGTCATTGTGTTATGTGTAACATTATGTTGATACAGTTCTGCTTGTATTGATCATGGCACTGCAGTTAACCGAACTTGGAATTCGTGTTTGCATTCACGCTGGCGACTTACTCCGTTCGAGCTCAGTGCCTCTGATTGGAAATTCAATGGAACCAATGGAACTATAGTACCCTTAAAGCAGTGTGCTCCCGCAGCTACAGCGGCGGGCCCATGCGTGAATACGCGGTCAAGTTAGTTTGTTCATAGACTAGCTGATTCAACCATGTTTCCAGCACAGTCGGAATTTAGGGAGATAGGTAAAGAGCGGTAATACAGATGATTATTTTAAAGAGATGTTTATATTACTATATTTTGTTCATATAGGTCTCACGGTCTGTTTACACGAATCACACTTTATCGATCATATTTAGATTCAAATGTAAAAAAAGGATAAAAGCGACGTGAAGCTTTACCTAAAAAGAAAATTGGATTGAACACCACCCACGCCTTACTAGGGATGGTCTATTTATGAAAGCTTGATATGATGTCAAATGGAGATATGTATGTCCGACAACTGATTACTGTTTTAATATTTCTTATTAAGGTCTATTGACGCATTTTTCTTCATAATGATTACCAATTCTGTCCAGAGTTCGAAAACCTTCAGATTTGCTAAAACAAGATGTGCTAAGTTTGATTCCACACAATTCATCTGAAACACACTTGTGATAAATATAAAAGTGTATATTACGCCACGGCAGTTGCAGAGCAAGGAATCAGGTGATGTGATATATTCGGTAATTTTCTAACGTGCATGCGTTACAATGTCGGGAATTATAAAGCAGTGTGCCGTGCGGGATTAGCCGAGCGGTGTAAGGCGCTGCAGTCATGGACTTTGCGGCTGGTCCCGGCGGAGGTTCGAGTTTTCCCTCGGGCATGGGTGTGTTTGTTTGGCTTAGGATAATTTAGGTTAAGTAGTGTGTAAGCTTATGGACTGATGACCTTAGCAGTTAAGTCCCATAAGATTTCACACACATTTTATAAAGGAGTGTGGGCAAGCGTTTTACGAGGTCTTGCCATCTGTATGTGATACATTTTATATAGGACTGACGGGTCTCAATTTCGATATTCGATTCAAGGAAAGTATAAGTACAAATAATACACACATCAAAAAAGTTTTGCATCACCCCAGTTCCAAGAACTCCTGCAGATAGACGTTGACTGTGGATATTGTATCTCAGATACAGTCCCTTTGAGAGTTCAGAGATATTACTGAATCCGCCCAAAGATGTAAACAATCAAGCATGAGCAGCGCCTATTAGACGGAGGGGGTCCGACAGCCGATCAGGTCCGGTCATTCCACCAGGAAGGAGGTACACGGCTCGTGTTGTCTGTAGTTCAACCATGCCTACACGGCCAATACAGCGGTTCGATCGCGTCCGCTTTGTTACTTTGTGCCAAGACGGGGTTCTCGACAACGTAAGTGTCCAGGCCTCTCGGAGCGAACCAAAGCGATGTTGTTCTGACGTGGAGAGAGACAGGAACTGTCGATGATATGCCTCGCTCAGGCCGACCAAGGGCTACTAATGCAATGGCTGACCGCTACTTACGGATTATGGCTCGAAGGAGCCCTGACAGCAACGCCACCATGTTAAATCATGCTTTTCGTGCAGCCACAGGACGTCGTGTTACGACTCAAACTGTGCGCAGTAGGCTGCATGATGCAGAACTTCACTCCCGACGTCCATGGCGAGGTCCATCTTTGCAACTAAGACACCATGCAGCGGGGTACAGGTGGGCTCGTGAGCATGCCAAATGGACCGCTCAGGATTTTCATCACGTTTTCACCGATGAGTGTCGCATATGCCTTCAACCAGACAATCGTCGGAGACGTGTTTGGAGGAAACCCTGTCAGGCTGAACGTTTTAGACTATCCAGCAAGGTGGAGGTTTTCTGCTGTTTTGGGGTGCCATTATGTGGGGCCGACGTACGCCGCTGGTGGTCATGGAAGGCGCCGTAACGGCTGTACGATACGTGAATACCATTCTCCGACCGATAGAGCAACCATATCGGGAGCATACTGGCGAGGCATTCGTCTTCATGGACGACAATTTGCGCCCCCACTAGAGTGACCAGCATGTTCTGGAGACATGAACCCTGGGATAGATTTAAAAGGTCTGTTTATGGACGACGTGACCCACCAACCACTCTGAGGGATCTACACCAAACCGCCGTTGAGGAGTAGGACAATCTGGACCAACAGTGCCTTGATGAACTTGTGGCTAGTGTGCCACGACGAATACAGGCATGTATCAATGTAAGAAGACGTGCTACTGGGTGTTAAAGGTATCTGCGTCTACAGCAACCTGGACCCCAATGTCTGAAAGTCTCGCTGTATGGTGTTACAACATGCAATGTGTGGTTTTCATGAGCAATAAAATGGCGGAAACGATGTTTATGTTGATCTATATTCCTTTCTTGCGTACAGGTTCCTGAACTCTAAGTACCGAGGTGATACTAACCTTTTTTTGATGTGTGTAGAACTACTTTTGGTATACATCTAAGCCATGCAAAACTGCAGAACAGCACACAGAATTAGAGTTGCGCTCTATCACTGCGGTTCGGTAGTTTTGGCACAGTACATAAATGACGTAGTAAATAGTAGGATTACCGATGGTACTGATAGGTCTGGTGGGGAAAGGAACGAACTGAATGTGTGACAGAGAGACGCTAAGAGCCGACGAATTTTCTTTAATATTTGTTTGTTCGTTCCTTTTGCAGACAATGAGAACCGCAGATCATTCAGTGTTAGTCCATCGTGTATTTTACACCTTTACAAAATATAAATTGCACTTCGGAAGCTTAACAAATTAGTTGATTGCGTAACTTCTGCCCTTTTATGTAAAAAAGCAATTAATTTTGATGCAGTTCCGGTTTTCAACCACAAACAAAATAGAAATAGAATTATTGTTATTTTATACTCAATAGAACGTCCTTTGCCATTATCAAAAGGATCATTTTCCTGCTATTATTGATATGTGCGGGAGAAACAGATATGTGTTTTACATTGACTCGACGAAATACTAAATTGATGTTTGATATGTTTTTGTTTTTGCCTGTTTTTTTTGGGGGGGGGGGAAATTGTCTTTCCTAGCGCTGTATGATAAATCTGTATTGTTTTATTATTTTTAGTATAAAGTCACTGTGTTTCACGTGACAAATCAAGAACCTTTAAATAAAACCTTAATTAAACATTGACAACTTTTCTATAGGAACTGCTTATCTTTAAGTAACAGACAGGAGAAGAAATAACTAGAACAAAACCGCTCCGTAGGTCAGGCAGCCCTCTACATTTCCTCACTCATTTTCTAGATAGTTCACCGCTTCCTGTTTCTTGGGGAATATAGGAACACGTTGGTCGCTTACCCAAACAAGGTGATCAAAATGAGATAATGCCCGACAGGCAAGCAACACACGTAACATATAGGTAATGTTGTTACTATCTTAACTGACCCAAGCTGCTATGAAAACTACCGTACTCTACAATAGCCTACAGTAGTTTTACGACTCTACATAGATCCCCAAAGAGTGATTTACCTGATTACTGCAGGAACTTGAAAGTTTGCGCGTCACTTGAAAGAGTAGGAGAAACTGCACAATGAGCAAAACGATTTTTAAATACATTCCCTTTTGATCTTCATAAAGACATTTCGTAGACACATACCGCAATATGGACCTTGTAACGCATGCATGTTAGAAACTTACAGAAAATGACTACATCACATCAACTGACGCCTTGCTCTGCAACTCCCGTGGAGTAATAAACACTTTTATATTTATCACAAGTGTCAGACTAATTATGTAGAATCAAACTCAGCATTTCTTGTTTAGAACGATGTTTACGCAGACCGATGGACCAGCCGGGCGACAACGATAACACTCAAGCAACGGAGTTCAGGCTGTACTTCGTGTGTTCTCGAGCCCCGGAAAACATCCTCTGGTCGAATACCTGTATAACATCCAAAACTGAAGAAAATGTGTTCGAATGTAAAATGCGATATTCTCTTCCAGCTTAGTTTTACTTTTATACACTGAACATAATTTTATCTTCATTCCTCTTTCAACACAAATACTTCCTCATCTTGATATACCACAATCATAGCATGCTTGCCGACACTATCTGTAATTCCTGACATTGAAACGTGTGTTCCTTTGTGACATATAGAGGCTGTGCACGGGGTTGTTGTGCAACTACAACGGTAGCTGACACAGTTTTACGAAAAATAAAATTATCATGTCATTTATCTGATTCAACAGATCTGCAACTGTTAATCTACAATAAAAATACTTGAGTTGCCGAGGTCCTATTTGAGATGGGATAGCAACGTAAATATTTTCAGCCCTTCTTCTATCACCAAGGAGCTTTACACCGGTCAGTTGTTTAGATGAAGTGTATAATAAATTTTGTAATTCCCATTTATTTTTATTTCTTTTATTTATGTCATATCATAACAAAAATGGAATGTGATGTAATGTGTTGTATGAATTGTTCGTAAGTTGTGTGTATTCTGACGCTTTGATCCAGTACGGAAGGTTTGATCTTTGATGAATTTTATTATTGCGGAAGTAATAAGGCATAAAAGTATTTTGATGGACAGAGATGGAATGTCTGATTGTTGGTAGAAAAATGTGTCGTATTTTGTAAGTGGAAGGTATTTCTCTTAGTGTAATGAATGGGTAGAGAAATGTGAAGAAGAGAAAATGAAGTTTTGAAGTAGGGGCTATAGCAAGTCTTTGTGGGGATTCGCCGGCCGCGGTGGTCTCGCGGTTCTAGGCGCGCAGTCCGGAATCGTGCGACTGCTACGGTCGCAGGTTCGAATCCTGCCTCGGGCATGGATGTGTGTGATGTCCTTAGGTTAGTTAGGTTTAAGTAGTTCTAAGTTCTAGGGGACTTATGACCACAGCAGTTGAGTCCCATAGTGCTCAGAGCCATTTGAACCATTTTTTTGTGGGGATTCGTAAGTGTATGGACAGACAGGCACATTAGTAAAAAATTGATTACTTTGTGGAAGATAAGGCAGCCTTCATTCTGGTGGAAACTGGCGAAGAGGGGACCAAACAAGTGCAGTGCTAAGGCGGCACAAGCGGTATTAGTGTGTGGTGACGAACAAGAGATAGAACCTTTTTAGAAAACGATTACTTTGGTATTGTTGCAGCAGCTCAGCAGAATTTGCGAGAAGAAATCTGATATTGAAAATCGGCGGAGAAGAGGAATCGCAAGATGCGTCAATTTATACTTCAGTAACTCAGTTCTTGTGAAGCCTTACACGTTCATATGCAAGCAGTATTTTGACTATCTAAGTATATTATCAACTTCAGTCAGAATATCCCACGAAGTACCGACCACTCGATACACATTGACAGATCATGTTGGTACACGTGCTTACAGCTTTACACCTCATCAGACGTAATAAATATATGTACCCATCAAACAATTTCTAGAGAAATCAGTTGTTTTCTTAGGTAGTTATAAATGCTGATGCACACACACACACACACACACACACACACACACACACACCCACATATATATATATATATATATATATATATATATATATATATATATATATATATAGCAAATAGCTCACAAGCACACACTCACATACATACATTTACCAAAATAACACACTCATATATATATATATATATATATATATATATATATATATATGAGTGTGTTATTTTTTGGTAAATGACAGATTCTGTAAGGATAACCATTTAGTATTGAGCTACTGCCGGCCGCTGTGGCCGAGTGGTTATAGGCGCTTCAGTCCGGAACCGCGCTGCTGCTACGGTCACAGGTTCAAATCCTGCCTCGGGCATTGATGTGTGTAATGTCCTTAGGTTAGTTAGGTTTAAGTAGTTCTAAGTCTATGGGATTGATGACCTCAGATGTTAAGTCCCATAGTGCTTCCTGTTGAACCAGTTGAGCTACTTTAGTTGGGCTGAAACAGTCTAAAGCGGCATGATACTATCAAATAAGTTCCATTTCAGGGTGTTCAGTTGTGGTATTGCAAGGTGTTAGTGTACGAATCATTTAAAATAGCCCGTTAAATGTATCCCTCTGCTTATTATGGAAGGTAAGGCGATAGCTTTGCCGTTAGTTGGCAGTACAACAACAAGCTGCACTTTGACATACGACAAAAGTATTGGAGCCCATTGAAAAATAGTCTTATCTAGTTCAGCGCAGGGGAAAGTAGAACCGTGTCACTATGTCCTTGCCTTACCCAAACTTTTGAACTGACTTTTCCAGTCTCTTGCAGGATGTCCGAACCGCCGGTTCTAGGCGCTACAGTCTGGAACCGCGCGACCGCTACTGTCGCAGGTTCGGATTCCGCCTCGGGCCTGGATATGTGTGATGTCCTTAGGTTAGTTAGGTTTAAGTAGTTCTTAGTTCTAGGGGACTGATGACCTCAGAAATTAGGTCCCATAGTGCTCAGAGCCATTTGAACCATTTGTCCGTAACGCGATAGAATTTTGCATTTATCACAGAAACAAATAATTGCTCTTGCCTCTTAGAACCAGAAAGTTCAAAGTTGTAATTCATCAGGATCAAGATATTATTCTCATCTCTATACGTATACTTTAACGAAAGCGTAAGACAAATCTTGTTACGGTTTGTTTATTCCCGAAGTGACTCAGACAATTGGATCTCTTTAGATTATTTGTACTCGTCACAGCTCATTGTTAAACATTACTTGCTCTAGTTTGTAAGAATGGAGACACTGCGAGCGTCCCAAGATTTGTTCAGATAATCCAACTTGACACCGCTTTGGCAACAGTCAAATTCTCAGCACGTGTGTTCAGATCTTTGTTTCCAGGAACTTGCCTGACGTGTTAATACAAGTTTATGAGACATTAAAGCCTTCCATAAATTTAGCATTAGTAGTGTACGGTTCTCTGTAGTAGCTGACACCTGTTTGTAGAGCCAAGGAGGAGTTGTGTACTAGGCACTGACCTAACCCCCCAATACTTTCTTAAAATATGACAAGACATGGAACGATGTGATACATCCACAGACTAATATACGTATCAGAGATTGACTGCGTAATGTTAAAAAGAGGAAATATAGCGCTTCCAGGGCATCTTTCAATGTAGTGAAATAAAAAGTAAAATACTCGTAGTGTAACATGTGTTTATGGGCTTAACAAAAACGGAAATTAAATGCTCATAAACGTAAAAATCTCATATCCCATCATCGAAGAAAACACTAGGGCCTATAAATCATCAGAGTTTTCAGTTATTTCTAGTGAAGTTCTTCTATATTTGCACAAGCTATGTTTCAGTGGGGAAGAGGTAGCGTCTTTGACAAGTAATCAAAACGTCCTCATTCCTAGGTTAGAACGTAGCAACGTAGCCAGTACATATATTTTGAATATAAATCATGTCCAATTGCGGCCAAAGCTTCCAGCAAAGCCTTGCTAAAGAGAGCGGGGGAGCGGACAGAGGTAGAGAGCACTCTGTTTCCCCTGGGGTGGGGAACTGCCACTAAACGACGGATGAATCAGCAATGATAAAGGACACAAGGATACAGAAGGCAATGGGGAAGCACTGTATTAAAGGCACATAAGAAGTATCCCTAGGGCATGTGCCCAATAAATGAAAAAAAAGTTATGATCTCTTCCAGACTGGTCCCCCATTCGTGTCTTCGGGAGGGGCTGCCAAGGGAGAGATTATCATGAGAAGAATGTGCAGTAACAAAGAAAAGGACAATATTCTACGGCTCTGGGCGTGGAATTTCAGAAGTATGAACGTGACATGGAAGGCAGAAAGGCCGGCCGCGGTGGTCTCGCGGTTCTAGGCGCGCAGTCCGGAACCGTGCGACTGCTACGGTCGCAGGTTCGAATCCTGCCTCGGGCATGGATGTGTGTGATGTCCTTAGGTTAGTTAGGTTTAAGTAGTTCTAAGGTCTAGGGGACTGATGACCACAGCAGTTGAGTCCCATAGTGCTCAGAGCCATTTGAACCATTTTTTTTTTAATGCAGAAAATCTGACAAGGGAAATGCAAAGCCTCAATCTAGATATGGTGAGGGTCAGTGTAGTAAAACGGAAAGAAGAGTTCCTGATCCGAGGAATATAGTGTAACACCATGATTAGCAGAAAATGATGTAATTGGAGTGGTTACCGTTATAAATGGGAAGGTAGGGCAGAGAGTGAGTTAGTGTGAACAGTTCAGTGATAGGGTTGTTCTAGTCAGAATCAACACGAAACAAACGCCAACAGCAATATTTCACAAGCAGAAGATGAAGAGATAGAGAAGAAGTAAAAACAGATCTTCAACGGGAATTGAGTATGTAAAGGGAGATAAAAATATAATGAACATGGGAGCTTGTAACTCTGTAATAGGAGAAGGAATGGAAGAAATGGTTACGAAAGAATATGGATCTGGAGTTGAAAGTAGGAATCAGAGAGGAGAATACTGTTTCTGCAGTAAATTTCGGCTTGTGATAGTGAATACTCTCCTCAGGTGTCACAAGAGGAGGAGGCATGCTTGGAAAAGGGCCAGAAACACTCGAAGATTGTAACCGGATTATATCATCGACAGAGGTTCCTAAATCAGATATTCTAATTTAAGGCGTATCCAGGAGCTGAGATAGACTCATGTCGCAGTTCAGTGATGATGAAGATTACCCATGAGTTTAAGGGACTATTACTGCGGGTAACAGAAGAGAAATTTCAATTAATCGACGAAAGAAGGAAGTTAAAACTATTCAGGGAAAGGTACGAATACAGTAATATAAATCACTTAGGAATGAAATAAATGGGAAGCCAGGGAAGCCAAGGATAAATGGCTTGAGGAGAAATGTGAAGAAATAGAAAAAAAAGTTGATCGTCGGGAGGACTGGCTCTTCACACAGAAAATTCAACATAACCTTTGGTGAATAAGAATCAAGGGTGGCGACATTAAGCTGCAATGGGAATTTCACTGTTAAACGCAGAGGAGAGAGCGGCTGGTTGGAAACGGCATACTGAAGGCCTCTGTGTGTATGGGGGGAGGGGGAATTGTCTTACGACGTGACAGAAGACGAAAATGAAGTTGATATAGAAAAGATAGGGATTCAGTACTGGAGAGAGCTTTGGAAGACTTGAGATTAAACATGGCAGAACAGCTAGATCGGAATTTCTATAATCGTTGAGTGGAATGTCAAACAATTATTCAGATTGGTGTTTAGGGTCTATAAGACTGGCGATATACCATCGGACTTTCAGAAAAAAATGAATCGATTCAATTCTGAAGACTGGAAGAGCCGACAATTCGGAGAATTGTCGTACAGTCAACTTAACAGCTCATGCATCCAAGTTGTTGACAAGAATGATATACAGAAGAATGGAGAAGAAAAGGTCAGTTTGGCTTTAGGAAAGGTAAAGGACGTTGCGGTTGATAATGGAAGCAAGGACGAAGAAAACGAAGACACGGTCATAGAATTTGTCGACTTGGAAAAAAGCGTTGGTCGATGTAAAGTGGTGCACTTTGTTCGACATTCTGAGAAAAATTGGGGTAAGCTCTAGGAAAAGACGGATAATGTACAACATGAACAAGATCCAAGAATTAACAACAAGATTGAAAGACTAAGAACGAAGCGCTTGGATTAAAAAGGGTGTTTAAACGGAGATGCAGTCTTTCGCCTCTTCTGCTCAAACTATACATCGGAAAAACATCGACAGAAATAGGCTAAAAGATAGTTTGACGAATGGGTTTTAAGTTCGGGGTGGAAGGGTATCAATGATAATTTTCGCCGACGACATTGTTCCTCTCAGTGCAAGTGAAGAAGAATTAAAGGAATGAACCGGCTGATGGGCGTAGGATATGGACTGAGAGTAAACCGCAGGAAAAAGAAAGTAACGAGAAGTAGCACAAGCGAGAAACTTAACACCAAATTTGGTTGTCGTGGGGTAGACGCGGTTAAGGAGGTCGAAGCAAGGACGACACAAAAAGCACATTATCCCAGGAAAAAGAGCTTTTGGCCAAGAGATGTCTGCATGTATCAAACATAGGCCATAATTTGAGGAACAAATTTCTGAGACTGTACGTTTGCAACACAACATTGTATGGAAAGACCAGAAGAGAGGACAATCGAAGCGTTTGAGATGTGGCGCTACAGAAGAATGTTGAAATTAGGAGGACTGATAATGTAAGGAATGAGGTTTTCCGCAGAATCGGCTAAGAAAGGAACATATGGAAGAGCTGACAAGAAGAAGGTACAGGATTCAAGAATATTTGTTAAGACATCTGAGAATAACTTCCATGGTGCGATGGGGATCTGGAGAGGCTAAAAACTGCAGAGAAAGGTAGAGATTGGAATACATTCAGCAGATAACTGACGACATAGGTTGCAATTCAAATGCTGCTCTGAGATGAAGAGGTTGGCGAAGGAGAAAGATACGTGGCAGCCCGCATCAAGTCAAATTTCCATTGTACATATATTGCACTCCATTTCGTTCTTGGATATTCTGTTTTATTTGTAGCTTCATTGATTTGATCTCGGAGTTCCTTACGAAAGTGTATTTAAGTCTTTAAACTCATTTATGACTTCCTTAGAAGTATTTAAATGTTCGATTTTTCTTCTTGTAGCACATACGTAAAGCTGAATTTCTACTTTACAGAGGTTTCTTCGCGATTCATATTTATGTTTTTCTTAATAGTACACAATTTGTTAGCGTTGTTTTCTGAGGCTGATAGTGCTGTTCGTGAAATTATCCTATAGTCATATTCACGGTTAGCCATATTTTAGAAAGTCGTCATTAATTTTAACTTTAACATTTTACACTTGACTGAACCTCTTTCTTAATGCATTGGTATTAATCTACAACATGGACCAGCTGATATCGATGGTAGCAGCCATCTTCCTGTAATTAAGTTTAATGTCAAAACATGGACTATTCAGTCCTAAAACACTAGTAAAAACCTGACAAAGAAGTTTTCCCCATGACATTCAATTATTTATATTATATAAATTGAAATCGTCAAGAAATATTTCGCTGCTGTTGTGAAGTATTTCTCGATATTCAGATCGTAGAAGCGCACAGCGCTACGCAAAGCTATTGTGATGTCTTCAGCCCTCAAGTGCCCCTGCAACTACTCTCACATGACTGGGCACATCGCCCGCAACCACGCGTTTTTTTCACTAGACGACAATACCGAAATGTCTCAAGAAGCCCACCGAAAGTGTGAATGTGCTACAACGGTTTGGACACTACTGTCTGCAGCGTTCTGAGATAAGGAATTTCATAAAGACAGCAATGCAAAAATTACTGTCTTTGCTCCTGGATTTTATACAGCGATGAATGTTATAAAACCTAGCCCGACGGACGGTAAATGAATCCCTGTGATACGACTTTCATGTCTATGTGTTAAACTGCACTTCTTCTTAAGGGTACCAATCGTTATGAGATTTTGTTACAGTCAAACATCCGACATTACACAATTTATATACTTGGCTTGAGTGTGTAGCCTTCAGTTCTTCTGATGACGAATTAATACGTCTTGTAGGCATACAGCATCCCTTTCATTCGGACGATCTACACAACTCTCTACCGTGCTACACACAGCTATTATGTAAATGTGGGAGGAGATTATCAGGGGTCCCTGCGCTTTCCATTACAACCGCCGTAATCAGATTCCAGCGAAACGCTATGCAATGGAGATTCTGCGTTGCAGGGAGAGCAAGGACTCCTGTTGGTGTGTCCGCCTCACTCCTAAACATTGCAGTCGCCTACTGTTGTTGTAATTTAGTGTTCTGCTTCCAGGCCCAGCGAGTACGATTTGGTAATAACGAAAGCAAAACATTATACGGACTGGTTTGGTCAAGACAAGACAATATTGGCGCACCACCAGCGGACACGAAAGAGACTGATATCACAGACAGTGTTTCAGTGCAAGAGTAATTTCCACGCTGAACAAATTATTCTGCACTAGAATAGTACTGAGATGGATGAAAGAACGTCCGCAGCTAGTTGCCGTGCGGTAGCGTTCTCGCTTCCCACGCCCGGGTCCCGGCTTCCATTCCCGGCGGGGTCAGGGATTTTCTCTGCCTCGTGATGACTGGGTGTTGTGTGATGTCCTTAGGTTAGTTAGGTTTAAGTAGTTCTAAGTTCTAGGGGACTGATGACCATCGATGTTAAGTCCCATAGTGCTCAGAGCCATCTGAACCATCTGGATGAAAGAACTTTTGATCTTCCTGAAAACAACACAGGAAGAATAAAATCAGCAGAAAGCATACAGAGGCATACTGATTGCTTAAGAGAGTGCAAGATGACTTAGACAAAATTTCTAGGTTCTATGATGAATTAGTTAGCTACAAATACAGAAAAGTGTAAGTTAATGCAGGTCAGTAGGAAAATCAATTCCATAATGTTCGAATACAGTGCTGCTTGACACAGCCACTTCGATTTAATATCTAGGCGTAACGTTGAAAAGTGATACGAAATGGAATCGGCATGTCAGGACTGTAATAGGGAAGGTGAATAGTTGATTTCCGTTTATTGGCTCAAATGGCTCTGAGCACTATGGGACTCAACTGCTGTGGTCATCAGTCCCCTAGAACTTAGAACTACTTAAACCTAACTAACCTAAGGACATCACACACATCCATGCCCGAGGCAGGATTCGAACCTGCGACCGTAGCAGTCGCACGGTTCCGGACTGCGCGCCTAGAACCGCGAGACCACCGCGGCCGGCTTTCCGTTTATTGGGAGACCTTTTACGGAAGTGTTGTTCATTTGTAAGAGAGAACGCACATAGATCACTAGTGCGACCCATTCTTGAGTACTGCTCGAGTGTTTGGTATCGGCACCAGGTTGGATTAAATGAAGAAATCAAAACAATTCGTGTTTGCTACTGGTAGTTTGGATTAACAAGCGAGTGCTACGAAGATGCATTCGAAACTCAAATGGGATATTTAGAGGGAGGGAAACGCTCTTTTCGAGCAACTGTACTGAGAAAATTTAGAGTACCGGCATTTGAGGTCAACTGCAGAGCGATTCTCCTGCCGGCAGCCTACATCTTGTCTTAGCACTCAAATATAAGGTAAACCAAATTAGGGCTAGCTAGTATGTAGGCATATAGACAGTAGTTTTTCTCTCGCTGTATTTGCGAGTGGAAGAGGAAAGGAAATGAGTAGTGGTGGTGAAAGGTATTCTCTGCCACGCACCATGTGTTGGCTTCCTGAGTACGAATGTAGATGTACATTTAGATGTGCGGATTGTTTTTTCGTGGAAGTGAAGCCATTTGGTGTGGATGTATAGCTTAACGTATAATAAAATAACGTACTAACGCAAACAAAGGCGTTGATGTTTTAAAAGCAAGTTGTATACACTTGTAAACGTTTGCGTTGCACTGAGTTTGTCTTATTAATGCAGCTTTGTAGCCCATGAGAGGTATCCAATTTCCCTTTCATGCAGACAGATAACAAGTCAAACTTTCATCCATTGTGTTTGTGGAACACTGCGTCAGTGATGAGTAAAGAGTTTAAGATATAATTACGGTAAGTCACCTATTATGATATTTTACTTTTTGTTTTACCATGACCAGTCTGGAATCGCCTAGCGAACCGTCATCAGATCGTATACACTTTTAACGATTCTTCGTAGCGTTATGGGGGTCATGCAGCTGTGGTAGCTAGGTACCGAATGCGGCAGGGCATCAGCAATTATTTAAATCATAAGAATGACTGGTAGGCATTAAACCCATGGACGTTAATAACTGTAAGTAACACACTCAATTCGATCTTATAATGTAAATAATATCTGACGTCTTACGATCTTCAGTACTCAGTTGTTTCATTAAAAGTGTGCACCATATGCCCAGGATTCGGTAGGCGATTCGATACAGGTCATGATACAATAGAAATTAAAGTATCAGATAAAGCTGTAGGTTCCAGCTTTTCCTGAAAGTCTTTAGATAAAAAGTTGTTCAGTTATAAGTGCTGAAGGAAATACACTGTAAGACAAATGAAGTGGAGAACCCAGAAAGAAAGGAGGAAACGAGATTAAACTTTACGGGTTGAGAGGGTATGTGGTGTTACTACAGTGATAACAAAAGTTAGTCAGATTTACAAAGAATTTGACAGCGTGGGTCTAGTAAGACTTTTCATTCCTTGTGGCCTGGATGCGCGCAAGGAGGCGGTTGGGAAGGGTGTCATAACACCTCGTACCCTCTCCTGAGACACTTTGGCGCAAAGCTGGTCCTTGAAACCCCGGATAGTTACAGTGGGATGGATCTCCAAGCTGGTCCTACAAAATTTCTATCGGAGTCAGAATCACGGCCTGTTGCAGAAACACGTGTTGCATGTGGACGGGCTTCGTACTGTTGAAAAAAATGGCCCAACGGTATTGTCGCATGAGAGGTAACACATTGAGGATGCAGAATGTCTTTGCCGTACTGCTGTGTCGTCAGGTCCGTCAATGGCTATAAGCGGCGCCTTAAAATCATACGAGATGGCTCCCCATACGGTGACCCCAGGAATAACACCACTGTGCCTTTCCAAATTACTGGAAGAATGAGACCTCTCTAGGTCACCGCCGCAATTGTCTTCGATGGTCATCCGGGTAGATCAGAACCGTGTTTCCTTGTTGATCAGAATGTGACGCCATTCATCATAAGTCCATGCTTCCTGGTCACGGCTCCATTTAAAACGCAACCATTTGTTGTGGTAATTACGCATGGTCCTGAACCAATGGTGACGGATGATACAGAATGTTGCATGAGCGGCTGCCTCAGATGTAAAGTGATTGCAGTGTGCATATATTGGATGTTTCCTTGTGGCGATCAAACGTGATCCATGTCTGCTCTCACATTCCCATGCAGTCCAGAGTAGGGCAATTGTAATATCATCATGAGCCAAAAATTTTGACACCGCCCGATTCGGGAAGCTGAGCAAAGGGAGACCCAAAAACACGTCCCTTTCAGTCTGCGTGAGGTACTGATGAAGCTGTCCCACACGATTAGATGGGTCTCCTTGTCCTTCACAGTGATAACACATCTGATGGTGTTCACGCCTCTTATATACCGTACCAGTTCTGGTAATACTCCGAAAAACAAACAACGCTAATGCACTCTGGTGTCAGTTCCACCAATCTTAAAGAATTTAAGCTCTAATGAGTTACATACCCTCCGATGGTATGTACGTGTACGAAGTGAAATTGACCCCCAAGAATGTCTTTTAGGTGTTTTACTATTTATGTCTGGTAGCTTATCATCTTTAAGTTTTGCACCAGTATATAGACTGTTACACAACGTTTTTGACGTCCGGGCCCGGTACCTGAGTGGTCAGCATGACGGAATGTCAATCCTAAGGTCCCGGGTTCGATTCCCGGGTGGGTCGGAAATTTTCTTCGCTCAGGGACTGGGTGTTGTGTTGTCCTAATCATCATCATTTCATCCCATCGACGCGCAGGTCGCCGAAGTGGTGTCAACTCGAAAGACCTGCACCAGGTGAACGGTCTACCCGACGGGAGGCCCTAGCCACACGACATTTATTTATTTTAACGTTTTGACGATTTCAAATTTGAAAAACACGCACTAAAAGTAGGATACGGCGACTGTGGTGCCGTCTATTAGTAGTGCGAAGTGTCAAGTTTCATCCCATATACACGTCAGTCTCCATGTCGTACTTGTCGAAGCTATATCGTGGATTTGCGGTAGTATGCTATTTTCGCTATGGCTAGTCTGTCGTGCGCGTTTAATGTGCCATTTGTAAGCATTTCAAGATTCAGTCCAATTCCAGCTCGTTGAATTATACTGAATTTGATAAGAAACTTCCGTGCAACTGCCAGTCCATCGAATCGAAAATCGTCGAACGCTGTGGCCGAGCGGTTCTAGGCGCTTCAGTTCGGAGCCGCGCTGCTGCTGCGGTCGCAGGTTCGAATCCTGCCTCGGTCATGGATGTGTGTGATGTCCGTAGGTTAGTTAGGTTTAAGTAGTTCTAAGTCTAGGGGACTGATGACCAAGATCTTAAGTCCCATAGTGCTTAGAGACATTAGGACCATTTGAATCGAAAATCAACAAGCCTAGGGAAAACCATCCAATTTCCTGAAACATCTTGTACGTAGCAGTTTACAGGCAGGCTCTAGTCGTTCGTTACGAAAACGTGCCCAAAAATTGCAACGGTTAAAAGATCGAATTCACGATGAAATTTCCAGAGAATTCCTCCAGCAGTTATGAAAGATATTTCCAAAAACTAGGTGAAACACCGACGAGAATTATGTATCCTTGAATGGTGGTCGTTTGACCGATGTATTATTTCATATGTGAAGTTGAGTAAATGTTGTGTAAAATGTTCAACTTTGTTTCACCATTAATTTGTGTTACCCATATCAGCCAGGTACAGTGCTCTTTCAAAAGTTTTTATTATAAATCACTCAGATGAGCCCGTTTCGGAATTTTGCCATCATCAGGTGCTCAGTAAATACATAAGTCAGTGATGGTCTTAATAGAACGGTCTGTAACTATGATCAGAAAAGTTATAATGAATTCGTTTGGTGTATTTACCTTACACGTAATATCGTTGCTACCAAGTCCTGTCTTTTTGTGGAATTATTAGTTTCTCCTTAATTGTATGCAGCAGATGTGATTGTTTCTGGTTTTTATGTATGCCTTTTTTCCTTGTGACATCTCGAATGACAGTGGATCAGCGATATTATATGCTTACATAATCTATTATTTTTATAGGTTTGGTTCTAACTATGTTTTTCCTGGAATTCGTTTTAGTTTTTTTGAGCTTTATACGTTACACTTTTACTTTTTCGTAATTATTATAAAAATAACCTAATTTTCAAACATCACTTATTTATAATGCTAACATGTAATATTGCTAATCCATTGTCATCCAGCTATCGAAAAATAGCATACATAAAAACCGACTGAAGTCAGACATATGTCTCGAACGTACAATCAAGGAGAAACTAATAATTCTAGAAAAAGACTGGACACGGGAGCAACGATATTGCATGTAAGGTGAAGACACCAAACGAATGTATTGTAACTTTTCTGATCATAGCTGTACACCATTATATTAAGGCAATCACTTATGTATTTACAGAGAACTTGACGATGGCAATATGCCTAAATGTGCTCATCGTGAGTGATTTATAAAATAAAAACCATTTAAAGAGCAGTGTAGCTGGCTGATTCGTAACAATAATGTGAATAGAAGACATATTTTGCATTGCGGGCCCCAAAGAGCAAAAGTTATTAGTTTCTGTATTATTCAAATTCGAAATAAACAAAACATTGTGAAACACCCTGTAGATAATTAGCAGAAGAAAATTTTACTTTCATTTTTTGTCTGACCAATAAAATAATTAACGACAATGTTTTGTTGTCGACAGCAACGAGCTTTGGAAACACGCTTGAACAGGCAGCAGGCGGTGCATGTCATTAACGCGCACGCTTGAAGCAAGTATATTGAGCGACCTTGATGTTCCAGAGATTATAGCTCTTCATTAGCCAACAAGGAAATTCGAAGGACTGCGCACCCGATGTACTTTTTGCGAGTACCTCCATACCAAAAAGTCTTGGTGCTGCAGCGGCACGTTATACCATTCTAATGGCTAGCCGAGTAGCAGTCTTGAGAAATAGCTCCCTAGGGACGCCGTCGAAGCGGAAGAAGTTTGCGACGAACTGGACAATAAGAACGGCGAGCTTCAAAGGGACGGATCGCCAACTCCAAACCAATAAAGGCCGGAGGACACCGACCTTTCAGCTTCCACCAGCAGGGAGCAAGAGATTAACCTGAAAGGCCAACTGACAAGCTATAGCAACAGTTACACCCTCTTGGGAAACTTCATGTTTATATTGATAGTGGAAGGAGAGAGGGAGTAATTTCGGTACGACAGACATCGAGACGATGTTAGGGAGTACGACGACGACATTTGTTCCCGTCGAAGAATATATCAAGTAAAGCTGCAATTTTTTGTGTAATTTGGCACAACAAGAATACCAATGAGATTTTATACTGAGTTGCCGCCGCTAGAATCTCTTTTTCTAAAGTTTTGAAATATTATTTCGTGGAAAACCGTTTCATGGCGTAAAATAAGTCTACATAAAACCTACTCTCGGCAATTCGATGAGAAAGATTCTATTCAGCGTTGTCAGAAACAGTCGGAAAACCTTGTAAGAACGTATTAAGGTAATTGGGCTGAAAAATCATTATTAAGAAATGCAAATCGATATGTTTCGCCATTGTAATGTCAACGCCAGTGCCGCCAGTGTAGGGGATAGTGCTCGAGACTTAACAATTAACGAATATTTTTCCAGAATTGACTTTTAACCCAGTACGTGAGCACAGAGAAGACTTGTTATTATATTGCGACTTATGATTACATTGTGAAATAACAACAGTATATTTTATTATTTGATAACCAGTTTCCTACAAAGAATAATCAGATAACCAAAGATAATACCACTGAAAGAATGTATTGGCTTTGTATTGTCTGTGGAATTTTCCCTTCTTCCGTTCTTCTTCTCTATGATGTATGAAGCGGATGAGAACGAAGATAAGCTGAGATCAGTTCTTTTAAATATTGTTAAAGTTAGTCATAAGTGATCAAAAGAAAAATATAAGGTACAATTTACTAAATGGAATTCTAGTGTAAAGACTTTTATTTGTAACTAGATAACCGACTATGAATGTTATAAGTTTTATGTCCGTAGAGGTCCAGGCTATGCTTTGTTTGCCGCCATTACGTGAGCGTATGGAGCGGCAATTTTAAACTGCAGAAGTAATCAGACAGTAATTCTTTCGATCGTCATTACAATATTTGAACTCCGAGGACAAGAACCCACAGGAATTTTTTTCTATTGTAAAAGTGAAAATAACATTCAGTAGAACAATCTTAGACTTTATGTAAATGAAATAATTTTATGCCTGGTGCGTAAGATTAATTTTTCTCGGACTAATTTATCAGTGACTTTAAATAAAAATATTTACGACGCCAGTGTTGTTATGGGTAGAGGTTGTGGTGTAATATATTAATTATTTGGGGCATATGTTTTAATGTCAAATAAAGAATTATTGAACTCGTTATAGTCGGGCTCAGCAGCACATAAATAAGAATTATCACAGATTATTTCTTTCTTTCAAATAATACTCTTATTTTTGTTGCTACAATTTCATACGTTTTACAATAACACGTACACCCAAGCACAAAAACATTAAATAGAACCCCAAAAAACCCGTTACACCATTTACGAGGTGAATAGCATTGGAGTTAGCCAATCAAGCTGTACAGTGTGCAGATTCAAGCAACCCACCAAATACCGCGTCGCCATATGTGTTCTTCGTTTGGTTTGCTAAAACCAAAGAAGAGAGCGATACAAAAATTGGTAGTAAGGATCGAACCCGAGCCAAAGGCTAAGCAGTCTCTCATGCGCTCTCATCTACGCTATGAGAACAACTGACGCTAATTCTATCTGGCAGGCAGCTTGAATTTACGAGCGCAACGGGCTTGGATAACTTCAGTGATAATCGAATTATTTGTCAGCACAACCTACCCTGCAACACCCTTACAAGTTTTCCAGACTGTTTCTGATCACTCTGTACATTTCTTAGTCGTTGGAATAGCACCCTTTTAATGCATTGAAAACGGTGTAGCCACAAAGCACACTTTAAGTGTATTTATGCTATTACATTATTTTCTATGCGTTATGAATATATCATAAAGCTTCCGTTTTACATTTGCACATAGCTACGATAAGATTACATTAACGCTTTAGACCCATCAAGCTGTACATGGCTCATCGTAAGTTTAATACGGAACTGAACATTGTGAGTTTGTTGTTACCTCGTTGTAGTCTCCTTCCCGTAGAATGTAAATCACTCCCTGTCGAGTACAGTCGCGTACGTACAAATATTACTGTCCCTTTGTGCTCAGCCTCGCATTTGTTACATCGGCTTACCGGCTAATGCTTTTTAACTATCACATGCACTGCCCCCCTCAGCTCTGGGTTCTGCACCACCAGAGGATTATTGAAATTCTGTAGCATTAACTTGTCGTAATAGTGGAACAACGAACGTGGCCCATAAAAACGTTGAGCAGCAGGTTCGTAGTGTAATATCAGAACCCATTTAGTAAAATTTGTTAGAACCGTGAAAAAAGATTCGGTAAAACTCCGCAATATGCTTCACAACAGATCAGGTAGAAAGCGAGTGTTACGAGACAGAGCGAGCCTCAGAGATACATGTCACAAACGCAATATTTTTCATCTGCATGAGATAATGCAACAGCCTGTTGTCGAGATTTCATATTGGCAGTCAGTAATCTCTCAAGCCCGTTCATAGTAGAATTCGTGGAATCCACTTCACAACTGTAGCTTTCATGTGCTACACTGACGGCAAACTAATCAATTACGGCATTCAGAGAGCCGTCCAATTCCAACGCATACACATTCGGCCGCACACCACTTACACACAGAACGTCACCAGCATATTACATCGTCAGAGCTCTGTCATCAGTGTGTAACAGCCAGTCTCCTTTAGTTACTTACTGTTCACACGCTCCTTCAATTCTTAGTACGGAATTCTTTTATGGGGAGTAAATGCATAAAATATGAAAACGGTTCTCATATCACAGAATAAAAATAATAAGCAACAATAAAAATCGTGTTCATTATAAAGATTTAAAATGAAAGCTATTACTAAAAGAGACTTTTAAAAATCATTTTAAAAGAACCCGTTAACCTATAAGCTACAATTTGTTAGAACCGTGAAAAAAGATTCGGTAAAACTCCGCAATATACTTCACAACAGATCAGGTAGAAAACGAAAGTTACGAGGCAGAGCGAGCGTCAGAGATAAATGTCAAAAACGCAATATTTTTTATCTGCATGAGATAATGTAACAGCCTGTTGTCGAGATTTCATATTGGCAGTCAGTAATCTCGCCCGTTCATAGTAGAATTCATCGAATCCACTTCACAACTGTAGCTTTCATATGCCACACTGACGGCAAACTAATCAATTACGGCATTCAGGGAGCCATCCAATTCCAACACACACACATTCGGCCGCACACCACTTACACACAGAACGTCACCAGCATCGACAGAGCTCTGTCATCCATGCGTAGCAGCCAGTGTCTTTTAGTTACTTACTGTTCACATTTTCCTTCAATTCTTAATATGGATTTATTTGTGGCGAGCAAATACATAAAATAAGAAACAGTTCTCATATCACAGAATAAAAAGAATAAGCAACAATAGAGATCGTGCGCATTGTAAAGATTTACAATGAAAGACATTACTAAAAGAGACTTAGTCAAAATTCATTTAAAAAGTACCCGTTAACCTATAAACTATATTCAGGGTGATTCAGCTGAACCCACCGATGTAGTTTTATGCCACCCGGAACCTTGTATCTGGCCTTCATAAACCACTCGCGACATTATCGTACTCTCTCGCTCGCTACGTGCAAAACATGAGTCATGCGGAAAAGTGAATGGGATGTTTTTGTAGGAAACTTATTTACTTTTGTAACGAAGGTACATACGAACAAAGAAGTTATTTAACAATATAAAAATCTAGTGCTACATTGTTTATTTCTCAATATTGATCACTGCATATACTTCAGACACGTTGTTTAGAATTTAACACTATACACGTTAGGCAATACTGACCCTACGACTTATCTTAGATGAAAGATTAAGGAAAGGCAAACCTACGTTTCTAGCATTTGTAGACTTAGAGAAAGCTTTTGACAATGTTGACTGGAATACTATCTTTCAAATTCTGAAGGTGGCAGGGGTAAATTACAGGGAGCCAAAGGCTATTTACAATTTGTACGGAAAGCAGATGGCAGTTATGAGAGTCGAGGGACATGAAAGGGAAGCAGTAAAGGAAACAAAAGAAAAATTCGGAGTAGGTATTAAAATCCATGGAGAAGAAATAAAAACTTTGAGGTTCGCTGATGACATTGTAATTCTGTCGGAGACAGCAAAGGACTTGGAAGAGCAGTTGAACGGAATCGACAGTGTCTTGCAAGGAGGGTAAAAGATGAACATCAACAAAAACAAAACGAGGATAATGGAGTGTAGTCGAATTAAGCCGGGTGATGCTGAGGGAATTACATTAGGAAATGAGACACCTAAAGTAGTAGACGAGTTTTGCTATTTCGGGAGCAAAATAACTGATGATGGTCGAAGTAGAGAGGATATAAAATGTAGACTGGCAATGGCAAGGAAAGCGTTTCTGAAGAAGAGAAATTTGTGAACATCGAGTATTGATTTAGTGTCAGGAAGTCTTTTCTGAAAACTATTTGTGTGGAGTGTAGCCATGTATGGATGTGAACCATGGACGATAAATAGTTTAGACAGGAAGAGAATAGAAGCTTTCGAAATGTGGTGCTACAGAAGAATGCTGAAGATTAGATGGGCAGATCACATAACTAATGAGGAGTTATTGAATAGAATTGGGGAGGAGTTTGTGGCACAACTTGACTAGAAGAAGGGATCGGTTGGTAGGACATGTTCTGAGGCATCAAGCGATGACCAATTTAGTACTGGAGGGCAGCGTGGAGGGTAAAAATCGTAGAGGGAGACCAAGAGATGAATACACTAAGCAGATTCAGATGGATGTAGGCTGCAGTAGGTACTGGGCGGTGAAGAAGCTTGCACAGGATAGAGTAGCATGGAGAGCTGCATCAAACCAGTCTCAGGACTATAGACCGTAACAACTACAACTCATTATCGGATGACATGGCGACCTTGTCGACGATTCTTGGTTTTGATTTTGTGTACTGAATTTTCTCTTTTGGTTGCCTGACTCGAAGTTAATGTAGTCAAATTTTGTACTGGGATGTGTTTTCGCTAGAGGCTGTAGTTTTAGAGTTGTTCAAGAAAAATGGAAAGTGACCTTCAAACTCAACCCCACAACCACACTCAGGTCCATTGGTCAGGATATCTAGAATACTGTTCACAGGGCTCCCTCCTACCACATTACAAGAATTATTTCGCACACTGGACCTTTTTTAGTCTTCATTCACTGGCCTTATTACGCTACCAGCTTAGTCAAGCAATTCGAACAGTTCAAGAACCAGTTACTGTGACCAGATGAAACTGTGGGTCATTTGTTTGTCCTGGGAGAAGGCAAATCAAACTAGAACACATGAAATATTAATTCACTGTGTTACATAAACGAATAAAAAATTTGCACTTGTTTGATGTCTTTACCACAGGGCGGTTCTATAATTTACAACTGTCATTGACTAATTGACTGTTAATGTGCCACTTGTTGTGCTTATTAACAAAACGTTCCCCCTCGCACTAGAAAATACAATATTCAACATAAACTGTTACTGTTTATACTGTAATGTTGCAGGCTGTAGCCGGCCGGAGTGGCCGTGCTGTTCTAGGCGCTACAGCCTGGAACCGCGAGACAGCTACGGTCGCAGGTTCGAATCCTGCCTCGGGCATGGATGTGTGTGATGTCCTTAGGTTAGTTAGGTTTAAGTAATTCTAAGTTCTAGGGGACTGATGACCTCACAAGTTGAGTCGCATAGTGCTCAGAGCCATTTGAACCAACCATATTTTTCGGCAAATTTGAAGAGGTACATCTTCCTATAGAATCGGTAGCTGATCTTGCAACAACTTACGAAATCTTTAAAAATAGAATAAACTTCTTTTATTTCACGTCTATGGTCACAAACTTATAGGTCCTCAGATTACCTGTATCGGTCTGCAATGACCATCTTCAAATTTGCCGAAAAATATGGTTGGTTCAAATGGCTCTAAGCACTATGGGACTTAACATATTAGGTCATCAGTGCCCTAGAACTTAGAACTACTTAAACCTAACTAACCTAAGGGCATCACACACATCCATGCCCGAGGCAGGATTCGAACCTGCGACCGTAGCAGTCACGCGGTTCCGGACTGCAGCGCCTAGAAGCGCACGGCCACCGCGGCCGGCAAAAATATGGGAAAAACACAAATACTGCTAGTGGATTGTGTGCAGTTAAATACGATAAAACAGGCTCTGATGAGAAGTGTTACTAACATACATGTGAAAATTGTTCGCTTTAAATATGACGAGGAATACCTGTTTTATACAAGGAAAAAAAATTCCCCTAATATACTGCAGCCGTAGTGGCATCGTCAAATGCGAAGCACAAAATGTGCGCCTGTATCGCATAGTATATACAAGAGTCATCTTGTCAGTAGCGCTACTATTCAGACCAAACTGCCGTATAGAAGCCACAAAATGCCTATCACCAGCTCCCTAGATGTCGCTACTGTAGGCTACACATATTCTTCAATGATCACGTGCGATATAAAAAACAAAGAGGAATACAATGAGTAATTTTTTTATTGTATTTCAATTCCTCACCTGGGGCGGGCTGGTAGTAGCATAGGCGCTGCTCTTCAGCCGAGAGACGTTAAGTATGTAACAGGAAGACAGTAAAACAACATAAAGGAAAAAAAAAAAATATGGCGGAACAGAGAAATAATTTTCAAGCTCTTCTAAAACGTTAACAGCACAGCCTTTACCAACGTGACGAGAATACGCATACTATTTTCAATGCTCCCTATAGAATGATTATACTCACAGTTTTAGGGTGGTGTTAACTTGAAAGCCATTTGTAACATCAGATTCCCTAAAACATTTTTTTCTACTTGCAGGGACATTTTGGCGTGAAATTTCATAGGAATGGTTTTCTTTCTTTATTGGCTATATTTCCGGGGTGAGTGTGTATCTGCCTGCTGTTTATTATGTGTTTCCGTACGCTGATGTCATTTACAGAAAAGTCGTTAGTCACAGCAGTTTGCTTTAAAATGCTGAGTTCTTTAGGTATTTCGTTTTAGGCCAAAGGTAGACGACCCGATGAGTCATTGAGGCGAAGAAGGCCTTTTTATACCGTGGAGGATGATATGAACTACATTGGTGATACTATTGGTATATGTAGGTTACCGGAAACTCGAAAACTTATGTTCGTTGTGAACTTTCTTAATAGTAAGGTCAAGATATGGCGTTATGTTTATCAACTTTCGTAGTAAAAGTTATTTTTGGGCGAACACTGCCTATTGCTTGGGCAAATGCGTTGGCCTCACTGGTGTCGCACTCTATCAGTAATAAAATGTCCTCAACGTACCTTTTATAATAAATCGTCTTTCCTTTTAGCTGTGGAAACTTGGCAACAGGTTTACGTTCTAAATCATTCACAGAAATGTCTGCTAACGTACCAGCTGGACTATTACCCATACACAGCCCGTATTTTTAATAATATAAGATCTACTATTTTAAGCAACATCTTTTTATAATTATTAAGATGAAACTGGGAGCTCTCTATCTTTCTACCCAAACCAGTCTGAATCTTCTAAGTTGGATATTTTTAAATTCCTATATCACCGTTTTCTGCAAAAAAAATTATTTCGTCTCCCTAATGTAGTCATCTTCATGTATAAGAACTACCGAATTCCGCTTGTTTGCTGGAATGACCATTGCCTTCTCCTTCTGTAACTTGGTATTGAGACCTTTTAAAATGAAATCTTTCTCCGTTAAATGTATCGAAATGGAAGCTCGTCAGTTTGAGCATTTAATGTGAACTATAATTATGGTGAGAGGAAAGGCGACTCTCAGAAATCAAGCACACCGGTGATGAAAGACAAAGGGACTCAATAAACCGGGAACCCCTATGGGAGCAGAAAACTATTTCGTCCACGTCGTTGTTCCTAGATCACGCTAAAACGAGTTTATT
Organism: Schistocerca nitens; assembly: GCF_023898315.1. Lineage (NCBI taxonomy): Eukaryota > Metazoa > Arthropoda > Insecta > Orthoptera > Acrididae > Schistocerca > Schistocerca nitens. The sequence continues at coordinate 898,956,649 of NC_064617.1, read as the reverse complement.
GAACGGACATATAAAAGTCTAACTGTAATAGTTTTACTGTACAATCAAATTTGCTAAACCAAGTTAAATTTTTAACGGAAATATCAGCTATTCAGAACAAATAGTTTATATTTTTATGACAAGTGTAATGTAGAGTAAATGAGTCTGCAGTAAAAGTGGGGAGTAACCATTTGAAAATAAAAAAATTGACCCCCGTGATGGTGGGTAGTTGGAGGGGCGGAGGGGGTGGGGGCTGTTTGACGGTGGCCAGTTGTAACACAACCAGAGTACTCTTTGAAAATATTAACTTTTCATCTGCAACATTTTTATCGTACGATGAGTATTTGTGCAGATATTTAGTTGCTCTAAGTTAAAACAAACATTTTGTATACATACAGTAAAAAGCAAAATACGTTACAGGCCTTCGGTGATATTTCGAAAACAAAAGAAAGGGAATGCGTACTCCTGAAGAACAAAATTCTCTTTATTTAGTCGCAAAGACGGACCTAGCATACTGCCCGCATCTCGTGGTCGTGCGGTAGCGTTCTCGCTTCCCACGCCCGGGTTCCCGGGTTCGATTCCCGGCGGGGTCAGGGATTTTCTCTGCCTCGTGATGGCTGGGTGTTGTGTGCTGTCCTTAGGTTAGTTAGGTTTAAGTAGTTCTAAGTTCTAGGGGACTTATGACCACAGTAGTTGAGTCCCATAGTGCTCAGAGCCATTTGAACCATTTGGACCTAGCATACTAAAAAGAGATGACGAGTTAGCGACTAAGGAACGACAGGAAATGGAAGTAGGGATTACATTACCTCAGAATTCGATCATAAAGAGTGAAACCAAATGCAATAAGAACCACTGTCACCCTAATCTGGAAACATTTCAATGGAGGAAACAGGAAAGTTCTTAAGAGGTTCCTCCCACTCCATCCATCTTAATATAACGATGACAGCTGGACACTGCGAAATGAAAAGTTGCTGCATTAGTTTTCCTCATTCATGTGATTCATTTTTTGTCAGAAGGCTCAGTACTCTGACACTAGCGGAGGGGGTGCTTATGACATATATCATTTGCTACAGCAAAAATAAACGAAACACGTCCTCTGATGGTATTCTGCAAATGGCTTTTTTTAACGTTTAAGCTTAATGCAGCATTCGCAGGGAGATTTATGATACTGACGCCAAGACAGAGAGATTAATGGTAGCTGCTGTTTCTTTATAGCCTTTCTTGGGCGAGCGGTTTATTGTCGATATTTCTCGTACTGCTTTGTTAGGCGTAATTAGTTAGTGAAAGAATATTCAAGTGAAAAGCTACACGATTATTTGTGCAATAACTTTTTTGTCCTCCGCTTTACCTCAAAATAAGTATATCGCCATTGTGGTAACCATAAGACAGCAGCATAAGAACGATAGGTTGTATCACAAGCCAATCACTTTTTAAGGAATTAGATTTGAACTAATAATGTCGAGGTGAAATATCCCACCTTCTCATTCATACCCTTCACATCATATACTCTGGAGTCTCGTCCTAGAGATATTATTGCGGTGTCTTGATGGAGTTAAGTATCAGCCTGATAGAAAGTCTGGCAACAAACTCATAATGTAGTCACTCGCAAACTTGTGTACTTCACAGGAAACTAAATGCGTGATATCATTTGACAATGGGGTTAATGACTCACAATGTGTCATGTCATATTTGGTAGTAACAACGTGAAGGGTTAGCAAGTGGACAGACGACACGGATGCGGTGTAGAGAAAAGAAGTGGACGACTTTGATTAAGTGGAAGGACGCTGTCTGTATAACTGTAGTTCGTATTCAAAGGTGAACGCCTACAGAACACAGGTACGCCCCCATACGTGCATCTAACACAAGTCTATAGTATCCACATGAACAACTGACATGGGTACAATGACACAGATATTGTTGTAGAGAAGGCGAACCAGAGACTACTTTATGTTGGCTGAACACATGAAAGAAGCAACAGGTCTACTAAAGTCTTGCCTACACTACATTTGTCCGTTCTCTTCTGGAGTGTTACTGCAATGTAAAGGATGCTTATCAGGCAGCATTGACGGAAGACACCAGAAAAGTTCAGAGAAGAGCAGTACGGTTTGTACCATCCCGAAATAGGGGAGAGAGCGTCACGGATATGATACGTGAGTTGGGGTGGCAATCATAAAAGCAAAGGTGTTTCTTGTTGTGGCGGAATTTTAATTACCAAGTTTCTCTTCCAAATGTGTAAGTACTTTGTTGCAGTACATTTACATATGCCAGTCATATTTATGTCACTTGAGTAAATAACAAGCATCAAATACCTATACGTATCTGTTCAAAGCGACGTCAGCTATATAGACCTGGAAATACATGCTTCTGTTGGACGATCGTTCTTGAAAGCTATCTGCATCTGTTTCCGGTCTTCCAAATGTGTAAGTACTTTGTTGCAGTCCATTTACATATGCCAGTCATATCTATGTCACTTGAGTAAATAACAAGCATCAAATACATATACGTATCTGTTCAAAGTGACGTCAGCGATATAGACCTGGAAATAAATGCTTCTGTTGGACGATCGTTCTCGAAAGAGATCTGCACCTGTTTCCGGTCACTTTTAACCCCTCATTGATCTAGAGAAGTACGATAAATTGCTGCTAGAAGGGGAGCACGTCCTTTCACACTATCTGAGTACGTTCGTAAAGGCATACCAAAAGGTGCAGTCGCCTTTCATGTGATGAGCGATTTTATATGCTTTTCTACTGCGCAAACAATTACCTGAATAACTTTCGGCTTCCGTGTGATTTAGCGAAGAAGGAAACATATTACTACCATATGTAGTAAAGTAATTTCGGAACAGCCAGTTCGTTGAGTTTACCTGCGTCTCCTGTGTTAGAGCTCCTCTTCTAAGTGCCTGCAAGACGATACTTCTTACCATTTTTCTTGGACCTTGAGCGCAGCAGTTTGGGCTTTCGTCACGAAGTGACTCGCTGCATTCTTTCGAAGTGCGTGCGCCGCGGTCTTTCCCGGTCTTCAGTATTCTCGAAGTGTTCCTTCCACTGACTTCACGCGTCGTCGGCGCTGGGGCGAACCTCTGAATGGTGTACCCGACGGGGGCGCGAGCACGGCGGCGAACCCGTCATTGTGCAGTCTCTCGTGCGACTACAACCAACGCAGCTACTGATGAAAGCCGCGACTGCATAAAACTCCTCTTGCGAAAATGTCGCTCCGGCTTCCGGCTGCGTATGAAAGAAAAGATAAGGCATAATGGCAGTGCCGCGTCATTCTACAGCAACAGCTAGCGCCACTGCATGGCAGAAAAACCCTCAGCCGGAGTTTTTTTTTTTTTTTGGGGGGGGGGGGGGAGAGGAAGATACGGAATCTGAATTCTCCTACAGTCACTGGCACGAATGTTTCAATTCGTTTCCTGAAGATCTCTCAGAACATTTTTAGATAGGACAAGTTAGGCCCAACTGGTTTCTCTCGTGTTTAGAGATTGCTGTTCGAAATTTCTGCGCTTACATCATTTCAGTGCTAACGTCAATATTGCCACAGCTAACAACTATTCCAAGAGCTAGATACACACTCATTAAGAACGACACTAGTCATAGCTTTCGTATTAAACAATACCTTACGATACTGATTGTCTTATCTAATTTTACCACTGGGTTACAAGAACAGTGGTGTTTGCTGACTCAAAACATAGGGGCAGAAATCCATTCCAGTACGATTATGCCATAGGTGGTAAATCATTGGAAGCGGTAACGACCGTAAAATACTTAGGAGTTACTATCCGGAGCGATCTGAAGTGGAATGATCACATAAAACAAATAATGGGAAAAGCAGGCGCCAGGTTGAGATTCATAGGAAGAATTCTAAGAAAATGTGACTCATCGACGAAAGAAGTAGCTTACAAAACGCTTGTTCGTCCGATTCTTGAGTATTGCTCATCAGTATGGGACCCTTACCAGGTTGGATTGATAGAAGAGATAGACATGATCCAGCGAAAAGCAGCGCGATTCGTCATGGGGACATTTAGTCAGCGCGAGAGCGTTACGGAGATGCGGAACAAGCTCCAGTGGCGGACACTTCAAGAAAGGCGTTACGCAATACGGAGAGGTTTATTATCGAAATTACGAGAGAGCACATTCCGGGAAGAGATGGGCAACATATTACTACCGCCCACATATATCTCGCGTAATGATCACAACGAAAAGATCCGAGAAATTAGAGCAAATACGGAGACTTACAAGCAGTCGTTCTTCCCACGCACAATTCGTGAATGGAACAGGGAAGGGGGGATCAGATAGTGGTACAATAAGTACCCTCCGCCACACACCGTAAGGTGGCTCGCGGAGTATAGATGTAGATGTAGAAAACCACTGCTGGAGCGGAAACTGAAAGTACACTCCATTTGAAAAAGCAGTTGACATTCAAGAACTAAAACACACATGTCGCACGCCTGTTAATTGCTACAAACTAACGTATTAAGTTCCCAGTTTAAGGCATCGTAAATTCTATAGTAATTCTTTGGTGTTCAGATTATGGTTTCATCAGGTGTGTTTTTAGGTGAAGGAAACGTTGTCAGTGCTCCGTTCTGTTTTTTCGTTACTACTTGACAGTGTAAACTATTTCATAATATATTCAAGCTCCTGCTTCATTACAGCACTACAGTTGGTTTTGTTTTTCAATATCCTCAACGAATCCATTATCTTTCGTCCATTCTTTTACAGCAGCTCTACATTCCACAGCAGTTATGCAGGCACATCGAGCTTTGTTATGAAATATGCTACACACGTCTTGTTGACAGCTTTTGTTAAATTTTGCTTCAGATAAACTCGGTATTTTTTGGGTCACAATGGTAAGGAGGTAATCACAGAATACAAAAATCGTACCCACGTAATAAACATACCCAGGTTTATTTGCCGCAAAAGTTTCAGTTGGCCTTGTCTTCTGACAGATGTGTTCTCTCGAACAAATCAATGTATTTTTATTTCTTTTGTGGAAATCAAGGCTAAGATATTCATTTTCTTCACATGTGAATTATAGAGTTTTATCAAGTAAAACAACCAATTTTGACAGTTAATTGTGGTTGGTTGGTTTCGGGGAAGGAGACCAGACAGCGAGGTCATCAGTCTCATCGGATTAGGGAAGGATGGGGAAGGAATTCGGCCGTGGCCTTTCAGAGGAACCATCCCGGCATTTGCCTGGAGTGATTTAGGGAAATCACGGAAAACCTAAATCAGGATGGCCGGACGCGGGATTGAACCGTCGTCCTCCCGAATGCGAGTCCAGTGTCTAACCACTGCGCCACCTCGCTCGGTAGTTAATTGTGGACAAGGCGTTCCTGCTACGGGTTTATGTAACTTACATTGTTCTTCTAAGCAGGTTCCAGTAACAGAACAGATTTTGTTCTGCTCTGCGACCGCAGAACTTGCTTTTTCGAGATGTTTGCCTTCTACTTATTCAGCCTACAAATCTGGTAAACAATTCGGAAAGCACAGGAACACAGGAACAACACGTGCACTACCCATATGCATAATCTACCTCTAACTCGTTTGAGGTAACGTAATCCCCCACCTCCAGGACTCTTTGATAGCTCATGTAGCTAGTTTCACTATTTATTACTGGTAAATGTGTTTCAGGTGGGCACTGGAAGTGTTATGATCGCTTATACAGCACGTCACATTGGAAGACGGCATAGGTCTGAACTGTTCTGAGCATCCATCCTTACCACCTTCTGCGGTATAATATAATATAGACGGTACATGGATGACTTACTGTCCGACATAAAGGAGGGAAATTTGATTTGTAGCAGTTTCCCAACAGGATGAAGAGCCGAATCTGAAAACGATCCTTAAAGTAGAACATGAGGGTGAAAATTACATTCTTTTTTTAGATATGAGGATTAGAAAAACAGATGGTTAACATAAGATTGGGATCCCCTGCACGTCGATCACCATAGATATGACGACCGAGAATGCGATGCAACACAGAATACAGCGTAAAGGGGACCTCTTTTATTCTGCCCTGCACAGTTTGTTGAGTCTACCGATTTCCCATTTGGAGAAGCAGAAACTTCACAAGGCATAAGGCAACGGAATGTTCAGAGTGGAAGAAGTAATGACCCTTTTCAGCAAACAGGAGAGTGTGACGTACTACACAGGACCTGATCAAATTTATATGCTGGTACACTGGAAGGAGCTCTAGAGTACAATGCATAAGCATGCACGGGGTACTAAATCCGAAAAAAGTGGTATCCTTCTCAAAAATCTAGATACGATACTCACAAAATGGTTTAAATATTCTATTCAGAGTAGCAAAAGGTACATTACTTGATGGATTTAAACAGATAAAATTTTTCTGTTAATAGTAGAAAGGCCTGGATGATTACTCTGTGAACAGAGCGAATGAAAATTAATGGATTTTATTCCATCGTTGAGTGTCTTGTGTAGTAAAAGACAAAAAGTATAACTTTAGATTCAGCACGCAAACAAGAACCACAAAATGAACGTCATATAAGTAACCCTCAAGACGAAATACACTATCTGAGCAAAAGTATCATGACATCCCCACATCCCCACATCCCCACATCCCCACATCCCCACATAATGCAATAAACTTAATTTCACTATTAATTATTGGACAAATACTTCTGTTAATTCTAGAATCAGCAGTAGCAATAATTCAAGCCTATGTTTTCTCAATTTTATGAACTTTATATTCTAGAGAAGTATACTAAACTTATGTTAACAACTCACGAGTGGCGTATCTGTCCTTATAAAAGGATGTTGCCTGCATTGTCTTTAGTGACGCAGTAACAGCAGTATGGTTCGGTCAGGAGAGGTCAGTCACTTGGAACGTGGACTAGTCATCGGATATCATCAGGGATGTTTCAAACCGTGGAAAGCTGTCCATGTCGACGGTTGGTGATGTGACTGCGAAACGGAAAAGCCAAGGAACAGCCAAACTTACAGGCAGACGTCATGTACCGATGGAGAGGGACCTTCGAACAATGAGGAGAATTGTTGTAAAAAATTGCTTGAAATCGGCGGGAAGAATCACTCACGTTCTTAAGTGCTACCAACACTCCTGTCTAGTCTGATATATTTTGTTTGCCAAATATTATTTATGAATGTATGCTAGACGAAGATTATTAATATGACTGTGCATACGGAATTAAGAAGAATGGGATTCAAATGTTGAGGGGCTCTTCATAAGCCACACATTCCTGTCGTCACTGCTCAGCAACGCTTGAAGTAAAGTAAACATCGACGCCATTTCTCAGGGATTCACTGGAAATGAGTGATTTGGTGCGATGAATCACCCTATGCCCTGAATCAATCTGATGGAAGGGATTAGGTTTGGGGAGTGGCTGGAGAACGTTACGTGTCACCTAGTATAGTGCCAACAATGAAATACAGAGCAGGTGATGTTACGGTGTGAATGTATTTCTCATAGTCACCATGTGATCCTCCTGCTGCGCTGAAGAAAACGCTACGCGCTGAAGGACATGAACATATTTTCCAGCGTAGTACCTGGATACAGTAGAGGAACAGTTCTGAGATGTGAGTGTATCAGCATGACAGAGCACCATAAACCTGTATGTATGTGGCAATAGTTTGTGGCCTTCCCAAAATACCGACCTGAAATCAATGGAACTCCTTTGGGATGGGTTAGATTGTCCTGTCCAGACTCGAGCGTCCACCATCACTGTCCTCTCTGGCTTCGGCTCTTGAAAAGGAACGGGCTGCCATTCCCCCAGAGACACTGAGACCACTAATTGAAAGTGTCCCCAAAAGAGTTCAGGCCCTCATAAAGGCGAAGGAAGGACGCACTTCTTGCCTGCACGGCAAGAACTGTGGATTACCGCTGCACTGGCAGGTTTCACCGAGCGGGGCCTCACTCGTCTTGCAATAACGCAACAACTTGGTTGCTATAACCGAAATGGCAATACCTTGCGCTTGCCAGCTACAGTGGATGCTACAATACTCGACCACACATTCTCACAGGTTTGCACTGGCAGTGGAACTACAGGAGATACATTTTTAAGTGCATTTCTTAACATTTCACTACTTTTGATGCTGATTGCTAGTCTGTATAATACAGTGACGTCTGGGTGTAAATGTAAGAGGTTGTGGGTCGAATGTCAATTACATAACATGATTTGAATAGCAGTTCTGAACTTGCGACGTGACACCAAAGATATATAACATCATTCGCGATTAGTGAGCAGGGACAGTAGTTACTGGTTAGGGCTCCCAATCCACTAAAAACATTATCGTCATTTCAAGCTGAGACTTACAAACTGATAATGGTAAAAAATTACGTATTTCACATCTCTTTATGCCCAGTCAGGAATGATAATCGGTGCTGTGGTCGAGTCCTGGTCAGGCACATCTTAACACTTCACTACGATAGGTGCTGAATGCTAGTCTGTACATCATGGTGACGTTTGGGTGTTAATATTGGAGGGTGTGGGTCGAATGTCAATAACATAACACTTCATCAAATATGATCGTAGTATCCAGAAAAAGTTTGATATTCCGACACATAATATCCACAAAGCTAATTTCATAAATTTCCTATTTTTTCGGTGGCTGTATTGTGCACGAGCCATATCTGAACCACTGGCATGCAACATCGATAGCAGCTGCTCTGTGTAACGTCTTTGCCCGGTTGCTTGGGAATCGGTGGCCCTGTTTCCGCAAGGGGGCAGTAATGTGGAACACACTGGCGATATATGGGCGTGCATGGCATACGTTAGGGGAGTTGACTTATTGGAGGCACATTGTGCTGTTAGGGGTTCGCTGTTGCTGCAGACGTGTTTACCTTCCCGGCAGACTGATCACTGTGGCAGAAGTGGCAGCCATGCTCGAGGGCTGTTGGTGCTGAGATGCCTGTCTGAATTAGAGCCACTAGCTACTCACACTGTGGATGGGATCACGCCCTGGAAATGTTCTCATCTGAATCTTTGTGGAGAGCATCTACCTCCGTCATTAGGCAGAAAAGAGGACACAGGTAAAAATAAAGCACAGCTCTTAAACTCCAAGAGAAATAGCAACAGAACTCGGAACACATGCGGCTTACTAATAGAAAATCAATACTGACGATGTAAAGCAGTTGTGGCTCCTTTAATCGCAATAAAATATTTATTTGCAACGATCAACTTCTTAAGTTTGTGAGGGGAAAGGGGGGGGGGAGGGAGGGGTTATAACACCTGTTCCGTTCACCATCAACCCGTACTATCATGGTACAAATGACCTCCCATTCTGAATGAAACCGGTAACCATTGCAAACAAATTTATTGGCGTGATCATGCTTTTAATCCATTTTTAAGTATTTTAGCCAGACCACTGTTTTTCTCCACAAGAAATGTTCTAAGAAGTTACTGCTAAACAGGTATCCTGAGCCTCCATCACCCTGGTAACGAGGCACTTTGAGCGTGTTTTCTGTGGCTTGTACGCAACCACGTGTGACTGCATTCGTCAATTAACTGCACTAAGCTGTTTGTGGCTATTTTGACCATGCATCATGAATTGCTGCGTGAGTGTGTTATTTGCTGAATTTTCATGTTTACTGCGATAGCCGAGTGCTTGCTGTAGTTATTGAAGGTACGCAGCTCGTTGATGTTCACGCAAGCTTTACGTTTTATTGTGTTATTCCTTTAGCGAGGTGTGCTCTTAAGAGATTTGTTATAAAACTTCCTAGTTTGCATTCTATGCATTGTTTATTTTGTCTAGTTGCTTTGTTTTGTGTGTGTACCTGCGTTAGTAGGAGTTGGATAAATACAATTTTGTATGTTACAGGAGAGCATAGAATTATTATTATTATTATTATTAGTGTTCGTACACGGTAAAGAAGCCCAGTCAGGCTAGTCGCGTGGCATCATACGCCTATCCACGGTTCGTACATCTTCCCCCGTCAAAAGTTCGAGTCCTCCCTCGGCCATGGGTGTGTGTGTTGTCCTTAGCATAAGTCAGTTTAAGTTAGATGAAGTAGTGTGAAGCGTAGGGACCGATGACCTCAGCAGTTAGGAACTTACCACAAAAAGAGAAAAGCCCGGAAGGGGACCTCGCTGTATTATCCTATGTGTCTGCTGTGGGGCGCCTCAATTGACAACTAATTCAAAACAAAGAATCGTCTTGACGTACTATTCAATTTCTGAATGCAGTGGCTAATAAAGGCACCTCTTTCCCTTCCTTGGAGCATCTGGTCAGCTGGCTAAACTTGTGAGCTTATATTGTAATTTTTGAAAGCTTGAGCCGCATTTTGGGTGAGATCAGCTCTCAACAATACTGCCATCATTTTATGTTGTTATTTGTTGTTCTCTCTCTGCTGTCCCAGAGGACGGAAGATAATTTAAAGATTACTGTTACTGGCCGTTAAGCGGCGTTATCTGTTAAGCATTTTTTAATTAATTATCAATAATTTCCTTTTAGTTTTTTAAAACTTTTTATTTGCTCGTTGCCTCAAGGCGTTTTACCTTGTTTATTAATTGTTTACCAAAAGACGTTTTAGATCCTCATGGCAGCAGGAATTTGCTACTGCATTTTTCTTTTTTATTGCTCTAAGGCGCTTGATCCGAGCCTAACTGAACGTAGCCATTGAAGGTAGGTTCTTTTAGCTATAAAAACTAAAACAAATTCCTGGCAGTACGATCATGAGGCGGTTTTTCGTATCTACCTTGTAACTGGATGCTGTCGACGAATTCTGAATTAAAATTATTTTTCTTGTCTTCAGTGGACCTCGCCTACATTCATTTTTCAGTTATTGTTTATTGATTTGCCAGAACGCTTTGATTGTTCTTAAAATTTTGGAATTATGTGCGTTTTTAATTTTTTTAATTTTTTGCAGTATTGCTTTGAGGTGTTCAATGTGTTGTGAAACTTGTATTTGTCTATGGTGCTAAAAGAACATTAAGCATTCGCCTTTCTAAATTTTTTTCTCGGTGGAGAATTTTAATGTTTATTCATTCTTCCACGCAAGGCGCTTTTCGTGAACCATTACCGTCCACGTGAAGTGTTCACTATTTGTTTATTTGGTGATTACTAATGTCAATAAATTGTTGTTAAAATTTTACATGCTTCAATTGGTCCAACACCGCAATATTCACCTTACCAGCTCTCTACTGCTTCGGTATGCACTCCTCGTTTATAAGTAATACTGTCACAGGACACAGTGTGTGCTTAAAACTAAAAAAATAGCTAACGTAGCCGTTACAAAAGAGTTTTTCAATTTAACTTTAATACGCATCACAAGCGTACAGTTTTGTGGTCGAAAGCTCGTATTTTTCCGGAAAATGACGCTGCATTCACAATAAATGTGAAACACGACTGTAATAGTAGTAAGTGTGTTTATTCACTGCACAACTGATAACACAATACCCTTACCTCTAACGAAGAAACCAAATGAAAATGAAATGCTAATTATTTTTGCCTTTCAGAGCAAATTTCTTTCACAATTTTATTACCGCTGTTTAGGAAACTACTTGTGAAAGAGAAATGATATTTGGTGCTTAACGCCAAACATCGCACCATAACGTGTCCATATCTGAATAGTTGTTCGTTTTTCTCAGAATCTTTTACTTTTATTGACATCATACGACTGTCCGCCCTTCTGTGATGTCCAGCGACTGAAGCCATGAGATATAACATCTCGATTTCTCTCTGAACGTTCCATGACATTGCCCATGTGGGCTGTTACCGTTATCCACACAAAGTTCCATAGTTTTGGAAATTGTAACGGACACCCTGTATGTCTGTAAATGCTTACAGGTAATTTTTATTCTACTAACTCTTCAAACGCTTATTTAAACTAATATTTTATTAGACACAAGAAGAAATCAACTCTTAAGTATAGAGTAACACAGAAATAATGTCAGAAATTTTTTAACTATCAGCACAATATACATGTAAAATTACCGCAACCATATAGATTCTTGGCGATTCTTAGCTTTATAGTTTTTTGAACACGCGTCATATGTGTGTTAAATTTGATTGAGATTGGTCCACATGTTCCAGCCCTATATATATTTTCGTATTTCACCGTATTTTTAGCTTCTAATTCTCCCTGGGGATGCAAAGGGTCCAGTAGATCCGTAACAATGGTTTCCATTTGGTACCCCAAATATTTACCAACTGTCGTTAAAATTTCTCCATACTGTCGAAGCCCCTTGCCACTCCACCCCTCCCCCCTCTCCCCCCCCCCCCCACTCTCTTGATTCTTGGGATGCATTAATTTCCCTGTACATTTTCGGATGTTGCGTGTGTACCAAATTTGTCGGAAACAGTTACAACAATTCCAGATTCGTGCCTTTATTTTACATGTTCTCTCCTTACCACCATAATCCCTACTAGATTTATCTCACAGCGAGTGTATTTTTCTCCAAAAAATGAGTAATACAGGTATCAGGTTTGGTTAATATCGTTGATCGTTCCAGAACAGTATTAAATTTTACATCACAACCATTTGCCACCATCTCTGCACCCTTAAAGGAGCCACAACTGCTTTACATCGTCAGTATTGATTTTCTATTAGTAAGCCGCATGTGTTCCGAGTTCTGTTGTTATTTCTCTTGGAGTTTAAGAGCTGTGCTTTATTTTTACCTGTGTCCTCTTTTCTGTATCCAGCGCTAGGAGTGATAATTATCGATGAGACTTACAGTACTTTTTTCCTGTTACTCAGCTATATGTCTACAATGTTAAAGCGAAACAAAATCATCTTACCCCAAATTATTCTTTTCTGACAGCTTGTTATTTGAATGTTAAGACTGACTGAAACTGAGCCAGGTGTTTCAGAGATATGCCGGAACAACATCCATGTGCATCCATTTTTCTATGTACAGGGAGTTGGTAATGTGGCTGAGATTCTGTTCTGGAAATGAAAGAGGCAATATTAACTGTGTGTCAGTGCTACGGGGAAAATTAATGTAACAGCATCGCTTAGTGCTGATAAAAGATACACATGTATCACGACTGTTTGAGGTTCGACATCATTTACTTTCCCTTTCGATACATAAACTGAAATAAATGTTGTGTTTATTGTAATATTGATGAAGTCTTTCAGTGTTCTGTAAAAAATCTCATTTTTATATTAAATACAGTTATATTAGATGAGATCAGTTCCATGTTTTCACAATGTGATACATAAACAGAAGCAACTTATTACAGAATATTATTTCAATATGAAGTACTTTCTTCAGCAAAAGTTCAAGCTTTGAAATGAGATAAAACCCTACACCAAATCGCCAACTGTTCTGTTTCACATTATTATTGGACTTCGTCATTTTTTTCTGTAGCGCTAAAACCTCAAACCACGTTCTGAACTAGTTTGCGCGCGCGCGCGCGCGCGCGCGCGCGTGTGTGTGTGTGTGTGTGTGTGTGTGTGTGTGTGTGTGTGTGTGTGTGTATGAGTGAATGAAACGTAGGTGAAAACGTATTTCCTTGTCTAATAATTACAGCATGTCACCACTACTGCACGGTCAAGACAATTACAAAATATTGTTTGAATTGTCCCCCAGGAAGTGGATGGTTTTAAAATTACTCGCAACACAATAACCCAAGAAAACATTTAAATAAGACTCAGAGGCTATTAATTATAGATTTGTGTGGCATATAATCCGCAAAAAATATGTATCCATTTGACGTGCAACATGAAATAGGCTATTATTGAAATTAATTTCTCTGTTCACTTAAAGATGTTGTGCACTTGCTTTCAATTTCATTTTATTTTGTTATTTATTACTATTACATTTAGTATTTGTACTTTTTTAAATTAATAATATATATTATAATTTATAGACCAAGACTATATGGTTTGTTAAACAGTGGTCATCCACTTTGTGTGTATTTAAAGATGTTGTGCACTTTCTTTCAATTTCATTTTATTTTGTTATTTATTACTATTACATTTCGTATTTGTACTTTTTTAAGTGAATAATATATATTATAATTTATAGAACAAGAGTATATGGTTTGTTAAACAGTGGTCATCCACTTTGGGTATATTAATTCTTTCTTGAGTTTTACAGGTATTTAGAAATACTTTTGTAGCATTTAATAAGAGTAATAGTCATTTGTTGAAGGGATTAAACAAGGACTAGTTTTTACGGTAAACTCTAATTAATTTGAACAGCAGGAAATGTATTTTCCATTCTAGTATGTTCTTCATCCATTTCATGTTTATTCATGTACTTGCCCATCTTTCATTTCTCGTATGGTATCTGTCTCGAAAATAAGAAGTTGTAGACCACATGTGTAGTTTTGCCAACAGACGGTCGGAAAATGCAACGAAACACCAGTATCTGTTACAGTATATCATTTTGTTCGCTTTTTGGCCATCTGACATAATGAAGCAAGTAACACTTGATAAGGAGATGGAATGTTTGTAAACGAGTATCTGCGGAAGCAGTTATTCATTGTCTTCCTGAAGTACAGGGCGTTTCACAGACGTTGCAAATGCTTTGGCCGGCGCTGTGCGCGACACCAAAAGCGGACGGCGGGATCTGCCATTCACAGGACACGACAGGTGGCGTATCGGTATTAGCCGAATTTGTGACAGGGCCGACGCTGGATAAAAGTCCGAGGTACACAATCTGACATTTACCTCTACAGACTACTATGTCAGCAGTATGTGCTCACACAGCTGTGCACAAACACAAGCTTTGTGTTTACAATATATGATGGGGCAGACAAATGAGAAAGAGACACATGGAAAAAGTAGGTAAATTGTTCATTATTTCAGAAACAATCTCCATAGCAGTTACTACATTTATTTCACTGTGAGACAAGACGCGCAGTGCATTCGTGGAAAATTGTCTTCAGTTGTCTACAGAACCATGAATGTAGTCAGGCGTGCACCTGTTTATTAGAAGCAAAACGATGGTCACGAATGTCTTCCTTCAAGGCACTAAAAGTATGGGAATCGCACGGGAAGGGATCGGGACTATGCGGAGGATGTGTAAGACCTTCCCAATGAAACTTCTGCAGAGTAATCGAAATAACCAAAGAGTAAAATGCCTTCCCACACGTTGCCACGCTTGTTTCGAGTACGCTGCAGAAGTTTCGCTGGGAAACTCTCACACATCCTCCATACAGATACAATCTCTCCGCATAGACCTGCAATGTTTTTGGTGTCCTGAAGGAAGATGTTCGTTGCCGACTATTCGTTTCGGACGAATAGGTGTATCCCTGGCTACAGTCGCCGTTTTGTAGGTAACCACAAATAATAAGCCGTGAATGCATCGGGCGTCTTATCTCACAGTGCGTTAAATGTATTAACGGTTATGGTGACTACTTGTAACACCGAAAATGCAGATAAAGTACCTTCTACACCATCCAATATTTTTAATTTTTTAATATCCGTTGATAACTTGTCCTGTACTTCTAATTCTCAATCTATAGGGTATGTTACAGAAACTATATTTAATATGAAATGGATGTCATAGTGTATGTACTTCTGACTGTATATAATTGATTGTAATTGTAATGCAAATGGTGTAAACTGAATTGAGAAGGGAACTTTATTAAAATGTATCGATAGCAACAACTGAATGGCGGTAGCTGTATCGTAGTTTATCTTTGCGCATGGAGAGTCTCTGTCGCACTGCGAGCAGAGGGGAAGAAGAGTAGCTTGAGTGATGGAAGAGTGCGGAAGTGTTTATTGGGAGCTCCCGCAGACGCGGTGTGCAGCTATGATCGCACCAGTGTAGGCGAACCTAATTCGTTAATCCACGAGTATCGAGAGCGCTATGGTAGTGCACAGGCGGAGGAAGCTGCATTTCTAACTGTTGCCTGTCCCATAATAAATTATCAGTCCCTCTGGAGACGACTCTGGGTTCTCAACCAGCAGCAGCAGCAACAGCGGCAGCTCAGCACTGTCCGTCGGCTACGTTCTTCGTCGTCCGCACAGCTACAGCATCGTAAGATTTGTAAGCTTACTATCATATCGCTGGCTTAGTTGTGGAGTATCTATGCGGGCAGCCGCGTCTGTCGAGTCGAGCGCGGGACACGGAACTGTTACGTGTGTAGTGTGTAGCTCTGCATGTGAGAGACATTGTTAGTATGGAAGTTGAAGTGTTGCTACAAGTGATATTACAGTAAAGTGATAAGAAAGTAAATAATTCGGAGGAAAGTGCGTCAAGAAGTAGTTTAAAAATGAGCAGTGCTGCTGTTAACGTGTTTGTGTATCATCTCGTTGCGTGTCGTACTGTACTGTATCAATCATCCGCCCCGTGTTCGGTCTCCCAGAATGAACTGATCTGAATCAGTAATACTATTTACCATACAAGAGTGCAGTCAAGTGCCAGTGTCTTGTAGCGAGCGTGAGGACGTGCGTTCGATCATCGCGTTTCCGCATTATCAACAATCAGCCGCACCGCGACGGTTACGCGCACGCTCGTACAAGTGAGAACTGTGAACTGAAAAATTAACTTTACGAACAGTGTTATATCATTACTAGTGACAAGGAGGACTATTACCAGATATCTGTATGTGTGACGAGCGTAAGAACTTTCGTTCGATCATTCGGCTTCTGCATTATCAATAATCACCCGCGTCGTGTCGGTTACGCGTACGCTCCTCCGAATGATGTTGTGGACGTTAATCATCCATTAATTGGGGTAACACTTCTGAATTAGAGTGTAAACAGTGCAACCTGTGATTTTCTTTAATCGTCTCAGAATATAGTTGTTCATACCAGACGTCGAACAGTGTTGTGTTATAACGTTGAGTGGCTCCCCTAAAACCGCTTCCATAATTCGATATATGATGATGATGAGCGTTTGGCGTCATTGGCCGGGAGGCCCCTCGCGGGGCAGGTCCGGCCGCCATATCGCAGGTCTTATTACATTCGGCGCCACATTGGGCGACCTGCACGCCGGATGGGGATGAAATGATGATGAAGACAACACAACAGCCAGTCCCTGAGCGGAGAAAATCTCCGACCCAGCCGGGAATCGAACCCGGGCCCAGAGGTCGGCAATCCGACACGCTGACCACTCAGCTACTGGGGCGGACATTCGATATATAATTTCAGGCAAGCCAGCAGCAGTGTGGAGCAGAACAGTACGACCGCCGCGGCATTATCAGGTACGTGGTGCGGACAGGGCGTACGGTCAAGAAAAGCAGAAAGCAACAAACAGTTTAAAGGTACCACCCCAACCAATTGTACTCCCGGGCGTGTTACAGATTGGTAAGTGAAAAATTGTAACCTTGTAACCTGCGTTACCCAGTGAGATTTCTTTCGTAAAGTATGACTAATTTGAATAATAACCTGCAATTCAAATGGTTCAAATGGCTCTGAGCACTATGGGACTTAACATCTATGGTCATCAGTCCCCTAGAACTTATAACTACTTAAACGTAACTAACCTAAGGACAGCACACAACACCCAGCCATCACGAGGCAGAGAAAATCCCTGACCCCGCCGGGAATCGAACCCGGGAACCCGGGCGTGGTAAGCGAGAACGCTACCGCACGACCACGAGATGCGGGCCAACCTGCAATAATTAAAAGTTTTCGGGCATCAGTGTTGCCATTGTTTTCAGACATTATTACCAAGCAGTGTCCCTTTCCTTTCCATGCAACCACCGAGCGTCTTAAAAATAGGAAAATTGATTAATTATTTACTGCCAGTTTTGTTTCTTTGCTAATGACCATTTGAATAAAAATTTTATGCCTCAGTAACTGTTCATTGTTGTACTGCATAAATTAAGAGTGCGCAATTTCATTTAGTCTGTATTTGGCTTAGCGAGTTACTTCTGCTTCCTTGGTTGTTATTATATTAAAGTGTCCGCAACTCGTGGTCTCGCGGTAGCTTTCTCGCTTCCAGAGCGCAGGGTCCCTGGTTCGATTCCCGGCGGGGTCAGAGATTTTCATCTGCCCTGAGATGACTGGATGTTGTGTCGTTTTCATCTAATATCATTACGGTTGGAGGGAGGCAATGGCAAACCATCTCCATTAGGACCACGCCTAATACGGCGGTGCGGGTCTCCCGCATCGTTCCCCTACTCTCTGTCAAGAAGCATGGGACTTCTTTTCCCTTTCCATATTAAAAGTAAAATCAATTGATCGTTTACCTAAAGTAAATTTAATTCAATCTTTCAATAATTAAAAGTAAACTGCTTGTCATTCTCCAAATTTTGCATTACGTTATGCTGAGGTTACTGAAAGTAACTTTTTCTTCCTTAACGAAGTTTTCGTTAGTTTTACTTGACCAGTAACTTCATTTAACTCTACCTTCAAAATTTAATATTTCAGAGTAAGTAACTGCAAATTCAGTGCTTTCTGATTCATTTGTTTTCTCGTGAACTGTTGTGAAGTGAAAAAGCGTACAACCTTCCGTTGCCACGCCAGTGATTATTTGCTTATATTTCTTTGCCATTATCTTTCTTAAGAATCTGGGGATTCATTGCCCTAGTTGGCTGGCGACCGTTTAATTATCCACTTTTTAGCTAATCAATATCTTTTTTTATCATCAGTACTTTTGTATTAAATATTACGTGGTACCCTTTTCCCCCGTGAGGTTCGTGAGCGACTACACTATGTTCCACCTATTTCAAAACTAACATCAGTATTTAGATTAGGTTTAGAACAGATTCTTCCTTCAGCAGCGCCTGTTGTACACTTTCCTCCTGCTAATTGGTATTATTTTGCTTCGTTAAAGAGAACCCTACTCACTGTAAAATTTCATTAGGCATATACGATCACGTTCAATTATATCGCAATCCAGTAAGCCGATTAGCCAGGGGTAAGTTACATACTTCTGAAATAATAAGCAGTTTCCTTTTTTTTCATGTGTCTCGTTTTCATTTGACTGTCCCTTATAGCAGCCGTGAATTGACTGAACAAACTAAATTATGGGGCTTGATGTCAGTACTGCAATATGTTATTTCCGTGTGTGCATGACAGAGGGGTTGACCAGATAGGTTCTTAGTTTTTTTTTTACGGTTATATTTATCAGGAGACGCAAACCTGCAGAAAACATTCGTCACTCTTATCAAGAGCCGTTGCATGTTGTGAAAACAGGAGAGTGGTTCGCAATCAGTGCGACTTGAATTATAGAACCAATCTTCTTCCACAAAATCATAACTGATGATACATATGTAGACAACAAATCAAAATTTTTGTCGAGTATAAGTATTTTTGATTATTACTCGAGTTCATCGTTATGGGTATTTCAGGAATGTTTTACAGTTACGTAAGACACACTGCATTACAATCTCTCAAAATTCAAGTATTCGCCCATACAATTTTGAATACAGCTATATTATTGATGTGACATACGTTATTAATACTAAGAATAATTTTACGATACTTGGGCTTTAATATAACTAGTACCCTCTTCCTTCCATCCATAATTCATAGATTCAGAGGTTACTGTTTACTGTATTGGAACAAAACCAGCAGAAGCTTTCCAACCTGTTTCTATTACCGTGTGAAAGACATAAAACCTAAAATTATTTAATCATCTATCCATTCTAAAATACTCGCTTGACACAAAATGTATTATTAACAACCCTTAAAACAATTTGAGCTAACTACATTTCCGCCGTAGTTGTAAGAATAAATTTAGCTATCACAGTTGTACAAGTAATTTTAAAGGTTGCTGTATCTCAATAAGTAGAAATATTCCAGTATATAACTTACGACAGAATGAGCAATTCGGAGATGCATATTGACAATTAGGAAGAGAGAGATAGTAAAAACATGAAGTGGGTTAGAGAACATAGTAATTTGAAAGCCAGGTTGAACTGTTACTAATTTTATTTGTGTCATCAGTCGCCTGAATTGCTCGATAAGGCTTACAACAGCTTCATCTTCTGTTATAAAGAAAGTCGATCGTAAAACTGTTCGTAGCACTTCATAGCTAATAACTATTATGAGGCATCAAATTACCATTTCTGTGAAGA
This sequence comes from Schistocerca nitens, assembly GCF_023898315.1. Classification (NCBI taxonomy): domain Eukaryota; kingdom Metazoa; phylum Arthropoda; class Insecta; order Orthoptera; family Acrididae; genus Schistocerca; species Schistocerca nitens. Next base: position 898,936,772 of record NC_064617.1, on the reverse strand, counting down.
GAAACTGCGCCCAAGAAAGGAGGTGAGTCTACAGCACTATACGGTTGGTAGTTATCGCCCCACATTCTCCCACAAGATTCCGCTCCTGTCTGGATAACGCTTTGCCGCTTCTACCACGACTCTTGCTCGGGACTAGCTCGCACCTGGTGGCGTGTTCGCCACGAATGTTCTGTTCTCCACCGTCCCGTGACTTTGTCCATACGACCCATTACCGTAATCCCTTTGTCCTGGCTGGAAAGGCTCACATCTGCCGAATTACAGGGGCAATAGAAGGGAAAGACCTGGCGTAACCCTCGTCTCATTCTCCGAAGATGCAACATCGGGCCCTGCACTGTGCTACACAGGCTTAACTTGGCGCAGAGAGAACGTTTTTACTGGAAAACAGCGTGTTGCCGTAATTATCGTGGATAACTTTCCTTCTGCGGCATCTTCAGTCTTACAGAAACAGTTACCCTTAATGTTACAGTGTTCATTCTCCGTGAAAGTGTAATCCGCGGCACAAAAGAACTGCGCGTAATGAAAACATTCATTCTCCATAGTATCCTAAGTTTAATTAGTATGACAGTTAAGGTACCTTTGTGATTGTGTTGTATTTTCTGGTCTGTTAACGGTTGAAAATTGTAAAAATCTTGAGAAATAAATATCACATTCTACTTCATATACCTTGCGTTTTACTAGTAGATATTCAAAACGGACCACAAAGGACTTCTAGCTGATTTGTCATGAACAACAAAATCTGTGTTCTTTTCGTCATTTTCTTGTGCACAATCATAAATGGAAAAATATGGAAATAAGGCTTTTGGTGTCATTTGTTGAGATGCCAAATGTTGTTGTGGATCTGTCTATTCGTAATATAATTTCAGATTAAAGAATAATTATGCATGAGTATTAACGCGCTCCGTTTACTGATTTATTACTTGCGGAACTGGAAACAGCTTACCACGCAGAACAGTGTCACTAGATCAGTTCTGTTTCAGTCATTTAGTCCTAAATATACAATTTTTTATTTTTCGACTTCTGTTTTCGGAAAAACTGAACTGTCTCTTTATATTTATCTATCTGTTACAAATAAATGTTTGTGGATAGCACATAATTATGTACTATCGTTCAATTAGTAATTCGCTTTTGCACAATTCATCTAATGATATGTCAAATGTCATAGCAATCTGCAGGTGCTTTAATGCACAACAATGTTAAATAGAAAGTGTTGCGTGAAATGAGATGTAGTGTCTACATACCTCTGAATTTTAAATAGGGTCTTAAAAAGAGTCATATTTACACTATACTAATAATGAAGAGTATGTAAGTTGACATGTAAACTATCGTTTAATTGAGTTTAATTGGCGTTGGAATTAAAAGGAAAGTCGGAACTTTAAGAATAGTGCACTTTTATTGCAACGATATTTGATCCAACTACAGATGTAAACTCCGCTGTTTTTGGATTTTTCATAACATTTGGCAACACTGCGAGACAAGCCATTACACGAGACGTTATCACTGCAGGCTGACTCACTACTGAGAGGTTCGCTCGTTCTGTAACTTCAGGAACTCTTGATTCTAGGCGAGAGAGTTGCCGCAGTGGTTACGGCATGGGATTGTCCTTTGGGAGAAACGACATTCAAAACACAGATCACTCATATAGATTTAGGTGACAAATCGATTCCCTAAATCAGTCAGAGCAACTACAGCCAAGGTTACTCTGAAATGATCAAGTCGATTTATTTTCCTCTCGACGTTGTGTTAAACTCACATGTTCCGTCCTTACGTGATTTTAATGCAGTCATAAATTTCTATAAGTCAGTAGTCACTTTATGTCTGTTCCCATTGCTTGCGAAAGATTTTTGCCTCCTACTTACAAGCATTAGTTTTCACTCTGTGCCGCAATTACAGTAAGGTGAAATGTGTCAGTTCTCAGGATTTCCCCACGGATGTGTTGCAAATACATTTCTCCTGTTCGTAGCAAGATCATATTGTGCAGATCTCACAATATTTGGACAATACAACTGTTCGACGTCTTTAGTTAGAGGTAATTACTGTTGTCACACAAGTACAAAAGCAACGACTATCACCTGAAGGTGTCGAACAGTTGTATCGACGAAATAATGTGAGATTCACAAAGAACGAGAAGTGTATCCGTACCGTGAAAGGTGTACATATTAGGAGAAATAGCTATGGAAGTTGTATGTATCATTAGAAATGCAAGTTTGTTTGGCATATTTGACAATTCATTTGGAATGTTTAGCGTAATGAGAATCTTTCTATGGTTGAACATGTGATTGATATGTATTCTCTGGCTACCAGAAGTTGTAGTAGTATCGAGCAGAGATCGGGCTAGCGAAGGAAGCAGTTGTCGGCCATAGAGACAGAGAACATGTGTCATGGAAGAGTGAGGAGTTTGGATGGTGGACGTGCTGTACTGAGAGTGGAATTTGATTTGAAATACTCCCTGATGTATGACTGAGGATAAAGGAAGATTTTTGAGAGGATTTTATAGCGAAGCGAGACTTTTGGGAAAATTGCATTGAGCTTTATTTGCTGCATGTGCTATATAAGTAATTACTATAGAGTAAAGGTTTCGTTGAGTCTAACAATATCCACATTTTTGGTATCCAGGGAGACTTATCAGATGTTTGAACGGTATTCTAATTATCCTCCACTCTTAGTTAAAGAATTTCATTAAAAAAAGAGTAAATTTAATTTAATTTAAATATTATGTGTAAAAGTGTTTTGTGGTGTATGAAAATTCCGAGAAAAAGTTATTGTACATGCTAGTTCCAGTTTTCTTCTGTCTCATTAAAAGGGTTTAATGTAACTGCAAAATAGTTTCATTTTGTCGTCTGTAAAGATTTCGTGAAGTCTGAAATGCTAATTAAATCAAGACCCTAAGCTGTCGACAGGCGTTGATATACATCAACGGGGGCAGTTGCAAATGTGTGCCCCGACCGCGACTCGAACCCGGGATCTCCTGCTTACATGGCAGACGCTCTAGCCATCTTTTTTTTCCGTGTTGCTTGTTACGTTGGTCTGGGCGGACATCACATGACATCCGTTCAAGTTGATCGTTGATTCCTTTACTCAGTTTTTTTATTACATAGGGCCACCGCCTCTCTAGGCGAACACGCTGAGCTACCGTGCCGGATCCAGCTGAGTCACCGAGGGCACAGAGGATAGTGAGACTGCAGGGACGTATCCCTTGCACGCTCCCCGTGAGACCCACATTTCCAACGTAATGCCCACACACTATATTCGTAGTGCCCCTGCCCATTACACTCTTTCTGACATGTCCGAAAGAACAGATCCCATCTTCATATATTCGTGAAGTCTATCCTCGCACATTAAGTGGAAGATAGGTATAATATATCCTTCACTGTCATTCTTGTACTATTACGTGGACAGTTAAGCATATTTTCGCAAAGTATAATTTACGAAAGCAGCCTGGTAATATAAGTAAGGTAGTTTACCGCTCAGTGATTTATTGCAGGTAGATTCAATTTAGCACTTCAAAGATTTTTTTTTGTGCAGACAGAGTAGAGCTGACTCCTCCATTGTACAGGTAATAAAAAACTGTTAGGTCTTAATGAACCTTTTGAGAAACTTACGAGCAGTATTCATTAGCAAAATTGTCAAATAAAATTAATAGATGCGTTTTATAACAAGGCACAATTTTCGTTACGAAACAATTAGCCAGTTTGTGTGATTGTTTCCTGAGAAAGCCATTCTGAGTATTATTGATAAGCATTCTTTATATTGTGCGTTCGTAGGTTTCCTGGAGAATATACTGCCTGAAAGTTTCTTAGCCGTGCAGCTGAACTGATTGATCGCTGTAGATCGAATTTTCGTCGGCGTAATGTGCTGTCACATGAGGTTACTCCTGCTGACTGATATGCTGGACCAGTGGGTGAGATGTATATTTATCGATCGTCCCCCCCCCCCCCCCCCCTCCACTGACCCTATATGGACAGCGATGTTGCAGCCTCGTTGGTGGGGGTAACTCGCGCTCGGGAATCAAGTGGCAGTCATCAGATTCGCTCCGCCTTCGCTACACTCGGTGTTCCGTTTCCGCTGCGTTTGGAGAATTTACAGTGCCAGCGCGCACACTTGACTAGTTGTAAGTTGAATCCCATTGTCCTTGTTGATGAGGTTCGCATGAAGCCGGATTTCGGTAGCCCCCTTGTATGCACAGGCCACTTAGTGGGACATGTTGTGCAGAATTTTTTGTATCTTCATATTTCATTTTGTGCTTGCTTTGAAAGCAGTGTTCAAACGCGACTCAGCACTATTAAAAACGAGTCTTTCAGAGATATGTTGACGATATGTTTGTCATTTGGCCTCACAGGTCCAACAACCCTACCACAACAAAGATCAAAATTTAATAATGATTGTGGTGTTGCTCACGCTGCTAAATACTGCATTTTCGGGCAACAACAAAGTTACTATGTGGCAGCTGTCATCAGAGCACAATTAATAAAGTCATTTCATGTAATAATGAATAAACTAGGCACTCATCTTTTCGTGTTTCCCACGCTGGTCTCGTTGTAAAACCGTGGCTCAATCGACGAAAATCTAGGTGGTGATGATTCCAAGCTCGGATGCAAAGAGGCCTAGGTTTTATTCTGCTATATTCAAAAGTTTTATACATGTGTTTCACAAACTATTCTTGAAGATTACACTTTTGCAGGACAATGTTGATGCAAAAAAGTAATCAGCAATCCGAATTTAAATCACACTTCTTTTTTATTACTTTTGTGTAATATCACGTAACACACAAAACATCACTTCACAATACAAAACATACTTGAAAACATCTTCGTTACTGTTAAATTTCAAATTTTATAAGCTGACTACAATATGCGTCTTTCCAAAATGACGTCCAAGACTTGATTTTTTCAAGGTCCGACTCTAACTAACTAACTAATAATCGCTCACGCGCCCAAAAATCAGAGTTACAAGTACGTCAAAGATCATAGTGACAAAAGAAGTAATACACATAAGAATAATATCATTGCAATATAAACATATCGATGTATCAAAATACCTCTATATTAATGAAATCAAATCTGAATGTTGTCTCAGAAATATGTCAACTACTTTACAGAAACACAGTGGAATACTGCTGGTATCGAGAGGTTCAGGTGAGCTGCCGTAATGGTTACGTAATTCAAGTACCAATACACAGGAAGGATGAGCTTCAAATTTTATTGCAACACCCGAATTCTATCTGTAATCAAATTCAGTTCATCATGGAGGCGCAGAAAAACCATCAGCTGCCATTCTTGGATGCTCTGTTACGGAGAAAACCGGAGAGAACACTGGGACGAAACGTCTGTCGGAAGAAAACGCACACGGACCACTACCTTCAGGCCTCTAGCTGGCACAACCCGTGACAAAGGGAGGGAGTGCTAAACACGCTGGTCCACATAGCTCGTGAGGTATCCGGCGAAGAAAGCCTCAAACCGGGACTCCACCACCTCAGCTACATGTTCCAGAAAAACTGCAACAGAGACCGTCAAATGCGAAGCGCAAGCAAAAGACCGCAACACAGCCAACACACGCTGAAGACCGACCGAAAAAGATAGCCTACATTCCGTATGCGGGCAACATATCTGGAAGAATCGGTAGAATCGTAAGACGATAAAATAGTAAATGTGTGTTTCCGCCGCAGGAAAAGACCAGATCCTGTTTAAGAGGCAATAAAGACGACCTGGGCCTCCAGAAATCCACATGAGTGCAGGAACACATATTTCGGACAAACCATTCGCACAATTGAAGAAAGGTGCACGGAACACAAACGGTACACCGACCTCCAGCAGTCCACAAAATCGGCAAATGCTGTTCATCGCCTAAAACCAATCGCGAAATGAAACACGAAGACAAAAAAAAAAAAAAAAAAAAAAAAAAAAAAAAAAAAAAAACTACACAACACATTCCACTATGGAGAGAGTATAGAAACTCGGCAGCGTAAGAGTCTCACCAACAAGGGAAATGGATTTTAAATTATAGAACCATGGGCTCAGGCACTGAAAATTCTGCAGATGCAGCGTAAACAGAACAGCGAGCATGGAGAAGGCGGAATCCGTAGCCTGAATTTAAAAGTTTTTCAGTTCCAAGTAAAACGGAATAATGGTATCACGTTCATTCATTTACAATAGCAGATTGTATTTAGAACGTTTGAAGGTGTGCTGTTTCTCTCGATTTTGCTTTTGACAGGTAATAACACGAAATACCACGTAAAAATATTGTATATTTTTCTTTGTCTTGCGCCCAGTGTCGGAGTGAAATGCAGCTTTTTATTACATCAATACGCTAGGGATGGTAAAGTAATAAATGACAAATTCAATGCAAGCAAAAAATGGAGCAGAAATGTATATATAACGTAGCTGTGTAAGAAAGACACTTTAAAATATAGAAATTTAGTAAAAAGAAATATAACTCACCCATCTGGTGCACGGCTATCAAGCACGCCTCAGAGAGCAGAGTAGAAAATGGATCCTGCAACAAAACATTACACGCTGAGACGAGTACGTATAGCAGGATTAACTGGCGTGCGAGTATCTAGAAGCCATTAATACTAATTTAGGTCGTTTGTGTTCCTTAGTAAACACGTTATAACCTTACAACGTTTGACCTTACATGTACGTCAGCGTCAGTGTGTGAGAAAAGGAAAAATGAACAACAGAGTGCATGCCATACTATTATTTAGTGGCCAGCATAGTTCAGGAAAGATAGAAACTAAATGAAACTGATACATGTTATTTATGATAAAACTCTGACAAGCTCATATTTATCGAACAAAAATACGGTTGGAGACCAACCTCGTAGATTGCGTTCCAGACGTTTACATTGACTGCAGCGAAGAACACCGTTGTGGAAAGTTTATCACGAAGACACTATATGCGTCTCGACGAGCCATAGGCGCCTTCTCGGTATTATCCACAAAATGTCCCAATTTATTCGCGTATTGAGTGGGGAAACAGTGATAGGTCTTGTCTAGATAGGTGCGCCGATCTCTCTTATGTCGATTTCATGCCTACTACATTTGATACACGGTGAGGACAATGGGTTTATCCAGATTCTGCCTCGAGACCTTGGTCAATCAAAGGGATCTGATTTCTTGCAGCGCACCCATATAGATTTCCTGTGAATAGACTTGGGCTATACTTGTTTTTCACGATCCTTGAAGCGCATCTCTGGTTTCATTCGCCATTTTAGATAAGACAGCTGACAAGTTTTACAAAATGTGGAGAAATATTACAATGTCACGCTCGAAACATGCATGGAATTTCGTCGACACTTACTGAGAAATCAAAAATCTTAACCACTGCTTTAGAAAAGGTCGCAATAGAACGTCGTATACCACTTAATCGGGAAAAGCACTGCACCTATTCTGACTCCTTTCTCCAAATTTCAGTATTCCATCAGTATTTGCTACTACTGATTTCACGTGATATTTAAATTTCAAAACATTTCGTAATTTTATCCATAAAATCAGGTAACCGGGGGAACAAATTTTTCTCCAAAGCCATAATAAAATATTACTGGCTTCGTATGCTGTTTACGCAGGGTGTTACCGTGATCATGATAAAAATCTTCAGAGATAGTGGAGAAGGGTAAATGTATGTGTAAACGTATCAATTTGAGTAAAGCGACCATTCTCTGGAGATGATCGAGTCAAAAGCTATAAGTGAAAATCTCTCTTTTACCTCTGTTAGTGAACGTCTTTTACTGTTACCTCTTTGCTTTTACATTTTGTGAGGTCGCAGTATGGACCAAAAATTTAAATAAAAGTTGTCCAGTAACCATGGGTTCTATAATGCGTGAGTTAAGAGATATGAGCTGTTCATTAGACGAGTCGTGTTTCACTGTAGCAGAGATGTTCTCATAACCCTTAAGGTATGCCCTTTACAAGCGATATTTACTTGAATTTTTTTCCATATTATGGTCTACACTATCTCCTCCCAAAATATGGACAGCAAAGAGCTCGCAGTGGAAGAGATCCACTATCAGATATATTAGAACGATTTTCGATTGTACCTTTCTGTCGTTCCCGTCTTGGTTTGCGTACCTCAAACTGATGCATTTATCTTTCTTCATGATCTCTGACAGTTTGTAATATCATTACAGAATTACCGTGTGTGAGTTATGTAGCACTTTTCCATACTTAAGAAGAGCTGTTAAGCTCCCCGGGTGTTTATAAGCGATCATTTTCTTCACTACTGTAGCTCATAACATAAGACGGCACGCGGATGGGATTATGTGCCTTTCGCACGTACCTGGTTCCTCTCTGCGCTTGTTCTCCAGCTGCTGCCGCCACCAACTAAAGCTGATCCTGTACCGTTCATTAAATATTTGTAGATAGGGTGAACGTCCACGAATACTTGGTAAGATCTAACAAAGTATATTGTGCTAGTAAAACACAGTAAATTGGCCTCCACTTGACTACTACTATTTTTGGTATTCAATCAATGTAATTATTAGCTAGCACTTCAGCCATTGGAAAATTCCTTCTACAACGATCCATTAATCTGTTTGCATGCTTGAGTCACTCATTCACACCCTAAATTAACTTACAAATAGCCAGGGGCAGATTGAAGTAATTGATATCACACGCATCAAATTAATTTGCGTAAATATTTTTTTGTTCAAATGTAGGGCAGCTAGGCTATTCTAGTTCAGTCGTGCTGTTTAGTCACTCATGTTGATTACTAGCAGCAAAGTCACGCGATAGTTGGTTCTAGTTCCAACGAGTGGCGCAGTTCTTGCAGTTCATCATCCCAGCGGTCCTGCCAAGGATTTTCGCGAGTGTCCACGTGACCGTTCGCGACGCGGCTACCAGATGATAGAACGACACGTAATGTGAATAAATGTACGTGCATTCGGAAAATTTAGTCATACAGATTATAGGTCTTTCTCAGTTGGAATGATCACTGCATTACGATGAAGTAGGCGTTAGACGGTCCTGAAACCGTGAAGACGCGGCTGACTGTTATTCTCGCAGCACGACAAACGAATTAGGAAATTTCTTAGAATAACTCTCTTAATACTGAACTGTTGACAATTTTGGTAAACATTTCTGGAATACAGTGATCAATTAATTGTTATATTTAGATTAAAGTTCAGTCTTGATCACGTGATCAAGACTGAACTTTAATCTAAATATGAACTGTTGACGCCAACAAGGGAACCCTCGATACTGTAAATCACGGATTTTGATGCGCTTCAAATATATTGTAGAGGCACTTATCCTGAGTACCTGCCTATCCGGTTTTTTAGCGATGGGCCTTAGTTTTTGAGAAAATCCATTTTGAAGTTCATTGCACACTTTGTATACCCATAACATTACATATGTTTCGACCAAGTCAGCGTAACGCAGCGGTAAAGGTTCGTGGGTACCAAGCTGGAGGTACCGTGTTCGAATCCTACTCGTGTTCTTTTCTATTTTTTTCCAACTCAACCGAATTTTTCCATTTTATTTCAATGAATATGAACAAACAGTGTAAGGTGTGCGAAATTATAAAGATGTATTCAGTTATTAATTTTTCAAATGTTCATTCCGTTTGTGGTACGCCGTTGGAGTTCCAAATGTTCGTACAACGATCGCTTCTTGTATTACCTGAAATCGATCTCCATTCATTATCGTCCCCTCTCCCGTGATCACCGTTAGCCGTAACGGGAACCCCAGCTCGTAGGCCAATGAGGATGCGAGTTGTATTCCTTTACGTTCGCATCTTACTACAGCGTCAGTTGCTCGCAAAGCGCCTCTAGTGCCGTGTGTTAGAAAAATTCTGTGAAATGGAAGAACCAAGTGTTTCTGCAGTAGTGCAGCCAGAAGAAGATCCACAAGTAGAAGAATTGAACAAAGAATCAAAAGATGACATCACAAATGCCATTAAATCTATTCCGCCATTTGAAACTCTTAACGAATACACCGTCTAGTGTGATCTCTGCCAGTTCAGTTGCAATTGGCGATGAGATATGTATCGCAATACAGGATCTCTTGGCCGAAAGACAGATCATTATTGATGATGAATTGGTAGATTTCAACGAAGAAGATGAATTGGGAGAATATGATGCGAACCACATACGGAATGAATATTTGAAAAAAATTAATAACTGAATATATCTTTATAATTTCGCACACCTTGCACTGTTTGTTCATGCTCTTTGAAATAAAATTAAAAAATTCGGTCAATTTTGGAAAAAAAATTACACGAGCAGGATTCGAACACGGTACCTCCAACGCGGTAGCTGTAAACCTTCACCGCTGCGCTGCGCTGCGCTGACTTACTCGAAATATATGTAATTTTATGGCTATAAAAAGCGCGCAATGAACTTCAAACTTGATTTTCTCAAAAACCAAAGCCCGTCGCTAAAAAACTGGATAGCCAGGTACTCAGGGTAACTGCCTCTGCAACATATTTGAAGCGCATCAAAATCTTTGATTTTCAGCATATAGGGAACCTTTGTAGGGCGAAATAATAACCTCCTGTACTGAAAGTCTTGATAGTTTTCGTCAAAAATTACAGTTGCCATTTCGCAGGCAACAACTACGTAACTCCACCTGACACACACAACTACAAAAAAAGTAACCCACGACTCTCGACAATTGCGCTCTGTTGTCTCGGGAGAAATGACAATCGGTACTGCAGCGGGGTGGACAACGAAATTACATAATGCTGACAAGTACACCCAAGTACAAACGCCAAATGAGTTAGCAACTTTTACAGTCATCCAGTGACAAATAATGACAGTGAAACGTCGTGACAGAGAGTCGAACTCGGGACGTTTTCCTTTCACGGGAAAGTGTTCTACCATCTGAGCTACCCAAGCACGACTCACTGGGGGACTGATGACCTTAGCTGTTTAGTCCCCCTTAAACATCCCAACAACCACCACCACCACCAATACTCACAACCTCCCGAGTTCGAGTCTCGGTTCAGCACACAGTTTTAATCTGCCAAGAAGTTTCATGTCAGCGCACACTCAGCTGCAGATTGAAAATTCCATTCTGAATGACAATTAGTGGTTTGTAATTCTCCCATTCTGAATGACAATTAGTGGTTTGTAATTCTCAGTTGAAGTTTGTGGCACAACTTGACTAGAAGAAGGGATCGGTTGGTAGGACAAGTTCTGAGGCATCAAGGGATCACCGGTTTAGTACTGGAGGGCAGCGTGGGGGGTAAAAATCGTAGAGGGAGACCAAGAGATGAATACACTAAGCAGATTCAGAAGGATGTAGGTTGCAGTAGGTACTGGGAGATGAAGAAGATTGCACAGGATAGAGTAGCATGGAGAGCTGCATCAAACCAGTCTCAGGACTGAAGACCACAACAACAACAACAATTCTCAGTTATCGCTTAGTAACGACACTTTCTCCTCACCGCTACGCACAGAGCACTGGTGATGAAGTATGGCGTGGGGAAAATACCCCTGTGAGAGTGATTTGTTGCGGCCGGTTTTACTGGATCCGGTCCTCAGCTATTAGGTGCGCTCTGTGGAATATCGCAGGCCTTTGGAGCGAGGCCGATAATCACATTAACATTGCGTGCCGCGTGTTATGTACAGCTGTCGACCCCGGCGTGCTATAGCGGGCGCTGCCTCCTGCTCGTGAAGTGCGCAGAGCTTCTACCGCATGCGAACGCCTGAACGGTTGGGTAATTGCCTGGCCCGCAAAAGTGAACTGTCTGCCACAGCCGCAATTACAAGAGGCAAGGGTGACTGAGTAATCCAGCCACGAGGCCCTCAGTAATACTGAGGGATACCAGCCGCTCATGCGTAAAGGTTTGTGCTTCTATACAGCACGATACGTCTGCGCCTACTTTTGCGTTTTATGCAACTCGAAAGACCTTCAGAAAACGCTCGTGACACATTCATCTTCTTTCGTTCGCTACGTTTAAACTATTAGTCCTACAGAAGAAAGAAATAGAAACTTTTTTTTAGGATATTAATGTGGTTAAATTTTGTACTGGAATATGTTTTCGCTGGAGATGATGGTTTTCGAATTATTCAAGAAAAATGCGTTTGAATCTCCCTTTCGTACTTTTTTCTCGAAAAAATTCGAGAACAACAGCCTCTAGAGAAAACTCGTCCCAGTATAAAATTTAATTACATTAATTACCCCACAAAAAGGTCTTCTTTTTTATTGTAGGACTAACAGTTGTCACGTAGTGACCAGAGAGTATGGAAATTTTGCGCATGCAATTTGAAGGCATTGTGGGTTGCATAAAACCCGTAGACAGAGGCATCCGAGTTACCCTGTATGAAGGTAACATCTGCGTTTTCAATACGGCGTCAGTATTAAGAGTACAAATGGAAATGGTTCAAATGGCTCTGAGCACTATGGGACTTAACATCTGAGGTCATCAGTTCCCTAGAACTTAGAACTAACGACATCACACACATCCATGCCCGAGGCAGGATTCGAACCTGCTACCGTAGGGGTCGCGCGGTTCCAGACTGAAGCGTCTAGAACCGCTCGGCCACACCGGCCGGCAATACAATGGAAATTCCACTGTGAAATACAGAGAAGGTGGAAAGAGTGCACTGAAGATCTCTATGAGTGGGAGGACTTTTCTGACATCTTGATGGAAGCTGAAATGGGATCGGATATAAAGCCAAAGGGGATCGAGTCTTATTGTCAGAGTTCAACGGAGCTTTGGAAGTAAAGAGCGACAGACATCCTACCTTCCAAATTTTTGAAACCGTTGAGGGAAGTAAGAACCAAACGGCTATGGAAGTCGGTGTTACAAGAGACTACAGACACACCATGAGGATTTCGGAATAATATAGTCCACAAAATCCATAAAATAGCAAGCGTGGGTGACGCGTTCGAGTTGCTTGAGCCAGAAGGCCCCTTCATCCTGTGAGTGGACAAGTGGCCGCTCCTGGGTCCAAGCAGGCACACGAGGGGGGGGGGGGGGTGCACGAATTTATTGCCTTCCCGGAAAGTTCTCGAGCTGAAATTATTCTTGGGACCGAGAACTGGCTGAAAACCGAAGTGGAATGCTCTGAGATATTTAGTGAGTTGTGGAAAGTATATCGGAAAGACAGATTTTGGGCCATAGCAGGAGGAGTGTTCATTGCAGTTGACAAAAACATTGTCTCTATTGAGGTCGAAGTTGAGTGTGACATTGAAATTATCTGGTCGCGTATAACAGGTGTAGGTGAAACCAAGTTGGATGTTTTTACCGGCCACCGGCCACCCGATTCCCTGATCATTCCGCGGTGTACGGTAAGGTGTCAGAGTGACTAGGAAGACAGAAGACGACATAGGCAAAACTTCCAGTTGATGTAATGAATGACATCTAGCACTAAACGCAGGAAAATGTAAGTTAAAAAAATGGTTCAAATGGCTCTGAGCACTGTGGGACTTAACTTCTGAGGTCATCAGTTACCTAGAACTTAGAGCTACTTAAACCTAACTAACCTAAGGACATCACACACATCCATGCTCAAGGCAGGATTCGAACCTACACACGTTGCGGTCACGCGGTTCCAGACTGTAGCGCCTAGAACTGCTCGACCAATCCAAAATGTAAGTTAATGCAGATGCATAGCAAGATGAAACCTGTAATGTTCGGATACAGTATTACTAGTGTGCAGTTTGACACAGTCAAGTCGTTTAAATATCTAGGCGTAGCGTTGCAAAGCGATATGAAATGAAACGAGCATTGCCCGCATCTCGTGGTCGTGCGCTAGCGTTCTCGCTTCCCACGCCCGGGTTCCCGGGTTCGATTCCCGGCGGGGTCAGGGATTTTCTCTGCCTCGTGATGGCTGGGTGTTGTGTGCTGTCCTTAGGTTAGTTAGGTTTAAGTAGTTCTAAGTTCTAGGGGACTTATGACCACAGCAGTTGAGTCCCATAGTGCTCAGAGCCATTTGAACCATTTGAAACGAGCATGTGAGAACTGTAGTAGGGAAGGAGAATGATCGACTTCGGTTTATTGGGAGAATTTTTGGTAAGGGTCGTTCACCTGCGAAGGAGACCGCGTATAGGGCTCTGGTGCCACATATTCTTGAGTACTGCTCGAGTGTTTGGGTTCCATACCAGAGGAGACTAAGATCACCCAAAAATCAGTTGGGATAGTTACAGTTGTGGTAGTGGCGAGCTTAAAAAGACATTACTAAATCCATTCTCCAGAAACTACCAAGAACAGATAGGTCGGAATTCCAATCTTCATGGAAATATATTAGATCTAATGGCGACAAACAGACCTAACCTATTTGATGATGTCCAGAATTGGTATCAGTGACTACCAGGTACTTCAAGTAACTATGACTATCAAGTTATAAAGGCTATCTGAGCAGTGTGGCTCGCCGGCGATACATCGATTCGCACGCTTGTGCTATCTTCCGTTGCGCTTCAGGTCTGGGCGGCAGCGCCACCTGTTGGCAGTTTCCGCGCAGGGCTCCTAACCGCGGGCAATTAGGATAGGTCACCAGTTTACAGCGGACCTCTCCTGCCTGCTTAGACGTCTCGGCTGGCTTCAGCAGAAGTTAGCAGCGAGCACAACGGGAGCCGAAGTGGTGTTATTGCGGGGCTGGATCGTAGCGGCTCGGCGGTTGAACGTGCAGCGGGGTCTGACCGCGTCTTTGCTGGCAAGCGGCTAGTGCATTCCGCCGGACGGAATGTCCTCACCTCGAGAGTTGCTTTTCTCAAGTGACCATTGAGCGAACGTAATGTTGCACCTACGTATTTCTGATACATTATTTCACCTTGTAAGCCAGTTGCGCTTGGAACCTCTATTGTGACCACGTGCAACAGCTGGCCGTCTTGTTTCTAACTCAAACTGAACTCTATGTGCTGAACTACGGTGATCAGCTGCCTGTCGTCATTGTATTAAGGGGAGGTTTACTATCTTTTGGTTCAAAAAATCGATTGTTTTTAAAATTGCATTTTTGGATCCATAAAGTGTTTAGAATCCACCACTGAAACGGTTTTTCCGAATACGGAACGGAAATGTTTATCATTCACGGTTGAACAAAAAAATGCACCTGAATGAAATAGGCCTTTTTCATGCACCAGTTTTTTTCTTTCGGAGGACGAATTATTGTACCTGTGCCTGGGAGGAAATACACAAAATTCCAATGAAAGTTTGAACGCATGTGTTTGCAAGTTAGCTCCCAAGCATTTGCATTCTGGTGCGAAGACTGTGGAGATTGCGACATTCCTGGCAGTGAGCAGCTTCAACGAAGGGTATTCAGCAATTCTGAAGACCATGACAACGATGGACGTCACCCTGGGATTCTATTCGACGCAGTTCACCAAGCATTCGGACGACCACCGGATTCAAGCGGCCGAAAACCGCTTGTCACCGGCCGTACGAGCGGCTCTGGAGCAGCGCAGGATGGCCCAGATCGAGCAGAACGCCCTCTATGAGGAAGAAGAAGGACTAGTTTGTGGACCCGGAATAGCAGGTTGAACGTAAGTTGCGTAATCCTGCATTTATATGTAGTCAAAACTTCAAAAGCATTTTTCTCGAAATGACTTTTTTTTGATCCGGCGGTATGGTAATTTCAAATCTATTGAACCGATTTGCATGATTCCTTGTTGCCGACAAAGCTAACTAAATTGTCTAGGGTTATACCACTTTTATTCCGATCAATAAACTATAAATACTTTAACTTGGCCGACGAAGTCGAAAAATCGATGAAAAAAATCCTTTTTTTTTCAAATGGCCTCCATTTTGTTTCCTATGGTCCAAATAACTTAAGCGAGGTACAACTCCTAAAGAATCATATACTTCGCTAACGTCAAATCAGTTTTGATTTCAGACGAGCTGGCTGACCTGTGGCATACCGCGCGTGGAGGTCTACATCGAAATTTTGTTTCGTTCCGACGGCACTTCTGCCTTTGCTCTTCGAAATTTCCGGTCGAAAAAATTCCAGTTTGTAGAGGAAATATCAATAAACATTTTGACGAAATTTGACAGCGACATCTATAACACATCCCTAGAAAAAAATTCTCATAGAACATGCTTTTTTCGGTCAAAGATAGTAAACCTCCCATTAATGGCCGCTCCTGATTGGCCTCTTTATTTCTAGCCTGTGAATTAATTAATGTTGCTAGCAGTTATAAAATGGTCAGGGTAAGCAACACAAGTGAGGGTTGGTTTTGCAATCAAAGATTGTTTGAGAGTTACTGTTCATGCAGAGTTAAATCTGCGTCATGCGTGATGAATTCTTTCCAGAGCTCTCGTTGTTTTACCTCATAGTGTTGTTTTTAAATGGAAAGAGTGAATTTCTTTTAATCTAACATTTGCTATACATTTTCGAATTGGGGGGTTAGGTTGGATACAAGCATTGACTTCTAGGTGGCTGTGAGTTCTTTCCCGTGTTCGCTATGCCAGCCTGCCTGGTTTATCTATTCTCGCTGTTAGCCATTGCGTTACTTTTATGTACTCATGTTACTTCCTGCTAGTTGTTTGTGTGTCTGGTTGCAGCTTGGATGCGCTCCCTAACGCTTGTGACTGTTATCACCCTGGATTTCTTTAGGTACCGGCCAAAGCCTGATAAATCTGTTGTCTTTTTATGTGCATCTGTAACTCAATTTGGTCCTTTCTGGTGCCGTTTGCTTGTGGCCAATCACAGTCTGTTACAGATGTGGCTTATTGGATTTCTACCGCCAGTAGCCTGTTATGTGTGGCGCCGTCACGGTATCTCGCCAGTACAAGAGTGATTGGGCTACATTATTGCTGGGGCCACGGCCTAAATTTGTACATCTCGTGAAATTTTGCTATAATCTTTTTTAAATTCAGTAACAGTAATTGAACCTAAAAGGGCAAATTAATATGTCTTAATCTAATTGTGCGTGACTAACTCACTCTCACATTGAATTTTAAAATAATTTGGTAATTCATTACCTTGGCCTGGAGAATCATAACAAAAATGGTTCAAATGGCTCTGAGCACTATGGGACTTAACATCTGTGGTCATCAGTCCCCTAGAACTTAGAACTACTTAAACCTAACTAACCTACGAACATCACACACATCCATGCCCGAGGCAGGATTCGAACCTGCGACCGGAGCGGTCACGCGGCTCCAGACTGAAGCGCCTAGACCGCACGGCCACACCGGCCGGCAGAATCATAACAACTGCAGTCTTATTTTTTTTTTAGGAAAGCTAGTGTTTAAATTCATTTAGGCACGAAAGTTTGCCTTTGAGATTAGCTGCTTCTAGTGTTAACGTTTGTTAACCGTTGTATTGTTTTTTAGGTATTTCCACTTCAGATAAATTTTGGAAATGTTGCGTTTAATTGCCTTGCAGGAGCAAAACTATTTTTAAATCGATCCTGTATAACTTGGCCACAGGCGTAGGAAAATTTGCAACTACAGACATCAAAAAACGTTTTGCATCACCCCGGTTCCCAAAACTCCTGAAGATAGACGTTGACTGTGGATGTTGTATCACAAACACAGTCCCTTTGACTGTTCAGAAATGTCACTAAACCCACCCAAAGACGTAAACAACCATGCATTAGCAGCGCCTATTAGACGGAGGGGATCCGACAGCCGATCAGTCCCAGCATTCCACGAGGAAGGAGGCACATGGCTCGTGTTGTCTGTAGTTCAGTCCGCTTTGTTACTTTGTACCAGGAAATAATCTCAAGAAGGTAAGTGTCCAGACGTCTCGAAGTGAACCAAAGCAATGCTGTTTAGACATGGAGGAGATACAGAGAGACAGAAACTGTCGATGACATGCCTTGCTCAGGCCGATCAAGGGCTACTACTGCAATGGCTGACCGCTACCTACGGATTATGGCTTGGAGGTACCCTGACAGCAACGCCACCATGTTGAATAGTGCTTTTCGTGCAGCCACAAGAGGTCGGGTTACGACTCAAACTGTGCGCAGTAGGCTGCGTGATGCGCAACTTCTCTCCCGACATCCATGGCGAGGTCGATCTTTGCAACCACGACACAATGCAGCGCTGTACAGAGGGCCCAAGAAAATGCCGAATGGACCGCTCAGGATCTGCATCACGTTCTCTTCATCAGTGAACGTCGCATATTTCTTCGTCGGAGAGAGGTTTGGAGGCAACCAGGTTAGGCTGAACGCCTTAGACACAGGTCCCCTGCTGTTTTGGGGTGGCATTATGTGGTGGTCATGGAAGGCGCCGTACGTGAATGCCATCCTCAGACCGGTAGTGCAAGCATATCGGCAGCATATTGGCGACGCATTCGTGTTCATGGACCACAATTTGCGTCCCCATTGTGCACATGTTGTGAATGACTTCCTTCAGGATAACGACATTGCTCGACTAGAGAAGCCAGCATGTTCTCCACATGAACCCTATCGAACATGCCCTGGGATAGGTTGAAAAGGACTGTTTATGGACGACGTGACCACCAACCACTCTGAGGGATCTACGCCGAATCGCCGTTGAGGAGTGGGACAGTCTGGACCAACAGTGCCTTGACGAACTTGTGGACAGTATGCCATGAGGAGTACAGGCATGCCTCAATGCAAGAGGACGTGCTACTGGCTGTTAGAGGTACCAGTGTGTACAGCAATCTGGACCACCACCTCTGACGTCCCGCTGTATGGTTGTACAACATGCATTTTGTGGTGGTCATGAGGTATAAAAAGGGCGGAAATGATGTTTATGTTGATCTCTATTCCAAATTTCTGTAAAGGTGCCGGATCTCTCGGAACTGAGATGATGCAAAACGTTTTTTGATGTGTGTATTTGGCCCCTGTGTTTAGGTGTATTTCTTTTATTGTTCTGTCATACATTTGTTTTTAAATTTGCAGAGGACTCTTACGAACTTTATTTGTACAGGGAGAATATTCATTATTTGAGCCCCTGTGATTAAGTGCAGACTCAGAATGACTATGGTTTGCCTGTAATTTTTCTTCGGAATTTGAATTTAATACTGTCTCAGATTCAATATTAGAATAATTTTATACCCTTGTTTATTTTCCCTGAGGGCTGACATCAGTTGTTACAGTCCTCGCTGATTCTATATGACATTTGTTATGTGTTGTAATCTTTACAACCAGTTAAACTGAATGATTGTTAAGCAAGTTCTGAACATAAATAAAGACTGTATAACTATGAATGCTGCTGCCCCTGTGTGTTTTTGGGTCCCTCCTTCCACTCCATAGCCACTGGCGCTACACCTCTCGTCGTTTTAGATGAGACTGACTCATCAGTATCTATAACAAGTAGAAAGATGCATATGTTCAGTAATCTAGATGAAGAAGCCTCAATGTTATATCTAAATCAGAGATCATAAATGTGGCCGAGAGGTTCTAGGCGCTTCATTCAGGTACCGCGCTGCTGCTACGGTTGCAGTTTCGAATCCTGCCTCGGACATGGATGTATGTGATGTCCTTAGGTTAGTTAGGTTTAAGTAGTTCTCAGTCTAGGGGACTGATGACCTCAGAAGTTAAGTCCCATAGTGGAGCCATTTGAACCATATGTAATATACTGGGGGACTGTGCTCCTTCATATTCAGCTGTTGCCAGATGGAGAAATTTAAATTTGGCCGACAAGCTTAGATGATGATCCGCCAAGATGTGTCACTACTCCAGAAATCATTGTAAAGTGCACAATGTCGTCATGGAGGATCGCCGATTGAAAGTGCGTGAAATTGCTTCCGCTTGCCAGATGTCATCTGAAACGATTTATCACATTTTAACTGAAGAATTAGAAACGAAAAGAGTTACTTGGAAGATGGGTGCCACGACTCTTGACGATGGATCAAAAAGGCATGAGAATGGACATATCGGAACAATGTTTGGCCCGATTTTGGAGAAAAAAACAAGATCTTTTGCACCGGTTTGTGACCACAGAAGAAACTTTTGTGCACTACTATATCCCAGAGACAAAACAACAGTCGAAGAAGTGGAAACATGCTGATTATCTGCTATCAAAGAAAGCAAAGACAATTCCTTCCTCGTAAAAGGTCATAGCATCAGTGTTCTGGGATCCGAAAGGGATTCTGTTGTAGATTATCTCCCCATTGGGAAAACAATTACTGGAGAATACTATGCTAACCTCCTGGACAAATTGCAACAAAAGATACGCGAAAAATGGCCAGGTTTATCAAGGAAGAAAGTCATCTTCCATTTAGACAATGTGCCGTCGCCATGGCAATAAGGTATGAACTGTTGCCACACCCGTCTTGTTCACCTGATATTTCTCCGTCAGTCTTCCATCGCTTTCCAAAACAAAATTTTTCATGGTGGACGAAGATTCACTTCAAACGAATATATCATAGCCGGAATTGACAACTATTTTGTAGGCCTGGGGGAAACTCATTTTCGAGATGGGATCAAGGCACTGGAACATCTTTGGACCAACTGCATTAATCTGCAAGGAGACTACATTGGAAAATAAAAGTTTCTGTAACGTAAGTACTTTTTTCCTATTCTGTTCCGAAACCTTCGTACAGTATAAAATAATCTTATGTTGGTCATTGTGAGTGTACAAAAGTCCGCTGTAGATCATAGGTCCAAGGCGCGGTCCTCCGCGATCACCCGAGCTGACGCCAGCAAGCGTCAGGTAGCCGTAAGACAGTGGAACAGAAAGTGTTCTGATCAGGACAAGCAGCCAGGTGGACGTTTCCCCAAAACTTAGTTGTTGCTCGCGGGTTACAAAAGTATATAAATTATTTATGAGCTTCCAACAGGCTGATACTGTTAGCACCTGACGAGTTGTGGTTCACTAAATTACGGAAGAATCGGTTCAGTAACTCATCTTTTCTTTTGCACTTCGATACGTTTACCATGAAGAGTAGCTCAAGTGGGAGCAACAATTCCTGTGGAAATTTGTGCGTTCTACAATGTTCACAGTGTGTGTAGATGGCCGTCATGTGATTTTGTGTGACTGATTACAAAATTAAGTCGAGTGACGCACTGAATAGCTGAGGCAGTTGGTTAGTGACTATTCGATCTAGCAAGAAATGAATATATTAAACCGAATGTAATCCATTCTAGAGAATCAGGAAGTCAGACATCTCATCCAGTCTGTTGCACCGGTGCTACGACATCATGGCCCAGCCACGTGATGCATCCACTGGTCTGGGAGTTGACACTAGGTTAATATACGTAGTATCTGGGTTTGATTCCCACTTCAAGCGAAGGTTGCTTCGTAGGAACTAGTAGATCCCATTAACCCTGGTTACGCCAAATGAAGAACATACGATTTCATCGTGGTTCCAAATTCATATTTAGCGTGCTGTCCCTACTGGTTAGATTAAGGCCATGACGGAGGATTAAATGGTAGCATGTATAAACTGTGTCAACAGTAACATTTCTTACACTAGTATCCTTATTTTTATTTTAGGTAAAGAATCAAATGCCATGTGAGGTCACAGGGCACTTATTCTATCTTTTATTTCAGCTTGAGATGTTGATTATACTGGTTCTGGTTTCACGAGATTTGATCCGTTAACCACGACATACTTTCACCAACTCGTTCATGGCTCAAGGTACGAAATTCATGAAGTTCCCCACATACGGCGCGTGTCAGGGTTCAAATTCTTGTTCGGAACAAAAAGTTTCCTAATGCCCTTTCCGGCTTTAGCATGAGCACCCTTAACTGTTGATGGAAATTTATTTTACTCGAACAGTCCACGGGTGTACTGCTGGTCCATAGCGTCCAACGGGCACAAAATTTCGGCGATCAGCCATGTCGCCATCGTCAGGTGCGCTGACGAATAGAGTTCCTGAGGGTGGATGGCCGTCTTAAATCTTCTCCTTCCCCTGCGAGGCGTTCTTTCCGCGGTCCGCGCCCGCGGCCGCGCGTCGGCGGTCGCTGAGAGGCTGTCGCTGGCCTCGCAGGGGGAGGAGAGGATTTAAGACGGCCACCCACCCTCAGGAACTCTGTTCGTCAGTGCACCTGACGATGGTGACATGGCTGATCGCCGAAATTTTGTGCCCGTTGGACACTATGGACCAGCAGTACACCCGTGGACTATTCGAGCAAGAAATAAGCCGGGAGAAACTGAAGTATCACGAAATTTATTTCTTAACGTCTCTTCAGTTATTTTCAGTACCATTATGTGATGTTTTCGTCTCCTGGAGGGACACAGATCCTTTTGTCACATCATTTCAAGTTCAAAGATGTCGCTGCTGTCTACTGGTGAAAAAGAATTAGGTAGTTAACGTGTCTTCGTGTGTCGTCAACAACGATATGCGCTAGGTTCGGTGTCTAGTCATCACTGTAGTTTTTGTCAGTCACTTCTAATTCAAACCTGCGCACACCTCGCTTCTGGCGAAATAATCCTACATTTATCATTCATTATTGGACAGAAAACAATGGTGGTATGTGCTCATTTCGAATCCCTGGAAGGCAGAAATTATTCATTTTTCTCGTAATTGCTGTTTTAAATACCCCGCAACTGCTGAGGAAATTCGATATCTGGAATTATACTATGCTTACATAACAATTTGACTTTGTGCTGGATTCGAATCGCCATCAAACACATATTATATTATGTCAAGATTCTTTCTTGGAATTGAAACCGTACTTAGCATCTTTCGTGGGAACGGTTTCGGATAGTTGTCCCGAGCCAATAAAAAAGTATTAATGCTATTTAAAATTCAGATTCGCTAACTGATACAGGCTAAAAAAATATTATAGCACGTCTCTATAAAGCTAGTCAGCAATGATTGTCATTGCTGCGGTCGAATCTCGGTGAGGCACGAATATTTTGCTTAGTTAGTTTTGGGTTCAGTCCATATTCAGAACAAAACAGTTCGTCACGTCGTTTAAAATTCATACGTATGCACAAATACCTGCTCATTAACAAATTTTATTTTTTATGCCACTTTGAGTTAGACAAAGATAGTGGAGTTACTAGTGATACGTTGTTGACGGTTAGGTTTCGACAGAGTGCTTGACGCCGTGCATCATGGTTTTAGTAAACGGTTAGTCCATTATTCAGATTACGAAAAGGACTTGCTTAGTGAACGCGTAGGCCCACAACTGGCCCTTATGCAAGCAGCTGTTCGGCTTGATAAGTTGTTGGATGTCATCTGAGGGATATCATGCCAAATTAGTTAACAGACTTTTAGACAGCAAAATACTTCGGTAATCATATAGATTTGAAAGTCCAGAAATTATTGAAAATATCTTATTCGCAAAAAGATCGTCCAAGTGCTCCAAACGTTCTCAGTTGCGGACAGATCCAGCGACGTTGTTCACCAAGGTAGTGTTTGGCAAGCATGAAGAGAAACAGTAGAATCTCTCGTCATGTGTTGGCGGGAATTATGTTGCTGAAATGTAAGCTCAGAATGGCTTGCAATGAAGGGGAGCGAAACGGGGCATGGAATGTCGTCGACGTACCGGTCTGCTGTAAATGTGCCGCGGACGACTAGCAAAGGGGTCGTGTTATGATGGGAAATGGCACCGCGGAGCATCACTCCTGGCTGTCGGACCGTATGGGCGACAGTCAGGTTGGTATCCCACCGCCGTCTGAGGTATGGAATCTCGTTTCATGGAGTAGAATTGTCTTCATTGATGATTCCCGCTCCGAACTGAGCCTCGACGACCAGCGAAAACGTACCTGAAGTGTACCAGGAGTAGATACAACTGTCAGATATCTGGACTCAACTCTTCTTTAGCCGGTACTAAACAATATGGGTGTAAGTGATTAAAACTGAGAATGTTGATGTTTGGAGACATTAGTTTCCTTTAATAAATCTCGTGTCATATGGTCATGTTTGGTTAGTTAGTTAGCTAGTCAGATGATTTGTTTGATAATTAAAAGTTGTGAGGCCTCATGACCACGAAACAAACAAAACTTATTCGAATCTGCGAAAAAAAATTAATATAGAATTTGGGTCAACATTTGTAAAAATCTAATTCCTCTCTCTCAAACCCCAACCTATGGGGAGAGAGGGAGAGTTTTATTTTTAGCGAATCAAAATTTATGAAGTAAATAAGTATTTTTTATTTCTCTGGAACCATTTTCCATGCAAAAATGAGAACATGGATTTTCTTGAATTACAGTGCTAACTACCAAGAATCCAAACAAAAGATTAAATACAAAATGTAGGTAGTTTTTTTATGTAGAATCTGATTCTTCAATATAAAATGGAGGTTCCATCTGAAATTTTAAAGTAGCCTCCCACCCCAACCCCAGGGGGCTGAGGTAGCGGAATAATTTTACCACCAGCAGATGTCCCCCTCGAAAATAATCAACTTTGGATTCTACACATTTTTGATGTGAAGATTATTTTTCGAGTTATTCTGGTTTAAAATTTACAATCCGTATAGCACAGAATATGGCGTGAGGTTAAACACAACAAATGTGAAGGTTTTCAAGGATAGCAGAAAGGAACATAAAAGCTGGGAGCATCACAGTGGTGGGAAGAGTGAAAAAAAATGTTTCTAGGAAGAAAAACTACATAGGAAAGTAGAAACGAGGAGATAGAAGTAGAATGGTACAGAAGAAAAACTCCTCTTCAATAGTGGGGTCAGATGTGCCTCTCAAGCAGAAGTCTCTCAAAGTGAAGGTCTGAAACACAGTAATAGATGGAAGTGAAATGGTTGTCATCAGAAATCAAGACAAAAAGGGACTCATCGAATTTTAGAAATAGTCTATCGAAGTATGAAAACAATTAAGTAGCCAGATATAGTATTAAATGAGGATATATTAAAAAGAATATGTGTGGAAAGACGTCGAGGGAAGGTTCCTCACTAGATGGAGACAGAGATTAGTTAGCAGGATATATCTGCTGCAGAATCCAGGAATATTTATCTTGGCACTGGAAGGGTCAATCGAGAGAAAACAGTAGGACCTGACAAGGAGTATGAGATGCAAATCAGATAGCTGAAAGTATTGCATGAATCCGCTCTAGCCACCATACTACTTGTCACAGAGAACTACAACTCTAATCATCTATACATCCGCCGAAGGTGTGTACATGTACCAAAAGTGTCGAGGGTAACCCTGTGTGGAGTAAACAGTAACAATCAGGTGTGTGCAGAATAGGACATGAAAGAAACTGCTTCACTAAAAAATGTAACCACGCACGAACATATTTTCTAAAATTAGTATTATCATTACAAGATATTTCAAAGTTCAAAAATTAAGCTAATCCATTCTTTAGATACTAAAGGATATAAGGTGGAGAAAGGAGTCGAATAATAGGGTTGTTAAAGAGAAAGTTATTTGGGGAACGGTAACAGAATAACCCTCACGTTGTTCTCATTGGTATTTCCAGTCTTGGCTGTTTGAAGGTGCATTGGAAATTCATTGTAATAAGATTACATCGAAGAGTTAACAAAAATGAGAATCGCCTTTAGCATCTTCAGCAAGACCTAAACATTCTGTAGAAAATCTAATTTACCCACAGCATACAAACGAAGCCCTTTCATCGCACGGTAGCATCAAATCTAATTCAACAGCTAAGTGCGCGAGCGCGACAAAAGAAGCGAACATTCCAGCTAAGTCGAAAGAACAACGGTCTACCGGCAAAATGAGAATAGAGCTGTGTGGAGAAGACGCGGCACCAGCCAAGTTTTAATTTGGGAGCTCCACACTGTAGCGAAAGTTGGCCGCCTCCTCAAATCCTTTGGCGTGAATCCGCTGAGAACGAAGTGCCGCACGATAATATTGCTGTCCACTTCAACAAGGCTCGGTACGTTGGAGAAGTAATTAGACTACGGCTGGGCAGACATGTTTGTGTAAACTTTGTCCTTTGATGCTCTGTTCTGGCGGACCTCTTTCTGCGGAGTACTCGAGCGCAGCGAGATCGGCAGAAATCTGCACAGATTATCTGCCCCTCCTCCTGTTCGTCCCTTCCACATTTTACATTCCAGAGGGCAGTTTGCTGAGCCTCTGAGGCTTTTGCGATGTTTGGCAGTGTGAATGGCAGCCACGCTCCCTAATTCCCTTCCTGAAATAGGGGGAGGGGAGGGAGGGGGAAGCGGCTATCAACAGTTTTGCTTTGAAAGCGAAAAGGATGCTTCGCCGTGGGCTAACACATGTTAAACCTGATTCATTTTCAAGCTCCGCTAAATGCAAGGAGGTGGAAACATTAATTCGACGTTCATGAAATAATTCCCTCTATCAATAACTCGAAAGAGGATGGAACTGATTTTGCCAGAAACGGCTGTATGAATTGATACTAAGCAGTACTTCCTACTTGCCACTGTGTGTTCATGTATCATCAGCACTACATCTCCAATAGATACTTTCTTTTAGCGTCATATACTTAAATTATGTCTGATTTGGAATTTAGAGCTACATTGTTATCACCACATGCTATACACACTCAGCAAGGGCGAGCAGTGGTACTACACTGTAATCTTATTCGGTAGTATCAGGGTTCATATCTCTGGCTATTCAGGTACGGCTCTTCTGTCGTTTATGAATTTCCAAAAACCTCTTAACACAGATGCAGGAAAGATTCCTTTAAAAAAGGCACGGTGGATATCCTTCACTGCCTGCCTGTTTTTTTTAGTTATTAAAATATTTGTGTTTTACCATGACTAAGACAGGAATTGTGTGTATGTGCATAAATCATTTGTTCATTTACTCAATGATCATATGGCTCTACAAAATAGTCGCACGGGATTAGACGAGCGGTCTAGGCGCTGCAGTCATGGACTGTGCGGCTGGTCCCGGCGGAGATTCGAGTCCTCCCTCGGGCATGGGCATGTGTGTTTGTCCTTAGGATAATTTGGGTTAAGTAGTGTGTATGTGTAGGGACTGATGACCTTAGCAGTTAAGTGCCATAAGGTTTCACACACATTTGAACATTCTACAAAATAAATCAAAACAATGCTAAAGCTAGACAAAATGTGTGTTTGGTATTACCTAATTATTCAGCCATTTAATTCTCAGCACACATTCAAGGCACACATGAGAAACAATGTTTTCCACCCTCCTGCATTTAGGCACGTAAAGTGGAAAACTGATTAAGCTACTGAAATTTCCTTTTGTAGGAGGGGTAATTACATAAACATCTCACCATTAGAGGCGTACAAATTCCCCTTGCAGCCTGCTTGCCCCTAGCTCCTCTGCAACCATTCATGCAGGTCAGCCTGCCGCGACGTAAACACAAGAGTGCGCGTGTACTGAGGCATAGTGGGTAATGCGGCCGACTTGGGCTCCCGCAAGCCCGGGCTACCTGGGTTCCCGCAGGCCTGCCAAGCTTCAGGGGATCCGGTCAGCTTGCTGCGCCTGGTAACAGGTTGCGCTGTCAAGCTACCGTGACTAGAGTAGCCAGGTAGTTAGCCCGCAGTTCATTTATCGCAGCGGTGGGGGCAGCACCATGAATAGATCGAACTTTAGTGAGATAAAAAAAATTGACAACTGGCGAATACATGCTGGTAACGAAACAGAGCACAAGTGCCGCATGGGAAACGTTTTCGTGTGTTTATGAAGCCGCTTCAAATAAATCGGTAGGTGTGTCTCAATGTAAACTATGTAAAAAGCTCTTAAGTACTTATTCGGGAACCTCGAGTATGTTAATACATGTGTGCAAATTTGACAAGCAGTTCCCGCACTCCATAAATATCTTGAAAGAGGACAAAGATTTAGTGGCCGAAAAGTGCGTCGAAGTGTGTGCTGAGACCATTTAGCAGTATAGAGGGAGAAGGATTTCATGGTAACCCGCAAACGATGTCAAAATCTTTTGTTAGGTACTCTATTCCATGCACTGTCCGAAATATTATGTATACAGTGATGTTCTTCTTGATGGTCAAGTGTGCAAAATTTCTTCAAGATCGGAATAAAACTCTAGATTGGTGTAGAACTGTGTAAGTAAAGTACCCTCCGCCATGCACCATTCTGAATTTGAAGCCGACAGCGCCCTTCATCCTGCTTTGAATATCAAGTGTGCCAATTCATCAAGATCAGAGTAAAAACGTACAGTTTGTCGAATTCTGTTAGATAAAGTAACCTCTGCCATGCATCCTACGAAATTTTATGTAGGCTGTGACCTTCCTCTTGGTTTGAAGGTATAGTGTACAAAGTTTCATCAAGACTGTATGCAATACAAACACACGGACACAATGAAAACGCACTTTCAGTTTTTCTCAA
Source organism: Schistocerca nitens (assembly GCF_023898315.1). Lineage (NCBI taxonomy): Eukaryota > Metazoa > Arthropoda > Insecta > Orthoptera > Acrididae > Schistocerca > Schistocerca nitens. Next base: position 898,908,773 of record NC_064617.1, on the reverse strand, counting down.
ATTTTCCAATTTTTCGGTCAATTTTCGAAAAATTTTATTTCATAAAAATCTTGTCCTGAGAATTACGTATAGAGCAAAAAAAATTAGCCGAATTGGTCCAGCCGTTCTCGAGTTTTACGATTATCAACACATTTGGCAATTCATTTTTATTTATATAGATAATAAGCCCGAAATATACGCGTAAAGGAAGAATGTACAAATGAAACCCAATATTTTTTGACCTGAAATTAGTATATAATTAACGTTCATAATACAATGACGCGAGCACACTAAACGGCTGCGTAGCGTAGCTCAGCAGTAATATGGGCAGGAAAGCAAGTTTCCCGCAGCCTGCCCGGGTTGGGTTCTTCTTGGCTTGGCTGGAAGTAAAGCAGCCTGCCCGTTCTGTTGACAACGCGCGGCGGCCTGCCCGCCTGGCCACCGGGCAAGAATCGGCGGGTTAAAAGCGGAACATGTATACCTCTGCTCACCATTCAATTTCGGATTTTCTGTGTAAGGAAAATTCTTTTAAAAATACTGTCACCAATTTTCATGTCTTATTCAGTCTTGAGCATAACCACTAATGAGTTCTTCCTTAGTGAGATGATGAAACCAGTCTTACATCCCGCTATTTTCCTTTCAGCTAATTTCTAAATTAGTACGTGAATAATTACAAAGAAATCCACAGGCAGTATTTGAATCTAACGTCGTTTATCCTTTTTAACATATGCTACCAGTTTCGACACCACATAGTGTCATATTCAGGCCCTAACGTAACCTGCCATCCACAACAGTTTTCATGCGCAATGAACAGAATTGTACGCAGTGCGCCAAAGCTGGAATCCATACCTTGCGTGGCAGCAACAAACCCAGCATGGTCTGAATATACTGGACCGTATAATTATCTCCTCTAAACTTTTCCACGTTCATGCATCCATGCCACTCCCTAATCCTGAAATCATCTGCCATCTTCCAGTAGGTTGTAATATTCATCTTGCCTCATCTCTTGAAACTCATATTCCTGGCTGTTTCAACGTAGTTTCACTTTCATTACAGTCATAATTACCTCTAGCCACTTATTCGTTTTTCTGGCTTTTTCGTTACTTACATCTTCATTGGTCAGGTAGTAACCCTTAGTTTTTCAGTTCACAGCATATGTTGTTAAGCAGTAGTCAAAACTGGTAATGTACAATGATTTAAACTTTCCTTGCCAGATTTACTTCAAGTTGAATTTTGAAATTCACATTTACGAGTAGTTTACCAAAATAACTAAAGTCAATACTGTTCTTCTACTTCTTTTCCTGTCTCTACATTCATTTCCATTTAAGATCGGTATCAAACTAGTTTACTGATTGTGTGACTTCATTATAAATTTGTGCGGTTTTGTGAAAAGTTGATTGTGTATCATTTTACGCTTACTCTAAATGATTTTCAGACATTCTTCAAAAGTTGTCCTATTCATCTTTTAAGTTTCATTGCACTACAAATAAACTATAAAATACTATTAGCCAAACCAAGATGATTGTGATGTGTTCCATTACAACAGTTTTGGTGATAAGGAATCTCCTTGTTTCTCTAGTTCTAAAGTTACTGATTTTTTTTGACAGGTAGTATAGATGAACGCAGTTAGTAGTCGAACGTATATATTATGTGGACATAGATTACGTTTAGTGTGTGTAACCACTTAAAAGTGTTGCCCCACACGCAAGCAGTATCACTGCATTTGCTTTTGGACTAGTGAACAGCAGCAGGCCTTTTGTCAGGATAACCGCGGAAACCCACAGCAGGCGGGATATGTGACAACAGTGACACGTCAGCGGAACTGTCTCCCAGCCAGTATGTGTGTGTGTGTGTGTGTGTGAGTGTGTGTGTTGTGTGTTGTGTGTGTGTGTGTGTGAGAGAGAGAGAGAGAGAGAGAGAGAGAGAGCGGCTCATTTATCAATCACGGAGGTGTGCGCCTGGCAGAGTGGCAGCCCGCGACGCGGCCGCAGGCGTGGGATGCAGACCGCAGCACAACTTGCTGACACGGCTCTGCGTGTAGCACAGATCATGGAGGAGCGCTTCAGGAGACGAAACATAGGATGCGCTGTTGAAGTGCTCTCATTTGATTACATTATAAAGGGCCAAGGGGAGGAAATAGAGGCTATGATTCCTTTCAAGGCTGTAATGTACACGATCATTGCTTTCACACTGACTCACAATTAGTGATTAAACACGTACTATAACGTTTTATAAAACGCGAGTAAGATGAAAATTCATAATGCGTTCTGTTTGGCATATAATATGGATAAAATACTCGTATATAGAACAAACACTATATCTCATAACAAAACATGTGTCTGAAAATCGCTATTAAGTAGTAGACGGCATATATAACCTACATGTGGAATGAATGGAAGGTTTGTGTCAGTTATCTTTGATAATTCAGATTTAACAACTGGAGTGTACAGTTGAATATGTAAGAATCAGAGAACGTTGGGATGAGAAACGTTAATATTAACAAGGTGTCTAATAATTTGTACAAACAGCAAACTGAAGACTTTATTTGCAGTTGTAAAACCCATTATCTCAAAAAAAAATTTTTTTTGTTCTGTATCAGTACATAATAACAGAACTTTGAGAGAACTATTAACTAATTCTATATCCCAACCGAAATATAACGAATACTACTTGACAGTCAGCAATTACGGAACCAGTTCCAAGCTTTATAATATGCAAGATTTAGCGAAACCTCTGTTTCACACATTTATTAAGAAAAAGAACAAATTACCTAGCGCATAAAAACTTTTACTAAGTTTTTTAAATGTAAGCTGTTCATGAAATCTTAATTTGTTACCAAGCAAATTCTTTTGCCAGTGTCTATTGGTGTTTCATAAGCGTCAGTTGAACCATAAAATTAAATATACAATCAAATTGTGGAGGACATTGTGGTGAGACCTGCAGATGTTACTGATCATAAGTAGTAAATATCTTATAAACACCCACTGATTGGTTTGATGCTGCCCACGAAGAATTCCTCTCCTGTGCTATTCTCTTCATCTCAGAGTGTGAATAGCACCAATTGCCCTCGGTTATTTGATGCATATATTGCCATGTGTATCTCTCCTTGCTCTCCTTAAGAGCTTCATTTAATGTTATGGAAATTATTTCATAATGTATAAACATATTTTTAATGTAAATTATTTCATAATGTATAAACATATTTTTATCGTGTCAATATTTTTAGGTGTTTGCATTGCTTCCTACCTAATTTTACAAACTCTCTTTCGTTTTAAATCCACTTAAATTTCAGCAGTCTTCTGTAATATCACAAAGGGAAGTTGTGGTTAAGAACAAAGTGGCGCAGCGTGTTACCCCCATCTTAGTGTTATTCAGGCTGAACATTGACCAAACAGTAATGGATACCAAGGAGAAATATAAAAGGGAAATTAAAGTTCAGGGAGAAGAAACAAAATTCTTGCAGTATGCCGATGGCGCTGTTATTCTAACGAAGACAGTAAAGTACTTGGAAGATCGGTTTAATGGAGTGGATAGTGCGTTGAAGCAGTTATGAGATTGATATCAGCAAAAGTAAAGCAAGGTTGTTGGAATTCAGTCGAACTAAATCAGGTGATGGTGATAATTAGATTAGGAACTGAGACAGTAAAATGAGCAAGTGTGTTTTATTATTTGTGCAGCAAAATTACTGATGATGAAAAAAGTAGAGATGATATAAAATGCAGACTGACCACACCAAAAATGTAGTTTCTGAAAAAGGGAAACTTGTTAACGTTGGATGTAAACGTAAGTGTTAAGAAGTCGTATCTGAAGATATTTGTACGGATTGTAGCCATGGGCAGAACTGAAACTTGGACAATAAGCAGTTCAGAGTTCGGATAAGAAATCAGAATTTCAAAATAAGATCCTACAGAAGGTTTTTGAAGGTTAGATGGGTTGAATCGAAATAGAAAAAAACAGTTGTTAAACTTTACAGAAAGAAGTGATTGGTTGATTCGACACAATCAAAGGAATCGCCAGTTTGGTAATGGAACCAAATTGAAGAGAAAACTAAGATATGAATACAGTAAGCAGGTTCAAGTGGATGAAGGTGCAGTAGTTATACAGAGATGAACAGGAACGCATAGGACGGACTAGTGCGGGGATCTGCATCAACCAAGTACTCAGACTGAAGACCACCACAACAACAAGATGTATATATTACAGTTATCAGCTAGCACACGGTACTCGTCATAAAGCTCCTGACTCAATTTATGTTCACTTTCTAGGACCACTGTTTTTTTATAAGGAGAAAATATAAAGTTCGTTTTGTATCTGAGACAAACAACTCCCACATCAAAAGAGTCTTTAAATTTTGGTCCATTCCACATTATATGAGAACTTTTAGAAACCACTGACTGCTAAGGTCCTTATTTAAATATCTTCAACATTTAGCGGTCCTGTCAGCAACTGTATAAGTGTTAAATTTAATTATAGTAATCAACAGCCTCAGTTGCACCGTTTACCTAGAATTTACCTACGTTTCAGTCGGGATAACCCAACCTTCTTCAGAATAACAGTAGCTACCGTTTGTCCATATTGGACATCGTCAAGCTAAAACTGCAAATCCATAAATTATCGTCAGCCTATAAATCTTATCTGGAACTGCCTCGGCCCCACTTCGCGACCGCGATGCGGCAGCCACGAGTGCTTTCCTTATTTTTCCTAAATATACCGTCTGTTATTAAGTGCAGTGCTAAAACAGCTTCTGTACGCTGACTGAGTTTTTTTCATTTTTCGTAACCGATGAAACTTTTGGAGTTACGTAAGTTTCATTCAAGACCTTTAATGGGTTGTTATAGTTGAAGTGCAGCTACTCACGCAGGTCCAGTGTGGGCTGTAATTATCGAATGGCAGTGTAACATGGTAGACGTGCTAATCCGTTAATGCGGGACCGATTTACGCTGTAAAACAAATTAGTTCTAATGTTGGCAACCAGGTGCAAATGTGGCACTGTGAATGCAAAAAGACGCATAGATATGTTTCTGCTTGTAATGAATTATGAACAAGACCTGAGCAGAATAGGTAAAACAAGTGAGAAAGGCATTGTTTTGATTTTATTATTAGTTGCCGCTTACACGACTTGTTCAGTAAAAGCACCAGAGACGTTGAAGAGATGCTGCATCCTTAAAACAACGTGATCAACAGCTCCTCACAGCAGTTCCGGTGGAATCTGAGCAACGTGCACCTGTATACTGGCCTTCAGATTAGGGATGGGAAAAACATATCAGTTAAAACTGATACGGGTATTTTAATTCCGAATATCCGGTATGTTTTGGTCTAAGTTATAGCAGGTTTTCTTGATTTTTTTACTGATAACCGAGTAAAAAACCCGAAATATCCATTAGCCACAACAACTGGGCTAAAATTTTTCGTTTTTAAATAACCCTTTCTTAAAAGGGAAGTAATTTCTAAACGTAAAATTTTCGTTATTTTGAAATGTTGCTCTATTACGGAAAATGAGAAAAGCAATCAGTCCTATTTTAATAACAATAGCGGCAGAAACGAGCAACAAGCACATGGCACACGAACTAGATACAGCATTGCTGAGATAATAATGTCGCTGTAGCCGAGTGCCGTGGGTTACAGTATGCGTGTACGTGGAGTGTGCAGGAGTTGCTCCCGCCTGCTCTACACAACGGTTTCTCCCTGTCGTCGCCGGACATCCGTTGTATTGCAGAATGTCACCAACCTTAGTCTGGAAATATCTTTTACGAAACGACATAACAATGACTTACAATTTTTCATTTGCCTTAACATATTAAAGATTTTTCTGTCATTTCTATGAAATAGACACTGGTTCCCAGGTAGATGCCGTGTTTCTTCACTTCCGCAAAGCGTTTCATACAGTTCCTCACAATCGTTTAATGAACAAAGTAAGAGCATATGGACTATCAGACCAAATGCGTGATTGGATTAAAGAGTTCCTAGATAACAGAACGCATCATGTCATTCTCAGTGGAGAGAAGTCTTTCGAAGTAAGAATGATTTCAGGTGTGCCGCAGAGGAGTGTCGTAGGACCGTTGCTATTCACAATATACATAAATGACCTTGCGGATGACATCGGAAGTTCACTGAGGCTTTTTGCGGATGATGCTGTAGTATATCGACAGGTTGTAGCAGTGGAAAATTGTACTGAAATGCAGGAGGATCTGCAACGAATCGTCGCATGGTGCAGGGAATGGCAATTGAATCTCAATGTAACAAGTGTAATGTGCTGCGAATACACAGAAAGAAAGATCCTTTATCATTTAGCTAAAATATAGCAGGTCAGCAACTGGAAGCAGTTAATTCCATAAATTATCTGGGAGTAGTCATTAGGAGTGATTTAAAATGGAATAACCATATAAAATTAATCTTCGGTAAAGCAAATGCCAGACTGAGATTCATTGGAAGAATCCTAAGGAAATGCAATCCGAAAACAAAGGAAGTAGGTTACAGTACACTTGTTTGCCCACTGATTGAATATTGCTCAGCAGTGTGGGATCTGTAGGAGACAGGGTTGATAGAAGCGATAGAGAAGATCCAACGGAGAGCACCGCGCTTCGTTACAGGATCATTTAGTAATCGCGAAAGCGTTACGGAGATGATAGGTAAACTCCAGTGGAAGACTCTGCAAGAGAGACGCTCACGATCTCGTTACGGGCTTAAGCAGTATATTGCTCCCTCCTACGTATATCTCGCGAAGAGACCACGAGGATAAAACCAGAGAGATTAGAGCCCACACAGAGGCATACCGACAATCTTTGCTTCCACGAACAATACGAGACTGGAACAGAATGGGGATGCGATAGAGGTACTCAAGGTACCATCCGCCACACACTGTCAGGTGGTTTGCGGAGTATGGATATAGATGTAGATGTAGAAATAATAAAAGAGGAATGAGATGATGATAACAGTAATAACTTAAAAACTGGACAACTATTCATTCATATTTCACTATAAAAATGTGATGTTGGTGCCTAAATAATATGCCTTTATCTGCTTGTAGATCTCGAAAACGGACAAATTAACCTGGGAAACATGCTTCGTGACCCTGTTTTCACACCAACTAGTAATCCTCAAGTACTGATACGATGCCTGAATACAAGGTGATTTTTGAGAAGAGTTTCGAAAAATTATAATCAGTGCAAGAACATCGGTGATTTTTTCCTAGGAATAAACTACTTCCCACTTTTTGAGAAAAGCAGCTAAAAGTGGACAGTAAAGTTTTCTTTTGTTTGCTTGTTTAATATTTTGATTCTACCTTGAAACTGAGTGAGTCAAAAATTTTCTATCTTTGTTAGATTTATACATTTATTACAGAAAATAATAGGAACAAGAACCGAAAATGGGCTATTCCAGAAACGGGTTATTTTGAGCGGTTTTAACAATCTGGTTAAACGTACGAGGAAAAAAATGAGTATAACTGAAAACCGGTTATTTCAGATATAACCGCCATCTCTACTTCAGATCGGGTAGAGACCAACCGTGTCCCTGGTAAACGCGTTCTTTTAGATAACCAGGCAGGCAAAATCACATGGATTCAGATTATGTGCTCTTACAAGACATACATCTAAAAAACTTCCGGAAATATCACGTTCATGGAAGGTTGCATTAAGCAGATCTTTCTTCGGGCGAGAGACATAATGTGTTGTACGAAAAGAGTGGTGTCCACACAGCTGCGCTCTTCAAAAACAGGGACCACGTGCTGTGAAATGAGGTCTCAATAGTGTGCAATCGTCACGCTACACCTGACAGGCCCTGTCGGCGAATTCTCTTCAAATATGGACGGACCGACAATAAAGGTGCTCGTGAATACACACCACAGTCACATAGAGCGAGTGCAATGGCTTTCAGTTCACAACACGCTGTTTAACAGAACCCGAAATTCGTCAGTTCTGTGCATTCACAGCACTCTGTAGTGTAAAATGTGCCTCGTCACTCCATACAATATTGCTCGGCAATGCGTCATTTACAGCGGTCCGTGACAGAAACCGAACAGCAAATCCAGATGGTTATAGCGGATCATGAGGTTTCAGTTGCTGAATCTTTTACAGGTATCAGAGTAATGAAGACCGAAAAACTTTCCTACTGCTGACCATGGAAAATTCTCGCGACACTGCACAAGCACGGACACTACCTGCGGGATGTAGTGCATGGTGAGTGACAAAGATAGCACCCTCGCCGATAACTTCCACAGCGACAGGGCACCTTTCTCTTCCCGACGCCACACCAAGCTCAACCGTGGTTTCAAATTTCATTATCGTCTTCTTTAAACCATTTAGTGACATCGGGTCTCTCCTCAGACGTTTCAGTGAACGATTATCTCTCAATGCTGCACCTGCTGTCTTTCACACAAAACAGTTTTACTAATAGCGCGCTGTCTCTCTTCTCGATAGCCATAGTGTTCTCTCACGTTATAGCTTGACCAATGACAGCGTAGATGTAGTACCGCATCGAGTGTAGAGCGTCACATTTGCAAATGGTGACCACAGATGGAACATTTTGTCTTCCAGTGTACATCGGTTCCGCATTAAAATATCTACCAAGTTTCCCTGCCATACCGTAATTACAGCCCACAGTGGATCTCCGTCAGTAGCTATATTTTGATAACAATCCGCTGTTAATTATCCTTAGCCTCTCTGGTAACTTCTACTTCTGAATGCGCATCGATTATATTTTCTTAATCCACAAGCAAAAGAGAAATTTTAGTGCAATTATTGAGGCAATATTCTTTTATAATGCCTGCTTTTCTCACGCCAGTACTTTTTTCCAGTGTTGCCCCCTCCTTCTGTAGCTGACAGGGGCTTCACGCCTTCCCTCGAGTAGAGTTTGACCTCCTGAAACTCTTTGATGGATCACCCAGCAGCTCGATTTATACAGGCGCTGTCGAGAATAGCCGTCACATCTCATGCCAGTTTTGAAAATTTAGTGTTTGCTTCACAAGATTATTTCGTTAAGTCATAGGGAGACTTACACTGCAATTTATCTATCATTCTGTCACCTGCCGTCCACATCACCATGTAACAACAACAAAATTTGGTGCCTCCTTCGAAGCACGCAGAATCGTTTGTTCGGTTGTTGAATGATTTATTACATTGGCCTGTAAAAGGCCTGAGTGTGTAATTTAAACTGGAAGCACCAATCGAAACGTGCAGTTGTAGAAAATTGGAGCTCCTATCACGTCTGCGTGGCAATTTTTTTGTTAAGCAGAAAAAGAAGCAGGTACCGAAGATTACGGTCTGAATTCTCGTAGAAGAGGACGTTAGGGAGGGAACAAAATCTCGGACTGAACAGGGAAGGGAGCGGGTCAGGCACTGACCTTTACAGACGAGACAGGCTGGAATTACCCTTATCTGATTTAAGGGGAACACAGAACCCTGTATCTGAGCGTCGAGACGGATATTTGATGCCTACTCCTTCCGAATGTAAATCCTGTGCCGTAATCCGTAGAATCGATGCGCTACGGCCTTATTCAAAGAATTACCGTAATGCGCCAGCTATCCCCCTCTGACGACGCTATGCGGCAATAGCACCCACATTTCCATCACGACCGCGGTATGATTCCGACGTAGATCAGTGAAGTATGTCTAAACAATATTCCACTTCCAGTCACGAAAGGTTTCGACATCATCATTGGCTACAGTGGACTGAATCACTCCTGCGGAAGTTTCACGAAGGAGATGGACACTAGCCAAACCATCAACAACTGTCCTTTGCAAAGAGACGACGTGATCACTACGAAGCCTAATGAACCGCGGGAAACATTAACAGAACGAAGCTTTCGTCCTGTAGAGAAGTGTGCACTGACTTGAAGCTTCGTAGCAGATTAAAACTGTGTGCCTGGCCGGGAATCGAACTCGGAAGTTCGTCTTATGCAGACAATGCTCTTGCCGGCTAAGCTATACAAGCATCACACCCGACAACCTAACTTCTGTCACTACCTTGTTTTTGAAGTACGAGGGTTATCCTTAAATAAAGAACGTTTTGACGTGACGAGTCACGGAATTCTCTTCAGATTACCACAGTAGTGTCATCGACCTTCATAATTGTCCGCGCCAGTATAGCGCTAGCAGCAAACAGCAACAGTCATATTATGTTTCTTTGTGCGCTTCTTGAAATGTTTAACATAATTAACAGTCCCACCAAGTGAAACGTTGTTACTATAATGGGGTTTCTGAACGCAAAATTCATGTGGCCTACCGATATTTAAAGATAACTCAAGTTTATGGCTAAGTGATGAATAAAGGTTCAAATGGCTCTGAGCACTATGGGACTCAACTGCTGAGGTCATTAGTCCCCTAGAACTTAGAACTAGTTAAACCTAACTAACCTAAGGACATCACACACATCCATGCCCGAGGCAGGATTCGAACCTGCGACCGTAGCGGTCTCGCGGTTCCAGACTGCAGCGCCAGAACCGCGCGGCCACTTCGGCCGGCGATGAATAAAGCCTCAGTTCGAAAATGATACATCATGTTTAGTTGCGGACGAACGAATATTCATGATTTAGAAGGATGATCACCTTTTAAAGACATCCATTGCTATCACGTGTTAAGCAGATCGTCAGCCACAGTGCATAACTTAGCTTCATATAAAGTCGAGAAAAACACTAGAAACTACTGCAGAATCAAAAGGAAGCTTAAGAAGCATTGAATGGCGAGACGTTTACAATTAGATTAATTCCAGCTTTAAGTTGAACATATTTTTCATTGAGTATTTATCAGTTTTTTATGTAGTTTCCCCAAAAAGATGAGTCATTGAAGCACCCTTGGATAGACACAGACGGCAGAAACACTTCACAATAATAAAAGGACTTGTGGGAATTTGTAACCGCAAATAATGGTCAAGAAATAATTTCATGCTATAAAAAGAACTGTAACATACGAACAAAAGTTGTAAAAATCTAGGAGTATGTAAATGTTGTATGAATTTCGTAGGTCAAACAGTAAAGAGATTGAATTAATTATATGGCATTATTTTCCAGGGGGCCACCTGATGCAAGTCTTTCTATTCGGTGATACTTCAGCGCCTTGCACGACTATGACTATGATGAAATGATTAGAACAACATAAACACCCAGTGTCAGAGCGAAGAAGGTATCCAACCTCGCCGGGATTCGAATCTGGGATTCCCGACCTAGAGCCAACGACGCTAACACCAGACAATAAAATAAAAGCAATATGAAACACTGTTCAAAGGGAAAGGAAGAAGCCATAGAAGACGACATTATTGGTGTGAAAAAGAACGAGAGCATTGTAAAAGACAGTTCCTGTGTAGCAGATATTTACATTTCAAAAATAGATGAGAAAATTGTTGTGAACATTTCAGAAGAGAATTCAAAACTGAATACTGAAGACGCAGTACGGAGGACAGACATCTAGCGAAACAAAAATTAATTCCACGTCACCAAGATGGTAAAAAATATACACTCCTGGAAATTGAAATAAGAACACCGTGAATTCATTGTCCCAGGAAGGGGAAACTTTATTGACACATTCCTGGGGTCAGATACATCACATGATCACACTGACAGAACCACAGGCACATAGACACAGGCAACAGAGCATGCACAATGTCGGCACTAGTACAGTGTATATCCACCTTTCGCAGCAATGCAGGCTGCTATTCTCCCATGGAGACGATCGTAGAGATGCTGGATGTAGTCCTGTGGAACGGCTTGCCATGCCATTTCCACCTGGCGCCTCAGTTGGACCAGCGTTCGTGCTGGACGTGCAGACCGCGTGAGACGACGCTTCATCCAGTCCCAAACATGCTCAATGGGGGACAGATCCGGAGATCTTGCTGGCCAGGGTCGTTGACTTACACCTTCTAGAGCACGTTGGGTGGCACGGGATACATGCGGACGTGCATTGTCCTGTTGGAACAGCAAGTTCCCTTGCCGGTCTAGGAATGGTAGAACGATGGGTTCGATGACGGTTTGGATGTACCGTGCACTATTCAGTGTCCCCTCGACGATCACCAGTGGTGTACGGCCAGTGTAGGAGATCGCTCCCCACACCATGATGCCGGGTGTTGGCCCTGTGTGCCTCGGTCGTATGCAGTCCTGATTGTGACGCTCACCTGCACGGCGCCAAACAAGCATACGACCATCATTGGCACCAAGGCAGAAGCGACTCTCATCGCCGAAGACGACACGTCTCCATTCGTCTCTCCATTCACGCCTGTCGCGACACCACTGGAGGCGGGCTGCACGATGTTGAGGCGTGAGCGGAAGACGGCCTAACGGTGTGCGGGACCGTAGCCCAGCTTCATGGAGACGGTTGCGAATGGTCCTCGCCGATACCCCAGGAGCAACAGTGTCCCTAATTTGCTGGGAAGTGGCGGTGCGGTCCCCTACGGCACTGCGTAGGATCCTACGGTCTTGGCGTGCATCCGTGCGTCGCTGCGGTCCGGTCCCAGGTCGACGGGCACGTGCACCTTCCGCCGACCACTGGCGACAACATCGATGTACTGTGGAGACCTCAAGCCCCACGTGTTGAGCAATTCGGCGGTACGTCCACCCGGCCTCCCGCATGCCCACTATACGCCCTCGCTCAAAGTCCGTCAACTGCACATACGGTTCACGTCCACGCTGTCGCGGCATGCTACCAGTGTTAAAGACTGCGATGGAGCTCCGTATGCCACGGCAAACTGGCTGACACTGACGGCGGCGGTGCACAAATGCTGCGCAGCTAGCGCCATTCGACGGCCAACACCGCGGTTCCTGGTGTGTCCGCTGTGCCGTGCGTGTGATCATTGCTTGTACAGCCCTCTCGCAGTGTCCGGAGCAAGTATGGTGGGTCTGACACACCGGTGTCAATGTGTTCTTTTTTCCATTTCCAGGAGTGTAAGTTCTTATGGAGTGGATGGTATCTCTAATAAAACACTTAAAAGTCGTTTCCCTATGAAATGTAATGTTCTTAGTCAATTACGGAATGCATTAATAATGGGTATTTTCCTAGTCGAAATGGAATATGGCATCTCAGTGTCACAGCTTCCATCATTTCCTAAATTCTTGAGAAGGGGCCACTCTACTGAGTCACTTATTTATAAACTTACTGAAGATATAATGAAATGGTTAAATGATAACCTATCACCATTTCGTTGTTTATGTGAATTACTGAAGGCATTTCATTGTGTCAGTCATAATATTCTGTTACAGAAGGTACGTTTTTATGGAGTAAGCAGCTCAGCACATGCCTGGCTTAGTTCTTATTTAAGAAACAGAAAGATAAAGGTATCCTAATTTGTGGGAGTAATACTTAGAGAATTTGTACAGAAAAAAGATGGCAGTTATAAGAGTCGAGGGACATGAAAGGGAAGCAGTGGTTGGGAAGGGAGTGAGGCAGGTTTGTAGCCTCTCCCAGATGTTATTCAATCTGTATATTGAGCAAGCAGTAAAGGAAACAAAAGAAAAATTTGAAGTAGGTATTAAAATCCATGGAGAAGAAATAAAAACTTTAAGGTTCGCCGATGACACTGTAATTCTGTCAGAGACAGCAAAGGACTTGGAAGAGCAGTTGAACGGAATGGACAGTGTCTTGAAGGGAGGATATAAGATGAACATCAACAAAAGGAAAGCGATGATAATGGAATGGAGTCGAATTAAGTCCGGCGATGCTGAGGGAATTAGATTAGGAAATGAGACACTTCAAGTAGTAAATGAGTTTTGCTATTTGGGGAGCAAAGTAACTGATGATGGTCGAAGTAGAGAGGATATAAAATATAGACTGGCAATGACAAGGAAAGCTTTTCTGAAGAAGAGAAATTTGTTAACATCGAGTATAGATTTACGTATCAGGAAGTCGTTTCTGAAAGTATTTGTGTAGAGTGTAGCCATGTATGGAAGTGAAACATGGACGATATATAGTTTGGACAAGATGAGAATAGAAGCCTTTGAAATGTGGTGCTACAGAAGAATTCTGAAGATTAGATGGGTAGATCACGTAACTAATGAGGAAGTATTGAATAGGATTGGGGAGAAGAGGAGTTTGTGGCACAAATTGACAAGAAGAAGGGATCGGTTGGTAGGACATGTTCTGAGGCATCAAGGGATCACCAATTTAGTATTGGAGGGCAGCGTGGAGGGTAAAAATCGTAGAGGGAGACCAAGAGATGAATACACTAAACAGATTCAGAAGGATGTAGGCTGCAGTACGTATTGGGAGATGAAGAAGCTTGCACAGGATAGAGTAGCATGGAGAGCTGCATCAACGAAATCTCAGGACTGAAAACCACCACAACAACAACAATACTTAGAGGGATGTCACATCATCAACATGGGGGGAAATAGCAATAGGGGTCTAACAGCGTTCGATCATTGGCCCACTACTTTTCTTCCTATATGTCAATAATGTAATAGACCTGCTGAAACATGCAGGCTCGACGACTTTTGCCATAAGAATAACTACCAACTTTGCTGATACAGATGTCAGTAAGTTAACATATTTTGCGTAATTATATTCAGTACCTTATGGGATTATATTCTGGGACAACTCCTTACGTTGGCAAAAAGTATTAATTGCACAAAACAAAGTAATTAGAATTATGTGTCGTGTTCACACATGTAAATCTTCTGCCAGCTGTACATGTGTGAACACCACAAATAATTCTAATTATGAAATTATAATGAAATCCAGAGCTTTAGCTGCTTACAGGCGTTGATAAATATCAACGGGGATAGTTGAAAAAAGGTGTTCCCCGACCGGGAATCTAGCCCGGAAGATCCTGCTTACATGACAGACGCTCTATCCGACTGAGCGACCGAGGACTAAGACGATAGTGCAACTGCAGGGACTTATCTCTGGCACGCTCCCCGTGAGACACTGTCCCACTTTCTGACCACATACTACATTTGTAGTGCCCCTGCCCACCATACTCATTACTGGCGGCAGTCAATCTACAGATTCACGTAAGACTTCGGGCAATCTGAGTGCATCCACACTGAAGAAGATCATTGGGTGGTAAGCCTTACCTATATGTCCGAAAAACGGATACCATCTTCATATAGATGAGGCTTACCGGCCAATGATCTTCTTCAGTGCGGATGTATTCAAATTACCCGTACTCTAACGGCAACAGGTAATTTGACTTCCGCGAGTAATGAGTATGGTGGGCAGGGGCACTACAATGTAGTGTGTGGACAGAAATTTGGAAACTATGGGTGTCACGGGGAGCGTGCCAGTGATAAGTCCCTGCAGTTGCACTATCGTCTGTGTCCTCGGTGGCTCAGTCGGATAGAGTAGAAGAATCCTCACCACCATCCGTGCCTGTATAGGTCAGCACAATCTCCGTACTCTTGATGAGATACAAAGAATGGTTCTCGTGAACATCTATTTATCCCCTAAATTAAATTACGTGGCGCAAGCCCTGCCAATGCCGAGGGAAGTGGCGAACAGGATTTTGGCTGCTTTTGTTCTCTTCGTCAGTCGCTGCCACATCTTCATAGTCAAATACCAAACGTTGACTCTATCGACAGACAACGGTGGATTGAATCTACAGATGTGTACAATAAAGCACAAGCATTGTATGTCTGTAAAAGATATAAACTCTGGAAGCGGTCAGTCAACAATGTTCAGGACGCCCCAATTGACGTTCACCACATCCCAAAAGAATTTTACCACCTACAACATTTATTCATAGAATATAGCTACATTAGACTGGGAACACCTGAGAAAGATGTCATCAAAGTCAAGAAAATCTTCCAAAACTTAATGAACTTTCAGACCAAGAACATCATAGAACAAAAGTATGTCGGTCACTCTTGACATGATATCTGGAGTAATATACACCACCCGCAATTACCAACAAAAGTGCGTTAATTGTGGAATTATTTTGTGAATAGGAAATTTGCAACGAACTCGATACTACATTCCATCCATCTGGCTGATTCCCCTTTGTGTACCACTTGCAACCTGATTGACACAGATGAACATAAATTTGTCTGTGGAAATGCAAATAACATATAGTTGTCAACCAGAAAAAATTAGCAACTATCCAAAGAAAACCGCAGTATTTGATAACGCCAACGTGCCTTTTATACCCGGAAGAGGAACTGTACCCCGCCTCAAAGAACAATGCCGTCAACTGGTTGAAGGGACACGCGGCATTTTACCTGTTGTCCAGAAAAGTAAGGAGCGAAGGAGATTTTTGGACGTACACCTCCGACTAGCGTCACAAACTACTACGCATCAACAATTACTATGATACATACGCCAACTTCCTCAGAAGAACAGTCATGTGAACTCCAATTTTCGATGGTGCGATTCAGAACATGAATAAACGAGAGACAATCTGATCTTTGAAAAACACGTACGATCAAATGACGAACATCACTTTCTGGTCTAGACTTGTGTTTCTTCTAGAATGTCAAGGAACCTGTAATTAATTTTAGTTTGTTTTGCTAGTTTTAAATGTCAGTTGAAAATTAGTCGGGGCGCACAGTTTTTCAACTGTCCCCGTTGATATTTATCAATGTGTGTAAGCAGCTAAAGGTTTAGATTTCATTATAATTTCATTTTGCGAGAGCTGCAAGATCACCAGTGATATCTGTACAGATACCAGCTTCATATATTTCTAATTACTTTCCTTAATCATTTTGGAATACTAACCACAGCCTCAAATACATTTATTCACTTACGAAATTTGCTATCCGTAATAATTGTCAATTTGAGAGTAACAGAGATACAAGTATAGCATTAGAAGGAAAAGTGATCTGCATTAGTCTTTAATTAATCTCATTCTGCCACTGAAACGGGTGAAATCTGCAGCTATGAAACTGCTGAAAAATCCATAGAAATAAAATATCTGACAGACAGCATAAGTGTCTTGAAATATAGATTAGAGACATTTCTCCTTAACAACCCCTTTTATACCATTAAAGAATTGTTGAGTAGATGTATTTAATCACTTTTACAAAAAATAGCCGGCCGTTCTGGCAGAGCAGTTCTAGGCGCTTCAATCCGCAACCACGCTGGTGCTACAGCCACAGGTTCGAATCCTGCTTGGGGCATGGATGTTTGTGATGTCCTTAGGTTAGTTAGGTTTAAGTAGTTCTAAGTCTAGGGGACGGATGACCTCAGATGTTAAGTCCCATAGTGCTCAGAGCCATTTGAACCATTTGATACAGAAAATAAACCTGCATGGGTAGCACGTTGCCACGAAAGTAATCTTCGTATATAGTCTATGTTTGTTCTATTGACAGGTTACACATTTTAATGTTTATCGTGAGTATGGTCTATGGAACAACAACAGACTCCAGTTGTGACTCATGAAATGAAGGATTGAGAAAAAAATTATTCGCTGTTTAATATCCGTTGATAATTTGTACATTACTTCTGATTCTGAATATGTAAGCTTTATTACAGAAACTATAGTTAATATGCATTTAGTAATGTATTTATTTGTTATGTATGTAACTGATTGTAATTTCAGTGTAAATATTGTAAACTGCTGGGTAATAGCCAAGGGAACTTTACATTAATGTATCGATAGCAACGACGAAATGGCAGTAGCTGTGGTCTTTTTATCTTTAGGTGCGGAGAGTCTTTATCCTTTGTGAGCAGAGAGGAAGCAGAGTAGCTTGAGCCATAAAAGAGTATGGAAGTGTTTGTTGGGTGCTCCCGCCGACAGCGGTGCATCTATGCTAGCGCCAGTGCAGGTGTGCCTAATTCGTTAACCCTAGAGTGCAGAGAACATGGCTTGAATGAACAGGCGGAGGAAGCTGCCGTTCTAACCGTTGCCTGTCCCATGATTATCTGTCGCTATGGAGGCGACTAATGGTCCTCAACCAGCAGCAGCGTCAGCAGCGGGGCGGCTTAGCATTGTCATCGGTTACATTCTTCGTCGTTCGCACAGCTACAACACAGTCATACTGTTAACTAACATTGTACAGGCATTACCCTGAGGCGTTTCGTTCAAAAAGTTTCACTTTAGTGAATAATAACCTGCAGTAATGAAAAGTAGTAGGGCACCAATGTCGTCATTGTCCACAGACACTATTAAGAAACAGGGTCGCTTCCCTTTCTATGCACTCACCGTAGCTGCACGAAAATTGGTGAACTATTTTGTTTGTTTACTAATGACCAGGTTCAGTTTAAATTTTGCTGCTTCAGTAATTGTTCATTCTTGTATTGCATAAACAGAGCCTTAACTAATTTTCAGTTTTATGTATTCACTTCACTTACTTAAAGTAACGTTACTATTTCACTGGCAAAACTAATAACTAAAGATACAGAACAAATTAAGAGTTTCATTTATTCTGTGTTTAGCTTAGCGAGTGACTTCTGCTGGCTTGGTACGTATCTTATTGTGGTATCGATAGCCACAATGCCACGGCGTAGGTGTAAGTGCTCCAGTTGGCACTACGACCGACACCGACGATAGCGCCCTCTAGCAGGCGCTGTGCAGATCTGAGAGCTACGCTGCAGATTCTGCCCATTGGATCAAGAGCAGACAGCCGGGACACTTCGCTTGCTATTGTGACTATGGACTACTTACAATGGGTCTAAGGCTTCGCACTTCAGTGCAACGTTATGTAACCATTTATTAACTTATTTTTGTCTCTAGTAAACATCTATAATTTTAAACGCAGTACCGACGTGTTTTACCTCACCTGCTTTCAGTTTTCAGGAGCAGACCCACGCGCCGCCTTCCAGACGGGATACAAAACTTATTCTCAAGTTAAAAGTAAATCAGCTGCTCATTTGCTTAAATTAAACTAAGTTCAGTCTTGCAATAATTAAAAGTAAATTTTGCATTACGTTATGCTGACGTTACTAAAGTCATTTTTTTACGAAACAAAGTTTCAGGTAGTCAGTTATTTATTTAACCAGCAACTTCATTTAACCTTACTTTCAAAATTTAGTGTTCCATATTAGGTAACTGAAAACTGAGTGCTTTCTCATTCATTTATTTTCTCGTGAACAGATGTGTTGTGGAAAAGCGTGACAACGTTTTGTAACCACGCTAATGATTATTTGCTTCATTTTCTTTGCCGTTACCGTTCTTATTCTGGATCTTCATTGCCCTAATGGGCTGGTGACCGTTTACTTATCCCTTTTTTGCCAATCAGTAATTTTTTGTATTATAAGTATGTTTTATATTAAAATATTACATGGTACCCTTTTCCCCCCTGTGTGATTTGTGACCGACGGCACTAAATTCCACTCATTTCAAAATTATTAACAGTATTTAGTTTAGATTCGTCCTTCAGAAGGGTCTGTTGCACACTTTCCTCCTAGTAACCGGTATTATTTTCCTTCGGTAAGAATAATACTACTGTAAAATTTCATTAGGCATACGCGATCACGGTCAATTGTATCGCAATCCAGTAGACCGATTAGGAAAGGGAAAGTTACAGGTTTCGGATAAAAGTCCAGAAACAAACTGCCAGTCAGTGGAAGCCATCATTCATGATCCTCCCCTCCCCCTCCTCAGAAAAGAACCAAACAAATCCCGATCACCAAAATGTTATAGTCACCGTCTTTTGGGGTCGAAATGGCATGCAAATCATTGACTTAATGAGTGGAGGAGAGACCATAAGTGCAGCGAGCTGTTTTCAGACTCTTCACCTTTCACCTACTACGCTGCGTAGTTCAAAACAAACAGCTTGAATTTTTGTCCAGGGACATCGCGGTTTTGACAACAGCGCTCGCCCGCATTCTGTTGCGATGACGAAGAATTTGCTATGGATTTTAAGCGGGAAGATATGTGACATTGCGCTGTAGACTGAACTTGTCCCCAAGTAACTACGACCATTCTTCCGAAAATTAAGACGTTTTTGGGGCGAAAACACTATGGAAATTAAACCGAACCGAAAGAGAACGTCAACTAAACATGCAAAGGGGTAGGAAAGCTTATGGAACGCTATGGCAAATATTTAAATTTGAAACTAAGGTATTAGAATATGTTATAAAATACGGTTTCTTTCTTTATCTTGAATAAAAACGTCTGCAGAAACTAACGATCTATACTTTTAGAATGACCATAGTACTTCAGTCTTCATTTTGGAACGTAGGTGGGAGTTACTACCGGAAGTAAAGAGGTGAGGGAGGATTGTGAATCGTGGCTGAATGGCTGACGTAAGTCGGTGGAGCATTTTGTGGCGAAGGCAAAGTTTCGTGTTTCTTGTTCCGGTGGGGCACGCTGTTTTAATCTGCCAGGAAGTTTCAAATACGAAAATGATCACTTATTTTTATTTACTCTGTGTAGTTATTATAGCTTCACCTCACCCTTTGTTTGATGGTGGGAGCAGCAGTGTCGTACAGTATACTTAACGGGAGTGTTTTCCTCATTTTTCAATGATGTTTGGCGTGAATAACATTCCTCTTTCCAAAGACTGCCTCTTAAAAAACGAAAAGACACGTTACATCAGAACTCCTTAGCTGCGGCCGACGTGCTCGCTACATGCCGAACTGGACGGTAAGTCGGCTGTCTGCGCTGTATAGCCTGCTTATGGACTTCCACATGGACTTTGGTTAGAAGAGAGGGCTGCATTCCCTGTGTTCTCAATTACCTCTGTTCTCAACATTTCTACGATGTCCCATTCTGTCACTCTGTCACTGCTAGCACAGTTTTAATGTGCCAGTAGTTTTAAGTCAGTGCACACTTCGCCGCAGATTGAAAAATTCATTCTGGAAACTATCCACAGGCTGTGGCTAAGCCATGTATTCGCAATAACCTTTCTTCCAGGAGTGCTAATTCTGTAAGGTGTGCAGGAAAACTCCTGTGCAGTAAATAGTTTTCACGTTTTTGTACGAAGGTAAGCAGATGGAACCTTGAAACACAGCGCCTACCGCAAGCCAACGCTTACAGATCTGTATTTGCAGCCACAAGCTGCCATCATCCGGCACAGTGCGATAGTGCACTACGTACGTTAGTTCACAGAGGGCGTGTGGTATCTGATCCTGAAAGCCTTGCGAGTGAGATGCAACAATTGAAGACAGTGTTCCGACAAACCGGTTATTCTGAGAGACAGATAAGTAATGGAATCAGACCGAAGCGAGCTCAATCCAAGGTGCAGAACGGAGACACAAAGACACCCACCACTTTGGCCGCCTTTTTTTCCGTATATTGGTGCCATATCGTTAAGAATCGGAATATCCCTCGGAATGTATGACATAAAGTTTGTTTATCGACCATCTGCAAAGCTAAGGAACCTGTTTGGCTTCGTTAAGGATGGCCTGAGGAAACGTTGTGTGTATAGCGTTCCTTATGAATGTGGTGTGGCGTATATAGGCCAGACATGTCGCACAGTACAAGAACGGTGCGATGAACATCAGCGTCTTACACGCCTATGACAACCGGAGAAGTTCGCAATCGAAGAACACTGTATGAATGCAAGACATCGCCTGATTTATGAAAAACCGGAATTGTTATCCCCGGCATCATCTTTTTTGGGATTTCGTCATTAAAGAAGCAATACGTATCCATATGGCTGATAATCTATTCAACAGGGATGCGGGTTTTCAACTGAGCACAGCCCGGAACCCTGCATTGGGTGCTATTAAATCACAAAGAGAAAAACGAGATTTTTCAATAACAGACCCGTCACTACCATAACATTGGTTTAATATGTTTTTTGTCCTTTTTTAGTGAGTAACGTCTGTTAGTAAACAAAGCGTACTGCGCACGCACAGGTGGACCGCTCCCCAGTTTTCGGCAGATTGCGTTTGAGTGTGGCTACGTCTGTCTGCAAATCACTGCCCATGCGTAATTTCCGCGCCTGCGCATTCGTCGCGGTCGTGTTGTGTATACAGAGGCGTCGAAGTGCGGATACTTGGAGGTACCTAACCACCACCAAGATTCAACCACATGAAGACGGCGGACAGTTGCTCCGACGAAATATTGTGGAATTTGCACAACGTCATCCGGCGGCAAACCCGTGAGGACTATTCACAATATATCCGTAAGGGAAAACTTGAAGAGTCACAACTTCTGTGCAGTTTGGAAGGTAAGAGGTGAGGTAAAGCTGTGAGTGTGGACTGTGCGTGCGCTTCTATAGCTCAGCCTGAGAAGTTACACAGGTGGCGAGCGTAAGGAAAGATTATATGGGAGGAAGAACGCACACAAATAATAATCATAAAAAAGTCGGTGGAGCTCCCACCCGCAAAAGACAGAGGTGCCACGTTCATGTTCCTGTCCAGCAAAATGTTTGAATCTGTCAGGAGCTTCACCATTATAACAGACGCAAAAATTTAGTTTCTGACGTTAAAGATTGTCTGAGAATAAACGGATGCATCAAATCTTTAGTGACTTAATGATGAATTTTCCTTCAGCAGTTTTCAATGCGATTTTTGTAATCCTTTCCGAAAGTTAACTGTCGCTTTCAACATACATCAGTAGTTCAGTGCTGCTTTATAGCTACGAGTCCATAATAACTATAGTGCTGCATTTGTTATTTGTTCAACTAAATTAAAAATAAGCAATTTTATTTTATTTACCGGACGTCTTTGAATCTTACATCATTGGTTACTGTTAGTTTGCAGATTATACCGTTTCCTTGGGTGTGAAGTCATCAGTGATACCGTTTTCCTATATTTGTTTTTGTGGTCAGAAGAGTCCTATTGCCGAGCGGGGTAGCCGCGCGGTCAGAAGCGTCTTGTCACGAACCGCACGACTCCCCCCGTCGGAGGTTTGAGTCCAACCTCGGGCATGGGTGTGTGTGCTGTCCATAGCGTAAGACAGATTAAGTGGTATGTAAGTTTAGGAACCGATGACCTAACCAGTTCGGTACCATAAGATAAAAAAAGCGTTCTGTTACTATCTATGGTAAACAATACAGAAGGGTCCACAAAAAGACACTCTTCGATAGTTAGTACCTTTGGAATAGAACTACATATCATTGCAATTCTTCTCAACAAATCTTGGCACGCGTTTTTCAGCAGATGACAGTGCGCCAATGAATGAACTAAGATTGTCATTTGAGCAACGCATGGCCGTATTAAGTTGGTACTGGAAGTACGAAAACATGGATATATAACGACAATGGCTTAATGTGTACGGAACTCAGCAACCAACACGTAGAAGAATTCATCATATTAGAGATAAATTTGAATCTGACGGTACTCTTTAGGATGTGCGTAAGGAAAGGCCTGCCCGACTACAATCGTGAACAACGACAGCATTTAGCGCTGCTGTGTTGCAACATTCCTCGAGCGCTGCTTTGTGGCAACATTTTACTAGGTCACCTCAAAAAATATGTAAATCAGGGTGCACGCGAAAGCGCGGTAAACCGATCAAGTGTACGACGAATTCCGAAGGTTGCAAAGCGGGAAGTGTACATTCCAAGATCGCTGCACACTATGAATGTGGGCGACACGGATCGAAGGATGGAGTAGTGCGGGAGTGGTCTGAAGGCATGCTTCGCGTTTTCAGGTATGGTTATCTGGTCTGACGAGGCACAACTCAAACTGAAAGATACCGTAAACCGCCACAACTGACTGTACTGGGCTCCTGAAAATCTGTTGGGTGTTAACGGGTGGTGTGGCGTGGCGTGTTCTGTCATCGCATGGTATGATTAGCCCATTCTTCGTACTGGTGAGGTGTATCGTCATGTGATGCGAAACACCTATTTTACCTGCCAGCCGAGAGGTGTTTGGAAATGAAAGATTTTACCTACAGCAAGATGGCCCTCTACTTCACCTGGATGAACATCTACTTGGACGACGGACAAGGCCGAAGAGGAGCTGTTGAGTACCCATCACGGTCTCCAGACCTTGCACCTCTTGACTTCTAACTGTGCGGAACCTCGACAAATGAAGTTAGTCAACAGAAGCCAGCTACATTGAGCGAGCTGTGAGAATTCATCGAGGCGTCCACATCGGTTGCACTGACAGCCGTAGTTCAGTCATCAGTACAGTGCCATCGACGTTGTTTGGCTGCTAATGCGGGTCACTTTGAACACATAAAATGACCTCCCTCCCGTGCAAGAATTGTAACGGTATGCCATTTTTTTCCATTAGTATCGACCATCAAAGAGTATCTACATTTTCCTGGGCCCCTCTGAATCTACTATCGTCTATAGCATTGTCCTCGGGTTTGTTGTGAACTTTTGTTATGTCATGAGACATTTCGTATCTTCATCATTTTTAGCGAGACAAATTGAGTGTTTAATGACCATGAGATAGCAGACTGGCTATCTGTAATTAGCACACCGTGCCAACAGTACATTTACGTAAATGTCAGATAACTTCTCGACCGGAATTGAACGATATGATTCCCTTCCATGCACTTAGTAGGTTGTGCGTAAACCGAAACATTCATCCTTTTTTGTGTGTTTCCTGGGATAACAGTTCATCCATAGACAGCCACAAAGGATTTGTACGAGTGAGTCTGAACAGTTTTGGAAACGTTCTGAAACGGTGCATTTGTGGGTAGTCATGCGATAAAGTATTCAGGACAGTTCAAATCTTTGTTAATATGTCATTACTAGAGTATCGTTTATTAGTTTTGTCCATCTAACGGAATGGATGCTGTATTTTCAATTGTGTGTACTTCATTAACGAAACAGACACTAACAAAACTTCAAACCTCGAAACTATCTATTTATCCGCAGTTTCTTCTGTCAAAAATAACACAGGGAATGACAGAATGCGTGGATTATTTCCCAGTTGGCAGTTGATTTTCAAAGGCAAATTACGAATTGCGTAATTGGAATCAAATTTGTCACTAAACAACGCTTTCCTCCTAAGGGTTTCATCACTACATTTACATTCTTCCGATTGGGATATACTGTCAATTCCGTCTGTTATTGAATAATAAGACTGTAATGTTAAATCTGCTGACGTAGATGGCTTGAGACCTTTGCTTTCAGATTCCTTGGAGGAGTTTTCAGTAATGTCATCCTGATAGTCGGTATTCCTGAATATCCCCAGGGTCTCTTATACAGAAGGATAGTTGATGAGAAAAACGTAATGATGGCAATACTGATGAGCAGTGACATGAAGCTTAGTCGAAAGCAGCAAAACGAGATCACAACAGGCAGCGTTGCAGTGAGAACTGTGAGAAGCTACTGAGGGATCGGGCGGAAAAACCGCTACACGTTTTAACAGCAAACAACTCATAGGCAGCGCAACTATAATCGGAATTAGTGCTAAGGGGAAGAAAGTAGACTAGAGTTAACTCATAAAAAGCGTTGAAGGAAATCCTAGTAAAATCGTCAACACCACCCTGGAGAACAGAGGAGGATGACGAGTTAACTCTTCAACAGCTGTCAGAAAGAATGAGCTAGAACTGTCACGATTATAGTAGCGCATCTCTGAATTCCTGCAACGTCTACTTCTAAACGTCCTTCGTTTCCAACCTCAGCGAATCGAGAGCTCGCAACAGTATCTTTGGCGTTTGTGATTGTGGCGGCGAAACCACTGCACAGGCGGACAAGAGGGTAGGGAATAAGAGACTGTGTGGACGTTTGTAATAAGTAATGTGTTTGCGTTACGTTTTCTTTTGTATTTATATGAGCAGTGCAGTCAGACACATCGAGTAACTACGTTGACAAGTATTAACATATAAACATTATAAAGTGCGAGAATGCGCGCGCTTTTCCCGAACTCTTACGGGATTCGTCAGCTTAGTCTGGCGCGAGTAATGAGTAAATGGGCAAATATCTACACTCCTGGAAATGGAAAAAAGAACACATTGACACCGGTGTGTCAGACCCACCATACTTGCTCCGGACACTGCGAGAGGGCTGTACAAGCAATGATCACACGCACGGCACAGCGGACACACCAGGAACCGCGGTGTTGGCCGTCGAATGGCGCTAGCTGCGCAGCATTTGTGCACCGCCGCCGTCAGTGTCAGCCAGTTTGCCGTGGCATACGAAGCTCCATCGCAGTCTTTAACACTGGCAGCATGCCGCGACAGCGTGGACGTGAACCGTATGTGCAGTTGACGGACTTTGAGCGAGGGCGTATAGTGGGCATGCGGGAGGCCGGGTGGACGTACCGCCGAATTGCTCAACACGTGGGGCGTGAGGTCTCCACAGTACATCGATGTTGTCGCCAGTGGTCGGCGGAAGGTGCACGTGCCCGTCGACCTGGGACCGGACCGCAGCGACGCACGGATGCACGCCAAGACCGTAGGATCCTACGCAGTGCCGTAGGGGACCACACCGCCACTTCCCAGCAAATTAGGGACACTGTTGCTCCTGGGGTATCGGCGAGGACCATTCGCAACCGTCTCCATGAAGCTGGGCTACGGTCCCGCACACCGTTAGGCCGTCTTCCGCTCACGCCCCAACATCGTGCAGCCCGCCTCCAGTGGTGTCGCGACAGGCGTGAATGGAGGGACGAATGGAGACGTGTCGTCTTCAGCGATGAGAGTCGCTTCTGCCTTGGTGCCAATGATGGTCGTATGCGTGTTTGGCGCCGTGCAGGTGAGCGCCACAATCAGGACTGCATACGACCGAGGCACACAGGGCCAACACCCGGCATCATGGTGTGGGGAGCGATCTCCTACACTGGCCGTACACCACTGGTGATCGTCGAGGGGACACTGAATAGTGCACGGTTCATCCAAACCGGCATCGAACCCATCGTTCTACCATTCCTAGACCGGCAAGGGAACTTGCTGTTCCAACAGGACAATGCACGTCCGCATGTATCCCGTGCCACCCAACGTGCTCTAGAAGGTGTAAGTCAACTACCCTGGCCAGCAAGATCTCCGGATCTGTCCCCCATTGGGCATGTTTGGGACTGGATGAAGCGTCGTCTTACGCGGTCTGCACGTCCAGCACGAACGCTGGTCCAACTGAGGCGCCAGGTGGAAATGGCATGGCAAGCCGTTCCACAGGACTACATCCAGCATCTCTACGATCGTCTCCATGGGAGAATAGCAGCCTGCATTGCTGCGAAAGGTGGATATACACTGTACTAGTGCCGACATTGTGCGTGCTCTGTTGCCTGTGTCTATGTGCCTGTGGTTCTGTCAGTGTGATCATGTGATGTATCTGACCCCAGGAATGTGTCAATAAAGTTTCCCCTTCCTGGGACAATGAATTCACGGTGTTCTTATTTCAATTTCCAGGAGTGTATTAGGAACACTACGAATGTAGGTTTTGGACAGTTCGGAATGTGGGTCTCACGGGAGGCGTGCAAGGGATAAATGCCTGCAGTCTCATTATCCTCTGTGCCCTCGGTGGCTCAGATGGATAGAGCGTCTGCCATGCAAGCAGGAGATGCCGGGTTCGAGTCCCGGTCGGGGCACACATTTTCAGCTGTCCCCATTGGTGTACGTCAATAACACCTGTCGGCAGCTAAGAGTTACGATTATCATCATAACATTATAAAATGTTAATCTTCTTTCTCTGTTTGAGCTCACTCTCCACAAATATGTTTGGCCGACGGCGATAATCGGCAGAAATGCGAGACATCATATTAACAGTGACTGTGAAAGTTATGAGCGACGTGGCGCAAAAAATTACTGGGAACTGCTTTAGGTAACGGTTGGACAGGTTATGGATGAGTTAGAAATCTTATATGTAGGCTAGAAGAAAAAATTCATACCAGTAATGGCGGCCAAATTTAAGTCCTAAGTCGCTGTTGACCAAGAAGACATCGAATAAACCCGTAGATTCCCCAATGTCCGTTTACGTGTTGTAATACGTACTTGACAATGAGACCAAAGGCTGAGTAAGTTTCGTGGAATTGTTCACGTTGTTAGAATTCCCGACTTGATCGTAGCTCTCTATGCCGCTGAGAACCAACATTTATTTTCGCTGTCGTTTTCAGCCCGATAAGTTGTAAAAGACGACGCTTCCCTTCCGGGCCAGGAAGGGCGGGATTTGCGTAGAAAGTGAACAGCCGGCTGCTCAGATAGCTCACCCCGCACCCCCTGAATATTCACCTCTGTCTCCACATTTTATCTACCGGTCGTGCGATTGATTACGAAATTGCCGCCCGCTATAATAAAATCAAACGGTAAATCAGAGCGCTACCGTAAAGTTGTCTGAAAAATAGCCCGACTTCCGTCGCGACACGACTGCTGGCTTCCGCGAGAGGTGGAGCGCAGTCCATCGACTGGACATTTAAATGCAGCCCTTCGTCGAACGGGGCCGATAAAATGCGGACTTGCGACCATTTGTCTGGTGCAGAGGCGAGAGAAGAGGTGAGCGTGAAATATTTAGAATACACCTGTGTTTGCCCTGCCAGCAACAGTGACGGGCGTATCGTCACATAAATCTGAAGAGCTCCAGCGGAAGAGTAATTAAATAAGAAACCAAAGGGACCACGCGAGTGGATAGACAGGAGGGACCTGTATTGGAATACATCCGCGCCAAATGAAACCAACAACAGTTTTCCCTGAAAATTACGAGACCCGACGCGGAACTGCATGACATCTAAACCTAACGATACACTGTTATTCTCATCCATATTTTAAATTTTTGTTTACATTTCCGTCGAGGTCGTTAGTCATTGTTGTGCTGCTCAAATTTCCAACTGCGGGATGCAGAGTCAACAACGCACTGCCGTTGGGATATATTACATTTACTGAACCATAAATCTATGCAATTGCAGTAGTAGGGATGGTTGTGACGATTCATTTTGACGACGTATTTCTTTCCACCAGTTGTTAAATTTTTGGCGTTTACTACTTTATTTGCAATAATAACTAGCCGTGGTAGTAAGGACACAAATGAAATATACGAAAACCTTGTCCGTATCCAGACTGCAGTGCGATAACGAAATTACAAGAGAAATAAGTCAGTGACAAAAGCAAAATGCAGACGATAATGTGGAATTTCTCAGAGGAGTTCACGGATATACGCTATATACGAGACGGAAACGCAATCCTCAGTGACTCGTGAGTGTAAGCAAAGATGGGTAAAGAAAGTTGGAGTGGTCGACAGAAAGGTGGATGAGAACAGACATTGATGTCTAGTATTTGATGAAAATAATAATAATACTAATAGAATAAAACTGCGCTTCAGTTGCCAGTAATTTGTTAATTTATTTCACGACTGCTTTCGAAGCACAAAGCTTGATATTCAGGTGCCAACAAATAATTATGAGATTACAAATGTAATCTTCAGGTGCCAACAAATACTTATGAGCACATAAATGTGTGGTGAATGGGCCAGTCAATGATGGGAAGTCACACCAACTTGAAACAAACGCATGGGAGCATAGGACCAGTAACCACAGCGTCCGCCTGTCCAAGTTGCTGGTCCTACGCTTCCAAGGATTTGTTTGACGTGGGTGTAATTCCTCGTGACTGACTGGCCCAATCGCCACACATTTTTGATCTCATAATTATCTGTTGGCACCTGAAGGTGAAGCTTTATGGTTCGAAACCAGTCGCGGAATAAATTAAGAAATAACTAGCAAATGAAGCGGATTTTCATTCTGTGAATATATTCCTCAGTAGTGAATATTCACTTGATCAAATATAAATAACATGAAGCTTAGCAGAAAACACAGCTTTACCCCAGGTGGCCATCAATCCACCGGTGTCAGGAGCGATACAGCCAGACCGTCGGATTCTGGGGCTTCTAGACTGAAATGCAGTAGGAGTCCTCTGGCCAACTTCACCCAAACACCAAAAACTTTTTTGGCACGCTAAATATAAATAGCTTGTTACGAGCAGGAAACTTGCGTTACTTAGCAGTTCTGTCCACACGAAGCTATTGCGCAAACATCAGCACTATCGACAGGCTACACTACATACACGCCCAATATGTATCCTAGAGAAATCACATACCTGGTATCTGACTAGGCTGGAAACTTACATGGTGGGGGGAGGGGGGCGGGGTTGGAATCATATAAAATACATTGTCAACAGAGCGCACGTGAGGCTCAAACAATTCTACCCAATGCCCAACAGTCAAAGTACACTGAATATAAGGGTGTCGAGGTCCATATACATGACACTGATTAGGCCTCTGATGACGTACGCAACTTCCGTCTAGTGATACGCAGCTCCTATACTCCTGCGCCGCCTGCAGAGCATATAGAACAAAGTCCTACGCACCGTTAGCAATGCTCCACGCTAAACCCGCACCGTAGATCTTCACAATGAATACCGCTTTGAAACCCTCAAGGAAGTATTAAAAAACTCGCCACGTGACTATATAGGAACTCGAGACACTCGGACAACCCTTTCATCCTTACTCTGTGAAACTATGACAGCGGCAGAAGACACTACTAACTAGGGCATAACAATCTATGGCGAGCTAACACAGACCTACAAGCAACATCAGCAAGCCCCTGCGAATCAGAAACATTGACTGGATATGCTAGCTGCTATTAAAGGCTACAGCAGGGAAACCGATAAGCTCGCTCACTAACGTACAAACAATCCGCCAGCACTACCCTACACTGTGAATCGGATACACGACCTATCGGACCGTGAACGACAATGAACCTAACTGTTACAGGTACGCTGACGCTGACCTAGAAGCCAACACCAGTACCGAGCTGCAGCAGCCGAGTAACACCACGGAAGCCTGTCGCAGGCAGCAAGAAAACCGCTACTGCTCTTACAACCCGACCCAAGTATCACAGAGGTTTTTCCCTAAGCTCTTGCCTTGGCACTTTTTTTCCCTCTGCCCTTCAAACCGCTACCCTTCGTTCAGCTTTCGACCCAATCTATCTTCAGATGAACGCGTATTAATGGGTAATCATAACCAGGCGCACGCAAGCATCGCAGTACCTACATCCTGGGAGACCTCACTTAGTGAAAGCTAACCAATATGCAGAGATGGCAGTAAACCTTTTCTGATGGCCATCATGCTGGGGTGTGGGCGTGGAGGGACTCCACCCTATTATACAAAGCTTGCATGACTCAAACAAACCAAATTTACAAACACTGGCACTCGAGAAAGATATCTGGCTGACGAAAATACAATAGATTTTTGGTAACTAAAGATTTTTCAAAAGTAAAACAGATCAACGAATAATTAAGAAAACACCACTTCTTGGCGTCGCCTTTGCAGTCAAGAGAGACATAATCACCTCAATTATAAATGTGAATTCAGTAAACAACAGACTAAACACAGTCACCGTGAAGTGTGCAAATAAAACATACACAATGATAATGCATATATGTCAGTTCATGTTGAAAATAAAACTAATCACGAAAAGGTAGAGAAATTATGGGAAGTACTAGAAAAAGAACGTTTATAAAATTCTCCCAAACCCACTCAAAATCATGCTAGGTGATTTCAGTGCAAAGGAATTCAAAGAAAGAAAGTTCACAAAAACGGGTGGAAATTTCCAATCGCATAAAAGGGCCAAGCAGAAGGGACGAAGATTAGTTAAACTGCGCAGAACATTCAACTTTAAAATCATGTCAAAATACTCAAAAAGAAACCATGGAAACAGATGACAACAAGATCACAGAAATCATTCATCGATGAGTCCCATATTAGCCACGTAGCAATCTCTTAATCAAACCATTGAGAAACTGTGAAAGTCCAAGTCATAAATGGTGGTTGCCGAAACGAGATGTCGTCGTAGGCTACCCAAGGAACCGTTTTTTGCTTGACAACACCCTAGCTCATTCTGTACGGGACACAGGGGACCTTAAGGCCACGAAAACTTTTCGCCCCCGTATTCTCGTGTATGGGAACCAGTGACTTGTAGTTTTATCATATTATTTCCTGATAGACATTTTCAGAATGAGGACGAGGTGATTTTCGAGGTGGAACATTTCCTGGAGATAATGAAAGACAAATAGCGACACCGGTCGCATAAGGACATTTAAATATTCAGTGGCGACAAGTGAAAATTTTTCTCCAGTGGTCGCCCTAAGAGCCTCCATTATCCGAACATGCTTCCTTCTCATACAGCCTAAACTCCCAACTTATCACACACTACCTTGGTAGTGCTAGTGCCCCCCCCCCCCCCCCCCCCCCGTCAGCCACCTCATTGCTCGGAACCTTCAGCAACACCTAGGGTGCATCAACACAAGATAAAAAGATATCATGAAAAGCCGTCAAGGTGTAATATATTGCCAGCCGGAGTCGCCGTGCGGTTCTAGGCGCTACAGTCTGGAGCCGAGCGACCGCTACGGTCGCACGTTCGAATCCTGCCTCGGGCACGGATGTGTGTGATGTCCTTAGGTTAGTTAGGTTTAATTAGTTCTAAGTTCTAGGCGACTAATGACCTCAGAAGTTAAGTCGCATAGTGCTCAGAGCCATTTGAACCATTTTGTAATATATTACCATTACATGTGTTGTGTATGTTCTTTTGGACACGCCCGAAAGGACGTTACACGTACACTCATGGAAATGGCAAAAAGAACACATTGACACCGGTGTGTCAGACCCACCATACTTGCTCCGGACACTGCAAGAGGGCTGTACAAGCAATGATCACACGCACGGCACAGCGGACACACCAGGAACCGCGGTGTTGGCCGTCGAATGGCGCTAGCTGCGCAGCATTTGTGCACCGCCGCCGTCAGTGTCAGCCAGTTTGCCGTGGCATACGGAGCTCCATCGCAGTCTTTAACACTGGTAGCATGCCGCGACAGCGTGGACGTGAACCGTATGTGCAGTTGACGGACTTTGAGCGAGGGCGTATAGTGGGCATGCGGGAGGCCGGGTGGACGTACCGCCGAATTGCTCAACACGTGGGGCGTGAGGTCTCCATAGTACATCGATGTTGTCGCCAGTGGTCGGCGGAAGGTGCACGTGCCCGTCGACCTGGGACCGGACCGCAGCGACGCACGGATGCACGCCAAGACCGTAGGATCCTACGCAGTGCCGTAGGGGACCGCACCGCCACTTCCCAGCAAATTAGGGACACTGTTGCTCCTGGGGTATCGGCGAGGACCATTCGCAACCGTCTCCATGAAGCTGGGCTACGGTCCCGCACACCGTTAGGCCGTCTTCCGCTCACGCCCCAACATCGTGCAGCCCGCCTCCAGTGGGGTCGCGACAGGTGTGAATGGAGGGACGAATGGAGACGTGTCGTCTTCAGCGATGAGAGTCGCTTCTGCCTTGGTGCCAATGATGGTCGTATGCGTGTTTGGCGCCGTGCAGGTGAGCGCCACAATCAGGACTGCATACGACCGAGGCACACAGGGCCAACACCCGGCATCATGGTGTGGGGAGCGATCTCCTACACTGGCCGTACACCACTGGTGATCGTCGAGGGGACACTGAATAGTGCACGGTACATCCAAACCGTCATCGAACCCATCGTTCTACCATTCCTAGACCGGCAAGGGAACTTGCTGTTCCAACAGGACAATGCACGTCCGCATGTATCCCGTGCCACCCAACGTGCTCTAGAAGGTGTAAGTCAACTACCCTGGCCAGCAATATCTCCGGATCTGTCCCCCATTGAGCATGTTTGGGACTGGATGAAGCGTCGTCTCACGCGGTCTGCACGTCCAGCACGAACGCTGGTCCAACTGAGGCGCCAGGTGGAAATGGCATGACAAGCCGTTCCACAGGACTACATCCAGCATCTCTACGATCGTCTCCATGGGAGAATAGCAGCCTGCATTGCTGCGAAAGGTGGATATACACTGTACTAGTGCCGACATTGTGCATGCTCTGTTGCCTGTGTCTATGTGCCTGTGGTTCTGTCAGTGTGATCATGTGATGTATCTGACCCCAGGAATGTGTCAATAAAGTTTCCCCTTCCTGGGACAATGAATTCACGGTGTTCTTATTTCAATTTCCAGGAGTGTATAATAGTTGCCTGAACAGCGTAGGTACAGACTTATACAACCAATATCTCCCTCAAGTCATCCACCATTGGAAAATATGAGTTTCCATGAAGCTCTAACACCAATACCAGATTAATTGTTTGCCTACGATGATTAAATATTCATGACAACCCCACATAGTTTCAGGAAATACTGTCTGGAAATGCTCTGGATGCAGTAGCATGTTTCAACAACGTCAGAATTTGTGCATACAGTTTGTGTGGCGATCAATGCGGAATGTAGTGACAAGTTTTGAATATGTGCTGCTCAGGAAGATCCCATAGCATTTCTACAGCATTTTACCTCAGCCCATCCTTCAGTGTTTACAGCAAGTATAACAACTGCTAGCGATAACAGGAGGGGATTAACTCTATTCAAATACATATTTCATCAGAGTTCAACGTCTATGAATTGGTTTTCGCAGACTACGTGTAACAACAATGTTGTCTCCAACCGTGAACTACCAAGCTAGATAATTGGTGACAACATCGTTGTTACAAGTGGGCTGTAAAAACCAATGCATAGATGTTGGCCGCTGATGGAATCAGCGTTAGTTAAGACCTGAAGATGGTTTACTGAAGCACCGAAACTGATAGCCATATAATAAATAACATCGTAAGGACGGCTGTAGGTGTTCCATTTTATTACATAATTTGTTAGTTATGAGAAGAAAATAGAAACTGAAAAAAATGGGAGGGAGGGAGAAAATGTTATGACATCTGGGTACGTTGAAAGAACGAGACGTTGTTGAAAACTTCAATGGGTGTTTTAAGTAAGAGGCCATGAACTGATAACTTTAAGAAATGAAACAGTGAAGGCAGCAGAAGAAAACTAGAAAAGCCGATGATGATCAACAGAAATCCTTGAATAAGATGAGATACTGCTTCATATCGACTGTAAAAGAAATTACAAAAATTGAAAAAATTAAGCACACAAAAAAGAAAACAGAGATAAAAACATTAAACTGGAAGTGCAGTATAACAAAAGGAGAATATCTACAGGAAAATGTAAAGATGTGTAATCACTCATAACTACAGGAAAGAATAGATGCAACGTATATGACAGCTGAAGAAATCTGTGGAGAAAATAGGAAGCGCCAATAGTTTTATCAAGAACTCAGACGGGAAACCACTAGGAGGGAAGGCTGCCAGATGGAAGAAGTGTACACGACAACTGTCCAAAAGAAAGAAACTGAAGGACCGTGTTATGGAATGGGAAGAAGAGGTGATGATGATGTGGGGGCTTTGTAACATTGCAGAGCTTGATTGAGTCGTACAAGGCATCTGGAGTAGACGACACTCCCTCGCAATTATTTAGATCCCTGGGTGAACCAGCTATGAAACTGCTATTACACTTGGTATACGCGATATATGAGACACAAGAAATCGCCTCAGATTACAACAAAAATGTGGTAATCCCAACTGCAAAGAATGCAGCTATATGAGACCGAAGCATTAGTATCGAAAATATAAAAACAAATTACTTGCGGAAGAATGACAAGAAAATCAATCTCGGGGGAAATCAGTTCGGCTTCCGGAGATGCACTATGTGATCAAAAGTGTCCGGACGCAACCCAAAAACATACGTGTTTCATATTTGGTGCATTGTGCTGCCACCTACTGCCAGGTACTCCATATCAGTGACCTCAGTAGTCATTAGACATTGTGAGAGAGCAGAATGGGGTGCTCGGCGGAACTCACGGACTTCGAACGTAGTCAGATGATTGGGTGTCGTGTCATACGTCAGTACGCGAGATTTCCACACTCATAAACATCCCTAGGTCCACTGTTTCCGATGTGATAGTGAAGTGGAAACGTGAAGGGGCACGTACAAGGACAAAAGCGCACGGGCCGACCTCGTCTTTTAACTGACAGAGAGCGCCGATAGTTGAAGAGGGTCGTAACGTGTAATAGGCAGACATGTATCCAGACCATCACACAGGAATTCCAAACTGCATCAAGATACACTGCAAGTACTATGACTGTTAGGCACGAGGTAAGAATACTTGGATTTCGTGGTCGAGCGGGTACTCATAAACCACACATCATGCCGGTAAATGCCAAACGATGCCTCGCTTGGTGTAAGGGTCGTAAACGTTGGACGATTGAACAGTGGAAAAACGTTGTGTGGAGTGCCGAATCACGGTACAGAATGTGGCGATCCGATGGCAGGGTGTGGGTATAGCGAATAGCCGGTGAATGTCATCTACCAGCGTGTGTAGTGCGAAGAGTAATATTCTGGGGCGGTGGTGTTATGATGTGGTCGTGTTTTTCATGGATGCGGCTTGCACCCCTTGTTTTGCGTGGCACTGTAACAGAACAGGCCTACATTGATGTTTTAAGCACATTCTTGGTTCCCACTGCTTTAGAGAGCACTATCGAGCACCTGTTCATAATGCACGGCCTTTGGCGGGGTGGTATACGACAATAGCATCCCTGTGATGAACAACCCTGCACAGAGTCCTGACCTGGGTCCTATAGAACACCTCGATACCTCTCGTCAGTGCAACACTCCGTGAAAAATGGGCTGCCATTCCCCAAGAGACCTTCCAGTTCAAAAAAAAATGGTTCAAATGACTCTGAGCACTATGGGACTACTTAAACCTAAATCACCTAAGGACGTCACACACATCAATGCCCGAGGCAGAATTCGAACTTGCGACCGTAGCGGTCGCGCGGTTCCAGACTGTAGTGCCTAGAACCTCTCGGCCACTCCGGCCGGCGAAACCTTCCAGTACCTGACTGAAAGTAGGGCTGCGAGAGTGGAAGCTGTCATCAAGGCTAACGGTTGGCCAACACCATACTGAATTCCAGCTTTACCGATGGAGGGCGCCACGAAATTTTATGTCTCATGCAGCCAGGTATCCGTATACGTTTGATCACATAGTCTATACATATAAATAAGTGAACCGCTACAGACGCTTAAGATTTATCTTAGATTGAAAGAAAGGTGAACCTAGAGTTATACCTTTAGAAGATTTAAATAAAGCTGTTGAAAGCGGTTACCGAAAGACTGTTTGAACATCTTGTTGCTACTAGTTGTCTCCTTCGACGTGTTTTGTTTCTAAATAAATCACATAGCGTACTAAAAGTGCTGTCGATTCCTTTCAACATACTCGTATATTCCCATTATTCCTTACTTCTGTCTAGAACTGCTCTGTCTGTCAACATTATAAGTAGTACGAGTTCTCCTAACCGTTTTATTTCCGTTTCATAAATTTCTTTCACTTCATTCCTTCTTTTACGTACAAGATGAACAGTGGTGGTGAAAGTGAAATGAAATATGTCCTTACTGACAGGGAGACCATATCGAGGCTGGTTCGGTCGTCTGGTGCAAGTCTATTTGATGCCAATTCGGTGACGTGCACGTTAAGACGATGATGGGAGGGAATGATAAGGACAACACAAACATCCAGGCCCTGAACGAAGAAAATCTCAGATCCGGCCGAGATTCAAGCAAGGGACCCAGTCATCTAGAGACAACATTGCTAACGACTAAATCAGGTGCTGCGAGAAGTGATAACCTGCAACTCTTTTTTTTAATCTCTTCTTAGCTTTAAAGTGTCTTTCTTGATCTTCCACCTTAATCACACCTACTTTTGCACTGTGGATCGGCGCCTGGCATTGTAATGTAGCCCTAATTTTCTAAGAATTTCGAACATCGTCTTCCAACTTATACCGTCCAGTATCCCCCAAAGACAATCTGCGTGTCCGTATCTGCAGTAATAGAAACTGTAATGAATTTAAGTGTTCAAATTTTTAAGGTAACTATAGAACCAAAGGGACGAAATATGACAGTCAAAATGATTTCGCCTCTAGTTTTCGTTCCATGCAAGCAAGGCTACGTCTCAAAATTAAAGTTAATTGCATCCTGTATCAGAGGAGTTTTCAGTAAATGCCACCTTCAAGTCGTAAGCAGGGAGTTATGAACAGCAGCAGGGGAGGGGACGGGCGGAAATTAACCGGAAATTCGTGCAGCTTCTTCCACACGAAAGGGCACCAGGGGTTGGGGTGTCTTGTGCTAGGAGCCTAGCACAGTGCAACAAAGAGAGCGAGCGGCTGGCTGGTTGCTTTCCTCAAGGGGTGTTTGCTGACGTCGGGACAGCAGAGAAGCTCCTCGAACAACATGTAACGGGATATATTAATTTCCTAGTCTCTTGAGAATATTATTACCTCATTGCAAGAAGAACGTGCTCGTTCTCTTTCTCCCTATTTTGTTTGTTGGTTTATTCATTTTATATTGCTAGCAAAAAAGGCAAGCGCAGAATCAGTCGGGTATCTTTATCCCTTAAATTTCTTACTAGAATAAGTACAATGTTAAGCCTAATGTTAGTTAGGCTTCAGTAAAGGCAAAGTACCAGAGAAGCATAAACAGATGAGCCTTAAGGGAGCACAGTGAGCATTTAGCTGACGGAAATCTTTCGTCGCTTTTCCCCACTCTCAGGTCACAAAAACGGCATCGCAAGCAGTTTTCATTGTACAAACTCATCATCAGGTGAGATGTACAAAAAGAAAGAAACTGTGGAACAGTGAATAACAAGATACTAAGTTAAAATCTGAAGCCAACGCTATATGCAGTTATACTAGATATGGATTACTCGTTCTTTTCGTAAGGATAAAACCAGAAATTCGGCATCAGAAAAAAGTAGTTCATAAAAAATACTGTCAAGTGTGTGTAATGTTCCGCTTGTCCTAAACTTCACTTAGGCCAAACGAACTTATCCTTTGACCTCCGCATTAAAGAACAACGTAGGCAGTAAATACGATGCTTTTGGTTCTCGTTCGAAAAATTCATACATAAAGTACGACACACAAATCAATATCTTCATAGCAGCCACTATATTGTTAAGGGATGTATATTCACAATATACATAAATGACCTTGTGGATGACATCGGAAGTTCACTGAGGCTTTTTGCGGATGATGCTGTGGTATATCGAGAGGTTGTAACAATGGAAAATTGTACTGAAATGCAGGAGTACCTGCAACGAACTGACGCATGGTGCAGGGAATGGCAATTGAATCTCAATGTAGACGAGTGTAATGTGCTTCGAATACATAGAAAGAATGATCCCATATCATTTAGCTACAATATAGCAGGTCAGCAACTGCAAGCAGTTAATTCCATAACTTATCTGGGAATACGCATTAGGAGTGATTTAAAATGGAATGATCATACAAAGTTGATCGTCGGTAAAGCAGATGCCAGACTGAGATTCATTGGAAGAATCCTAAGGAAATGCAATCCGAAAACAAAGGAAGTAGGTTACAGTACGCTTGTTCGCCCACTGCTTGAATACTGCTCAGCAGTGTGGGATCCGTACCAGATAGGGTTGATAGAAGAGAGAGAGAAGATCCAACGGAGAGCAGCGCGCTTCGTTACAGGATCATTTAGTAATCACGAAAGCGTTACGGAGATGATAGATAAACTTCAGTGGAAGACTCTGCAGGACAGACCCTCAGTAGCTCGGTACGGGCTTTTGTTAAAGTTTCGAGAACATACCTTCACCAGTATATTGCTCCCTCCTACGTACATCTCACGAAGAGACAATAAGGATAAAATCAGAGAGATTAGAGCCAACACAGAGGCATACCGCCAATCCTTCTTTCCACGAACAATACGAGACTGGAGTAGAAGGGAGAACCGATAGAAGTACTCAAGGTACCTTCCGCCACACACCGTCAGGTGGCTTGCGGAGTATGGATGTAGATGGAGATGTAGATGCTATTTGCATACACTTGAAGAGAATGACTTACGTACCGATTTTAATAAAATAACTACATAGTTCCTTTACGACGAAATGAATTTCGCAAATAGACCTTTTTAGAAGTTTTTTTCTGATCTGGTAAGGTCTCTCCTTTCTGTTTCCTGCTTTTTTTCCTCCGTTGGAGTTCATTTTCTGTGCTGGTTTGTAGCGTTTTGTTGTAGCTTGTCGGCATACCGACCGTCTGGTGAACATTAGTGACCGCTGGTAACCAATTTACCGCCAGTCGATCGCGTCTATAGATGGCGCCATCTAACTCAGATCTCGCTTACCAATTTTTACGTTGAGGGGCTACACATTACAATAAATCTTGTATTGCAATTATTTTTAATTTTATTTTACTTAGTTAAGAGTTACAGGCTTCGTTCTACACTAAGGTGCCAAGTCATGGGATAACGCCTTATGTCGTGTCGGACACCGTTTTGCCAGGCATAGTGCAGCAACTCGGCGTGATATCGACTCAACGTGTCGTTGGAAGTCCCCTGCAGAAGTACTGAACCATGCTACCTCTCCAACCGTCCATAATTGCGAATGTGTTGTCGGTGCAGAAATTTGTGCACCAACTGACCTGACGATTACGTCCCACAAATGTTCGACGGCATTCATGTCGGGCGATCTGGGTGGCCAAATCATTCGTCTCAATTGTCCAGAATGTTCTTCAAACAATTGTAGCCAGGTACCATGGCTCATTGTCATCCATTTAAATTCGATCGTTGTTTGGTAATATGACGTCCATGAATGGCTGGAAATGGCTTCCAGTTATCCGAACATAACCATTTCCAGTCACTGATGGCTGCTGCTGGGCCAGAGGACCCAATCCATTCCATGTGAATACAGCCCACACCATTGTGGAGCCACCACCAGCTTGGACGGAGCCTTGTTGACAACTTGAGTCCATGCTTTCGTGGGGTCTGCACCAGACTCGAACCTTATCATCGGCTCTTACCAATGGAAATTGGGACTCATTTGACCAGGCCATGACTCTCCAGTCGTCTAGGGTCCAAGCGATATGGTCACGAGCCCAGGAGAGGCGCTGCAGACGATGTCGTGCTGTTAGCAAAGGCACTCGCATAGCTCGTCTGCTGCCATAGCCCATTAACGCCTACATTCGCCCAATGTCCTAATGTATAGGTTCGTATCACGTCCCTCACTGACTTTTTCGGTCATTTCACGCATTGTTACCTGTGTGTTAGCACTGAGAACTCTACGCAGACGCCGCGGCTCTCGGTCTTTTAGTGAAGGCTGCCAGCCACTGCGTTGTACATGGTGAGAGGTAATGACTGAAGTTAGGTATTCTCTGCACACTCTTGCCACCTTGGATCTCAGAATAAGAATTCCTTAACGAATTCCGAAATGGAATGTCCTATGCGTCTAGCTCCAACTGCCATTCTCTTTCAAAGCCAAAATCATGTCGGAAACGGTTTCACAGGAACCACGTGAGTACAGATGAGAACTCCACCAAGGCACTTCTCTTTTATACCATGTGTGTGCGATACTACCACCACCTGTATACCATGTGTATATCGCTATCCGATGACTTTTTTTAGCTCACTGTATAATGAAGATGATTATAGCCTTCGATTTAGAGGGCAGAAATTATAACAAAATCCCTTGACATATTACTATGTAACGTACTGAACTGCGTGTAGATGTGTATAGAAATTGATAAGAATCCGCAATTTATTCTTAGTATAGCCACTCCTCGATTTACTTCATTCAATAATTTGTCGATCCATCGGTAGTCTTCGACAGCGTGACACCGGATAAAATTTTATAAATATGGAAAAGCAAAACATACAAGCTTGCGAGCTAATAACATTTTCGAAGAAAAACCAAAAACTTAAGTGGCAAATAAAGGAAAATAAAGAAATGGAGACGTGTGTTATGAATTATTTGCGAAATACACTCCTGGAAATTGAAATAAGAACACCGTGAATTCATTGTCCCAGGAAGGGGAAACTTTATTGACACATTCCTGGGGTCAGATACATCACATGATCACACTGACAGAACCACAGGCACATAGACACAGGCAACAGAGCATGCACAATGTCGGCACTAGTACAGTGTATATCCACCTTTCGCAGCAATGCAGGCTGCTATTCTCCCATGGAGACGATCGTAGAGATGCTGGATGTAGTCCTGTGGAACGGCTTGCCATGCCATTTCCACCTGGCGCCTCAGTTGGACCAGCGTTCGTGCTGGACGTGCAGACCGCGTGAGACGACGCTTCATCCAGTCCCAAACATGCTCAATGGGGGACAGATCCGGAGATCTTGCTGGCCAGGGTAGTTGACTTACACCTTCTAGAGCACGTTGGGTGGCACGGGATACACGCGGACGTGCATTGTCCTGTTGGAACAGCAAGTTCCCGTGCCGGTCTATGAATGGTAGAACGATGGGTTCGATGACGGTTTGGATGTACCGTGCACTATTCAGTGTCCCCTCGACGATCACCAGTGGTGTACGGCCAGTGTAGGAGATCGCTCCCCACACCATGATGCCGGGTGTTGGCCCTGTGTGCCTCGGTCGTATGCAGTCCTGATTGTGGCGCTCACCTGCACGGCGCCAAACACGCATACGACCATCATTGGCACCAAGGCAGAAGCAACTCTCATCGCTGAAGACGACACGTCTCCATTCGTCCCTCCATTCACGCCTGTCGCGACACCACTGGAGGCGGGCTGCACGATGTTGGGGCGTGAGCGGAAGACGGCCTAACGGTGTGCGGGACCGTAGCCCAGCTTCATGGAGACGGTTGCGAATGGTCCTCGCCGATACCCCAGGAGCAACAGTGTCCCTAATTTGCTGGGAAGTGGCGGTGCGGTCCCCTACGGCACTGCGTAGGATCCTACGGTCTTGGCGTGCATCCGTGCGTCGCTGCGGTCCGGTCCCAGGTCGACGGGCACGTGCACCTTCCGCCGACCACTGGCGACAACATCGATGTACTGTGGAGACCTCACGCCCCACGTGTTGAGCAATTCGGCGGTACGTCCACCCGGCCTCCCGCATGCCCACTATACGCCCTCGCTCAAAGTCCGTCAACTGCACATACGGTTCACGTCCACGCTGTCGCGGCATGCTACCAGTGTTAAAGACTGCGATGGAGCTCCGTATGCCACGGCAAACTGGCTGACACTGACGGCGGCGGTGCACAAATGCTGCGCAGCTGGCGCCATTCGACGGCCAACACCGCGGGCCCTGGTGTGTCCGCTGTGCCGTGCGTGTGATCATTGCTTGTACAGCCCTCTCGCAGTGTCCGGAGCAAGTATGGTGGGTCTGACACACCGGTGTCAATGTGTTCTTTTTTCCATTTCCAGGAGTGTATATACAGGGCCTTTGGAAATAACCGGTACAAACTTCTAGGACCTGTATAGGGAGTGAGCACATAGTATTTTGAAAAGGAACCCATGTCCGGAAACTTACTGTTCCCGTAATAGCCGGCTACGGTGGCCGAGCGGTTTTAGGCGCTTCAGTCCGGAACCGCGCGACTGCTACGGTCGCAGGTTCGAATCCTGCTTCGGGCATGGATGTGTGTGATGTCTTTAGGTTAGTTAGGTGTAAGTAGTTCTAAGATCTAGGGGACTGATGACCTCAGATGTTATGTCCCATAGTGCTCAGAGCCATTTTGATCAATTTTGTTCCTGTGCTACAGCCGTTTAAAAACATATTTGATAGGTAGGTTTGTAACAGGTAGCCATGGTGGGGATCCTTACCTCGGATGGGTGACCAATTTGACACCTATCCCACGTCACTCACCGGTTTCGAGTCTCATTCACCTGAGAGATAAAGGGGGTATTGAATGTTGGAGGTGGTGTGGGTGCAGTTCTTGGCATCCAGAATATATTAGACGGTGTAAGCGATGGGGTCGGACGTTATACACAAAACGATCTTGATAAAGGCGAGGAGCAGCTCTTCCATTAGCATGAGCTTCGCAATTGAGAAGGATGATGTCTGTGTATTCTGCAAACGTACGCTCATCCATTTGCGCTAACACTCACAGACGCGTGAATGAGGCCAGAAATAGGTCACAGAGGTACGTCAAATAAAATCCTGCTACCATGACTACGCTGTTGCACACCTACCTAGAAAATGTTTTAAAACGGCTGTAGCATGAAAACGGTATGTTTCCGGGCATGGGTTCCTATTCAGAATATTTTGAATTCACTCGCCTCTACAAGTCCTAGGCGTTTGTAACTTGTATTTACGAACGCCCTGTGTGAACATATTTGTGTCGATACTGTGGTGTCACCGTCAGACACCACACTTGCTAGGTGGTAGCCTTTAAATCGGCCGCGGTCCGATAATATACGTCGGACCCAAGTGTCGCCACTATCAGTGATTGCAGACCGAGCGCCGCCACACGGCAGGTCTAGAGAGACGTCCACCCAGTTGTACAGCCGACTTTGCTAGCGATGGTTGACTGCCTACTTACGTTCTAATTTGCCGAGACGATAGTTTAGCATAGCCTTCAGCTACGTCATTTGCTACGACCTAGCAAGGCGCCATTATCAGTTACTATTGATATTGTGAATCATGTACCGTCAAGACCGAAGTTAATCATTAATGGATTAAAGTTAAGTATTCCACCAGCTACGTCCGTTTTTCTAAATTCTAATTTCCTTGTCCTATTCCAGACCTCATGCTAGCCTGCGTGAGCTAAAAAGCTTGCCTTTCCGCCCCCTCTAGTAACACGGTGTTGGCTCTCCTGCCAACCACAACAGATACCTGTCATGTACAGCTTGCATTAACAGCAATTCTGATGTATGATCACGAGGTGCACCTAACGTAGTTCGAAGCACTGGTTATCAAAACTGTCATTGAAGGTATACTTTGAAGAAGCAGTGTAATAATGGAAGAAATA
Organism: Schistocerca nitens; assembly: GCF_023898315.1. Classification (NCBI taxonomy): domain Eukaryota; kingdom Metazoa; phylum Arthropoda; class Insecta; order Orthoptera; family Acrididae; genus Schistocerca; species Schistocerca nitens. Next base: position 898,864,485 of record NC_064617.1, on the reverse strand, counting down.
TGAACAATGTAATTTAATATATAAAGGGAATACATAACACTAAAAGAAATAGTATCTCTCACCACAATTATCGAAAAGAACTGCTACGAAACAATTAACAATACGCAAAATAAGGATGAACTAAGGTTACATACAAAATACTGAAAAAATTGTAGAGAACGTGTAAAAATTCTGCAATCTGTGAAGAAATATTACTGAAAATACAAACAACTAGAGAGGTACAAGAATTAAATGAAAGGGGACATGGGCACAGTCCGCATCTAAATACTGTAAACACTCCAGAGTAGGATCAGTAGCTGACCTTAGGCATACGACAACAATTGTCAACAGTTGTGTGTAGGGATTACAACTGCATCAGAAATTTTCTGAGCAGAGAGCGTCTGATCTCTATGACAGACGTTCTGGATCATTTAATCGTGCCATGAGCGGCAATGAGAGGTTTTATTGCCACAAGTTTGCGCCTCACCGCACAATCGTAAGGATGGGCGAGCATACCCAGCGAGCGGACACTGGGGGACCAGTCACTGTCCAAACCTTCGCTGCTGAGCTGTATGTGATGGAACTCGACATGTACCTAATGGGACGGAGTGAAAGGCCAAGTGTGCCGCCGTTAACCAAAGAACCTGGGTGAAATTCAAGCGATGTGCGCAAAAATGGCTCTGGACATTTTGGTGCGGGCTATGGAATCTGTCGTGAATCATACTCATATACGGAACAATGTTTACAGTTTGAAGGTATGTATACATTTTTGACACAGCCTGTATATAACAGGCTTGTCTATTTGAGCGAAATTCACGACGAAGGTGCCCAGCAGAGTATTGGCATTAGCTGACGTCAAAATTCGGACGCAACTTAAGCATGGGCTCTATACCACCAAAACCTCATACTCTGGTCGGATTCAAAGCAGATAACATACATAATCCCGCTCCTCTGAGCGCATGACTACGTCTGTCATAGTATTATCGTGAAGGAAATTCTTAGTTCGGTTTACATAAACATGGAATGTTTGAAACCCACGTTGTCCTGTTTGTTTATGCGAAGGCAATAGACAGCAGTGTGGGCCAGCCACCTTCTCGTAGTGGTAACAGCCATCCCTGTCAAATCACCGAAATTAAGCGCCGTCGGGCTGGTCTATCACTTGGATGGGTGACCATTCGGTCCGCCGAGCGCTGGCTGTTGGCAGGCGGAGTGCATTCAACCCTTGAGAGGCAAACTGAGGAGCTACTTGACGGAGAAGTAGCGGTTCCGGTCTCGTAAGCTGACATCCGGCCGGGAGAGCGGTATGCTGACCACATGCCCCTTCATATGCGTATCCAGTGACGCCTGTGGGCTAAGGATGATACGGCGGGCGGTCGGTACCGCTGGCCTCTGCTGGCCTGTTCGGGCGGAGTTCAACTATTAATACACAGTAGTTTAGCTTGGACACAATTACGTCGGCATCCGCAGATAGTATCTAGATTATTAAAATTGTCTTGAGATTTTATACCTTGTCATTGTATAAAATATAAAATAGTTTAAAAGATATAAAATACAAAACCGACGTTTTCGTCGTATTACAACGGTCTTCCACAGAGAAGACTGGTTTCACCGCAGGAAAAGGTGGCCCTAATTACTGCAAGCTATCGTTGTCAATAAGTCATATTTCTCGATTTTTATTGTCCCTACTGGTACATGTATACGGACAGTCACCACCACCCAGGTCAGAAGTACACTACTGGCCATTAAAATTGCTACACGAAGATGATAAACGGGTATTCATTGGACTAGAACTGACATGTGATTACATTTTCACGCAATTTGGGTGCATAGATCCTGAGAAATCAGTACCCAGAACAACCACCATTGGCCGAAATAACGGCCTTGATACGCCTGGGCATTGAATCAGAGCTTGGATGGCGGAAACAGGTACAGTTGCCCATGCAGCTTCAACATGATACCACAGTTCATCAAGAGTAGTGACTGGTGTATTGTGACGAGCCAATTACTCGGCCACCATTGACCAGACGTTTTCAATTGGTGAGAGATCTGGAGAATGTGCTGGCCACGGCACCAGTCGAACATTTCCTGTATCCAGAAAGGCCCGTACAGGACCTGCAACATGCATTATCCTGTTGAAATGTAGGGTTTCGCAGGGATCGAATGAAGGGTAGAGCCACGGGTCGTAACACATCTGAAATGTAACGTCCACTGTTGAAAGTGCCGTCAATACGAACAAGAGGTGACCGAGATGTGTAACCAATGGCACCCCATACTATTACATAGGGAGATACACCTGGATGGCGATGACGAATACGCGCTTCCAATGTGCGTTCACCGCGATGTCACCAAACACGGATGCGACCATCATGATGCTGTAAACAGAACCTGGATTCATCCGAAAAAATGATGTTTTGCCATTCGTGCAGCCAGATTCGCCGTTGACTACACCATCGAAGGCGCTCCTGTGTGTGATGCAGCGTCAAGGGTAACCGCAGTCATGGTCTCCGAGCTGATAGTCCATGCTGCTGCAAACGTCGTCGGACTGTTCGTGCAGATGGCTATTGTCTTGCAAACGTCCCCATCTGTTGACTCAGGGATCGAGACGTGGCTGCACGAACCGTTACAGCCATGCGGATAAGATGCCTGTCACCTCGACTGCTAGTGATACGAGGCCGTTGGGATCCAGCACGGCGTTCCGTGTTACCCTCCTGAACCCACCGATTCCATATTCTGGTAACAGTCATTGGATCTCGACCAATGCGAGCAGCAATGTTGCGATACGATAAACCGTAATCACGATAGGCTACAATCCGACCTTTATCAAAGTCGGAAACGTGATGGTACGCATTTCTCCTCCTTACACGAGGCATCACAACAACGTTTCACCAGGCAACGCCGGTCAACTGCTGTTTGTGTATGAGAAATCGGTTGGAAACTTTCCTCATGTCAGCACGTTGTAGGTGTCACTACCGACAGCAACCTTGCGTGAATACTGTGAAAAGCTAATCATTTGCACATCACAGCATCTTCTTCCTGTCGGTTAAATTTCGCGTCTGTAGCACGTCATCTTCATGGTGTAGCAATTTTAATGGCCAGTAGTGTAATATGTCCTAGATACGCTCACTGCTCGTGTCCACAGTATAAATGACATCAGTAATATCAAAGAAGAAATGAGATATCTATAACACACCTTCCGTTCGACTGCGAATGCTGAATTTTATGTCCCGAAAGGCTATTCTCGTTTTATTCTTAGGAAAAGGACGAGTAATCTACAGGGTGTTACAAAAAGGTACGGCCAAACTTCCAGGAAACATTCCTCACACACAAATAAAGAAAAGATGTTATGTGGACATGTGTCCCGAAACGCTTAATTTCCATGTTAGAGCTCATTTTAGTTTCGTCAGTATGTACTGTACTTCCTCGACTCACCGCCAGTTGGCCCAATTGAAGGAAGGTAATGTTGACTTCGGTGCTTGTGTTGACATGCGACTCATTGCTCTACAATACTAGCATCAAGCACATCAGAACGTAGCATCACCAGGTTAGTGTTCATCACGATCGTGGTTTTGCAGTCAGTGCAACCCCGGTACCAAATGTAGAGACTCTTCGTGCTCGTATTGTGGACGGCTGTGATACAACACGTCATTCCCCAGGGCTACATCAGCGTATCATGGATTCCATGCGACGGAGGGTGGATGCATGTATCCTCGCTAACAGAGGACATTTTGAACATTTCCTGTAACAAAGTGTTTGAAGTCACGCTGGTACATTCTGTTGCTGTGTGTTTCCATTCCATGATTAATGTGATTTGAAGAGAAGTAATAAAATGAGCTCTAACATGGAAAGTAAGCGTTTCCGGACACATGTCCACATAACATACTTTCTTTCTTTGTGTGTGAGGAATGTTCCCTGAAAGTTTGGCCGTACCTTTTTGTAACACCCTGTATATGTAGTGTAACTGCATGTAGCGTTGGTTTGAAATTTTAATTTAGTGTCGTATTATTTTACTATTCCACAGTTTCTTTCTTCTTGTACGTGTCATCTGATGATGAGTTTGTATCAGTAGAAACTGGTTGTGATACCGTTTTCGTGAATACAAGATTATAAGAAGAACAACCAAGGCCTACCGGTGTAAAGCAAGCGATGGAGGCAAGGTAAAAAGTTTCCGCTAGTGCGCTTTCCGCCTGTGAAGGGCGTCAGTGACCGGATAGGTCACGTCCTCCGGCAACGAGGTTTCAGACCGACCTGCTGCATTAGCCACAGGATTCGCGCGAGCAGTCGCGGAGCAGAAGCCTCACCGAGCACGCACGCCATGACCTAAACCAACAGTTATATAGGAACTGTGACTGTACTTCCACGGACTACGAATAGCCTACTTCCTATCCCCTCTCTCTCGCCATTATTATGTTTTATTCTAGGGAGAATAAAATTTGAGAAACATGATGTATTGAAACCGATAAATTGCAATAAACGAAGACACCTTTCCTCCAGTAAAAACAGCCTGTTTTAAATGACCAGAATGTCAATTTTATTGTTCATGATTTTTAAATTATCTTATGTTCTATCCAACGACGTGGAACAACACCCAGTAGAATTTTAGTCACTCTGTAACTTAGCCTGATACCATACTTCATGACATCCCCGAAAACCTAGTAAACAATATTCATACTTACAATGTCCCGACCGGTATGTAACAGGAACTAGATGGCAGTTATAAATTCTGAAAGGCACTAATCGGAAAGCAGTATCCGAGATGCTCGTGCGAAATGGTTGTAACCTATCCTCAATCTTTATGAATCTACTCACTGAGCAAGCCGTAAAGAAAATAAAAAACGTCGATTTTAAATTTTAGGAAGAAGGAAAGACGTGAGTTAATGAGCATTTCGCTCTCATTTAAGTATGCGGCCGAATGAGTCAGCCTTCAGGACTTGTGAAACGAACCCTGTTGTGCAGGACCGTGTACTACAAAGAGCGCAGAATAACAGGCGTCTATTGTGCTGAATAAGGCCTAAGCGCTGTAGTATGCGAGTGAGACAGACGAGAACCTACGTCATAGGAAAGCCATATAGAAAGGGAGACGTAGCAGTGTTAAATATGGCGGACCTAAGATCGCCCATAAAGGGAAAAACTCATAGAAATTATTTAACTCTGTAGTAATTCAGGGAATGAAGCCACTGTAATTTTAATGTACCATCCTTCATAAATTTTCGTGGTGATCCCAATAAAACTTGAATGTTGGTCATATCTATAATAGTTTAGGATTTACTGTTAAAGTGAACCTGAATGCTAAAATCTAAACGCTTTGGTCGATCTTAACGATCGACATTTTAAATAGATGAGCTTCATTAAAGTGACAAGTGTTGTAAATATCAACTCTGTAACTTTAATCATCAGTATTTTCAGCTAAGCAACAGATTATCATTTCCTCCACACAAAACACCTTGAACGATGACAGCATGACACCTTATTGAATCGTTAGGTAATAAAATATTTGTTGTAAAGTTTAGTGCATAACAGTTACTTTTGTTCTTTATTCATTTATGAGAAAGCACACTGGAGCGAGGCTACTGGGCGTGACATTCAAAGTTAAGAAGGAAATTGAATTGGTTTTATGTATAAGAATTTAATGTTTATTATGTAATGGATATTATTGTTACTTTATTTAGAACATGAAAGTGGTCAAGCTTTGATTATTATTTAAATATGTTAAAATGTAAAATTTTGTAGAATAAGCTGTAGCCCATCAGATGGACGCCTTCAGGAAAGGGAACTGCCCCACGCTGCAGTCTGGAACCGCAAGACCGCTACGGTCGCAGGTTCGAATCCTGCCTCGGGCATGGATGTTTGTGATGTCCTTAGGTTAGTTAGGTTTAACTAGTTCTAAGTTCTAGGGGACTAATGACCTCAGCAGTTGAGTCCCATAGTGCTCAGAGCCATTTGAACCATTTGAACTGCCCCAGTCGGTTGAGCGACGATTTTCGGCACGCAGGGGATGCGGCCAGAGTCGGGCAGAGGGGCAGTGCTGGTCTAGGCATCAAAGGGTACAGTTCGGATTGAGACGTGAAAGCGGGCAGTCATTCTTTAGGCAGCTAGGAAGTGAAACGACTTAGAAAATTTCGCGTTGTGTGGTATCGAGGGACTTAGTCTCTGAGCGGCGAGTACCTCGCGCTTGCTATCAACTCCAACTTTTCGCTTAGTTAACGAGGTGGAGTATCGAACTTGTATTTCACGATGAGTTTGTGAAAAATCGAACAGTGTCAAATGGATATACGCTCGAGTGTAACAGTAACTCTAAATACGACCAATTTCGCTATTAGTTTGATATCTGAATGAACATTATTGTAACCAAATCACAACAGTGCGGTCTACATCAATTATGGGTCGTTAATTTAGCTCCAGATATTATTATTACTGTTATTACATTTAGATTGAATGGTTCATAAAATTTCGCAAACTTGCCATCAGACAGGCAATTTAACTAAAGGGTCACAAGTGTCTAATTTAGGGCGTGTAATGTGACACGTGCGGTTGAACCCCTAGACGAGTGTGAGCCAAGACATTTCGACGAAGAGGAACCTCATGTTAGCCCGAACACCTTTGGGATGTTAGCTCAGAAATGGGGGCTCGTCTGGGAACTTGAAAATTGTTAGTTGAGGGATATGGATCTTGCAAATTGTTGGAACAGGATTGTATATTGGAAAGTGCTAGTTGCGGAATATGAACTCTGAAAAGTTATAGAATTGGATTCGAATTCTGCAAAGTGTTTCCAAAAGTATTATGTGAACTTCGATAGGCAGGAACTCTCGCAAAAAATGTGAGAACGGTTCAGCACTGAATATTAGGTTTCTTTAATAGCTGTGAAATTACAATTGCAATTCTCACAGTTAACGACATTTTGTGATCTAGGTCCCAAGTCTGTGTCAGTTTTGGTAGTTTGCGTTGGGGCTCTGAGCTACGAATTTTGCAACAGTTGTGTGCACCGAGTTTTAGCAGTGGTTAGGAGTGATAAAAAAGTAACGCGGAAGAGGAGGCGACATCGAAAGCACGTGGGTCCAGCCAGCAGCGGCGTCTTCAACTGCGATTCATCGCGTAGCGGCGGCTGCAGTACCGCAGCAGAGGCTACGAAATCTTCAGCGTTGGCTTCAACTGCAACATCGGCAGAAATACCATGACAGAAGGAGCCAGCACGACAAAGCTAAGTACCTGCGCTGATAGCGAGATTATGTATGATGCTGTAGTTCAGTCGCCAATAATAGACGTCGCTAATGTTAAGCAGTCGGCCAGTTTGTGTGGGTCCGAAAATACTGGGGAGCCTCTTAGCCCGAAGTCGGAGCGGGAGAGCGTGATCGGCAATGAATCTAGTACGGCAAGTAGTACGAAATCAGCCAAAGGAGATGAATTTGGGCGAGACATGATGTCGCAAGTGATGCAAAGGATAAGACGACCGGGATCCAAAATTGATTCTGTTAAATCCGATATAGGTGACTTAAAATCTCATTCTGTTAAAACCGATATGGTTGACGTAAATTTAAAAATTGATTCGGTTCAATCCGAAATAGCTTCGGTTGTGAAAGACGGAGTAGATAAAATGGCTAGTGGAATCGAGGAATTTATAGACGGAAAACTAAAAACCATTCGGGATGAAATGGGAAAAATTTCTGATGAAGTTGGGATACTTGACTCTAAGGTAGATAAAGCGTAGAAAAATTTTAGTCATAAGGTGGAGAAGTGGCAGGCAGATCTGGGAGGCAACTTAAGAAACTGTATGAGTAGGCAAGATGCTCTAATGGCTGAGATGCCAAAGTCTACTAGCAACTCATCCGTTCGAATAGGTAATGGGGAGAAAGAAGTAGATAAAATAAAGGAAGAAGTAGAATCTGGCATTAAAACTCAAAATAGTGATGTTAAAAAGCAAATGAATGAAATAAAAAGCGAACTGAATTCTTTAGCTGCACATCAAATCTCTACAGTGATCAGTGATCCGTGGATGAACTCGGGTCGGTCAAATCTTTTGCACACGACAGGGAATATCGGCCAGTAAATTTTCTAGCAGCATGCAGGGATGGTTTTATAAGAGGAATGTCCGACGAGGCGAAGATAAATTTCGTGAAAAGACATTTGGAAGGTGAGCCGCAATCGTGGGAAAATATAAAGAGTGATACGTTCACTACCTATGAAATATTTGAAAGCAGTTTCCTGAACAAGTACTGGAGTGAAGTGAAGGATATGCGACTCCAAACTGAGTTTCTGAACCGGCCAACATTTAAATAGGGGAACGGGTTGCTGCGAAAATTTTCTAAGCTTGAAATTGCGAGATTTATGCATGTTGACACGTCCATTAGGAGTGCTTTCTGATATTACGATGTTGAAAAGGCGGTTACCGGAAAGTTTGTAGTGGGACCTAGTACACAGTCCTAGCAACTCAACAGACGAATTTTTGGACTTTGTAGAAAAACTGGAGCAGGCGATGAAATTTAAACCGCCAAGTATGCAGACAAATAGTTATCACAGTGGAGACCTTAACTACAGTCTAAGTAATTACTGTGAAAGACATCCTTAAGCTATCAACGGAATGCAAACAGAAGTTTTGATAAAGGGAAGCGGTAACAGGAACACATCCAATGATAAATTTCCAAGGGGTAATGTACGGATACTTCTGTGACAGAGTCCGACACGAAGATCGTAGATTTGAGGGACCGGCACATGGCGAAATGAACCAGCGTAATGGGAGATCGGAAAACTAAGTTTCACTGCATCTCGGGTCCCGAGATGGCAAAATAAACCCGCGATCAATAGGACGCGAGTAAATGGAAATGTGATAGGTGTCAATAAATAGGCAGAAAGGCATCAGAATTTTGAAATGAAATTAGTAAAAGGTGAGAATCAAATAGCTAAATTTTCAAAGTCGTAATCCTAAGGTAACGAAAGATAATGATAAAGGCGATGAAGACGATTTAGGGCTAAATGATTTGTTTTATGAATGTGAGACGAAAGAATGTGTGAATTTTAACACAATGAAAGATTCTGTGTGCGAAAAGGAGGCTGGAGTTGAATTTGTTGGAATTAGATGATTTAGAAAATTCTAAAGAGGTACTAACCAGCGGTAACGATTATAGTGATGAAGGTGATGATGTTTCAGGTGATAGTGTGACGGCGAAAGTTGTTACGGAGGTTAATAAGGGTGGCCTTGTCAGCTGTTGATAAATTTGTGTGTGTATCGTCGTATTTTTCAAGGAAGGTGGTAATGATGCTTTACGTGCTGAAGTTACGATAGCTGAAGCTGCTGGTATTGATACTTCAGAGGACGAAATCTACTAATAGAGGTGAACCCGAAAGTCTGGATGGATCTGTGGATCTTGAATGTTTGTCTGAGAAGGAATGTGGATCTGAATTTGATGTGCGATCTGAGATTAATGTGACGCAGGAGAGGGAAGGGTAGGAAAGGGTATTATGCTCGGGTTTAAATATCGTAACGCTGCGGAATTTAATGATACTGTTGATTCTGGAATTATACGACGCTGTAGATACAATTTATGTGATGTAATGGCAGAGGATTGTTTGTGATGGTGTTTGTAAAGACGTGGAAGTAAAAAGTAATGCTTTATTTCATGATAATGGTGTTGTAGCTACTAATGTCGGTAATTACATCCCGGAAGGTTTACCAGAAGATATGTCATTCGGTCGTGAAAGCCTTCATACTATGATCAGAATGCAATGAGTTTGATTCTAATATAGAAAGTAATATTTTGACAGAATGGTATCTTAAGGAGGACTGTGATTTTACTGTAACTAATTAGCTATGGTACGGTAGAACATTACGATCGTTATTGCCTCATTTGTGGACTCGAGAAAAGTTTAAGAAAAGGGAGAAAAAATGGAAATTGGGGCCAAAGAAGCATTTAATGAATTATTTTGGTATGAGTACGAAACTGAGGAGTGAATCGAACAGGATATGTGTATTCTAGAGATGGAAGAGAAGGGACAAGAAATAGACAATGATTTATTGAGGGAACAGTGTTTAGAGTGAAAAGAAATGATTCAGCCTATCACTGAAATTAAAGTAAATGATGAGAAAGTAGATGCACTGCTCGATTCTGGAAGTAATGTGTCGGCAGTGTTGGAAGGGTTTGCACATAGGATAAAGAATAAGAAATTAGTATTACTATCCCGTAAATAGTGTAAAAAATAAAATAATAGTTGGTGGTTTAGGTTGGCCGACAACTCGACAACTCGGCACAGCCTGGTAATATGGAGGAACTGTGGCAAAACTTCAGGAACATAAAACTCATGTCTAGTGTTGAATTGACCTCAGGAGTTTGGCAAATACCATTGGCAAAAGAAAGCAGACGTTACACAGCTTTCTTATTCGAAGGACGAAGCTACCGGTTTAAGGTTTTACCGTTCAGCCTCACGATTCCAGTGGCAGTATTTGTGAGAGCGCTAAGTCATATCTTAGGAGAACGCTTAATGAATAAGTTGGTGATATATGTGGACGACATTTTAATAGCGGCGGAATCCTGGTACGAGCACTGTAAATCGCTGGAGGAAGTGCTTGTGGCCTTAAGTCGAGGAGGGATAACGCTAAAGATTGCCAAATAAGAATTTGCCCTAGCAGAATCTCAGTTTCTATGACACACCCTTACATCTGAGGGAATTTTACCGAGAACCGAAAAACTAAAATCAATCATGGCTTGTAAAAGACCAACAAACAGAAAGCAATTAAAATCATACCTCTGACTATGTGGGTTTTATCAAAAATTCTTGGGGAATTGAGAAATGAATAAATCAACTTTATGTAAATTATTAAAGAAAAACGCGTCATGGAAATGGACCGAGGAATGAGAAAAGGAATTTCAGGACATAAAGGATAAACTGCGTGCCAGCAAGATGTTACATTATCCTGACATGACAGTTCCGTTCTGTTTGTCGTCAGACAGTTCAGATTATGGGATAGGCTGTGAAATCTTCCAAGAAAAATAAATCGACGGGAAGATAGAACACTGTATTGTGGCTTTCGCCAGCCGCATGCTCAACAAACACGAACCTTGATACAGCATATCAGGGAAGGAGCTGCTTCTATCGTATATGGATTCAAAAAGTTCCGTATGTACACTACTAGCCATTAAACTTGCTAGACCAAGAAGAAATGCAGATGATAAACAGGTATACATTGGACAAATATATTATACTAGAAATGACATGTGATCACATTTTCACGCAATTTGGGTGCATAGATCCTGAGAAATCAGTACCCAGAACAACCACCTGTGGATGTAATAACGGCCATTATACCCCTGGGTATTGGGTCAAACAAAGCGTGGATGGCGTGTACAAGTACAGCTGCCCATGCAGCTTCAACACGATACCACAGTTCATCAAGAGTAGTGACTCGCGTATTGTGACGAACCAGTTGCTCGGCCACCATTGACCAGAAGTTTTCAATTGGTGAGAGATCTGGTGAATGTACTGGCCAGGGCAGCAGTCGAACATTTTCTATATCCAGAAAGGCCCGTACAGGACCCGCAACATGCGGTCGTGCATTATTCTGCTGAAATGTAGGGTTTCGCAGGGATCGAATGAAGGGTAGAGCCACGGGTCGTAACACATCTGAAATGTAACATCCACTGTTCAAAGTGCCGTCAATGCGAACAAGAGGTGACCGAGACGTGTAACCAATGGCACTCCATACCATCATGCCGCCTGATACGCCAGTATGCCGATGAGGAATACACGCTTTCAATATGCGTTCACCGCGATGTCGCCAAACACGGATGCGACCATCATGATGCTGTAAACAGAACCTGGATTCATCCGAAACAATGACGTTTTGCCATTCGTGCACCCAGGTTCGTCGTTGAGTACACCATCGCATGCGCTCCTGTCTGTGATGCAGCGTCAAGGGTAACTACAGCCATGGTCTCCGAGCTGATAGTCCATGCTGCTGCAAACGTCATCGAATTGTTCGTGCAGATGGTTGTTGTTTTGCAAACGTCCCCATCTATTGACTCAGGAATCGAGACGTGGCTGCACGATCCGTTACAGCCATGCGGATAAGATGCCTGTCATCTCGACTGCTAGTGATACGAGGCTGAACCCACCGATTGCATATTCTGCAAACAGTCATTGGATCTCGACCAACGCGATAGGCTACAACCCGACCTTTATCAAAGTCGGAAACGTGATGGTACGCATTTCTCCTCCTTACACGAGGCATCACAACAACGTTTCACTAGGCAACGCCTGTCAACTGCTGTTTGTGTATGAGAAATCGTTTGGAAACTCTCCTCATGTCAGCACATTGTCGGTGTCGCCACCGGCCCCAACCTTGTGTGAATGCTCTGAAAAGCTAATCATTTGCACATCACAGCATCTTCTTCCTGTTGGTTAAATTTCGCGTCTGTAGCACGTCATCTTCGTGGTGTAGCAATTTTAATGGCCAGTAGTGTATTTGTTAGGTATAGAGGTAACAGTGCTACCCGACCATAAGGTGCTTAGCTTTCTTTAAGACTGTAGAATATTAAATGACCGTTTGATGCTTTGGGCAATGTTCCTGCAGCAATTTAGTTACCAGATACGCTACAGTAAAGGGGCCGAGAATTGTATTGCCGATGCTCTGTCGCGGCTGCCCCTTACAGAGGAAGACAGTGAAGGGGAGGAGACAAAGAACTAATTTCAGCTGCTGTACATGAAAGGAGTACCGGGGGGGGGGGGGGGAAAGAAATTCGTGCGGTCTGCAGGGATATGCGGGAGCGCAATATTATGACCCTGAACTGGAGAATACTAAAATCAACTTTGAGAGCAAAGGCTACAAAAAAATACCCTGCCATTTGAAGATCCACAACGGTGTGCTGTTTCGCAGAAGAGACGAGAAGACGGATCAGTGGAGACTGTGCTTTCCAGACAAATATGTGGAACAGGTGATAGATTACTTCCATGTAAGTCACGGTCACTACGGGGCCCGTAAGTGAACGGAACTTATAGAACAATACATACACATTAACAACCTCGCCAGACGAGTACGCGCAAGCTGGCTGCCTTTGATCGATGTAGCCGGCCGAAGTGGCCGTGCGGTTAAAGGCGCTGCAGTCTGGAACCGCAAGACCGCTATGGTCGCAGGTTCGAATCCTGCATCAGGCATGGATGTTTGTGATGTCCTTAGGTTAGTTAGGTTTAACTAGTTCTAAGTTCTAGGGGACTAATGACCTCAGAAGTTGAGTCCCATAGTGCTCAGAGCCATTTGAACCATTTGTGATCGATGTCAGCTAGTAAAATATTACACTACAACTCAACAACGGGAATTGCAAAGTATAATACCGACCAACGTAGGAGAAGTACTGGCGGTTAACAATTTTGGCCTACTGCCCACAGGACGTGGCGGTATGAAGTACATATTTGTTGTTGTGGACCTCTTATAAAAATTTCTTAAACTTTATCCGATACGGAAAGTTAACAGCAAGACGCTGATAGCCAAATTAGAAAAGGATTTCTTTAAAAACGTAACCAAACGAGAAACGCTATTATCTGACAACGTATCTCACTTTACATCAAGCGCTTGGAACAAATTTATGAACGACCAGGATATAAAACATACTAAAATATCCGTGTACCTCCCGGCTACTAACCCTGGCGCGCGGTATATGCGAGAAGTTGGACGACTGAGTCGGACTTACGTGAGTGATAGACACTCAAAGTGTACTCACATACGATCATTTGAGGACGTTCTAAACAGCGTGAGAAGTAACGGAACTGGATATTTGCCCTTGGAGGTAATGACGAGTGTCAACGTGAAATTTCTGTTAACGGAAACTGTGGAGTTCCCGCAGTGCCAAGCTGAGTCAGCCGCTGAGAAATAGCAGGCGGTAAAATCCCGTGTGGAGAAGTTGGCAGCGGAAAGGAAGAATCGGCATGGTTGGTGGTACAAACCGGTTAAATACAAAATAGGAGACAAAGTCCTAGTATGCACGAAAGAAATGTCCAGCCAAGGGGATGGAGAAATAACAAAGTTGTTTGAGTTGTACTGTGGGCCATTTGTAGTGGCAGAATGTCCGCACCCTAATGCCTACCGACTCAAATACCATGTTTCAGGAAAACTTATAGGATTAAGAAATGTGACTGAATTGCGACTGTACATTGAGAAGGGGAAAGTAGGTTAAGAAATAAGTGTATCTGTCTTTAGATTATAAGATTATGTGGAGGAGTAATTTGCAATGTTTTATTTCAGGATTTATTGTAGCATGTTTGTTGTTTCGTCACATAGTTTTTTTTTTTTTTTGCACAAAGTCTATGCAGTTATAAAGAGATAGTTTAGACGCACATCTGGTTGCGAGGAGGTCGGAGAACTGAATTATTTGGTGAATGGTATCAAGTCAAAAAGTCAATGCACATTATGCATATAAGTTAGGTTTTTGGGGGTCTATAAGGGATTTATTTATGTGTATGTCTGTGTTAAGCTTAAGGTTTTGGATGGATATGTTCGTTGTAATTTCCAAATTATAAGCTATGGTCACGTCAATTTGGTTGCATGGAGGTCGGAGAAATTTGGAAAATGAAAATTCATAATGCTTACCTAGGAAGACAGATGTATGTTTATCTACTTATCTAAGAATATTTTGGGGGAATAATTTATTGTTGTATGGAGTATCGATTTGTGAAAGCAGCTTCACTGCATTGAATTAAACGAGCTAGTTTGGGTCTAAGGGAGTTATTTGAATTAAAAGAAAATATTATTTTGAAGTCGATTGGGAATCTGTCCCGAGATGCATGTCTGTAGTGGGACCTGAATAACATGTCGGAATCACTGAAGAATTTACGAGCATCTTGCAAACGCTGTAAATCAATTGTTTACTGTGTATTTTAGATCTGTTTGCAGTGTTCACTGCAGATCCTGGGTCGTTTCGGGAAGTGTTTGTTTTCTGGTATCTACACCAGATTCGAATTTCAACAGATTTGTTCCCTAAAAACATTGGCGAAGGAATGCAGAGCCATACAGAATTTGGGCGGGGTACTCGCCTCCGAATCTGTGGAGTGCCGCTGGAGACTTCTTTGGGACGATAAGGTTCTGTGAAACTGAGCGCAGTGGCCCTGATTTGTATGTGGCATTTCAGTAGACCGTCGATTTTGATCAATGTATAGTTTTATTTGGCATTTAATTAATGTGCTGCAATTCATAATTTACGTTACATAAAACTTTCTTTAAATTTAAAGAATGCTGCATCAACACCACTACAAATAATTACACTATTGATCTGGCGCTTAGGATATTTTTGTTATTGTGTTATGAATTTAAGTCTTGTAAATTTGGGCGCTACTTCATAACATATTTGGCACGCCAACATCTTATGAACTGCAGGTGTGTGAGTTAACGAGCATTTCGCTCTTATTTGAGTATGTGGCCGAAAGAGTCAGCCTTAAGGAATTGTGAAACGAACGAAGTCGTCCCGGACCAAGTGCTACAAATCGCCACGAGATAGGGAAATTCACAGACATCCATTGTGCTGAATAAGGCATAAGAGCTGTAGTGTGCGAGTGAGACAGACGAGAACCTACCTTACAGGGAAACCCTGTAGAAATTGTGAGTGTGTGGGTTTTATTTTTTCAAGCTGCGCAATGGATTGATCCAACAAGTACCCTTTGGCTCCTGCAAGAAACAATTTCCACCTCACACTGCTACAGGAGTCAGACAGACGCTCCTAATGTACCAACAAGAACTGCTTGAAAAACATTCAGCAACAAATATCTTCTGGAGTAAGGAAAAGACACAAAAAATTTCTATATATTCTTACGAAACTAGTGGGATACTTGGATATGTGCGTATTGCTCGTTAGTGTAAGAAAAACATTAAACGAACGAAAAATGTTATTTATTACAAAAAGGTCTTAGAAATCAAGAGAAACTTTTTCTTATAAAATAATAATAAATTCCTGGGTTCTTTTTGGAACAGTAGAATTGCCTCTTATGGATAGGAATGCTATTATTTTACAAAGTAAGGAAAGGTTCTTTTTTCCCTTTTCTTTAAGAATGTTATTTACTCGGTAGAATGGCTGAGAGCCACGCCCACACAACTTGAATAACTTTTCTAGGTACGGTCAAGGCTGTCGCGTGAGAAATGTAGTGGAGTGTACTGTTAGGGAGGAAAGATGGGGCTCGCATACGCTTTAGCGCACAGTACCGTGAGCTGCGATGACTGCTGCCTGCGTCGCTCGCTGCTGACAAATAACACAACCATCTCTTTCTATCTGTATTGACCTTCGCCAATGAAACTCTCCCTACGCCTTGATGAAGTGAAGGACTCCTATCCGCCCCTAGTCTAACTATTGGCGTGGTACAACAGTCAGATAACCAGTCCACCGTGATGCCACTCAATACTCGTTTGCAGCCGTTTAACTAGTACTCTGTCCGTGTTCACACTGCACAATAAGTGATGGCCAACTCAGTGAACAATGCTTAATCGCGAGCGACTCAATATAGATTGTCACTCCGATTCGCTAACGACATAGGTGCTCTCTCAGTGAAGTACTGAGGAGAGACTTTGTTCCTCGATCTTTGTATACACATATGAGCGCACTCGCTCTCGTTCCGTGTTCCACCTCCAAGGGCGACAACGGAACGGCCACTTTCTCTGGAAAAGTTACAAAGGTATATCATTTGTTGCCTTCCCTCACTCCTCTCACTCTTTACGTCAGAAATATTCCGCCGATCAGCGTTGGTCTTTTAAACGGGAGAATGACGTTTCGTTTGGGTCGACTAATGAGGAAATCTGTAGCATCTCCATTAGGCGTACACTGTCCTCCTGTGAGAACTTCGTAACTATGCAGTCGGTCCGCGAAAAATTGCGTCTTCTGGGGGCTCCCACACAATGTAGCAGAATTTGCTTTTAAGTCGAACATGTAGGTCGTTATCCCTTCGCTCCGGAAAAAGCTGTCTTCTCTCTGGGCGGTCGCTTCGGCCAAAGTAGGCATGTTGTTGACCCAGCCCTCTGAAGAGACAAACTTCTCAGTGGGCTGGTTTCCTTTTTAGAACGAAAATCCCTGTTGCCGTCATGTTGTGTACGCCAGCATCGACTTTTTCAACCTCGGTGCGCACTTACGATTTACTTATTAGACTTGCATATCGTATACATGAATTCATACAAAATTGACTGTACCTTATCGAGTTTGGTTTCGAATGAAGTGTCTGGATGTGCAGAATACTATTGTGAGGATGGAATACGTAAGAAATGAGGGTCAGGAGACCACCCCACCTTACAAAACTGTTTGTAGCCAGGGAGACGTAGCAGTGTTAAATATGGCGGAACTAAGATTGGCGATAAAGGGAAACATTTTTGGATTTATTTAGTTCTGTAGTAAATCAGGGAATGAAGCCACTGTAACTTTAATCTACCATTCGTAAATTTTCATGGTGATCCCAATAAAACTTTAATATTGATCATATCTGTAATAGTTTAGGATTTACTGTTAAAGTGAAATTAACAAGTTTTGTAACAAAGACCTGATTGCTAAATTCTGAATGCTTTGGTCGATCTTAACGTTCGACATTTCATATAGAAGCGCATCATTAAAATGACAAATGTTGTAAATATCAACTCTATAACTTTATTTGTTTCAAGTATATAGTAAAATTAAATTATCATTATTTCAGCTAAGTATCAGATCATCACTACATCCTCATAAAACACAGTAAACGATTACTGAATCGTTAGATACTAGAATATGTGTCTAAAGTTTGGTGCATAATAGTTACTTTTGTTCTTTATTCATTTATCAGAAAGCACAATGGTGCAAGGCTACTGGTCATGGCATTCAGAGCTAAGAAGGAAATTGTATTGGTTTTATGTCTAAGAATTTGACATTTATTGTGTAATAGATATTATTGTTACTTCTTCTAGAATGTGAAAGTGGTCAAGCTTTGACTATTTAACTACGTTAAAATGTGATGTAATGTAGAATAAGCTGTAGCCAGTCAGATGGATGGCTTCAGGGAAGGGAACTTTTCCCGTTGTATGGTATCGCGGGACTTAGTCTCTGAGCGGTGAGCAGCTGCGCGCCTGTTGTGAACTAACTTTTCGTGTAAAAAATGGCTCTGAGCACTATGGGACTCAACTGCTGAGGTCATAAGTCCCCTAGAACTTAGAACTACCTAAACCTAACTAACCTAAGGACAACATACACATCCATGCCCGAGGCAGGATTCGAACCTGCGACCGTAGCGCCAGAACCGCTCGGCCACCAGCGGCCGGCGACTTTTCGTGTAAATAACGAGGTGGAGTATTGGACTTGTGTTTCGCGATGAGATTGTGAATGGTCGAACTGCGTCAAATGAATATGCGCTCGAGTGTAACAGGAACTCTAAACACTACCACTTCCGCTATTTAGTTTGGTTTCTGAATAAACATTATTCTAACCAAGTCGCAACTGTGTGCTCTACATCATTTACGGAGCGTTAATTTAGCTCCAGATATTATTATTACAGTTGTTAGATGTTATATTAAATCTGAATGGTTCATACCATTTCGCAAACTTGCCATCAGCCGCCGGCCGCGAGGGCTGAGCGGTTCTAGGCTCTTCAGTCCGGAACCGCGCTAATGCTACGGTCGCAGGTTCGAATCCTGCCTCGGGTATGGATGTGTGTGATGTCCTTAGGTTAGTTAATTTTAAGTAGTTCTAAGTTCTAGGAGACTGATGACATCCAATGTTAAGTCCCATAGTGCTCTGAGCCATTTGAACCATTTGCCATCAGCCAGAGTCACAAGTGTCTAATTTAGAGTGTGTAATGCGACACGTACTGTTCAACCTCTAGACGAGCTTGAGCCAAGACATTTTGACGAAGAGGAACCGCATGTGAGCCTGCACATCTTTGGGATGTTAGTTCGCATAGAAAATAATAAATGAAAACATGATATTTGTAGAGGACTATTCAGTTGTCAGGTATGAAGAAGGCCTTGGAAGAACAGGTTAACAGAATGGATAGTGTACTGATAATAGGAAAAAAGATTAATATCTTATTTAGAAAAACAAGAGTAGTAAAACGTAGTCGAATTAAATCAGGAGATTCGAAGGGAATTAGAGTAAGAAATGAGACACTAAATGTATTCGATGAGTTTTGTTATTTGGGCAGCAAAATAACTGACATGGTCAAAACAGTGAGGATATAAAATGGAGACTGGATACAGGCATTAGTCGCTTCAGTCCGCATGTATACATCATAGATGTTTGTGACTTGGAAAGGTCTCAGGAACCATACAGTTTCGTCTTAAGAGAGAAAAGACTTCCTGAAAAAGAAAAAAAAAGATAAAACGTTAACATCGAGTAAAAGTTTAAATGTTTTGAAGTCTTTTCTGAAGGTGATTGTCTAGAATGTAGACCTGTACAGATCTGCAACGTCGGCTTTAAACTGTGCAGGGGAAAACTGAAAATTAGTTGAGTAGATCGAATAACTATTGAGACGATACTGAAAGAACGGGGGAGAAAAAAAGTTTGCGGAACAAATTCACTAAAAGACAAAGGAGCAGTTGACAGGACACCATTGTTAGGCATCTTTTTTGTTTTTTCTTTTTTTTATCATTAGTCAAGTGAGTTATTTGATGCAGTCTGCCATGACTTCTTCTCATGTGCCAACCTCTTCATCTCACTTTCATGCAACATCCTCAGTTAGTTGTTGAATATATTCCAATCTCTGTCTTGTCCCATAGTTTGTAGCCTTTATTGCTCCCTGCAGTATTGTGAGTGATTAGCCTTTAGTTGTGTGAATGTTGTCGTAAATACAAACGTGGGAATGTGAACTGACATCGTAAATGCGCTATTGAGATCAAAGCCACATCACTTACATGGAATTGGAAAGAATCTTGTCTGTGTGAAACCGATCTCATTCATAAGTACATAAATAAGCAAACCAATGATTTCATGCTCAGTAGACTTGGTCAGTGAGCACTGTTTGAAAAAAAAAAACGTAACTGTATAAAAAAACTAACTGTAATGTCCACCTTTATAAGAAAGTAACCTGAAACACACGAAAACTTCTGCGCCGACATATGACCCTCTTAAAGTAAAGAAACTGACAGAATCTACATTGTGCAGTGGAAACGAAACAATCACGTTTTATGAATCTCACTTGCAAAATGAAGTACTGTCAGAAACATCAACAAAGCAAGACTACGTAACAGCTAAAAAAATACTGCTAAGAAGTATTTACAGTTGCTCCAGGGAAACTGAGTTCATAATTTGGACACAGATTGCCAATTAAACACATGACTCAACCTATAGGCTCTGAATTTTGAGTTAGGAAGAAACTTATAAAAAAATTGTAGATTCTGATATGAAAATTCATTTAATCTAATAACTTCTTTGGTACAGTAAATTAACTCAGATCAATGAATAGAACAATTATCAAAAACTCGATTGTGAAGTAGACAAACACTACAAGCCTACAAAAAATAAAATTAAACTCTTTACCTCAGCAAATAATGCCTTGTTCTCCATTTCAAAACCTTTTTATGTCCGTATGCTATCCAACCATTATTCTGAGACATCATTACTGCTAGTAATAAATCTGCAACTCGAATAATTCCCAAAGTGCATCCATGCATTACACTGTACACTCAACGAAACCCAAATGGTTCAAATGGCTCTGAGCACTATGGGACTCAACTGCTGAGGTCATTAGTCCCCTAGAACTTAGAACTAGTTAAACCTAACTAACCTAAGGACATCACAAACATCCATGCCCGAGGCAGGATTCGAACCTGCGACCGGAGCGGTCTTGCGGTTCCAGACTGCAGCGCCTTTAACCGCACGGCCACTTCGGCCGGCAACGAAACCCCTCCTGCTATACACCGCAGCTTTCCACTACTGACTATCATAGATTCTAAGACATCGCAGACACAGATACTGTTGGCTAACAACTGTTTCTCTGACCACAGTTCTTCAAATACGTCATTTTACAAATATTAACACAGCCAATAACATCATCAAAAAATAATACCTTGCAAGATAATCTCCGGTAGCTTAATATATGCCCTACCGTCCTATCCTACTTCTTGTCAATGTTTTCCACATATTTCTATATTCTTCGCTCCTTCTCACTTATTAACAGTCCGCCTAATTTTCAGCATAAGTCTATGGTGCGGCTGTTTTTGTCCTTGCCTCATCCGTCATACGTTACTTTCCTTCCAAGGTAGCAGTATTCCTTCACATCATCTATATCGTGGTTCGCAATTTTTATGTTAATTTTATCAGCATGCAGTGTGTTCCACGAGGAATGGTCAATATTCCGAGGAACGGTCATTCGAAGCATAAAACCTATTAAACACGGGCTAGCTTAAGACCTATGAGCACTGCGAAACATCTCTTCTGCCGAAAGACTTTTGATTTCCATATTTTTACAAGCGGTAATATGGACCAAAACAAGGAAAAAGTGTCCAGTAAACCTAAGCTCTATGTGTACCTTATGAGCCATGAGTACCTTTTAATCTCCGCGACAGTGAAACACGTCTCTTCTACCAAACAAATGCTCATAACTCATAAGGTATGCATTTTAGAGCCTATGATTCTGTACATTTTATTCTTGTTCCGGTGTAAGGAACGTGTCCTCAAGTCTCTGTTGGGAATTTATTTACACCCTTTATACTACACTCACATTTATTGGAAGAATCATAAGGCAGTATAATTTACATGTGGAATAGCTTGTTTACAAATCTCTTATTCAACAAACTGAGTGCTCTTCGTCGGTTTGGCACCGTAACAGGTATTATTAATGGAAGAGGATTAAAAGACAACCAGCCATGGGTTCGTTTAGTCAGCAAGCTGCCACGGAAAGCGGTAGAAGAAAGAAGTTAGGTACAGCGGAGACCTTTACACAGAAAATTCCAAGAAATCTCGCTCCAAACTGAGTCAAGAATCTTAATGATTTCTGTGGGCTTTATTTTTCGTAATGACCACGACGCATAAAATTTAAGAAATTCGAGCTTGTACTGAATGTTCTGTTTGCGAGTCTAATAGCAAGGCCGCAATAAGATACAGCTGCACCATGCACCCTCCTCCACACACTGTAGTCCGTCTTGCGGACTGTACAGTTATATATAGATGCAGAAGCCTAGAAACATTTCGTCAGTGAACAAATCTGAGGAAAGTGAAGAATCATGTCGTAGTGCCGATAGCTTCCACGAATGAAAATCGCTCTCCCCTCTCGTGTATGGTAAGCGGTCTCTCTAAGAGCGAGATAATCGACGACGTGAATAAAGTTTTATAGGGAACTTTATTTTCGACTAGCTACGACTCTCGACCTGCTTCGGGTGGAATTAATATATCACTTTAATGCATTTGGATGACACTCCATTGTACACCAGGCGTAGCAAATTCCAACGGAAAAAAAAGAAAAAAAAAAGAAAAAAGAAAACTCGTGCAGAGCCCGATTACGCTGAAGCTTAATTACCTCTGAAAGCCTACTATCGCACCTCATTGTTTCGCCGCAGTGAAAATACATGTTCAACGCCCTTTAGTGCCGGAATAGCCTGTTCGTATAATGAGCACTTTGTAATGAGACCGTGTGCTGCGCCTAATCTAAAGTACATAAATACTGTATGTGAAGCAGAGGAAGGGGAAAATTCCGTATCTCGTATTTGTCTCTCATCTCCCTTGTTAGTGGCTACTTCATACTACTTCATACATCTCTAATCTGGACCGCAATACCTCATGAACGTACAGCGCATGAAAATTACCTGTATCTACAGAGACTCCTGTTCTTTTAAAACATTAACAGCGTCGTTCATTTTCGTGTTCACAGCAACTTGATCTGACAAAAATCAAAGTATTATAGGCAACAGGATATTTAATGAAACATACTCCGATGAATGTAGCCTTGATGTGGAGACAATTCGCTAGTAAACAGTAGGGGAGAGTGTTGTGCCTAGAGTATAGTGTAGCTAAGACCACAGGATGCTTTATGGTCGCTAATTCAGTCTAATGATTGATTTTAGAATCGCATGAAGGAATGTGCCAAGACCACCATAAGCAGTTTACGTCATATTCTACAGATTATGTTACTGCTAGTCATAAAGTTTGGTTTTGAGCACAATTTGTAAATACCTGGACTTCTACATATTTAGTTAATGTATAAAATATTAAAACTACTTAGAATACATCGTTAATCCTTCAGTTGTATAATTTTATGGTGACTATAATTCTATATATTTTTAAAACTATAAGTAGTCGGTAAGGCCATATATAATGGGTTGTGCACCGTCTTGTATCTTAAAGGACGTCGTTTACCATATGTATTGTATTGTACTGTATGTTAACCGGGGGCCTAGAAACGACAGAGAGGCTCCGTACCCGCCGCAGCCGCAGTCGTCCTCAATCCCACGTCGACTACCGCAGTCCACTTCACCCCTCCGCCGTCCCACATCGAACCCAGGATTATTGTGTGGTTCGGCCCCCGGTGGACCCCCCAGGGAACGTCTCACGCCAGACGAGTGTAACCCCTATGTAAGGGTGGTGTACGACTACGTGGAGAACTTATTTGCGCATCAGTCGCCGACATAGTGTAACTGAGGCGGAATAAGGGGAACCAGCCCGCAATCGCCGAGGCAGATGGAAAACCGCCTAAAAACCATCCACAGACTGGCCGGTTGACCGGACCTCGACACAAATCCGCTGGGTGTATTCGTGCCGGGGACCAGGCGCTCCTTCCCGCCCGAAAGCCGTGCGGGCTCCTTTACCATATGACATTAACTGAGTTTCGTTAATGTCTCAACAATTTTACCCGTCTTGGAAATAAAAATTTGTGTTAGTTACCAGTAGCTTCAATTTCAAAATGTATTTAACTTCCAACTGGTATTTTACAATTCTTCTGTTTAGTTTGATCTCGTTGGCATTATTGGTTTGTAGTAGAGTAATAGTGTAACACATAGACGCCTAGACACGGTAGTGACAAGATTCACTATTTCAACGTTTACGAATTTCAATAGAGTATTTTCTCCTAGATGAACGCTCATGTTGTACCCTGGAAAACATCTTGACATTTGAAATCGTCTTAACTTTTCGGAAAAAGACTAAAACACACGGAAAGGGAAGGCCATCTTTTAAACGTAGAATAAGAAAATCTATTGAACTTCTACTATACGGCTGATTGGGCAACGGACTTGCCGCAGTGGATACACCGGTTTCCGTCAGATCACCGAAGTTAAGCGCTGTTGGGTGTGGCCGGCACTTGGATGGGTGACCATCCGGGCCGCAATGCGCTGTTACCGTTTTTCGGGGTGCTCTCAGCCTCGTGATGCCAATTGAGGAGCTACTCGACCGAATAGTAGCGGCTCCGGTCAAAGAAAGGCATCGTAACGACCGGGAGAGCGGTATGCTGATCACACGCCCCTCCTATCTGCATCCTCAGCTGAGAATGATACGGCGGTCGGATGGTCCCGATGGGCCACTTGTGGGCTGCAGACGGAGTGCTTTATACGGCTGGTTAGAGGCAAAATTCTGAAATGTGCACAGTGGTACAACACACTGGATAGCAATATATACACATATAGATGGAGGCAGTACCGCGTACACAATGCTAAAAAGGGCAGAGCATTGTCAGAGTTGACATTGGTACTCACAAGGGAACCTCCCCATCGCACCCCCCCTCAGATTTAGTTGGCACAGTGGATAGGGCTTGAAAAACTGAACACAGGTCAATCGAGAAAACAGGAAGAAGTTGTGTGGAGCTATGAAAAAAATTAGTAGAATATACAAACTGAGTCGTCCATGTGCTAGATATGCAACATCAAGGAGAATGTGAACTCAGGAGCGCCGTGGTCCCGTGGTTAGCGTGAGTAGATGTGGAACGAGAGGTCCTTGGTTCAAGTCTTCCATCGACTGAAAATTTTACTTTCTTTATTTTCGCAAAGTTATGATCTGTCCGTTCGTTCATTGACGTCTTTGTTCACTTTAATAAGTTTAGTGTCTGTGTTTTGCGACCGCACCGCAAAATCGTGCGATTAGTAGACTAAAGGACGTGCTTCTCCAATGGGAACCGAAAACATTTGATCACAAGGTCATAGGTCAACCGATCCCTCCACAGGAAAACACGTCTGATATATTCTATACAACACTGGTGACGGCATGTGTGTCACATGACAGGAATATGTTGTCGACCCACCTAACTTGTACACTTATCGAATGGGTAAAAAGATTCTTCTACCTTCCCGATTTAGGTTTTCTTGTGGATGTGATAATCACTCCCAAAAAAGTGATGAAAACATAAGAGTTTGTCACATAAACTGAAAATAAAAAATTAAAACTTTCACTCGAGGGAAGACTTGAACCAAGGACCTCTCGTTCCGTAGCTGCTCTCGCTAACCAGGAGACCACGGCGCTCCTTGACTCCCATTCACCTTGATGTTGCCTATCTTCGCATGGACTACTCCGTTTGTATATTTTATTAATTTTTTTCATAGTTTCACACAACTTCTTCCTGTTTTCTCGATTGATCTGTGTTCAGTTTTTCAAGGCCTATCCACTGTGCCAACTTATAACTAAATCTGAGGGGGGTGCGATGGGGAGGTTCCCTTGTCAGCTGATTCCTGTGAAAAGATTCCCGACGTGATTAAGGGCGCACGACAGGAATTAAGACTTTGAGCGCGGATTGGTAGATGGAGCTAGGCGCATGGGACATTCCATTTCGGAAATTGATAGGGAATTCAACATTTCGAGACCCACAGTGTCAACAATGTGGCGTGAATGCCAAATACCAGGCATTGTCTCTCATCGACGACAACACAGTGGCCGACGGCTATCAGCTATCGAGCGAGAGCTGCAGCGTTTGCGTAGAATTGTCAGTACAAACAATCAACACCGCGTGGAATAACCGCAGAAATCAATATGAGACGTTCGATGATCGCATCTGTTACGAAAGTGCTATAAATTGTAGCGTTAATGGTCTATGGCAGCAGACGACCGACGGAAGTGCCTTTGTCAGCAACACGACATCGCCTGCGGCACCTCTCTTGGCCTCGTGACCATATCCGTTGGATCACTGACGACTAGAAAACCACGACCAGATCAGATGAGTTCCGATTTCAGCGGGTGGGGGAAGATGCGAGTACAAAGCATCGTAAAAATATGGCTTCCAGTTTTCGAAAACATGAAGAGAATGTAATAATGTTCTTCATAATCTTACAATAAGAGTCATAAATGACACTGAAATAGATGGAATTATACACTTCTGACTGTAACGGCAATTCAGTTATATACACTAATGGCCATTAAAATTGGTACACCAAGAAGAAATGCAGATGATAAACGGATATTCATTGGACAAATATATTATACTAGAACTGATATGTGATTACATTTTCACTCAATTTGGTTGGGTTGTTTTGGGGGAAGACACCAAACAGCGAGGTTATCGGTCTCATCGGATTAGGAAAGGATAGGGAAGGAAGTCAGCCGTGCCCTTTCAAAGGAACCATCCCAGCATTTGCCTGGAGTGATTTAGGGAAATCACGGAAAACCTAAATCAGTATAGCCGGACGCGGGATTGAACCGTCGTCCTCCCGAATGCGAGTCCAGTGTGCTACCACTGCGCCACCTCGCTCGGTCCACGCAATTTGGGTGCGTAGATCCTGAGAAATCAGTGCCCAGAACAACCACCTCTGGCTGTAATAACGGCCTTGATACGCCTGGGCCCGCATCTCGTGGTCGTGCGGTAGAGTTCTCGCTTCCCACGCCCGGGTTCCCGGGTTCGATTCCCGGCGGGGTCAGGGATTTTCTCTGCCTCGTGATGGCTGGGTGTTGTGTGCTGTCCTTAGGTTAGTTAGGTTTAAGTAGTTCTAAGTTCTAGGGGACTTATGACCACAGCAGTTGAGTCCCATAGTGCTCAGAGCCATTTGAACCATTTGATACGCCTGGGCATTGAGTCAAACAGAGCTGGGATGGCGTGTACAGGTACAGCTGCCCATGCAGCTTCTACGCGATACCACAGTTCATCAAGAGTAGTGACTTGCGTATTGTGACGAGCCAGTTGATCGGCCACCATTCACCAGACGTTTTCAATTGGTGAGAGATCTGGAGAATGTGCTGGCCAGGGCAACAGTCGAACATTTTCTGTATCCAGAAAGTAACGTACACGACCTGCAACATGCGGTTGTGCATTATCCAGCTGAAATGTCGGGTATCGGAGGGATCGAATGAAGGGTATAACCACTGGTCGTAACACATCTGAAATGTGACGTCCACTGTTCAAAGTGCCGTCAATGGGAACATGAGGTGACCGAGACGTGTAACCAATGGCA
This sequence comes from Schistocerca nitens, assembly GCF_023898315.1. Classification (NCBI taxonomy): domain Eukaryota; kingdom Metazoa; phylum Arthropoda; class Insecta; order Orthoptera; family Acrididae; genus Schistocerca; species Schistocerca nitens. The sequence goes on along the minus strand of NC_064617.1, from coordinate 898,837,238 downwards.
CCTCATATCATCACGCCGGGTGCTACGCCAGTATGACGATGACGAATACATACTTCCAATGTGCGTTCACCGCGATGTCGCCAAACACAGATGCGAGCATCATGAGGCTGTAAACAAAACCTGGATTCATCCGAAAAAACTACGATTTGCCATTCGTGCTCCCAGGTTCGTCGTTGAGTACACCATCGCAGGCGCTCCTGTCCGTGATGCAGCGTCAAGGGTAACCGCAGCCATGGTCTCCGAGCTGATAGTCCATGCTACTGCAAACGTCGTCGAACTGTTCGTGCAGATGGTTGTTGACTTGCAAACGTCCCCATCTGTTGACTCAGGGATCGAGACTTGGCTGCACGATACGTCACAAGCATGCGGTTAAGATGCCTATCATCTCGACTGCTAGTGATAAATGTAAAGAGAAAAATTGAAGGTTGCGATGCCTGAACAGTACAACGAAGTGAGATACATACAGAGGCATAGAATCATCCGTGTTTCATGGGCCAGTTCACAGGCTGTAGAGGAAATGGACAGATTAACGAAGAGACACTCAATGCCATATGAAAAAAAATTGTTAGCCAAATATTTAACTAGAAGATGTAAGTTTTATTACTTATCTATACATGATTACTTACTATTACGAAAACACAAAACGTTGTAGACAGCGTATCCAGTATTTCCTTTTGATGACGGGTTTAGGTGCACGTCTTAGACAAAATGTTGTACTCGATGGGTACTAACTCTTAGAAAAGCCTTCGACTCAGAGAAGAATGTAACCTGCCTGTTATACTGAAGCGGCATAACGCGTCAAGGCTAACCCAGTTTTTTTATAACGGACACAAAAGAAGAAATAGAGTAAATTGCAATAACTATGTAATTAGTTGCCTGCCACTGACACCGTCTCAAAACTATCCTAGCTTTCTGCAGCTCTATCTATTTCTGTTTTCTTTCGTACCATATGCCAACATTACTTGATTATTTCTTGCTCTTTCGCCGATCTGACAACATATTCTTCAGATTTGATTTCCTTTATGCAGCAACGATGTGTTTCAGCTTTCAATTCATTGCTGTCATTCGAAAGGAACGTGTTATGAGTAAACTACGTAAAGTAATATCGGTAGACTAACATTACTGTTACGTCACGTTCGTTACTGTAAGCTCATATACTGAGGAAATTTCAGTGTTAACGCTCTACGGTTGTGTGTTTAGACGTAAGACACGATCTGAAAATCATAATCTAAGGAGATGATAATAAATGTATAAATAAATAAATTTGAACTGAATTTTAGTTCCTAAGTGTGCTAAAAGCGACAAAACTTGTTTTTCCATTTGCACGTCAGTATGTGTACAGCGTCTCTGGTTTCGATATGACTGAGAAACGCACCCTTATTTTTATCTCATGCCTATGCGGTCAACGTAGCTGGGACTCTGTTCCCGAGGGACTCGCGAAAAATAAGTTCCGATGGGGCACGTACGCTGCGTCGGCGGTGGAATACGATTCGCTGTGTGAGCAGAAGGAGGTGTTACGTGGCTGCAATGTGCGCTGAAAACCCGTTCCCTGTCGTAGCAGCCTCGCAGGCAAGTAAAGGGAGCGTGACCAGAGTTTCTCAACTCAAGCGTATTATTGTTCAGATTGTACTTTCGAGGCCCGAGGAGAATTTCATGTGACATAAAAGGAGTAAAGGCTCTCTTTCTAATTTAAGAAATGTGACACTTAGAAGTTAATTTTTGACTACCATCAAATATTAGCCTGACTCAAACTCCTTCATGTTTCATAACGTTGCGTTAAATCTTCACACTCATTTCAGTTTACTGTCTCTTTCCATCTGAGCTTATGCTGTGTCTCTAAGGACAGGCCGTTGTACTCTAACCTTTCTCAGTTTCTCACTTTTTTTGTTTTAATTTTATGTTGTGAAATGCACATTTCCCATGAAGAAGGTAAGTACCTGCTAAAATCAATTGGATTCACTCTTCATTTACAATAGTACGAGGCACCGTCCACCATCCTTTCACCACGCATGTATCACCCTTCTACATCGACTATGTGCAGTAACTTGCGCAATATATTTGTTGCTGCGGAAGTAAGTGATGCCTAAAGTAAAGAAATTTATTTCTATTTTATTCTATTACGAACTCATTAATTGATCACGCAATATTTATAATGGTGACATAGCACCACTTATGATATCAAGTGTTTAATTGCAGACAGGACGGGAACAGAACTTTTCGAAATGTGATGCTACAGGAGAAAGCTGAAAATTCGATGGTAGATCATATAACCACTTATGAGGTATGAGTCGAATTGAGGAAAAAATAACTTAGCGCAGAGCCCGATTAAACGAAGGGATCGGTTGGTAGGATAGAGTCTGTCATCAAGGAATTGTCAATTTCTCAATGGAGTGTAGTGTAAAGGGAGATTCCAATAAGCAGTTTAAGTGGGTGTTGGTTGCAGAGATGACCAGCGGGTCAAGCTGTACGAAATCGATCTTCGGACTGAAGACCACGAGAACAATTAGATGCATTTAATGCGTGTAAAGCATGAGAAACTATATTTTTATGGATTCCCTTCCTTCTTAGGTGAGAAAAGTGAATAAAATAATGCTAAGTTTGCAAATATCAATGCAATGCCAGCTCATAAATATGAAGAAAAGTTCTACCAGGTGCAACATTTGCTATATGAAAATAATCTGTCATATACATATCACCGGAGTAAATGATGCAACTGATCTTGTGAAACAAGTGAGTTGAACTACGTTTGCTACATGTATGTGTATGTTTTGAACTTGTATAGATCTCCTAAATATTCTCTCTTTTTCATTTCCATTCCAGTCCCCAGTTGTTAGAGATAATTGTCCGTATTATTCGATCCAAAAACGGAAACAAAATTACACTAGAGCTTTAAAGACGAACTTTTCGATAGTATCTTCTCAATAAATAAGGTTCGCGTGGAAAGTGCTCGGAGTCTTAGAGTTGCAGACACATCTTTAAGCACTGTCTGAGAAGTTCCGTAGAATTTGTATCGACAATAATTGAAGACCATGGGCGACAAACTACAGAGTTATTTAAAAGTTGCTGTTAAGTTAACACTTTCAATATGTCTAGTATTTTCATGTTGTGGCGAAATCACGGTCACATCTGACATATTCGGGGCACTTTTACCCAATCAGCACGTTGGAAGTTAAAAAGTTTGTGACTCTTTACGACATTGCTGTGGCTCTGTTGTTCAGATTTGCAATGCAGTGTTCTTTCGAACACGTATAGGCTTACATGTCCGAAGAAACAGGAACTGCAGCGACTACAGCCAGCCAGCCGCTGGTGGCCGAGCGGTTCCAGGCGCTTCAGTCTGGAACCGCGCGACCGCTACGGTCGCAGGTTCGAACCCTGCCTCGGGCATGGATGTGTGTGATGTCCTTAGGTTAGTTAGGTTTAAGTAGTTCTAAGTTCTAGGGGACTGATGACCTCAAATGTTAAGTCCAATAGTGCTCAGAGCCATTTGAACCATTTGACTACAGCCATTGTGAAATACATGAAATGTATTCGCAGTTGCGAATATAGACGAACATCTACTGTATAATGGAATGACAACGAAAATTTGTGCCACGCGGGGACTCAAAGACACCGGTTATCGTGAGAGATCGCCTTAGGAATAGACTATCCGAGCACGCTCCACGGCCAAACTTCCATATGTCTACAACCTGCACTCGTATATTCGTTATGCATGTTTGAAGGAAAACTGTATCGTATTTCTGAACAACTGAGGCAACGCAGTATCGTATTTATCTGCCGACATCGGGCAAGCGACTTTCAAGTAAAAATGGAAACGAGCGTTTGGCGTCATTGGCCAGGAGGCCCCTTACGGGGCGGGTCCGGCCGCCTTGCTCCAGGTCTTATTACATTCGACGCCACATTGGGCGACCTGCGCGCCGGATGGGGATGAAATGATGATGAAGACAACACAACACCCAGTCCCTGAGCCGAGAAAATCCCCGACCCAGCCGGGAATCGAACCCGCGCCCGTAGGACGGCAAACCGTCACGCTGACCACTCAGCTATCAGAGCGAACACTTTCAAGTAAACTGTCAATATTATTGATATTCTCCAACATCCATGTAACTACGATGTAATTTTATTTTATTTTGACGACAACCAGTTTCGGAATTTCAGGCCCCTTATGCATCTCTTAAAATAACCGATAATACCATACACTGCCTGCGTTTCGTGAATTCAAACCATTTCACACGAAACACATATGGCACTGGAATATGGCACTGTATGACATTATCGGTTATTTTGAGATCTGCGTACTGCGCCTGAAGATGGCATAGTAGAATGCCGAAACTGGTTATCGTCAAAATAAAATAACATCATAGTTGCATGGCTGTTGGAGAATTTCAATAATATTGACAATTACTTAAGTGGCTGACGTCCCAGGTCCATGATGGATCAACAGAGATTCAAGTCAACACTCCCCCCTGCATGGGAATATTCATAATGAATGTACGAGTGCAGGTTGAAATCACATGACTGACGATGTATGAAAGTTTGGGTCCGTCCGTTAGCATGTTCGGATATGCCGGCACGGTAGCTGAGCGTGTTCGGTCAGAGGGTTAGCTGCCCTCTGTAATAAAAAAAAATGAGTTAATGGATCATCGACGAACTGAAACGGGTGGCTTGCGACGTCCGCCACGATCAGATGCAACGAACGAAAACGAACAAAATGAGATAAAAAAGATAGCTTAATGGTAAGGCCACCGCTGCAATAAACGGGAAACCGCGGTTCGCTTTGAAACAGTGGACTGTGTTCGAGGGCCGGTTATGGCTGGAGTCTAGATGCAGCCCCGCTGTGTTTAGTTGTTGGTGAGAATGATGCTCTTATTTCAGGTTATTCAAGTAACCGCTCGTTGGAAAGATTGTGCTATGAACTCATTCGTGTGACGTTCGTATCGCACGATTTCACTTTCGCTAATTTGGTGTGGCAGACTTGCAACGTATTGCGAAAGCGGGAATGTATCGATGTGCGCAGTATTCGTATTCTCTCTGTCTATTTTTATTCTTTGAGTTTCAAATTGGGTACAGAATCGCTTTCCTGTCATTCAGTCCATGATATCATGCAGCCACCTCTATTACATCATTTTATACTTTTCACGGAACTAAGCGAACATATTTAAGTCTTTACGGCTGCTGTAGTACCCCTTTTGAAATGTTAAGGTGTTGACAGATGTGAAAATTACCGAAGTATCAGTTTAATAAGTCACAGCTGCAAAATACTAACACGAATTCTTTACAGACGAATGGAGAAACTAGTAGAAGCCGACCTCGGGGAAGATCAGTTTGAATTCCGTAGAAATGTTGGAACACGTGAGGCAATACTGACCTTACGAGTTACCTTAGAAGGAAGATTAAGGAAAGCCAAACCTACGTTTCTAGCATTTGTAGACTTAGAGAAAGCTTTTGACCATGTTGACTGGAATTCTCTCTTTCAAATTCTAAAGGTGGTAGGGGTAAAATACAGGGAGCGAAAGGCTATTTACAATTTGTACCGAAACCAGATGGCAGTTATAAGAGTCGAGGGGCATGAAAGGAAAGCAGTGGATGGGAAGGGAGTGAGACAGGGTTGTAGCCTCTCCCCGATGCTATTCAATCTGTATATTGAGCAAACAGTACAGGAAAGAAAAGAAAAATTCGGAGTAGGTATTAAAATCCATGGAAAAGAAATAAAAACTTTGAGGTTCGCCGATGACATTGTAATTCTGTCAGAGACAGCAAAGGACTTGGAAGAGTAGTTGAACGGAATGGACAGTCTCTTCAAATGAGGATATAAGATGAACATAAACAAAAGCAAAACGAGGATAATGGAATGTAGTCGAATTAAGTCGGGTGATGCTGAGGGAATTAGATTAGGAAATGAGACACTTAAAGCAGTAAAGGAGTTTTGCTATTTGGGGAGCAAAATAACTGATGATGGTCGAAGTAGAGAGGATATAAAATGTAGACTGGCAATGGCAAGGAAAGCGTTTCTGAAGAGGAGAAATTTGTTAACATCGAGTATAGATTTAAGTGTCAGGAAGTCGTTTCTTAAAGTATTTGTGTGGAGTGTAGTCATGTATGGAAGTGAAACATGGACGATAAATAGTTTTGACAAGAAGAGAATAGAAGCTTTCGAAATGTGGTGCTACAGAAGAATGCTGAAGATTAGATGGGTAGATCACATAAATAATGTGGAGGTATTGAATAGAATTGGGAAGAAGAGGATTTTGTGGCACAACTTGACAAGAAGAAGGGACCGGTTACTAGGACATGTTCTGAGGCACCAAGGGATCAAACATTTAGCATTGGAGGGCAGCGTTGAGGGTAAAAATCGTAGAGGGAGACCAAGAGATGAATACACTAAGCAGATTCAGAAGGATGTAGGTTGCAGTAAGTACTGGGAGATGAAGAAGCTTGCACGGGATAGAGTTGCATGGAGAGCTGCATCAAACCAGTCTCAGGACTGAAGACCACGACAACAACAACAATTAGTTAAAGACTATATTACATTCAGAAATACTATTTTTGACAGGATGGTATTTCCAGTTTCGAACACACTTTCACTAGAATTGTCAATGCAACTATTCTAGGTGTATATATGGGGTAATTACAAACATATGATTCTTGAAGAAAATTAAATCCTCTTTAAGACTGGTTATTAAGCATTGTGCAAAAAACTGCACTTCAGAAAGTTAAAAGGCTACTAAGGCGTAACTCCTTACATATCTAACTTTTTGCAATTTCTTGAAATTTTTGCAGATTTTCACAGCCTCGTATGTCAGTAGCTGTTCAGAATTTTCCATGCGCAACAGATGAAACCTGCGGGCCGCGCGTGGTAGCCGCGCGGTATCGGGCGCTTTGCCACGTTTCGGGCGGCACCCTCCGTCGGAGATTCGAGTCTTCCCTCGGGCATGTATGTGTTGTCCTTTGCGTATGTTAGTTTAAGTTAGATTAAGTAGTTTGTCAGGTTAGGGACCGATGATCTCTGCAGTTTGGTTCCTTTGGAGCTCAACACAAATTTCCAAATTTCCAACCTTGCAGGAAATTAAACGCCCTTTAAATTGATAATAGCATTTTTTGCCTAAAATCCACTGGAGGTGAGTTACTGAGTAAAAAATCAAGAAATGGCATTTTTATCGGATGTTTCAAGATGGCGGATAAAGCAGAAGGGATCCATGTTGGTGGTGCTAATGCTGATAATGACAATTATAATAGTTGAAAATATAACATTCAATAGATTTAAACGACGATTTTAGCTGCTCTTGGAATATGTCGCCTCGTACTTTTCTTTTTTTTCTCAGTAATGTACCTTTTAATGTCATTTTCTCCATTTTTGGCAACATAAAACGTTAATTTTAAAGTAAATTTGAATGACTTGTTGAAAACAAAAAGAGGCTCTAGTATATCGGTTTCATTATTCAGTAAAACAGATAACTTACGTTCATACAGTTGATGCTACTGCACTGCATACTTAATTAGTACTGAAAATCTATTGTTTAGTTGAGATAATTCTTGCAGTGTCGTTAGAAGGAAGTTATTAGCTTTTAGTTTCGAAAAATATTTTCCTATACGTGTGGAAAAAGTTGAGGCAACAAAGAATTAATCACCACGTTCTTTCGCAGTTCATAGAACAAAGGTTCCTGGGCTTGCGCTTTTCAAAACGACAGCGTATTAACGCTGTGGAATTAGACCGGCCTTTGTCGCTGCAATCGTGGCGATAACGGAAATAAGAGAAGCGGTGCAACTGCAGTTAGCGCCGACTGCCGGCTGGCATTAGCATACAAGTGTAATTACCGTCTGTGTTATTACGCGCAAACCGAACCGCGAACGCAGGTCGCTTTGTGATAGAGTCCTGTACAGGGAACAAACGCACTCGCCAGTGGAAATTAAATTTTATTATTTACGGTTTCCTAGCTATTCTCTTGGCGATAATGAAATTTCATACCGCTGAGAACTGGCTATGAGATTCTTATGCGTATTTAATGCCGATGTATTGCCCCAACCTGAAGTGATTATAGAGTAATTGAAAATTGTGAATGGGGGTTAGCAGCGAAAGTAAGCGAAATACGTTTTTATAACTCCGAGGTTTCAAAGTATGTATGTATTGTTCGTGATTTTTGTCTTCTAGCCGCCAGATCCCCTTCTACTTGGTCCCGAAAGTGCACTCTCACTTTCAGTAGTAAAATGAGGCACAGGGAGGAAAGGTATTATGTGAAATATAGGATAGGAGCAGAACAAATGAAAACTTCGAGGTTGGTGAAGGACTCAGTACTTCTGAAATACCTCGGAAGATCAGTGAACGGAATGGATTTAATGTTCAAAAGAGATTAGTAGACAATCACTAATAACATTAATAAAAGTGTAACTCAATCGAAGAGGATGTGAAATGCAGACTGACAAGAGGAAGAAAAGCTTTTCTGAAAACGAAAAATATGTCAATATGGAATATTCTGCAATTACTTTTTGTCTCATACGTCAAAGTATCCTTTAACTGTTCATTTGTCCCTTGAAGTACATTAAACGTTATTACATTAAAACATAGTAAGACAAAAGAAGGAAATGGGGCTCTTACTTAGTATTCAGCCCGTTATTTTTGGCTTGCATGATATTATATTCCACATGATATATACACTGCCGTGACAAAGCTATTGGGATACCACCAAATAGTGCCGACTTTCCTTTTTCTCGACATAGTACAGCAACTCGATGCGAATGGACTCAACAAGTCATTGGAAGTCCCCTGCAGAAATACACTCCTGGAAATGGAAAAAAGAACACATTGACACCGGTGTGTCAGACCCACCATACTTGCTCCGGACACTGCGAGAGGGCTGTACAAGCAATGATCACACGCACGGCACAGCGGACACACCAGGAACCGCGGTTTTGGCCGTCGAATGGCGCTAGCTGCGCAGCATTTGTGCACCGCCGCCGTCAGTGTCAGCCAGTTTGCCGTGGCATACGGAGCTCCATCGCAGTCTTTAACACTGGTAGCATGCCGCGACAGCGTGGACGTGAACCGTATGTGCAGTTGACGGACTTTGAGCGAGGGCGTATAGTGGGCATGCGGGAGGCCGGGTGGACGAAGGCGAATTGCTCAACACGTGGGGCGTGAGGTCTCCGCAGTACATCGATGTTGTCGCCAGTGGTCGGCGGAAGGTGCAAGTGCCCGTCGACCTGGGACCGGACCGCAGCGACGCACGGATGCACGCCAAGACCGTAGGATCCTACGCAGTGCCGTAGGGGACCGCACCGCCACTTCCCAGCAAATTAGGGACACTGTTGCTCCTGGGGTATCGGCGAGGACCATTCGCAACCGTCTCCATGAAGCTGGGCTACGGTCCCGCACACCGTTAGGCCGTCTTCCGCTCACGCCCCAACATCGTGCAGCCCGCCTCCAGTGCTGTCGCGACAGGCGTGAATGGAGGGACGAATGGAGACGTGTCGTCTTCAGCGATGAGAGTCGCTTCTGCCTTGGTGCCAATGATGGTCGTATGCGTGTTTGGCGCCGTGCAGGTGAGCGCCACAATCAGGACTGCATACGACCGAGGCACACAGGGCCAACACCCGGCATCATGGTGTGGGGAGCGATCTCCTACACTGGCCGTACACCACTGGTGATCGTCGAGGGTACACTGAATAATGCACGGTACATCGAAACCGTCATCGAACCCATCGTTCTACCATTCCTAGACCGGCAAGGGCACTTGCTGTTCCAACAGGACAATGCACGTCCACATGTATCCCGTGCCACCCAACGTGCTCTAGAAGGTGTAAGTCAACTACCCTGGCCAGCAAGATCTCCGGATCTGTCCCCCATTGAGCATGTTTGGGACTGGATGAAGCGTCGTCTCACGCGGTCTGCACGTCCAGCACGAACGCTGGTCCAACTGAGGCGCCAGGTGGAAATGGCATGGCAAGCCGTTCCACAGGACTACATCCAGCATCTCTACGATCGTCTCCATGGGAGAATAGCAGCCTGCATTGCTGCGAAAGGTGGATATACACTGTACTAGTGCCGACATTGTGCATGCTCTGTTGCCTGTGTCTATGTGCCTGTGGTTCTGTCAGTGTGATCATGTGATGTATCTGACCCCAGGAATGTGTCAATAAAGTTTCCCCTTCCTGGGACAATTAATTCACGGTGTTCTTATTTCAATTTCCAGGAGTGTATTAAGCCATACTTCCTCTATAGCCGCCCGTATTTGTGAAATCGTTGTTGGTGCAAGATTTTGTGTACATACTGACATCTTTATTATGTCTCATAAATGTTCGATGGGATTCATGTCAAGCAATCCGAGTGGAAAATAATTCGGTCGAATCATTCGCAATATTATTCAAACATGAGGCAAACAATTGTGGCCGGTGATATGGCGCATTGTCATCCATTAAAAGTCCGTCGTTGTTTGGTAACATGAAGTGTGTAGATGGCTACAACTGTCTCCCAGTAGCAGAACAGAACCATTTGCATTTAATGATCCGTTCCGTTGACCAGAGGATCCAGTCTATTCCATGTAAACACAGCTGACACCATTATACAGCCACCACCAGCTTGTACAGTGCATTGTTGACAACTTGGGCCCATGGGTTCGCGGACTATGCGCTACACTCGAATTCTACCGTCACCTCTTACCAACTGGAAAGGGAAATGAGCGTTTGGCGTCATTGACTGGGAGGCCCCTTACAGGGCAGGTCCGGCCGCCTTGGTGCAGGTCTTATTACATTCGACACCACATTGGGTGACCTGAGCGCCGGATGGGGATGAAATAATGATGAAGACAACACAACGGAGAAAATCCCCGATCCAGCCGGGAATCGAACCCGGGACCCTTAGGGCGGCAGTCCGTCACGCTGACCATTCAGTTATCGGGGCGGACACCTCTGACCAACTGAAATGGGACATCTGACCAGGCTACGGTTTTCCACTCGTCTAGGGATGCAATCGATATGGCCATGAGACCAGGAGAGGAACTGCAACGATGTCGTTCAGTCAGCAAAGGCCGTCTAGTGTCACACAAAGCCCATTAACGCCTAATCTTGTGGCACACTGCCCTACTGCCCTAACGAATTACGTTCGTCATATGGTCCACATTGATTGCTGCGGTTATTTCACGCACAAGTGCTTGCCTGTTAGCACTGGAAATTCTACACAAACGCCACTACTCTCGGTCGTTAAGTGAAGGTCGTCGGCCACTGCATTGTCCGTGGTGGAAAGTAATGCCTCAAATTTGGTGTTTTCGGCACACTCTTGACGCTGTGTATCTTGGAATATTGAATCCACTAACGATTATCTAAATGGAGTGTCCCATACGTCTCGCTTAAACTAACATTCTACGATCAAAGTCTGTTAATTTCCGTCCTGCGACCATAATCACATCGAGAACTTTTCGCATGAATCACCTGAGTACAAAAGCCTTCTTCGCCAGTGTACTGCCCTTTTACACCTCGTGTAAGTGAGACTGTCGCTATCCCATGTCTTTTGTCATCTCAGTGTAAGAGTAATCTTCATTGGTGTAAAATGGACATTAGTAAATATATCTGCATCTACATGGTTACTCTGCAATTCACTCTTAAGCGCCTAGCAGAGGGTTCATCGAAACATTTTCATACTACTTCTCTACCACTCCACTCTCGAATGGCGCGTGGGAAAAAGGAACACCTAAATATTTCCGTTCGAGCTCTGAATCCTCTTATTTTATTATGATGATCATTTCTCCCTACGTAGGTGGGTGTCAACAAAATATTTTCACATTCGGAAGAGAAAGTTGGTGAGGGAAAAGAAAACCGCCTTTGTTTCAGTGACTGCCACCCCAACTCGCGTATTACATCAGTGACACTGTCACCCCTATTGGGAGATAACACGAAACGAGCTGCCCTTCTTTGCACTTTTTCGATATCCTCCGTAAATCCTATCTGTTAAGGATCCCACACAACGTAGCAATATTCCAGCAGAGGACGGACAAGTGTAATGTAGGCTGTCTCTTTAGTGGGTTTCTCGCATCTTCTAAGTGTTCTGCCAACAAAGCGAAGTCTTTGTTTCGCTTTGCCCGCAATATTAGCTATGTGGTCTTTCCAATTTAAGTTGCTCGTAATTGTAATTCATAGGTACTTAGTCGAATTGAGAGCCCTTAAACTTATGCGATTTATCGTATACCCAAAATTTATCGGATTTCTTTTAGTACCCATGTGGATGACCTCGCACTTTTCTTTGTTTAGTGCCAATTGCCACTTTTCGCACCATACAGAAATTCTCTCTAGATCATTTTGTAATTGGAATTGATCGTCTGATAATTTTTCTAGACGGGAAATCACAGCGTCATCTGCAAACAATCTAAGGGGGCTGCTCAGATTATCACCTAGATCATTTATGTAAATCAGGAACAGCAGAGGGCCTATGACACTACCTTGCGAAACGCCATATATCACTTCTGTTCTACTCGATGGTTTACCGTCTATCACTACGAACTGTGACCTCTCTGAGAGAAAATCACGAATCCAGTCACACAACTGAGACGATACTCCATACACACACAATTTGATTAATAGTCACTTGTGAGGAACGATATCAAAAGCCTTCTGGAAATCTAGGAATATGGAATCGATCTGAGATCCCTTGTCGACAGCACTCATTACTTCATGGGAATAAAGAACTAGCTGTGTTGCACAAGAGCGGTATTTTCTGAATCCGTGTTGGTTATGTATCAACAAGTCATTTTCTTCAAGGTGATTCATAATGTTCGAGTACAGTATATGCACCATAATCCTACTGCAAATTGAGGTCAGTGATAAGGGTCTGTAATTCAATAGGTTACTCCTATCTCTTTTCTTGAATATTGGTGTGACCTGTGCTACTTTACAGTCGTTAGCAACAGACCTTTTGTCAAGCGAGAGGTTGTATATGATTGCTAAGAAAGGCGCTATTGTGTCTGCATACTCTGAGAGGAATCTGATTGGTATACCATCTGGACCGGAAAACTTGCCTTTCTTAACGATTTCAGTTGTTTCGCAACAGCTATGCTACCTACTTTTATGTCACTCATGCTAACATCTGTTCTAGTTTCGAATTCTGGAACATTTACTTCGTCTTCTTTCGTGAAGGAATTACGGAAAACTGTATTTAGTAACTCCGCTTTAGTGGCACCATCATCGGTAACATTTCCATCGCTATCACGCAGTGACGGTATTGACTTGTTTTTTGCCACTGGTGTACTTTACGTATGACCAGAATCTCTTTGGGTTTTCTACCATATTTTGAGACAATATTTCATTCTGGAAACTATTAAAATCATCTCGCATTGACGTCCACACTAAATTTCGAGCTTCCGTGAAACTTAGCCAGTCTTGAGGATTTTGCGTTCCTCTGAATTTGGCATGCTTTTTTCGTTACTTCCGCAAATAGTCTTCTTAAGATGAAATTCCATGTCCAGTTTCAGTTTTGGAAGACGCAGAACTTCACTGGTCAATGTATTCCTGCTTTCAGTGCGAGCGCGCGCACCCAAACACACACACACACACACACACACACACACACACACACACACACACACACACAGCATCGCGCAAAGAAAACAACATTTAGTGATCACAGTAATTTCTATTTTTTTTCCTTGTTTAAAATATTAGATACGCAAAGTAGCATTTAAATACTAATTTAGAATTTCCACAAATTGATATTACCTTATTAATTTGTGGAATCACTTGAGTACGCGGAGGAAAGAAAAAACAACACTGAAATATATACAGATTATGCAGTCTCAAGTTCGTGTCGGAATATAACTGCGCGATCGAGGCTGACACGTTTCATATCGTATTATACGCATAACGTATCAGTCAAGTTTGCATATTTTGTAAGCAGGGTGTAGCCTTATGGTGAAGCTTATCGTGTACTGCCACAAAAACGCCACTTGCGTAAAATTCTGTGACGCCTTGTATCAAAATCTGGCGTGGAGTGGAGCCTTAGCCGCTTCCACTGTGCCAGAAAGAGTGAAGTAAACCAGTCCGCGATGCGTGACTCCACTCTTGTACAGTCTGTCACATGAGCTTGATGAACATCTCTGTAACGTTCCCGCGCTTGCTTAACGATCCCGTGACAGTACGCACCGCTCTTCATTGGATCTCCTCTATCTCTTGTATTTATCCACACAGGTTAGGGTCTCAGACCAAACAGCAATGTTCCAGATTATGTGTTCCAAGTGTTTTATGTAACTTCATCCGCGGAATAATTGCATCTTGGTAGGATTCTCGCAATGAAATTCAGCCTATCATCTCCTTTTCCTACAGTCACGGGGTTTATTACAAAAACGGGGCAATCTCAAAAAAAGAATATTTGAGGTACTACTGCCTTGCTCTTCTGTCACCATATCTATTTCGTGAGGCAATTTGTTACGGCGAAAAACACACCGATCGAAGAGAACATTCTTTAGAAAATCTAGCCCTTCCACAATAAGCAGAGTAGTCCCTTGCTATTTCTACAAAAGCCGGACTAGTCCAGGATTCGTACGTTTCCTATTCTCATCTTGCTGGACGGATTACTATGCACCACGTTCAGAGGAATCATCCTAGGATTGCAGAAGAAGAAAGACGTCGCTATCACGCAGCTGCATTAAACTACGAGTTGACATTTGCAAGTAAGGATACTCCAATTTTTAAAGCAGCATTTCTTAGTTTTCATGGAATAACCAAGCACAGAGTATTCAGAAGCCCGAACAGTATTGTGATGTATGGGCAGTTTCGAAAGGGTAAAAGAGGTTTCCATAAAAACAGACCAAAAAAGGTACCAAGGCCGATTTTTAAGCTGATTGTCATATAAAGACCTTCAAAGGTACCAGACAGTATACAAAACTTATGATATACATTTTGGGTATCCCAGGTCTGATAAATGTACTATATGTGGCGGCTCATTGACAGTAAAATATAAGATGAGGAAAGCGATCTTGAGAGACAGTTAGCAGTACAAAGAACCTGAAGAGGTCAGAAGCATAAAACGAAATTACCTTCTAATATCAAAACAAAGGCTCATTAGCTGTATTTCATTTGATTATATTCGAAACTTGCTCCTACCTCACTTGCAGGCAGTTGCTATTTACTATGCAAGGTATTTATGGTACAATGTTTTTCAATTTCACAGTCTGGCACATGATTCAGTTTAAATTTACATTATCTTGGAAGAAAGAAGGGTCATAATAAATTTACATTCACAATTTTGTGCTGCCTCAACAACATTCCATTAGGAGACCCATTTTCAGATCGTCATAACACATTCGAAACCGGCATTTCAGAAGGTGTCAAAAATGTGCAATGAACAGATAACTGCTAGCAGTGTAAATGTTCATTGCACATTTTTGCCATCTTCCGAAATATATATGACGGTAGTATCTGTTCGCGAAAGAACAGTTACCGTTGATGACTATGCAGCTTTGCTAGAATGAAATGATAATTAAATGGACACCCTAGCTGCAAACAAGCCTTAATTGGGGACATGTTGAAAATGTGTGCTCCGCGCGGGACGCGAACCCGGGATCTCCTGCTTACATGCCAGACGCTCTATCCATCGTTTTTTTTTTTTTTTTTTTTTTTGTATCTGCTCGGGGCTGATGTCGTAAGACATCCGTATAAGTTCGTTGTTGATCGATTAGCTCAGTTTTCTTTATTACAGAGGGCTCGACTGCAGGGACTTATCCCTTGCACGCTCCCCGTGAGACCCACATTCCCAACATGTCCACCCCACTACAATCCTATTGCGCCTAATAGATGTTTGCCCATCATACTCATTACTCGTGGCAGATTAATCTACCAAGTCCCGTACGAGTTCGGGCATAGCGTGTGCGTTCGCACAAGAAGATCAATGGCCAGGAAGCCATATTTTAACTATTTATGACGGTAGTATCTGTTCCCGAAAGAACAGTTACCGTGGATGACCATGCAGCTTTGCTAGAAATGAAATGATAATTAAATGGACACCCTAGCTGCAAACAGGCTATGCCCGAACTCGTACGGGACTTGGTAGATTAATCTGCCGCGAGTAATGAGTATGATGGGCAAACATCTATTAGGGGCACTACGAATGTAGTGGTGTGGGCATGTTGGGAATGTGTGTCTCACGGGGAGCGTGCAAGGGATAAGTTCCTGCAGTCGCGCTATTTTCTGTGCCCTCGGTGGCTCAGATGGATAGAGCGTCTGCCATGTAAGCCGAAAATCCCGGGTTCGAGTCCCGGTCGGGGCACACATTTTCAGCATATCCCCAATGAAGTATATCGACGACTGTTTGCAGCTAGGGTGTCCATTTAATTGTCATCTTCCGAAATGACATTTTCGACTGTGTTATGATGATTTGAAAATGGGTCGCGGTCCGACATTGTTCATCGAATGAATACAAAGTAAATATTTGCAACTTGGATTGGTTTTTCGTTCTGCTTATTTTATTTTGTCTGGCTGCCGTTTTGTAGCTCACTGAAATTATGTCAGCCTCCTGTTGCCACAGTTCGCGCAGGTTAAAGAGGATACCTGTTGTCTGCACTCGATTATTAATATGTGTTTTAATGTGTGTTTCCCCTCCCGACCTTTTCCCTCCATGTTTTTTCACAAATTTCAAACCTTCTGTTACTCACGTACGTTCATAACATATTTGGCAAACAGCACTTTTATTTGAAACAGAATTAGTGAGCTCACATATGGCCATTGATATGGAAGATAGCAGCTTACTAATTTATATGAATTCGTTTGATCCAGTTCTTCTAAATATGCCACTATGAAAAATCTTTGACAAAAATTTTTAATAAAAATTTATTTTCTAGTTATATTTTGTGTTTTAGAAATAGATAACACGTGATGAGGCTCTTGTGCCAGACATTTTTTATCGTGTTTGGTAAATCGGCTTTGAAGGCTCCCGTTTTGTCGAATGGACTGTGGGAGTACGTCATGTACGTTCGATGTATTTTCCTGGTTTTATTTATCAAGCTGGAGAGCCTTTCTGTAGCGAGTGGAATGCACGAGCGTAGTCTGCCAGCTAAATAATTTGTTTTATTTACGAACCAAACATCTGAAACATCATGAACAGTTATATTGTACAGTGGCGTGGAATTCCTGATGCAGTATGTATGTTACCCAATCTGTTTAGTCTGTATAATTTTAAAACGCCTATTTTAAAAATTGATAATTTATAATTATGGTTGTTGTATGGATGACATGTGGAAATGATTCTGTGACGTCCAATGATATTTTTATTACATTTTACTGTTGTGCCTGTGGTTTATTGCGAGCTCCCGTCTGGCGGATGTATTGCGTTAGCGCATTCTCCGCATCTGTAATGTTTTCACTAGTGAGCTGTAATTCTTTCTGTGATTAAATTGTTTCGATTGTAAAGAGACTCTGTAATCTTGTAACATAGGTGTTTGTTTTAATGAAGTCTCTTTTCCCATTACATTTATTGTACGACGTATAAGCGTAATCATTTCCGTTTTATCTTATACATCTACTTTTACAAAAAAGTTTTCTTGTATATTACATTTTTATTTATGTTTTTTTTCTTCAGTTTACTTTCGTGACATCACCGTTAGCCATTTTATTTATGGAATGTAAATTATGTCGATACGAACGTGAGGACAATCCAACACCCAGTCCAGAACGGAGAAATTTTATACAACTTGAGTGTAAGAGATGTACTTCTTTGAAATCACGTAAACTGACGTGCTGCGGCGACAACTAACGAGCTTGTATGGAGGCAAGTTTCTTGCCACTGCACGGCAGTGTAGATGAGTCTCTCTTCATGTGAGTATGTTCGCATCAGTGTTGCTCTTTACATACAATTTTTTTTTTCACGCAGCCGAAATGCCTAATGATTTTCACAGCACCATCACACTTAATGGCATGATATACACTCCTGGAAATTGAAATAAGAACACCGTGAATTCATTGTCCCAGGAAGGGGAAACTTTATTGACACATTCCTGGGGTCAGATACATCACATGATCACACTGACAGAACCACAGGCACATAGACACAGGCAACAGAGCATGCACAATGTCGGCACTAGTACAGTGTATATCCACCTTTCGCAGCAATGCAGGCTGCTATTCTCCCATGGAGACGATCGTAGAGATGTTGGATGTAGTCCTGTGGAACGGCTTGCCATGCCATTTCCACCTGGCGCCTCAGTTGGACCAGCGTTCGTGCTGGACGCGCAGACCGCGTGAGACGACGCTTCATCCAGTCCCAAACATGCTCAATGGGGGACAGATCCGGAGATCTTGCTGGGCAGGGTAGTTGACTTACACCTTCTAGAACACGTTGGGTGGCACGGGATACATGCGGACGTGCATTGTCCTGTTGGAACAGCAAGTGCCCTTGCCGGTCTAGGAATGGTAGAACGATGGGTTCGATGACGGTTTGGATGTACCGTGCACTATTCAGTGTCCCCTCGACGATCACCAGTGGTGTACGGCCAGTGTAGGAGATCGCTCCCCACACCATGATGCCGGGTGTTGGCCCTGTGTGCCTCGGTCGTATGCAGTCCTGATTGTGGCGCTCACCTGCACGGCGCCAAACACGCATACGACCATCATTGGCACCAAGGCAGAAGCGACTCTCATCGCTGAAGACGACACGTCTCCATTCGTCCCTCCATTCACGCCTGTCGCGACAGCACTGGAGGCGGGCTGCACGATGTTGGGGCGTGAGCGGAAGACGGCCTAACGGTGTGCGGGACCGTAGCCCAGCTTCATGGAGACGGTTGCGAATGGTCCTCGCCGATACCCCAGGAGCAACAGTGTCCCTAATTTGCTGGGAAGTGGCGGTGCGGTCCCCTACGGCACTGCGTAGGATCCTACGGTCTTGGCGTGCATCCGTGCGTCGCTGCGGTCCGGTCCCAGGTCGACGGGCACGTGCACCTTCCGCCGACCACTGGCGACAACATCGATGTACTGTGGAGACCTCACGCCCCACGTGTTGAGCAATTCGGCGGTACGTCCACCCGGCCTCCCGCATGCCCACTATACGCCCTCGCTCAAAGTCCGTCAACTGCACATACGGTTCACGTCCACGCTGTCGCGGCATGCTACCAGTGTTAAAGACTGCGATGGAGCTCCGTATGCCACGGCAAACTGGCTGACACTGACGGCGGCGGTGCACAAATGCTGCGCAGCTAGCGCCATTCGACGGCCAACACCGCGGTTCCTGGTGTGTCCGCTGTGCCGTGCGTGTGATCATTGCTTGTACAGCCCTCTCGCAGTGTCCGGAGCAAGTATGGTGGGTCTGACACACCGGTGTCAATGTGTTCTTTTTTCCATTTCCTGGAGTGTATGTAATGCTACACGTTTTTACTCGGATATGGATATGTTGTGTATGATATTTTGACCCAATTGTATGATAAGTGTAAGAAAGCGGCAGTGGTACCAAATGAATGTAAAACTTCCGTTATTAATTCAATCCGTAAACAGGGAAATATGCAGGAAGTGTGATGCTCGCAGGCATGATTATACGCGAGAATCTTAAACGGAGTCCGCAGCTCGTGGTCGTGCGGTAGCGTTCTCGCTTCCCACACACGGGTTCCCGGGTTCGATTCCCGGCGGGGTCAGTGATTTTCTCTGCCTCGTGATGACTGGGTGTTGTGTGATGTCCTTAGGTTAGTTGGGTTTAAGTAGTTATTAGTTCTAGGGTACTGATGACCATAGATGTTAAGTCCCATAGTGCTCAGAGCCATTTGAACCATTTTGAATGTTAAACGGAAGAATAGATGTGGATGTTAAAACATCTGAAGAAGAGAATGGTTTTCGACCAGAGTGTTCATGTAGTTGCGGAATATACACATAACGGACCCAAATAAAGAAGAAAATTGCCTTTGGGATGAAGACATGTTTATAATACGTGGATTTGCACAAGGCCTACGCTACAGTGCCGCAAAACAATTTTTGGACAAGTATGAAGAATAGTGGCGTGTCAACTACTTACATCGAATCAGATAAATAGATTTGTACGGACTCTGTGAGTGGTTTCAAAATAGAAAATCTAGTGTCACTGGAGTTTTCCGTTACCAAAGGGCTTTCCCAAAGGTGAAGTGTAGGGCAAAGTTTATTTAAAACCTGTATATAGGCAGCACTTAAACGCTGGAGGAGCAAATGTGAAGGTATCTTTTGCACACACCTCTTCGCTGATGACAAGGTCATCATAGGGGAGAACAGGATGACGCTGAGTACAAGATTTAAAAGTTAAAGCGGGATTGGGATAGATAGGACCCCACGACTAGCTTGAAAAAAACATTAAGGTAAGGTTAGTGAAGATACTACAGCGGATCTGGAGGTTGGAGCCAGTAAGATCAGGGGATGCAAACCTTTTTATCTTCAAAAGAGCGCCGTACGACAACTGAACTTCGCCCTTAGGAATAACAAAATATAGCGAAAAGGTGATAAATCGTTCAGTTGCTGAAAACGTCGCTACGTATGGAGCAGAAATGCGAGAACTAAGCAGAGAAGATGTTGCAGCTCCAAGCAGTACCTGGTATCATATACCAGCATAAGAGAGGCTATGGGTGTAGACAAATCACTAAGAGACACCATAGACTCTAAACTTTTAAACAGGAACGGACATCTAGAAAGGATGGGAAATAGCATTTGGCCGAAGAAAGTGTGGTAGAGGACCATAGCGGAAAGCAAGAGGGCCTATCTAGGAGGTCTGGGGGTTGAAATATCCGGGACGCCACGGATGCCAGAGGACTGCAAGAAGAAGACTAGTATGAGCGGAAGAAGTGGAATGTAGGAAGCGAGAAACGGCGACAGCTATAGATTACTTGCAGTATCATGATAATGACAAAAGCATGGTGTATAATCCATAGAAGATTTAATGTAAATGCCTTGTAACACCCTGTGTGACGCAATCTAAATTTAAGATGTCGTTGCCATTCACTTCCGGTTTCAGCCAGCCCTCTGTTCCCAATTGTACCTGGGCACTACTACCTTTAATAAGCGATAATAGTTCTGTGATTATACCATGGATGCCCTTGTAGTTTACTAATATCACATAAAATTTCTTCTTTCAGATCTGCAAGGACGAAAACTTTGAGAGAAATGTGACTGAGGCATTTCATTCAGAAAGAGAGTTTCCTCTTATCTAACGGCTATTAAACAGTACAGTGCGAATTTGTCTGCCGAACTTAACGTCCCAGTCTAATGGAATGATCACCATGAATCGTGTCTCACTGCTTCACTGTATGCTATACTGTAGGGAGATTTGGAATTTAAATCAGGACATTGGCACAAGGAAGAGTGACCAATAACTTGATGCCATCGCCTCTCCTCCATTTCCTAGTTAAACTGTTTCGCGACTGTGTGGCGGTGCTGTCTTCGGGGATAGCCAGTTCAAATGGCTACCTCCGAAGTAGCGCCGCGTCACGCAGGCATGTCTCAACGACCTCGGCTGAAAAGGCGGATGGGGATGAAGCATTCACTCACATGCGGATGGCGAAGGGCGTCTCAAATAGTAGCCATCCGCACTCAGATTTCTAATCCTATTGTCTTTCTACACTACTGGCCATTAAAATTGCTACACCACGAAGGTGACGTGCTACAGACGCGAAATTTAACCGACAGGAAGAAGATACTATGATATGCAAATGATTAGCTTTTCAGAGCATTCACACAAGGTTGGCGCCGGTGGCGACTCCTAAAACGTGCTGACATGAGGATAGTTTCCAACCAATTTCTCATACACGAACAGCAGTTAAGGTCGGATTGTAGCCCATGGCGATTGCGGTTTATCGTACCGCAACATTGCTGCTCGCTTTGGTCGAGATCCAACGACTGTTAGCAGAATATGGAATCGGTGGGTTCAGGAGGGTAGTACGGAACGCCTTACTGGATCCCAACGGCCTCGTATCACTAGCAGTCGAGATGACAATTACCCGAATGGCTGTAATGGATCATGCAGCCACGTCTCGATCCCCGAATCAGCAGATGGGGACGTTTGCAAGACAAAAACCATGTGCATGAACAGTTGGACGGCGTTTGCATCAGCATGGACTATCATCTCGGAGACCATGGCTGCGGTTACCCTTGACGCTGCATCACAGACAGGAGCGCATGCGATGGTGCACTCAACGACGAACCTGGGTGCACGAATGGCAAAACGTCATTTTTTCGGATGAATCCAGGTTCTGTTTACTGCATCATGATGGGCGCATCCGTGTTTGGCGACATCGCGGTGAACGCACATTGGAAGCGCGTATTCGTCATCGCCATCCAGGTGTATCTCCCTATGTAATAGTATGGGGTGCCATTGGTTACACATCTCGGTCACCTCTTGTTCGTATTGACGGCACTTTCAACAGTGGACGTTACATTTCAGATGTGTTACGACCCGTGGCTCTACCCTTCATTCGATCCCTGCGAAACCCTACATTTCAACAGGATAATGCATGTTGCAGGTCCTGTACGGGCCTTTCTGGATACAGGAAATGTTCGACTGGTGCCGTGGCCAGCACATTCTCCAGATCTCTCACCAATTGAAAACGTCTGGTCAATGGTGGCCGAGTAATTGGCTCGTCACAATACACCAGTCACTACTCTTGATGAACTGTGGTATTGTGTTGAAACTGGATGGACAGCTGTACCTGTACACGCCATCCAAGCTCTATTTGACTCAATGCCCAGGCGTATAGAGGCAGTTATTACGGCCAGAGGTGGTTGTTCTGGGTACTGATTTCTCAGGATCTATGCACCCAAATTGCGTGAAAATGTAATCACATGTCAGTTCTAGAATAATATAGTTGTCCAGTGAATACTCGATTATCATCTGCATTTCTTCTTCGTGCAGCAATTTTAATGGCCAGTAGTGTATATTACACAGGCTGCATTCCGAGTTGGAGCCTTAGAGTAGGCCACTGCCACCTCAGCCACTGCCCCCTCCGCACTTGTTTCATGACTGTACTAATCTCATATAGCACTGTTAACTGGAATACCTGATCACAGTAATGTACGTTTATTCTACGCTGTTAATTACTAAAATAAAATCATAAAATTGCAACAATCGTGCGTGGGCGATTTTGTTTTACAGGAAAAAAACTTCACACTACATCAACAACCAACATGATGTTATAGAAGTTGCTATGAGCTTGCACCCGTAGTCTAGGGGTAGCGTCTTCGGTCCCGGGTTCGAATCTCACCACTGCTTAAATTTTGATAAATAATCAACATTGGCGGCCGAAGACTTCCTGCATAAGAACGGCCTTGTCAAAGAGGGCGGAGGAGCGGACAGAGGTCCAGGACATTCTGTTCTCCTAGGGGTGGGAAATTGCCCCTAAAGGTGGAAGAATCAGCAATGATCAACGGCTTGAGGATCCAGAAGGGAAAGGAAACGACTGCATTAAAGACACGTAACGTGTATCTATAGGACAAGTGGCCTGTAAACAAAGAAGTGTCATGATGATCTCTCCATTGGCAAAAGATTCCTGAATAGTCCCCCATTCGGATTTCCGGAAGGGTACTGCCAAGAGAGAGGTTACCATGAGAAAAAAAGATTGAATAATCAACGAAAGGATAACGTTCTACGACTCGGAGCGGGGAATGTCACAAGCTTGAACGTGGTAGGGAAACTGGAAAATCTGAAAAGGGAAATGCGAAGGTTCAATCTAGTTGTAGTAGGGCTCAGTGGAGTGAAGTGGTAATAAGGCAAGGATTTCTGGTCAGATATGTATAGGGTAATATCTACAGCAGCAGAATAAGGTATAACAGGAGTAGGATTCATCATGAATAGGAATTTAGGGCAGAGAGTGTGTTACTGTGAACTGTTCAGTGACAGGGTTGTTCTCATCAGAATAGACAGAGGAAATCAACACCTCCATCTATAGTTCAGGTATACATGCCGACGTCGGAAGCTAAAGATGAAGACAAAGGGAGATTAAAATCTAGTAGTCATGGGGGACTGGAATGCAGTTGTAGAGAAAGGAATTGAAGAAAAGGTAACGGGTGAATGTGGGCTTGGACAAGTAATGAGATAGGAGAAAGACTAACTTAGTTCTTTAACAAGTTTCAGCTAGTAATAGCGGATACCCTGTTCAAGAATCACAAGAGGAGGAGGTATACTTGGAAAAGGCCGGGTGATACGGGAAGATTTCAGTTAGAGTACATCATAGTCAGAGAGAGATTCCGAAATCAGATACTAGATTGTAAGGCGTACCCAGGAGCAGATGTAGACTCAGATCACAATATAGTAGTGATGAATAGTAGGCTGATGTTTATGACGTTAGTCAGGTTCAAAATGTTTCAAATGGCTCTGAGCACTATGGGATTCAACATCTGTGGTCATCAGTCCCCTAGAGCTTAGAACTACTTAAACCTAACTAACCTAAGGACTTCACACACACCCATGCCCGAGGCAGGATTCGAACGTGCGACCGTAGCGGTCACGCGGTTCCTGACTGACGCGCCTAGAACCGCACGGCCACACCGGCCGGCCGTTAGTCAGGAAGAATCAATATGCAAAGAAGTGTGATGCGCAAATACTAAGGAATGACGAGATACGCTTGAAGTTCTCTAGGGCTATAGATACAGCAGTAAGGAATAGTTCAGTAGGCAATACAGCTGAAGATGAATGGAAATGTCTATAGAAGGTCATCAGAAAAGTTGGGAAGAAAAACATGGGTACAAAGAAGGTAACTGCGAAGAAACCATGGGTAACAGAAGAAGTACTTCAGTTGATTGATAAAAGGAGGAAGTGCAAAAATGTTCCAGGAAACTCAGGAATACAGAAATATAAGTCGCTGAGGAATGAAATAAATAGGAAGCTAAGACGAAATCATCATCATCATCATTTAAGACTGATTATGTCTTTCAGCTTTCAGTCTGGAGCATAGTCCCCCTTATAAAATTCCTCCATGATCGGTGCCTCTTCTGTTGTTAAGTCTATTACTTCAAAATCATTCTTAACTGAATCCAGGTACCTTCTCCTTGGTCTACCTCGGCTCCCCCTACCCTCTACTGTTGAACCCATGAGTCTCCTGGGCAACCTTGCTTCTCCCATGCGTGTAACATGACCCCACCATCTAAGCCTGTTCGCCCTGACTGCTACATCTATAGAGTTCATATCCACTTTCTCTTTGATTTCCTCATTGTGGACAGCCTCCTGCCACTGTTCCCATCTACTAGTACCTGCAATCATGCTAGCTACTTTCATATGCGTAACCTCAACCTTACTGATAAGGTAACCTGAATCCACCCAGCTTTCGCTCCCATACAACAAAGTTGGTCGAAAGATTGAATGGTGCACAGATAACTTAGTCTTGGTACTGACTTCCTTCTTGCAGAAGAGAGTAGATCGTAGCTGAGCGCTCACTGCATTAGCTTTGCTACATCTCGCTTCCAGTTCTTTCACTATGTTGCCATCCTGTGAGAATATGCATCCTAAGTACTTGAAACCGTCCACCTGTTCTAACTTTGTTCCTCCTATTTGGTACTCAATCCGTTTATATCTCTTTCCCACTGACATTACTTTCGTTTTGGAGATGCTAATCTTCATACCATAGTCCTTAAATTTCTGATCTAGCTCTGAAATATTACTTTGCAAACTTTCAATCGAATCTGCCATCACATCTAAGTCATCCGCATATGCAAGACTGCTTATTTTGTGTTCACATATCTTAATCTCACCCAGCCAGTCTATTGTTTTCAACATATGATCCATAAATTATATGAACAATAGTGGAGACAGGTTGCAGCCTTGTCTTACCCCTGAAACTACTCTGTACCATGAACTCAATTTACCGTCAACTCTAACTGCTGCCTGACTATCCATGTAAAGACCTTTAATTGCTTGCAAAAGTTTGCCTCCTATTCCATAATCTCGTAGAACAGACAATAACTTCCTCCTAGGAACCCGATCATATGCCTTTTCTAGATCTATAAAGCATAGATACAATTCCCTGTTCCACTCGTAACACTTCTCCATTATTTGCCGTAAGCTATAGATCTGGTCCTGACAACATCTAAGAGGCCCACACTGATTTTCATTCAAATTGTCCTCAACTAATACTCGCACTTTCCTTTCAACAATACCTGAGAAGATTTTACCCACAACGCTGATTAAAGAGATGCCTCTGCAGTTGTTACAATCTTTTCTGTTTCCATGTTTAAAGCTAAGACGAAATGGCTTGGTAAAATGTGAAGACATCGAAAAAGAAATGATTGCCGGAAGGACAGACTCAGCATACAGGAAAGTCAAAACAACCTTTGGTGACATTAAAAGCAAGGGTGGTAACATTAAGACTGCAACGGGAATTCCACTGTTAAATGCAGAAGAAAGAACGGATAGGTGGAAAGAATACATTGAAAGGGGGATGATTTGTCTGATGTGATAGTAGAAGAAACAGGAGTCGATATAGAAGATGTAGGGGATCCAGTATTAGAATCAGAATTTAAAAGAGCTTTGGAGGACTTAAGGGCAAATAAGGCAGAAGGGATACATAACATTCCATCAGAATTTCTAAAATCGTCGGGGGAACAGGCAACAAAACGACTAGTTGGTGTGTAGAATATATGAGTCTGGCGAAATACTGATTTTCGGAAAAGCATCATTCACACAATTCCGAGGACGGTAAGAACTGACAAGTGCGAGAATTATCGTACGATCAGCTTAATAGCTTATGCATCCAAGTTGCTCACAAGAATAATATAAAGAAGAATGGAAAAGAAAATTGAGGATGCGCTATATGACGATCAGTTTAGCTTTAGGAAAAATAAAGGCACGACAGAGACAATTCTGACGTTGCAGTTAATAATGGAAGAAAGACAAAAGAAAAATCTAGACACGTTTATGGGATATGTCGACCTGGAAAAAGCGTTCGACAATATAAAATGGTGCAAGACCGAAATTCTGAAGAAAGTAGGGGTAAGCTTTAGGGAGAGACGGGTCATATACAATACGTACAACAACAAAGAGAGAATAATAAGAGTGGACGACCAAGAACGAGATGCTGGTATTAAAAAGGGTGTAAGACAAAGATGTAACCTTTCGCCGAAACTGTTCAATCTGTACGTCGAAGAAGCAATGATGGAAATAAAGGAAAGGTTCAGCAGTGGTATTAAAATCCAAAGTGAAAGGATATCAATAATACGATTCACTGATGACACTGCTGTCTTGAGTGAAAGTGAAGAAGAATCACATGATCAGCTGAGTGGAGTGAACCTTCTAATGAGTGCACAGTATGGATTGATAGTAAATCGAAGAAAGGCGAAGGTAAAGAGAAGTAGTAGAAATGAGAACAGCGGGAAACTTAACATCAGGTTTGCTGGTCACAAAGCGGATTAAGTTAAGGAATTCTGCTGCCTAGGCAGTAAAATAACCTATTACTGACGGAGCTAGGAGGACATCACAAGCTATGGCAAAAAAGGCATTTCTGGCCAAGAGTAGTCTACTAATATCAAATATCGCCCTTAATTTGAGGAAGAAATTTCTGAGAATGTACGTCTGGAATGCAGCATTGTATGGTAGTGAAACATGGACTTTGGGAAAACCGGAACAGAAGAGTATCGAAGCATTTGAGGTGTGGTGCTACAGATGAATGTTGAAAATTAGTTGGAAAATTAGGTAAGGAATGAGGAGGTTCTACGCAGAATCGGAGAGGAGAGGGAAATGTGGAAAACACTGATAAGGAGAAGGGACAGGATGATAGGACATCTGTTACGACATGAGGGAACGACTTCGATGGTACTAGAGGGAGCTGTAGAAGGCAAAAACTGTAGAGGAAGACAGAGACTGATATACATCCAGCAAATAATTGAGGACGTAGGTTGCAAGTGCTACTCTGAGATGAAGAGGTTAGCACAGGAGAGGAATTTGTGGCCGGCTGCATCAAACCAGTCAGGTGTAATCTGATTACGTCTATAAAAAAACCAAACATTAGCTTCCCACAGTCAGTTCTTTACATTACTCAGTTTGGGATGTTCCAGGAAATGTAAAATTGTTACGTTAGAGGTTTGGGATAAGCCATACTAATGATTTAAGTGTCGTCACCAGGACGATGCGTATAAAGTGTTCTCAGTGCACCTGCCGCGTCAATTTTCTTTTTCACGTCTCTCATTCGCTACTTGCGAGAGCTGGGCAGGAACTCCAGAACAAGATGTATCTTTCAACTGTATCCCTGTTGGCTAGAAGTGAGACAGAAGGAATCTCAATTGGGAACATTGCACTAGATGGACACGGGTGTTTTCCGTATTACACGTCATGGTGGAAACTAAGATGCTGCGAGTGACTGTTGCATCGATGATACCAATATTATCACTGGATGCAGGAACTGTTGCATCTGTTGTTCCTGTGTGATCCCGTTACTTTCAGTTGTTTTCCGGAGGAAGATAAGATGGCTGTCTTCGAAAACTCGGATTCTCGTACTTACAAGTACACCGAGCGCAGCAGATACAAGAAATTCGTCGCGTTACGCTTCCTAGTTATATCTGGAGAAGGCATTTTACCGGATTTTTTGCAACAGTTTAAGTTGTATACGTGTCAAATAAATGCCTTTATAACGACGCAGTACACTATTGACGCCTTTGCTATCGAACATTTATCACAAAAATCTATGGTGAAGAACACCCGTGGTCAATTTAAGTGAGGTTTTGGCCCAGCAATAGATGTCTTGGGAGTTGTTCTTCGTTAGATGGGGAGAACTGAGTTGTCCATTTCTGGTTTCGCTCTCCTGGTTGATCTTCAGATGACCTCAGTACTTGCGAAGGTGGATTGAAAAGGCGGGGACTTTCACAAGAGATGGCTCTGGTATTGCAGCATTTTGTTATTGTAAGTGAACATCTGTTATGTGTATAGTTCCAGAATTTGATCATCTGTTTCTTTGACCATTCTTGAGAGCGACCAGAGATATTTAAAGAGTCCAATGAATATTAATGTTATAAAAGGAGCATTCGTTGGGCTGTTGGTTAACGCTGTATTCAACGAACTGCCCCTGCACGAAAATTGTGTAAGTAGTACATCGCTGGTACATGCAGGCAGCTATACATTGTATTTCTGTGGGCATTGTGTTGCTCACTGAGCCAGGTGATTTCCTTCGGTAGCCGGCCGGGGTGGCCGAGCGGTTCTAGGCGCTACAGTCTGGAACCGCGCGACCGCTACGGTCGCAGGTACGATTCCTGCCTCGGGCATGGATGTGTGCGATGTCCTTAGGTTAGTTAGGTTTAAGTAGTTCTAAGTTCTAGGGGACTGATGACCTCAGAAGTTAAGGCCCATGGTGCTCAGAGGCATTTGAACCATTTTTTCCTTCGGTAACGCTACTGTAAGACTTTGCTAATGCTCCGATGGCGTACTTGTGCGTCGTCTTCAGGTAACTCTGAGACAGCGAATTCGCTTCTCGCAAGACATTTTACGTGCTGCAGCACTACGCAGAACGAGAAGAAAGAGCCTCAGCTCCCTGGGGTCTCATCATTAAGTAAAGTCCACTGTTACGCGGAACAATGCCGCTCCTTGGAGACGAATCCTTTTAATCTCGCGCAGTGCAGCCTTAATAAATAATGGCGGCAGGGGAAAGCTCGGGACATAAGGCTAAGCTGGCCAAGTAGGACGTGCCGAGCTCGCTGCCGAAATACTCTGAGAGATTTACGAGGAATGATATGCAGCATATCCGAGAGCTCCTTCGCGAAGAGACCATTAATGTACAGCTACTTACTTTAAGACAGGTGAAAGCGGTTAAGCTGTTCAGATATTTGAATCACTGAGTTGTCCATTTCTGGTTTCGCTCTCCTCAGTAGTTGCGAGGGCGGATTGAAAAGGCGGGCACTTTCACGAGAGATCGCTCTCGTATTGCAGCATTTTGTTATTGGAAGTGAACGTCTGTTATGTGTTTAGTTCCGGAATTTGATCATCTTTGACCATTTTTGAGAGCGACCAACAGCAGTGACTGTATCTAGCTTCTTGAAAATGGATAAAAATGAATTTCATATTATGGTAAAGCACTACTTTTTGTGTGACTAGACGACGAAGGAAACAGAAGCTGAGGCAGTGTTAAGGGCGCACTGAATCTTCACCTGGCATGGTTCAAAAGTGTTTCACGCAACGTCGCTGTTGGAACACTAGAGTTGCTGAACGCGCAGGACGCCTGGTTCAGGACACAACAAAAGAACTGTGTATAATGTACGCGAGCAGGTGACGGACAACTGACGATTGAAAATCAGTGACAGTCAAGACAATAGCTATCTCAATTCAATGGATGAACAGTAACCTGCATAATCATTTGGTTCAAAATGGTTCAAATGGCTCTGAGCACTTTGCGACTTAATTTCTGAGGTCATCAGTCGCCTAGAACTTAGAACTAATTAAACCTAACTAACCTAAGGACATCACACACATCCTTTCCCGAGGCAGGATTCGAACCTGCGACTGTAGCGGTCGCTCGGCTCCAGACTGTAGCGCCTAGAACCGATCGGCCACAACGGCCGGTCCTGGGTAAATGACTAAGGATTAAACAGGGATCTTCAACAAAGATGTAATCATTTGGATACGTGAACGATGCGAGCAAGTTAATTGTCGCGAATACTCACAAGGGATAACAATTCGAACCGGTTAGTCATGTCTGAAGTATTCAAAAATGGTTCAAATGGCTCTGAGCGCTATGGGACTAAACATTTGAGGTCATCAGTCCCATAGAACTTAGAACTACTTAAACCTAACTAACCTAAGGACATCACACACAACCATGCCCGAAGCAGGATTCGATCCTGCGACCATAGCGGTCTCGCCGTTCCGCACTGAAGCGCCTAGAACCGCACAGCGGCCTGCCTAAGTGCTCAAGCGCAGTCCAAATGAGATTCGGGTTTTACTTATCACAATTGACGAAACGCGAATCTACACTTTGAACTTGAGACAAAATACTTCAGACTAAGCGGAAACTGTCTCATCAGCCGTGAAATTTGTGGCAACAGTCTTGTCTTCGACCAGGACAATGTGCCTACCTGGTATCTCGTTAACAAGGCAGAATTTTTGGAAGTGCGCTTCGAACTCCTACCTCTTCCAAGCTATATATCAGATTTGGCTCCGAGCGATAGCCTTCATTTTGCAGACCGGAACAGTGTCTCTGTAGGAAGAAATGCACACCCTTTGAAGACAGGTCTTGAAAAGTCGTGTGTTTTGGAGGTTTCGAAAAACTGGTGAGAGCTTGGAAGACGTATATTGAGCTGAAAGGAAACTATTTTGAAAAATTAAGGTGATTTGTTGGAAAACAATGTTATTTTCTTTAAAAGGTCACGAACTTAACAAGCCACTATCATATGAAAGAAGTGTAGCTTGTAGTTTTTGAAGCTTGTTTGTCATGGAGCGACTGTGGCGATTTCGTTGACTGAATTTTACTAAAATACCTGGAACGATCAATCATTGAGACCTCTCCTAAATCTACTGCATCAAAGATGAACTGACTCTTTGAAATATGCAACAACAATGCCCATTTAACGCTTCTACTGTGTCATTTGCTTACGTATTAGTAGTTAGGAGAATAAATCGTCCACACTACAGCTTAGTATGTCTTATTTTGAAGCTTACTGGGCAATTAACCGTAAGAGCCGGACAGCTACTTGAGTCCGGAATCTTGCCCTTTCCGGGCGACGTTGAACTGGCAGAAGTACGGCCTTGAGGGCAGGCCGGGGTCGTGCCTCCATAGCTCAATAGGTAATAAGACGGCTGCCTGCGAAAGTCGAGCCACGTAAGGGTTCGATCAATTGAGAAAGGCACGACACCCCACTCCTTGCTGGTCCAGGCCCTATGCTCCTGGCACTATAACAAACACTGTCGCAAATATGCGGGTGTCAAAGGTAAACTACGTGTTACGGCGTGCAGTCAAGCGCCTGCACGGCAGTTTGGAATGATAGAGAAGAGATCGCTGTGAGATGACGTCAGCCAATCGCATGCTGACCGGACCTCCCTCCAGGACGACAACGCTACAGCAGCGGCCCCTATGTGGAGAGGACATGAGCGCCACGACCGACTGGCGACGCCCAATTGCAGGTTCGAGACTAGCAACTTGGCTAGCACTAAGAACGCTAGTTACTTCGCTTGTATTCTCTTTGTAGCTCAGACTTGGGATGACCATACTAAAGCAGATGCATGATTTTGTATATCGCCGTTTGCTTGCGACACATCTGTGTAATTGCAAAAGTTAAGTATGGTTATGTTCTTTTTGTAATAAATCTCATTAATACGATTTGTTTGAATGTTCGTCTAGTGAACCGAATATGCAGGATTTCTAGACACCACACAATGTATAGTCCCGATACCTTTACACTGATAGGATACTCATGTTATAAGCACAACTTGGTTAACGGTGGTTGACTGCCGGTACTAGAGGACAGGAGCTGCTGAAGTGTAAAATCGAAAGGAATCTTTAATCACCCAATAGGAATTGCCAACCCTAGATTCAACAGGGCTGACGTGTGATTTTTCTTAACATCTGCAAAAAGCCACAGTTGTCGAATATCTATGGGTAAACATTTAAGTAGAAACGATTACCGAAAACTAATATTGAGGGACGCTGATGACAGCCTGGGACTCGACAGATGATTCCCAAGGACGCACAGATCGTTCAGGAAGGAGGTAGTTGGCAAAGGTATCTTCCCGCCTTTTACCAGGTATTTCCCTACAGGCTAGGGTCAGTATTAAGTGGGATTAACTGAAGAAACATAAAAGATGTAACTAAAAGCTACGCAATTCATTCAAATGACACCCACCTAATATTTTTGGCAAGTATAGGCGATCCCGTAATAATGGAGTCTTCATGAATTCATATTAGTAGATTCCCTAATACACTACTGACAATATTGTTTTTGTGTGGAGTTGTAAATCAGCGGTGCTCTTGACTCCGGCGCGCAGGTCGCCCAATGTGGCGTCGAATGTAATAAGACCTGGAGCAAAGCGGCCGGACCCGCCCCGTAAGGGGCCTCCTGGCCAATGACGCCAAACGCTCGTTTCCATTTTTATTTGAAAGTCGCTTGCCCGATGTCGGCAGATAAATACGATACTGCATTGCCTCAGTTGTTCAGAAATACGATACAGTTTTCCTTGAAACATGCATAACGAATGTACGAGTGCAGGTTGTAGACATATGGAAGTTTGGCCGTGGAGCGTGCTCGGATAGTCTATTGCTAAGGCGATCTCTCACGATAACCGGTGTCTTTGAGTCCCCGCGTGGCACAAATTTTCGTTGTCATTCCATGTTCGTCTATATTCGCAACTGCGAATACATTTCATGTATTTCACAATGGCTGTAGTCAAATGGTTCAAATGGCTCTGAGCACTACGGGACTTAACATCTGAAGTCATCAGTCCCCTAGAATTTAGAACTACTTAAACCCAACTAAACTAAGGACATCTCACACATCCTTGCCCGTGGCAGGATTCGAACCTGCGACCGTAGCGGTCGCGTGGTTCCAGACTGAAGCGCCTAGGACCGCTCGGCCACAGTGGCCGGGCAATCAAACACACATTCGGTTGGAATTCCAGTATGGCTGCTGTGAATATTGTCACCATCAAATACTTAAGAACGAACCTACTACCGAGTGACACTGTGTGTCAAACCTACTGTTAACGCGGTCGCCACCTTATTGGGACGCTGTGGGAGATCCAGTAATACGTAAAAATCTGATTTTCAATTGGAGATTCCACAGAAAGTCTTTTAATCGACAATGTACAATAACCTCTGAAAGCTAGACTTCTGTGATTTGACATCACAACGAAGATCCTTCGACAGCCAACGAAAGCACAGAGGCAGTGTGACAAAAGGCATTTTGGGGGGATGAAACATGCAGGCGGGCTCTGTTATTAAATATTTTCCACTTTTTCTCAAAATTTCCGTAGCGGTTGTTCTAAGACGAATGAAGAAGTAATATTTCTTTCAAAATATGTCTCATAAAATAATCATAAGGGGCACACCTCATCATGACTGAGATAGAAGCAAGGAAAATGTGTCTGGTGCACTATGTACTTACATGGTGATGGACCTGCATTTTACACATAAGTATATCCAAGAGGCAGATGATCGATATCGACATATGTATTCTAGGTTACTTCCAAAACAGATTGAAACCAATATTTTTGCTCGAAATGAATAATATGCCTTTTTTACTGTCTCGCTTTCATTCAAATCCGTGTTCAGAAGACAAGCATTTCATGCATGTGGTGCTCTGTATTGTAATTACCTATAAATAGCTACGTGGACGAATGCAATCGACTTCCAAATGAGATGTATGTGTCATACAGAGCTAACGGAAATGTGAATCAACATTCTCACTTCCCTGTTTCAGTTATTTGTGTACCACAGTATAACTGTATTTAATACAAGGGGCAGTCAAATGAAAACTAGAAACGTATAGAAAAAATAAGTATTATCTCAAAAGTGAGGCAAGACAGACAGTGTGTTAATGGAAAAATGTCACCTTTTGACTACGCAACCATGGTTGTAGAGAGGCGTGCATCTCTTCGTCCGAAGCAAATCGAATGCTACGAATGTCTTTCTTCAGGGCTCCAAACACCCAGGAATATTGGCGGGATCATCGTTTTCGCTGGGTAGCCCTTAGACATCTCCCATGCTGTCCCCGTGTGTTTTGCATATTTTATATGCAATATGTCGCGGTACTTAACCACAAGCGTGCGAGTGTGCATCCTTTGGTGGCTGTAGCAGCCTCTGCTACTGTCTTCCTCGATCCTGAGAACTGTAGGTTGGTTTTGGCGATAAAGACCACCATCGACAGCCCAATTGTCAAGCCGACGTGCTCGCCAGCCCATCCGACTGTATGTGGACACTGGTAACCGCTTGGTGGGTCCAACCTGTGTGAGTTGGCAAGTAGCTCTAGGGGCAAGTAGGTAGATGTCCATCGATCAAACCGAAGGCCTTGGTCCAATGACCCAACCACAAGCCCCCACACACAAGGTCAGGGCACACCCAGTGGCTGGGAGGGTCAGCGGGCCAGTCTGCCTGTGTATAGGGGCCTTAACATCTGATCCTTCAGCCCTACTGTGTATTGGTGGTAGGCACATAACTTTCTCAGCGCATTCGTGACTGTCGATTTGTTTCGGACCAAGAGTTGTACGTTTAGGTACAATGATGGTTTTGTAGGCCGCATATATATTTCCATGGAGGCGTTGGCCGTCTTGTCTCGAAGGGGTATAGATGTGTTAACAGTTATGGTGACTGGTTTTGCACTAATAAATAATTTACCTTTTTCCAGGCCCCCATTTCTCATTTCACGGTCACTTTATGTATTTCCACTTAGAGCCTTAAATACTGGAACTTGCTACTTAATTGTTCCTGAATTCCTGCAACGTATCAGTAGTGACTCCAAGACCCCATGCTCCTGCTTACTGCTTCCAAAAGTCGCCACTTACTGAAGATGACACGGCGGTCGGTCGATGGCTATCGCCCAGTCTGAGGTGAGAACAGCCGAGCTTCCGTTACTTTTTTAATATAATTAGGCATCCACGTAATACAATAGGATTGTGAAGTATTTTGTGCTATTTTTAGGTCTACGCTTATATGCTGCAG
The DNA here is from genome assembly GCF_023898315.1 of Schistocerca nitens. Classification (NCBI taxonomy): domain Eukaryota; kingdom Metazoa; phylum Arthropoda; class Insecta; order Orthoptera; family Acrididae; genus Schistocerca; species Schistocerca nitens. Next base: position 898,801,713 of record NC_064617.1, on the reverse strand, counting down.
AAGATTTCTCATTTCGACACTATAAACTTGTTAATTTTTAATCATTGGTTTTGTGCAGTAACGACTTGAATATTCGCTTTGCAATAGCGGGAATTTACCATCAGTTGCAATGCTTAGAAGACAGAAAGATCTTTATACATACAAGCATTCCAATATTGGTATTATGATTCAGATTGTAAGTAGCTATGGCTTGAAACAGTTACCTACACCAAAAATTAAGTAGTCTTTCGTTATTTAAGAATGAAGGTCCTGTGAAACGAAACTTTATCAGTGAAGTCTGGTCGGAAATACTGGTTCTAAAATAACATGAATGTGTCGTGCCTACTAGAAGTCTACTCCAGAGTAAAGCCCAAACCGACATTTGCTATTTGGACCTGTTTCCAACGATACTTGTGGCAGAGCGAACCTCGGTGTTCTGCTGACTTCACTCTTCCAGTGGTGGTATCTACACCATCCGGAGAAGCTTCAGTGGTAATGTTCTGATACCTTTGGTGGAAACATGGACACATCTGCGACAATCATCATCTCAGATAGATCTGGTGATATCCTCCGACAGACTTCTGGCTAAGGCGAAAGCATACGAGAAGTATGAATATGTAAGGGATTATTTACATTTGAGGCTCAGCATTACCGAACGCTTCTCTCTGGTACCACCTTTTTCTTTCTTACTTCTTCATTGATTTCATCTCAGTTGTCCTATTCATTACAGTGCACTTAACATGTTTCATGTCCATCTTCAAGGTGGGTAACAGATTTCAAGAAACCATAGGTGGAAACATTGACAGGTCTAGACGGGAGGAAGGAGTGTTGGGTTCAATATCCCGTCGACATCGGGATCATTAGAGGCGGAGCACAAGTTCGGATTGTGTCAAGGATGGGAAAGGAAATCGGCCGTGCCCTTTCAAGCAAACGATCCCGGCATTTGCATGGGAAATCACGGAAAACCCAAACCTGGATGGCCGAACGCAGGTTTCAACCGTCGTCCTCCAGAATGCGAGTCCGGTGTGCTAACCACGCGCCATCTCACTCGGTCCTACGTGTGAGGTCAGATAGCCTAAGGAATTTTGACACTGCTCGTGAAAAGTAGTTAACTGGGGTCAAGTCCTTGTCTGGCTCTAATTGTCATATATATATATATATATATATATATATATATATATATATATATATATATATATATATATATTCAACTACAACTTGTGTCCAAAATTTTTATTTTTCATCTATATAACACCTGAGCAGAAAGAAAACAGAGGAAAAAATTTACAGCCTTTACAATTGATAAAGCACAAGCATAAAATTTAAGCGGAATTTGTAGCACGAAATTTGCGAAGAAATGTCTAAAGTGTTACCTTGACAACGAGGTATGGTTTTAGAGGGAAGATTCATTTTTTGCAGTTAATAACACATGTATGGAGTAGTATAGCAGAAGATACTTGCGAACAAGCCAAAAAGAAAAGCTAGACTAGCCAATACAGATGTTTGACGACGCTGAGTAGGAAATACGCTGCCTTAAGGAAATAATGACGATGTATAAAGGAAAACTTTGGACTGGTTATCAACATACAGGAAGTTGTAAAACATCAATTTTAGTTGTTAAATTAAGACACTAAAACTTCATTCAAATTTTATAAAATGTAAAACGATAACTTTTTTCGAACTATGACATTTTATTATTAGACTATTCGAGAAAATGGACTCATGTAGCCAAATTGACAGAAACAGGAGATCATGATTTAAGCTTCCCTCCAGATTTGTCACATTTTAAATAAATAGTGTGACGATACCTTGAAGGCAACACTGATTAGATACTTTTTAAACGTAACCTCAGTCTAATAGGACTTGTATCAGTTGGAGGTTGAAAAGTATTAAATAGGTCCAAGACCAGCAATTAGGATGTCTGAGGATCCACACTGCCTATCCTTTAGTTACTATGAGGTGGGCCCACATGACGGTATACAAATAAATGGTTCAAATGGCTCTGAGCACTATGGGACTTAACTTCTGAGGTCATCAGTCCCCTAGAACTTAGAACTACTGAAACCTAACTAGCCTAAGGACAGCACACACATCCATGCCCGAGGCAGGATTCGAACCTACGGCCGTAGCGGTCACGCTGTTCCAGACTGTAGCGCCTAGAATCGCTCGGCCACCGTGGCCGGCGATATACAAACGCCGAGCCTCACTGACTTCGGTATTACTAAGTTGTAAACTCACCACAAATCGTCTAGGACAGATCCTTTGTCAGTAGGATAAACCCTACAATGGAGCATGTCCGCCAAACCCTCTTGCTATCTGATCCAGCTTTTCAGCCCCGTCGCTGAGAATATGAACTGAGACGAATAAAAGGTAGCATTACTAGTGAAATTCGTAGTTACCAGCAACACAGTCCTATATTGTGTCAAACAAGAATTATCATTTATTGGACTGCCGCATACAAAGCATCCCCTTCCGATTCCAAAACGCTAATACGAATACAACTGGCATATACGACTGCACTATGGAGACCGCCATTAATAAACTTTTGAGAACTGGCACTGATTTTGTGTCAGTCAAATAAAGATCTTATGAAGTTACAAACGTGTATGATGTATATATGCAGACTGGTGTTGGTATAAATTTTTATTCGTCACTTCAGTTTGTATATAAATTGTATATCACTATTTCAGCAGGAAATATCATGTATGTCGAGTTGTAACTGCGAAATTATTACTTCAGTAAAAAGAAAACTGAATATTTAAGTTTTACGCATGGATTTATGTCAAAAAATTCTGTCACAGAGGTCTGTTAGAGTACTGAAAAGATAACGGTAACTTTTTTTTATTAAAGGAATATTTCTCATTCCATTTAGGCAAATTTAAGTTTTTATTGTAATAAAGTATGTGACTGTGTGTTTAACGACTGACCTTCTTCACTTTATAAGAAGAAAAGTTACACGTTAATCATCACAACAGTGGTACGTAGTACTGCGCCAAGGAGGAAAGTAGTGAATTGAAGGTAGATAATTTGTTAAAAGACTGGTAGTTCGTTAACTGTGGAACTAAGAAAAATAGGTACAAAAGAAAAAAAGTCGAGGGATCACAGGGAGATCAGTTAGATATTATTCGCGAAAAAGCAATGGCCCTCGCAATTCAACTACATCAATCAACATGTTGTATGTGTGTTGGCGTTATAAGTCGTCTGTGAGCAATAAAAAATCTGACTATTACCTTATAGCACTGTTCAAATATTCTGTAAAGTAAAGAAAATTCGATAAATGTGACGATGAACCGTTGTTTAGCGATTTGTGGGAACCAATCTTATGTCACAATTAGTATATCTAATATTACTGTCTGAGGATTCTATAACAGACTTTTGAATTTGTTACTATTATCATATTTTACTAGTTCAATTCTCTTTCTCATACAGGCTACCAATAACAGAAGTCTTAAACGCTGTTCCAATCAAGAAACCACGCCTGCGTGGGTCAGTCGCCAGTCATTAGACACGTGCTTCTGAAAGACACCGCGGAATGGAATTTAAATATTTCGAAATCGATCGCAAGGGAGTTCATGAATGGACTAGCGAGTTTCATGACATAAGACTAAAAATCGGCGCTCCTCCTGTTCCATCTTGTTGAGGAATCTCCAGCACTGTCATATCAGCAGTTTCCGACATCTTGACAGATAGAAATAAAGTTTTAGTGCAGGGATCCTGAATAGTTCGTGATATTACGTAGATAACTACGTGATTACCTACCAAAGTAAAGATTTATCACTAGGTGCACCAAGATGCAGCTGCTAGTGTATCTCTTTTTTAAAACTCAGAAATTGATTGATATTTTGAATTTTTAACTCTGTGTAGTCTGACGCTTCAGTATAGACTGTTGACTTTCAAATCATCGCAACTGAACCGTGGAGAGTACGTCTCCAGTAACAACAACATTTCAGTGGGTCCTCCATTGTCTTTCCGTTTCAGTTAAAGACATTTGAGGACGGATGGGTATGCTCATTATATCCAAATGTCATTAGATGGGTTATGCTTCCAACACCTGGGGCCAAACATTTGAGTTTAAAATAAACAGTCGAGATCCCAATAACATTGGCTTATTGACCAGTTTTGGCTTATGTTAAAGGTATTTTCAGATTTTTTGGGTCTCCTATGGCTGATGCTGGTGGTTCCTCGGTTTCTCACGTGGTACCAAGATCGTACACCGGCCCAAAAAATCTGAGGATTGCCGAAAGCGGTCAATAAAAAATGTTATTTCAATCTCGACTGTTGAGATCGCTGGTTTCAATGTTGTCTAATTTCCTAACATTTAACTCTATGAAAAAAATATGTATAAGCAACTAATTATAGGAAGAGTGTATATACACTTACCTATTTCGGAATATTTCATTAACAGTTATCACAATAATTTTCAAGTTTGGTGATCCATGCAAAATGCGTACATAAAAATGAAAAATACGAAGTTATTCTTAATGAAATTCTCGTACTGTGATAAAAAGAAAACAGAACGACATTATATTATATTTTATAATCAACCACATATAGCATCATATTAGTAAGAAGCATGCTTCTGAACTTATGACGTTCAATTATGTTTCAAAGGCAGAAAAGTCTGTTGATATGGCGACAGTATCATTTACCTCGAAACGCAAATGTTTTCATTTTATTGAATGAATGCCATTTCTGAATAATTGATCTGATAGACTGGAACACATACAGCGCTTAGTTTCCTGGCCAATTTTAAAGCAAGACATTATCGGTCCTCTTTTACTGGATTTTCTGTCTACATCGCCTAATGGTTCTTTATTTCTCATTTATTATTTTATTCCATAAAGTATTTCGGTCATTTCAAACATCACAATGAAAGTTAAAAGACATAGAACGAAGTTCAGTGTGAATTTGAAGTAAAGCCTACGGATATATCATTACTGCACGTTTGCTTCCGAGACTCTAAGTTTGGATCTGATGATTGCAGAGCCGAAACATGCTATGAAATAACGTAAGAAATGAGGAATAAACAAACATTAATTGATTGAGGCAGTGTAATTTGTAAAAGTTCTTAATGATCGTGGACCCATACCAAGAATTTATTTCCTGTTTCAAGAAATCATCAGACTTCCTCGTTAAGAATGTTACATGCTTAACTTATCCGATTATATTTCTATAGTTCAGAGCAAACTACATACCACTTTTAACTGTGTTCTGTTCACAGAGAAGGTAGGAATCTTACAATGATACAACTATTACGAATCGACTTGTAGAAGTCAGTGTAGCAATGACAATAGTTGATGGTATTTATCTGTACTCAAAATTGGTTATAAATGTCAATTTAGTACATAGAGTTGAATAAATTGTTAAAAACGTTCGACTAGTGACAATCTACACAGCAGACTCTGTGCCAGATTCGAGAAACTGTAGATTTAAAGATTGTGCAAACTGTGTGTCTGGAAGTTTCGTCAGTTTTCCAGATGTTCCATTGTTGTCATGTAAAATGTAGTTTTCTCACGACATAGTATCAGCGAGCGGTAGCAATGACTATAATGATACCCATATAAACATTGATCCTATATCTACTGATGGTACTTAATCCTATATCTACTGCTGGTACTTAATCATCAATGTTAAAAATATGCCAAAGTAAAATTTATTGGGTGAAAATATCAGCAAAAGAACTGGACAGAGTGGCATTTTAGTGCTGCGTGCGTCCCAGGAACGTTTGGCCCATTTGCTGGACCCGCGGAGCGGCGCGGCGCGGCGCGCAGCGCTAGACTAGGCTAGCCTAGGCGGCCCTACCTGCTGCGCAGACGGAGGGACCGGCGCTGCCAGCTGCCGCGTCGGCGTCCAGAGACCGACTGACGCCGACGCCCGCCGACGCCGCGCCTCGTCCTCTGCGAGGCTGGGAGGAGGGGTGGGGCGGTGGCGCTGGTAGCCAGCGGGGATGGTGGGGGCTGAAGGGAGACCGCAGCTGGAGCCTATTGGATGTGCTGGAGCGGCGGCGAGGGCGGCCAGCCCGGCCGAGGACTCTGCTGATGCCGACGACGATTGTAGATGACACCAGAGTTATCTAGGCTCCAGTAATTAGTACAGGAGTTCACCTGACATCCGGCGTCCAGCGCAAGACGGTTCTTTAACGCCTTAGTGCCCAGTGTAACATTATGGCTGGACTTCTACTGAGTTTTTGGACGACAATGAACTCTAATCTTGATATGCTTATCGAAGCCTCGAGCGATTTTTCCTTCAGTCTTGTATTAGCAGTTATGAGAAGCAGCCGACTGCTGGAAACAACTGACAACTGAATTTAACCCTCACAATACCATATGGAAGGGGGGGGGGTTGTATTTCATACCCAACTTCTGAAATTATTATCAACTGAAGACATAAAGTCTGAAAATTAGTCCGTGATCATATTTTTGGCACTTCATTTTACAGGTCAGTCTTGATCACATAAATTTTTACATTTCACTTTGACCGGTTTCTGCTATGGCCTTCTTCAGATCATAAAATAATATGATGTACCTACATGTTTAGTTTGACGTTGATGCCACATCAGAATATTTTATGGTCTGATGATGGCAGTAGGCAAAACCGGTCATAGTGAAATGTAAAAATTTATGTGACCAAGAAAGACCTGTAAAATAAAGTGAAATTATTATAATCTAGTCACTTACATTAATTTTTAAAATTTTATGAAAATTAATTATTGTTTCTAATGATTTCTTGTACAAGAGTCCGTAAATGTTTTCAATAGAAAACAACCCAAAAGTTTAAATCTTAGTAGTGAATGTGACTTTTCTCAACAGAACGTCACATTTATATTTTCAAGTTCAGGACCCTCCTTACACATCTAAACATCTGTGAAAGTATGTTGTTAGTAAAATTCAACGCCACTTAAAATTTTTTTCACGTGGTCGTAAAGTACCGTTCCTCTGTGTACGCATTACGGAAAATGCTTCGGTAATATTAAGATTGTACTAAAACATATTTTCAGGTTATGAACTCTACTTACAGATCAGTGCCTATTTAAAAAGGACGTCGTTAACGAAAGTTGACAATAATTAATGCAATTTTTTGTGAGGTAACCCGCCCCCCCCCTTTGGTAGTTTTTTAAAAATGCGATGGTATTGTTACAGTTAAAATTTTTTCGAACAGTCTGAATATCATCACTTTAGAATACGTACAACAATCCAAATATTTTATCATTCGGTTCAAAAACTTTAAATATTTCTTCAATAAGCCAACAGTCACATGTTATTTATTTAATTTTATGCAGTATTATTATATCGCAGGGACACATGGAGCATTTTCAGCGTTAAATAAAACTAACTCTAAGGAACATCAGGAGCGCTTTACCAGTTTCTTAATTTTTCCCGAGGACATGCAGCTTTACTGTATGATTAAATGATGATGGCGTCCTCTTGGGTAAAATATTCTGGAGGTAAAATAGTCCCCCATTCGGATCTCCGGGCGGGGACTACTCAAGAGGACGTCGTTATCAGGAGAAAGAAAACTGGCGTTCTACGGATCGGAGCGTGGAATGTCAGATCCCTTAATCGGGCAGGTAAGTTAGAAAATTTAAAAAGGGAAATTGATAGGTTAAAGTTAGATATAGTGGGAAGTAGTAAAGTTCGGTGGCAGGAGGAACAAGACTTTTGGTCAGGTGATTACAGGGTTATAAATACAAAGTCAAATAGGGGTAATGCAGGAGTAGGTTTAATAATGAATAAAAAAATAGGAGTGCGGGTTAGCTACTACAAACAGCATAGTGAACGCATTATTGTGGCCAAGATAGACACAAAGCCCATGCCTACTACAGTAGTACAAGTTTATATGCCAACTAGCTCTACAGATGATGAAGAAATTGATGAAATGTATGACGAGATAAAAGAAATTATTCAGATAGTGAAGGGAGACGAAAATTTAATAGTCATGGGTGACTGGAATTCGTCAGTAGGTAAAGGGAGAGAAGGAAACATAGTAGGTGAATATGGATTGGGGGGAAGAAATGAAAGAGGAAGCCGCCTTGTAGAATTTTGCACACAGCATAACTTAATCATAGCTAACACTTGGTTCAAGAATCATAAAAGAAGGTTGTATACCTGGAAGAATCCTGGAGATACTAAAAGGTATCAGATAGATTATATAATGGTAAGAGAGAGATTTAGGAAACAGGTTTTAAATTGTAAGACATTTCCAGGGGCAGATGTGGATTCTGACCACAATCTATTGGTTATGAACTGCAGATTGAAACTGAAGAAACTGCAAAAAGGTGGGAATTTAAGGAGATGGGACCTGGATAAACTGAAAGAACCAGAGGTTGTAGAGAGTTTCAGGGAGAGCATTAGGGAACAATTGACAGGAATGGGGGAAAGAAATACAGTAGAAGAAGAATGGGTAGCTCTGAGGGATGAAGTAGTGAAGGCTGCAGAGGATCAAGTAGGTAAAAATACGAGGACTAATCGAAATCCTTGGTTAACAGAAGAAATGTTGAATTTAATTGATGAAAGGAGAAAATTTAAAAATACAGTAAATGAAGCAGGCAAAAAGGAATACAAACGTCTCAAAAATGAGATCGACAGGATGTGCAAAATGGCTAAGCAGGGATGGCTAGAGGACAAATGTAAGGATGTAGAGGGTTGTCTCACTAGGGGTAAGATAGATATTGCCTACAGGAAAATTAAAGAGACTTTTGGAGAGAAGAGAACCACTTGTATGAATATCAAGAGCTCAGATGGCAACCCAGTTCTAAACAAAGAAGTGAAGGCAGAAAGGTGGAAGGAGGATATAGAGGGTTTATACAAGGGCGATGTACTTCAAGACAATATTATGGAAATGGAAGAGGATGTAGATGAAGATGAAATGGGAGATACGATACTGCGTGAAGAGTTTGACAGAGCACTGAAAGACCTGAGTCGAAACAAGGTCCCGGGAGTAGACAACATTCCATTAGAACTACTGACAGCTTTGGGAGAGCCAGTCCTGACAAAACTCTACCATCTGGTGAGCAAGATGTATGAGACAGGCGAAATACCCACAGACTTCAAGAAGAATATAATAATTCAAATCCCAAAGAAAGCAGGTGTTGACAGATGTGAAAATTACCGAACTATCAGTTTAATAAGTCACAGCTGCAAAATACTAACGCGAATTCTTTACAGACGAATGGAAAAACTGGTAGAAGCTGACCTCGGGGAAGATCAGTTTGGATTCCGTAGAAATGTTGGAACACGTGAGGCAATACTAACCTTACGACTTATCTTAGAAGAAAGATTACGAAAAGGCAAACCTACGTTTCTAGCATTTGTAGACTTAGAGAAAGCTTTTGACAATGTTAAGTGGAATACTCTCTTTCAAATTCTGAAGGTGTCAGGGGTAAAATACAGGGGCGAAAGGCTATTTACAATTTGTACAGGAACCAGATGGCAGTTATAAGACTCGAGGGGCATGAAAGGGAAGCAGTGGTTGGGAAAGGAGTGAGACAGGGTTGTAGTCTCTCCCCGATTTTATTCAATCTGTATATTGAGCAAGCAGTAAAGGAAACAAAAGAAAAATTCGGAGTAGGTATTAAAATTCATGGAGAAGAAGTAAAAACTTTGAGGTTCGCCGATGACATTGTAATTCTGTCAGAGACAGCAAAGGACTTGGAACAGCAGTTGAACGGAATGGACAGTGTCTTGAAAGGAGGATATAAGATGAACATCAACAAAAGCAAAACGAGGATAATGGAATGTAGTCAAATTAAGTCGGGTGATGCTGAGGGGATTAGATTAGGAAATGAGACACTTAAAGTAGTAAAGGAGTTTTGCTATTTAGGGAGTAAAATAACTGATGATGGTCGAAGTAGAGAGGATATAAAATGTAGACTGGCAATGGCAAGGAAATCGTTTCTGAAGAAGAGAAATTTGTTAACATCGAGTATAGATTTAAGTGTCAGGAAGTCGTTTCTGAAAGTATTTGTATGGAGTGTAGCCATGTATGGAAGTGAAACATGGACGATAACCAGTTTGGACAAGAAGAGAATAGAAGCTTTCGAAATGTGGTGCTACAGAAGAATGCTGAAGATAAGGTGGTAGATCATGTAACTAATGAGGAGGTAGTGAATAGGATTGGGGAGAAGAGAAGTTTGTGGCGTAACTTGACTAGAAGACGGGATCGGTTGGTAGGACATGTTTTGTGGCTTCAAGGGATCACAAATTTAGCATTGGAGGGCAGCGTGGAGGGTAAAAATCGTAGAGGGAGACCAAGAGATGAATACACTAAGCAGATTCAGAAGGATGTAGGTTGCAGTAGGTACTGGGAGATGAAGAAGCTTGCACAGGATAGAGAAGCATAGAGAGCTGTATCAAACCAGTCTCAGGACTGAAGACCACAACAACAACAACAATTCTTGTGTGGCAACTTGTTTACAAGATTTAATATGTAAATTTCTTTAGATAAAAAAATTCCGGCAGCACTAGAACTATAAGGGAAAACTGTATACCCCAAAACTGTCCCCTTCCAAAGAAGATGGAAAAATGATAAAGACGGAAGAGGTACCATTCTTTCTGCCTCACAAAAGAAAAATGATCTGTTTCTGTGTAAATGACATGACAACTACGTTGTTTTAGCAGCATAAAATACAGCTGGTGTGAGCCCTGTACCTAACACAAAATGAAAGATACTGAACCGGTTCCACCCTCGATATTTCTATCGAAACACGTGGGTGGAACAGATCGAATAGATCAAAATGTGAATAAATACAGGATACATATCCGCAGCCGGAAATGGTACTGGGCCCTTTTTGCAATTGATTATTGCATGTCACTTTGCACAATACGTGTATAAGCTACCGCACAAAATGAAATAGAATCTCTCCTGTAAATTTTCGAAGGGAGATTGTGTAGACGTTCTTGATCAGGTACGCGACGCCGCTGAAGGTCCCGGACATACCCCACACTCAAGAACTGTAGCAGATGAGCACCAGTGAGTTCCAGAGAAAGAAATGTAATGCAGTACTGTGAGCTGAATGCTTTGCTGCTTATCACACTACCCAATTTACTGGGTTTGTATGTTATTTGTAATTTGTACCTACGTTTAATTTATTTCTCTCAGAACCAAACCGTGTAAACGTTTCTTATGAATGTATGTTTTGCTCTCAGTAGTGTTTAGCGTTAAGTAAAGAATGGTAGTGTGTTAATATTTAAGTTATTAACTAAACAAGTTTAACTTTGATATACAGCTTTCTGTAAAACAAAATATTTTTATCGGTATTGTTATTCACATGCATGAAAGAGGGTTAGATATTTTTCTTTGTATAGATGTACACATCGAAATCCACACACATCAGTACATTAGCAAGCTGTTATAGTGCCCAAGCCAAAAAGGCGCGGCCCATTAATGAAGTCGAGGATAATTCGAAATTCGTGTTTTGAATTCAATGAGTAACAACGTTGCAGCAGTCCACCCTGAATTGGCAGATGGGAACAGCAATAATACACGATCATAGGTCACAGTACTAAGGCTGTGCAAATGCTTCCAGTGAGGTAGATCAATTCTAAATGCCGAAGAAAATAGCGACAGACCTTCTCTCTCTGAAGAAATGGAAATCGCTAGAGGACACTGCGGCACCCTGCTCACAAAAATCGAGCTGACAGCGCAAAATGTAAAAATTACTTATGGAACAGTTTTGAACATCTTGCACGACATCTTGAATGTGACAAAGTTTGCTGACTGCTCAATTTTGTGACTGCTCACACCCATTCAAAATGCCCGCCGAACTAAGCTAGCGAGGGAAAGGTCGCGGCTGTGCGAGGTCAGTCCTGATGACTCCTTTAGCCACTCGATCACCGTAAAGGAGTGCTTAGTGCATCAGTATAGCCTCGAAACATAGGGTTAACTCAAGCAATGAAACCATTGGATAAACTACCGTTGAATATATGAAGGTGAGGCGAAGTATTTTTCGGGAGTAGCGTAGCGTGTTTCCCATAAAGTCTGCATGTAACCGGCAAACCATCACAGGAACGTATTACCAAAATTTTGTGGGGAGCTTATTCTAGGTTGTGTAGATAAAGTGTCGCGTGGTGCTGTACAAGGGGTGTTTCCGCTCTACGACAACGAGCCAGATCATTCTGCATTACACAGTCGCACTTGCTGTTTCTTGGTGCCATCAAATGTTGCCACTGTCTCAGAAATTCAAGAGGCACGTGAGTATCTACATCTACATCCATACTCCGCAAGCCACCTGACGGTATGTGGCGGAGGGTACTTTGAGTACCTCTATCGGTTCTCCCTCCTATTCCAGTCTCGTATTGCTCGTGGAATGAAAGATTGTCGGTATGCCTCTGTGTGGGCTCTAATCTCTCTGATTTTATCCTCATGGTCTCTTCACGAGATATACGTAGGAGGTAGCAATATACTGCTTGACTCCTCATTATGACATTCATTCTGGAAACATTTTATAAAGCATGTGTTGCCACTTTGATGTTTATCATTAAGATTAGGCACTGTCAGTGCAAATATGTTTGTTTTAAAATTATTAATTACTGATACATTTGTGCTGTTTATTGTAATTACAGTTTTGTATTCACTGTTCACAGACAAGTATGTACTTTTTCTGCAGCCTCAGTGGGCCAGTGTTGAAAATGAACCTGTAAGGTTTGAGACTAGTCGCTAACTTTTGAGAGAATCAGAATGAGATTTTCACTCCACAGCGGAGTGTGTGCTGATTTGAAACTTCCTGACGGATTAAAAGTGTGTGCCAGACCGAGACTCGAACTCGGGACCTTTGCCTTTCGCTGGCAAGTGCCCTACCAACTGAGCTACCCAAGCACGACTCACGACCCGTCCTCACAGCTTCAATTCTGCCAGTGCCTCGTCTCCTACCTTCCAAACTTCACAGAAGCTCTTCTGCGAACCTGCAGAACTAGCACTCCTGGAAGAAAGGATATTGCGGAGACATGGCTTAGCCACAGCCTAGGGGATGTTTCGAGAGTGAAACATAGGTAACAGCAACTTTCGAAGGGCATTTGCGTTCAGGAATTTACCTTTCACAAGCGTTCTGCGTTGTCTCTGATGTACGCACTCCAAACATCAAAACGATAGCCAACGCGTCCCACACTTTTGCTATCATTTTTTGAGTTACTTCTTTTACTGCTGTTTCCATCTGACGTCGATGTTCATCTAAGGTCATTGTAAAAGAGGTTTATGGATGGAATCTTAGATAAGCTTTCACAAATAAGGATAATATGGGAGACCAATGGTGCAATACCAGGTGCGTAAGCCTATCAACGAAATCGCGCCACACATTTGTAACAGAATGCACCTGCTGAAACGGAGAACGTAAACCTTTTATTCCGGTGTTATCCTCATGTAGACTCTATGCACACTGCGTAGGGAACAACTTAGAGAGTGACTAAACTAGCTCCTTCAAGGAGATTGCTGTCGGCAACCACAACGAACAGTAGCTTACATACAGAGCCAAGGTAAACTTTTAGTTTTGGTTCTTAAGCTATAACTTGCTTCCAGTTTTTGTCTTCATTAATGTGGAATGTATAGTGTAATGAATCCGCATGAACCTTTCTGAAGGGCCTAATATTTTATGAAGGTTATGTGAGACACAAATTATCGGTCAAATCATGGTTATGTGATTTTGAAATAACCAAGGAACAAGAAAACTGAAATGATTTTTCTGAAAGGATCATTCCTTTAATGAAACACCAGTTCAAATGATGGTGGCGAGAGTATGGTGGTGTATATAGGACGGTGGATGAACTAAAGCTAAGAAAAACAATCCTTACACCAAAGAATACATTCATCACAATTACTTGGCTGACGGAAGTTTGAGAGGTGTAGGTCTACAGTTCCTGATCTCTAGACCTCGCGTCTCTATCTGAGCTAAACAACAAATTTCACCCGAGCGAAATTGCACAATGGTTAAGATGGTGGGCCAGGGACGACAGCAGATCAAATATCCAAACAATCTTTCAGTTTTCGATTTTTTTTCTAAATAAAGTATGGCTAATTAAGGGATGGTTATATTAGAAAACACACGGACGAATTTACTCCTTGTTCTTTCCGAATCCGAGCTTCGCATTCGTATCAGATGTTCTCTATGAAACTTCCTGTTAGATTAAAACTGTGTGCCGGATCGAGACTCGAACTCGGGACCTTTGCCTTTTGCGCGCAAGCGCTCTACCATCTGAGCTCCCCAAGCACTACTCACGACCCGTCCTCACAGCTTCAATTCTGCCAGTACCTCGTCTCTGCTAGCGAAAGGCAAATGTCCCGAGTTCGAGTCTCGGTCCGGCACGCAGTCTTAATCTACCAGGAAGTTTCATATCAGCGCGCACTCCACTACAGAGTGAAAATCTCATTCTGGAAACATCCCCTAGGCTGTGGCTAAGCCATGTCTCCCCAATATCCTTTCTTCCAGGAGTGCTTGCTCTGCAAGGTCCGCAGAAGCGCTTGTGTGAAGTTTGGAGGGTAGGAGACGTGGTACTGGCAGAATTGAAGCTGTGAGGACCGGTCCTGAGTCGTGCTTGGGTAGCTCAGATGGTAGAGCGCTTGCACGCGAAAGGCAAAGGTCCTGAGTTTGAGTCTCGGTCCGGCACGTAGTTTTAATCTGCCAGGAAGTTTCATATCAGCACACACTCCGCTACAGAGTGAAATTCTCATTCTGGAGATGATCTCTTTGTCGGTGGGCCGATGAACCTTGATCTTCGTTCCTTCACCACAGTGTTTATTCGGAAGAGGACTTGTGACAGCGGTAATGGTGGACCTGCAGCCTAAAGGCCCACTTTATTAACTGAATGTTTGTCTCCGTCGCTTTGTGATCATCGTGGCTGAATATAACGCAGAGGATGCGGGTTCCATTCCACCTACTGGCAGTGATCTTTCTTTGGCGGGAAGATTTGAACGGACTGAAACTGACAACGGCTGGGAGAGCGGTGTGCTAAATCCACGCTCCTCCATATCGCATCCGATGACGCCATCGGCAAAGGACAACACGGGGTTAGGTCGGTATCAAGGCGCTCGTAAGGGCCTGTGGACAGAGTTTGCGTAGTTTAATATAAAGCGCACCCGTCAAATATTTCTCAGATGCTCCAAGTAATAAATTCGGCCACTACTTGCCTCCTTTTTTATAGTTAAACTGTAGTGCGGAGACACATAAATGTGCTAACTCAGAGCTGACAATAATTAATAATCAGTTCTGACCGCAGCCAGAGTTTGGTTGCTTAAGCATTCTGTCCGCAGCTCGTGGTCGTGCGGTAGCGTTCTCGCTTCCCGCACCCTTGTTCCCGGGTTCGATTCCCGGCGGGGTCAGGGATTTTCTCTGCCTCGTGATGACTGGGTGTTGTGTGATGTCCTTAGGTTAGTTAGGTTTAAGTAGTTCTAAGTTCTAGGGGACTGATGACCATAGATGTTTAGTCACATAGTGCTCAGAGGCAGCCCCCCCCCCCCCCCCCCCGTAAGCATTCTGCAATATCGTTATCGACCCCACCACAGTATCGACAGTCACGTCTCCCAATAGCCAATAACACGGAATGTGGCGTAATTGCTAGAGTCGAGCGTGAGCTTGACGGTGGACGTCACACGTGGTGCCGGAGACGTGGTCTGAAAAAAAAAAAGAAAAGCACCGAATTGTTGCATTCTGGCGAAAAACGGTGAAACCGTACACCATAAAATTTGTGTGTTTTACAGCAGTTTCAACATAGCAGCATCACTGATTTAAAGAATGAAATGTGTGACTTCTACACTCGCGTGGCAAGGTAACAAACAGCCGCGTCACGACGGCAACGAAACCAACAATCGTAGGTTTGACCCTGGTTCAGTGGACATTCTAATTCAGAGAGAGAAGTAATCTGTGTAACTAAATATTTCGAGTGCTCGTACTGGCTCGCATGCCTTGCCGAGAGTTCAACAGCCAGCCTCCACTGAAAAAAACTCATAAAATTCGTTAGCACAACGTTAGGATGAACTAACGTTAACTATGAGGAACTGTGCCGACTATCAGAACTATATGAGCAGCGATTTAGTTCTCGAACAAAGTGAGTAAACGGCATGACAATAGATTTCAGTTTACTGCAATCAGACTTCGTGCCTTAAGTCGAACTACACTGTAGCATCAAAGAAACTTGAATGGGTATGCGTATTGAGATACAGAGGTATGTAAACAGGAAGAATACGGCAATGCGGTCGCCAACGCCTTTATAAGTGTCTGACCCCGTTGCTAGATAGGCCACTGCTGCTACACTGGCCGTTTTGTAACTGGGTTTTCTGTTTTGATGCTAGTCAATTGTCAGGATGAGCATTACTGCAAAGGGCATTTGATTCTAAAGCACTATGTCAGGTTGAAAAACACTAAATAAATTACTTTTTCTCTCTTAATAACATATGGGCAGGGTGGGTTATTCCTAGGCTCGGGTGTGAGGTTGAATGAAACAGCATTTTTACATAAGATAACTTTTATTGAAAGTTTTGTACAACTGTTTCCTTACTCGATTGTTCTGGCTGGGAGATCGGCAGCTGTGTCGTTTGCGAAGCCTCTGCTGCGGCAGCGGCGGCGTCTGATTACGCCTGGCGGTGTGTATCTCGTGTCGCCGTCTCGCCCAGTTGACTGGAGACGCGCCTCTTGAGGTGGCCCGTTTAATTATTGAGAACGAAGTCGTGAATCGGATGGTGATACCTTGGATGTGGCATCCCAGTGTTTCTCTTCTCTAAGCGGCCGCGTGTGTTGTGCGTCGGTCAGTATCCTGGACTCGAACAAGGGACTCAAGCTTGTCAGTCTTCGGCTGTCCGATCTTCATCCCAGCTCACAGGTGACTGCTGATGTGAGGCCGTCTCCTTCCCGTCCTCACGAGTCACCCGGGTATGTAAAAATCAGCCTACAAATACCTTCTGACTTCTGTCTTCTGGCGGCGAGGCTGCTGCTTGGTATTCCATTACAGCGGCGGAATTGGTGCTTCTGTGTACGATGTAGTCTCTTCCCGCATGACGGTCTTCAGCTCCGAAACTGAACTGAAAACTACTCATGTCGGGCCCACTGCGTCTCGCAAGTTTATTCAGTTCACTGGAGGTGAACGACTTCACGGTCATTGCCTCTTCTGTCACGTTGAAAAGCTTCTCGAAGAATCTTGTTGACGTCGGTCATTGGCTCTTGGAATGTACGCGAGGGCCTTTGACCACATGTGACAACTGAGAAACACGTGAGCCGGTCATTGCCTCTTCTGTCACGTTGAAAAGCTTCTCGAAGAATCTTCTTAACGTCGGTCATTGGCTCTTGGAATGTAGGCGAGGGCCTTTGATCACATGTGACAACGGAGAAACATGTGAGCCGGTCGGGCGATGCCCTGACGGCTGAATCGACAGCATCCTGAACGTGCTGACTTCATGGTCATTGGCTCTTCTGTCACTGCTGCTCTGCCCGCTGTTTGCCAGTGTGTAATTATTGTAAACTAAACTAAGTTTTTCATTTATTTTTTAATTTCTACTTCACTTCACATTGATTTCACTAATTTATTTACCTATCTTAAGAACCACTCAACAGTTTATCAAGATTTAAATGAGTTTGAATGTGGTGTTATAGTCGGCGACGAGCGATGGGATACAGCATCTCGGAGGTAGCGATGACGCGGGGATTTTCCCGCATGACCATTTTAAGAGTGTACAGTGAATACCAGGAATCCTGTAAAACATTAAATCCCCGACGTCGCTGCGGTCGGAAGAAGATACAGCAAGAATGGGACCGACCACGACTGAAGAGAATCGTGCAACGTGATAGAAGTGCAACCCTTCCTGCAAATTGTTCCAGATTTCAATGCTGGGCCATCAAGAAGTGTCAGCTTGCGAACCATTCAACGAAACATCATCGATATGGGCTTTCAGAGGCGAGGGCCCACTCTTGTATCCTTGATGACTGCACGACACAAAGCTTTACGCCTCGCCTGGTCCTGTCAACACCGACATTGGACTGTTGATGACTGGAAAGATGTTGTCTGGTCGGACGCGTCTCGTTTCAAATTGTATCGAAAGGATGGACGTGTACGGGTACTGAGACAGCCTCATGAAACCATGGAACCCATATGTCAGCAGGGGACTGTTCAAGCCGGTGGAGGCTCTGTAATGGTGTGGGGCGTAAGTAACTGGAGTGATATGGGAACTCTGATATGTCTAGAAACGACTCTGACAGGTGACACATAAGTAAGCATCCTGTCTGATCACCTGCATCCATTCATGTCAATCGTGCATTCCGGCGAGCTTGGGCAATTTCAGCAGGACAATGCGACACACCATACGTCCAGAATTGCTACAGAGTGGCTCCAGGGACACTCTTCTGAATTTAAACACTTCCGCTGGAAACTTCCCAGACATGAACATTATAGAGCATATCAGGGATGCCTTGCAATATGTTATCCAGGAGAAGTCTCCACCCCCTCGTACTCTTACTGATTTGTGGACACTAGAATTCATGGTGTCATTTCCCTCCAACACTACTTCAGATATTAGTCGAGTCCATGCCACGTCGTGTTGCGGCACTTCTACTTGCTCGCGGTGGCACTACACGATGTTACGCAGGTGTACCAGTTTCTTTAATATATTCATTTAATCTGTTTTGTGATAAAGCCAATTGTGAAAGTTGTGAATAGTGCAGCATACACTATTATGTCTTACTGGTGGAACGTACTTGGACCTTGACCAAATATCGTGGCCGTCATTGTGTGCATCCTCCCCTAATTTGCAGCTAATTAGTAGACAATACTGACGCGATAGTAAATGTGCTACTTCATTGACGTTTCCAAAGTCATCATTTTTCATGCACCCTGCGTCGTGATTATAGCGTCTCATTTTTATCACTGCTGTAACGATTTAGGTATATCTCAATTTATTTAGTAATATTATCGTGAGAGATGATGATTATACACTGAAAATATTTTTGACGATTTACGTAAGCTTCCCCTGTGGTCTTTCACATTGTCATCTGGGAAAAAAAATTAAGCAATCACGACCACATGTATGCCGCCGAGGGAGCGACGGGTAACCAGCTTGCAATCTCACAAACGACTTCTGCACGCGATGACATGTTACGCAACGCAGGCACGCTGATCCGAATAGTATGCGACCGTTTGCCTAGATCTCACGCATGTTTCCCCTCGGCGCTTATTTACTTGTTGATCGAACCACCAACGAAAAATAGCACATTTACTATAGCGTCAGAGTTGGTACCCATAATCAACATTCACGCATAATATCTGTATTAATATCCAATACACACCTATGTACTAACCGCTATTGTGCAATGTGGCAACATTAATTACTATGACACTATTTACATTAATCTTGATTGATGGAATATAGCAGTAACACAATTTGAGTATGACTCCTCTTATTTACGAACGCGCTAGCAAGTGTAATTAAACATTTGAAGAGAGATGTGTTCCTTAAATTCGTATTCAGCGTACGTGAGTGGTGTCTTTACAAAAATCATTTGGTGTTTTAGCAATCAGCAAAATTAATGGTGACGAATTACGATTGTGAAGTCGTTGTAAATGCTGTAGACAAATTTCTTATTTTCTCGCTTAACCATTCAAGCGAATTATTCCTCCATCACACATGCGATCATTTAATTCAGGCTTCGAATTTCATTCAGTCACTGACGGCTGTTCGTATATTTTTTGTTGTTTGTGACTGGGTTCCTCTCCATTACACGTAGGTTTATAGAATCGTTGATTGTAACCAAAATAGTCACAATCGTTTACTTAAAACCGATATCGAGTAGCATGTGAAACTAGTATTTTGTCTTCAAACTACAATATTTGTATTTTCCGCCTTGATGTTCTCAAAAACATTATTTTTGATATTTGGAAGATGGGCTGTGGAAGCTACTAAGGGAATTACACACAACGCTAAACGGAAGATGTATTCGGACTACTACTGCAAATGAATTTCTTAAGCACAACCGAATTCATGCATACTTAGTTTTCAGTACGTTTAATGGTGACCTTGAACTCAGCAGTCACTCTTTCCTCTCCTAATCATAACAATAACATAAGCACGACACTACACATCACATTCTTACAGACATGACAGTTGCCGACACTAAGGAGATAAAAATATTATATGCCTCCAGTTGAAAGGTTTGCGCCACAATATGTGCCACATGGAAATGATGTAAGATACCACAATCGTAGCGCTCTCAAATTACTGCATGGGGCGCAGAGTAGAGTTCTTTTGACTGTGTGACGTACAGAATTACTAACTGTTCTTTCATAAGCGGTGGGCACCCAAAGAGCCACTTATAAGCAAAATGGAGTCTCCTAGTAATTATATCTGACCAAAAGGAGACGGTACGAACACCGGGTAAATGCCTTAGTACTGAATATTCTGTGTAAACACTCGTATAATTTGCAACTGAGTGAGCTTTCAGAAATGGTAAAATTATTCATGTATCTTGTTTTGTCCTTTCAAATGTAGTTTCATGTAGGAGATCGATACAGTGGACTATGTATGGACAGTTATATGTTGTTACGAAATTGAAAGCAGTGGTCCCACCAATGTGGTTCTATAAGAAAGAGCCGACTAGCTATAAGCTAGCTATAAGAGAGAGTTGACTAGCTTCCACTTAGGTTTACATCTGAGTGCACTCTGCCAAACGTAACAAACGCTAAGTTTAGCAGAGCACACAGGCTGACACAAGTAAATCAGTACCCTTTGTCCAGTTCTGTCGGTTACTAAACTACCAGAAAAATCATGACCTGTACAGAAGGCAATGGAACCCACTACATTAAAGACATATATTGTGGCCCATAACTGAAAAATTGCCATGTTGATCATTGCAAAAGCTTTCGGTCCCTCATTGGCACTGCCAAAGATGAGGTGACTACTATTGAATAAATAACGAAATGGTAAGATTTCCACTGTTTTCGACTAATCAGCGAGGAAAGGGGTGTATGGAAAGCACTGGCAATAAGAAGAAATGGGATGTTAAGACATCCGTTAGATACCAGGGAATAACTTCCATGGTACTAGATGGAGCTGAAGAGGGAAAAACTATAGAGGAAGACAGAGCTTAGGTACATTCAGCAAATAATTGTGGACATAGACTGCAAATGCTACTCTGAGATGAGAAGATTGACACAGGGGAGGAATTCATGACAGGCCGCAGGAAAACACTCAGAAGCCTGACGACACAAAATAAATTGTTTTTCGAGGCAGAGTATGGAATGTCAGTTATCATAATGTGACAAGAAAGCTAAAAAATACGAAAATGGAATGAAAAGGTTTGAGGGGAATGTGTTGGGGTCAGTGAAATGACATGAAAGGAAAAGAATTTTTAATCAGACGAATGCAGAATAATATCCAAAACTGTAGAAAATTTAAAATGGGAGTATGATTCTTCATGAGTAGGGAGGTAGATAAGAGAGTGAATCTCGGTACATAACTCACTGGCTGGATTATTCTCATCAGAATCAACAGAAAAACAACGACAAGAGAAATAGTTTATGTAACCCTACTGACATCACAAGTAGAAGCTGAAGAGATAGAGAAAATATGACACAGAACGGCTAACTCAGTATATACAGGTAAATAAAAATCTAATAACGGTATGGGAGTGGGATACAGGACTGGGACGGGGTTATAGGGAAAAAACAGAGTGGTGAGAGAATATAGCCCCCCTAATAGGAATGAAGGAAGAGGAACGCTAATTGGGATCTGCAAAAAATTTCAACTAGTAGTAGGGAGTTCATTGTTCTATAATCACAAGAGAATGAGGCTTACGTGGAAAAAGCTTGGTGAGACAGAGATTCTGAAATCAGAGACTGTATAATAATGCCTAACCAGGGGCAGATCTATATTCAGATTAGAATAGGTGAACAGTTTGAGAGAATCGTCATCAGAAATGCTGGATACTGAGGTATTGGGGCACGGTCAGGTGCATTTGAAGTTCTTGTAGGCTAAAGGCTGTGATAATGAATACGACAGTAAATAAGCAGGATGAGGCACAATGGACATTTCTAAAATCGTCAACTATAGACGTAGGACAAACAAATATAGGTGCAACGTAAGTACGAAGAAACCTTGAGAAATACTTCGAAGGTGCAAGGTAACTACGAAGAAACCTTGAGAAATAATTTGCAACGTCCCCTTGGAAAAATTTGATTGACTGTGCTGATAAACCTCTTACGTTATTTGCTTTTCAAATAGCTGAGAAAAACTGAACGTACTCAGACATTTATCTCTTTACTTATTCTGATCATCACTAAACTGACACACAATATTTTTAGCGCAACGCAATCTGACTTTCAAAAAATCCCTACAAAACAATGGCCCTGACTAACAATAACCTATACCTTTCATGAATCACTTACCTCACAAAAATCTTCGTTACTCGAACTCCTACAGTACAGCGAGCGCCAATACTGCCAGCTAAATAAAAGATTCTATCTACTGAAGGCACTAGCTACTGATAGGCATAGTTAGCAAATGAAAGATTTTGATAGAGAACAAACAATGTATTTACCTTAATAGTGTTCAAAAGTCATTATATATATATATATATATATATATATATATATATATATATATATATATATATATATATATATATCAGTTCATGACATCCAGTCTTACAAATTTACCGTCTCTGATGGACACACGTCCAGATCATCCGCTCTCAAAACTCCGCCATCTCTCTCCCCACATCCACCACAGCTGGCGGCTCACCTCCAACTGCGCAACGCTACGCGATGTTAACAGCCAGCTGGCCAACACTACAATAGCATATACTTCAACAATGCAAACCGACCACAGCCTTCACACAGCACAGTCAGTGATTTTCATATAGAGCGCTACATGGAGTTACCAACATAAAAACCTAAACAGTCTACTCACAAATTCAAATGACGTATGTAAGAATTAAGTACAAATATATTCAGGAAAAGATATTAAATTGGCAAGAGAAACAGCATAAAGCATCGAGTTTGCTAACACTTCATTGTCTGAATACATTTTGTAGAATAAATTTCATAATCACAGCTGTGCATTGTACTTGTTTACAGGTGTTTTGTTATGCACTACATTGCTATCCATTACGAATAAATCCAAGGAAAATCAGGTCAGTATGTTGGTTTTCAAATGGTTTAAGGCTGTTTTTAAATGGTTATGGCAGTCGTATTGTATAAATTAAATAATTTTGGCCAGGCACTACGTTTTTCTCAATGTGACGCTCAGCTAGACTAAATAAAAAGTAAGTCGTTCGCCTTTTCTGTGACAGTGCACACCTGGGAGGATAGTACATCATTGAAGATGACGGAAAAAGTAGGATGTGGATCGTATGCTTCACCTGGGGCTACCAAACCGTAAGGCAAGTTGCAAACCCAGTAAACTGACATAAAAAAAGGGACACCTGTACTGGCTTCCTATCTAACCATTCTTTTTTTTTTTTTTTTTTTTTTTTTCATCAGTCTACTGACTGGTTTGATGCGACCCGCCACGAATTCCTTTCCTGTGCTAACCTCTTCATCTCAGAGTAGCATTTGCAACCTACGTCCTCAATTATTTGCTTGACGTATTCCAATCTCTGTCTTCCTCTACAGTTTTTGCCCTCTACAGCTCGCTCTAGTACCATGGAAGTCATTCCCTCATGTTTTAGCAGATGTCCTATCATCCTGTCCCTTCTCCTTATCAGTGTTTTCCACATATTCCTTTCCTCTCCGATTCTGCGTAGAACCTCCTCATTCCTTACCTTATCAGTCCACCTAATTTTCAACATTCGTCTATAGCACCACACCTCAAATGTTTCGATTCTCTTCTGTTCTGGTTTTCCCACAGTCCATGTTTCACTACCATACAATGCTGTACTCCAGACGTACATCCCCAGAAATTTCTTCCTCAAATTAAGGCCGGTATTTGATATTAGTAGACTTCTCTTGGCCAGAAATGCCTTTTTTGCCATAGCGAGTCTGCTTTTGATGTCCTCCTTGCTCCGTCCGTCATTGGTTATTTTACTGCCTAGGTAGCAGAATTCCTTAACTTCATTGACTTCGTGACCATCAATCCTGATGTTAAGTTTCGCGCTGTTCTCATTTCTACTACTTCTCATTACCTTCGTCTTTCTCCGATTTACTCTCAAACCATACTGTGTACTCATTAGACTGTTCATTCCGTTCAGCAGATCATTTAATTCATCTTCACTTTCACTCAGGATAGCAATGTCATCAGCGAATCGTATCATTGATATCCTTTCTCCTTGTAGTTTAATTCCACTCCTGAACCTTTCTTTTATTTCCATCATTGCTTCCTCGATGTACAGATTGAAGAGTAGGGGCGAAAGGCTACAGCCTTGTCTTACACCCTACTTAATACGAGCACTTCGTTCTTGATCGTGCACTCTTATTATTGCCTCTTGGTTGTTGTACATATTGTATATGACCCGTCTCTTCCCATAGCTTACCGCAACTTTTTTCAGAATCTCGAACAGCTTGCACCATTTTATATTGTCGAACGCTTTTTCCAGGTCGACAAATCCTATGAAAGTGTCTTGATTTTTCTTTAGCCTTGCTTCCATTACTAGCCGTAACGTCAGAATTGCCTCTCTCGTCCCTTTACTTTTCCTAAAGACAAACTGATCGTCACCTAGCGCATTCTCAATTTTCTTTTCCATTCTTCTGTATATTATTCTTGTAAGCAGCTTCGATGCATGAGCTGTTAAGCTGATTGTGCGATAATTCTCGCACTTGTCAACTCTTGCCGTCTTCGGAATTGTGTGGATGATGCTTTTCCGAAAGTCAGATGGTATATCGCCAGACTCATATATTCTACACACCAACGTGAATAGTCGTTTTGTTGCCACTTCCCCCAATGGTTTATGTACAAATTGTAAATAGCCTTTCGCCCCCTGTATTTTACCCCTGACACCTTCAGAATTTCAAAGAGAATATTCCAGTTAACACAGTCAAAAGCTTTCTCTAAGTCTACAAATGCTAGAAACGTAGGTTTGCTTTTCCTTAATCTTTCTTCTCAGATAAGTCGTAGAGTCAGTATTGCCTCACGTGTTCCAATATTTCTATGGAATCCAAACTCATCTACCCCGAGGTCGGTTTCTACCAGTTTTTCCATTCGTCTGTAAGGAATTCGCGTTAGTATTTTGCAGCTGTGACTTAGTAAACTGATAGTTCGGTAATTTTCACATCTGTCAACACCTGCTTGCTTTGGGATTGGAATTATTATATTCTTCTTGAAGTCTGAGGGTATTTCGCCTGCCTCATACATCTTGCTCACCAGATGGTGGAGTTTTCTCAGGACTGGCTCTCCCAAGGCTGTAAGTAGTTCTAATGGAATGTTGTCTACTCCCGGCGCCTTGCTTCGACTTAGGTCTTTCAGTGCTCTGTCAAACTCTTAACGCAGTATCATATCTCCCTTTTCATCTTCATCCTCTTCCATTTCCATAATATTGTCCTCAAGTACATGGCCCTTGTATAGACCCTCTATATACTCCTTCCACCTTTCTGCTATCCTTTCTTTGCTTAGAACTGGATTTCCATCTGAGCTCTTGATATTTATACAAGTGGTTCTCTTCTCTCCAAAGGTCTCTTTAATTTTCCTGTAGGTAGTATCTATCATACCCCTAGTGAGATAAGCCTCTACAGCCTCACATTTGTCCTCAGCCATCCCTGCTTAGCCATTTTGCACTTCCTGTTGATCTCATTTTTGAGACGTTTGTATTCCTTTTTGCCTGCTTCATTTACTGCATTTTTATATTTTCTCCTTTCATCAATTAAATTCTGTATTTCTTCTGTTATTCAGGGATTTCTATTAGCCCTCATCTTTTTACCTACTTGATCCCTTGTTGCCTTCACTACTTCAGCCCTCAGAGCTACCCATTCTTCTTCTACTGTATTTCGTTCCCCCATTCGTGACAATCGTTCCCTTATGCTCTCTCTGAAACTCTGTACAACCTCCGGTTTAGTCAGTTTATCCAGGTCTCATTTCCTTAAATTTCCACCTTTTTGCAGTTTCTTCAGTTTTAATCTACAGTTCATAACCAATAGATTGTTGTCAGAGTCCACACCTGCCCCTGGAAATGTCTTACAATTTAAAACCTGGTTCCTAAATCTCTGTCTTACCATTATATAATATATCTGATACCTTCTAGTATCTCCAGGATTCTTCCATGTATACAACCTTCTTTTATGATTCTTGAACCAAGTGTTAGCTATGATTAAGTTATGCTCTGTGCAAAGTTCTACCAGATGGCTTCCTCTTTCATTTCTTTCCCCCAATCCATATTCGCCTACTATGTTTCTTTTTCTCCCTTTTCCTACTCTCGAATTCCAGTCACCCATGACTATTAAATTTTCGTCTCCCTTCACTACCTGAATAATTTCTTTTATCTCATCATACATTTCATCAATTTCTTCTTCATCTGCAGAGCTAGTTGGCATATAAACCTGTACTACTGTAGTAGGCGTGGGCTTCGTGTCTACCTTGGGTACAATAATGCGCTCACTATGCTGTTTGTAGTAGCTAACCCGCACTCCTATTTTCTTATTCATTATTAAACCTACTACTGCATTATCCGTATTTGATTTCGTTTTTATAACCCTGTATTCACCTGACCATAAGTCTTCTTCCTCCTGCCACCGTACTTTACTAATTCCCACTATATCTAACTTCAACCTATCCATTCCCCTTTTTAAATTTTCTAACCTACCTACCCGATTAAGGGATCTGACATTCCACGCTCCGATCCGTAGAACGCCAGTTTTCTTTCTCCTGATAACGATTTGAGTACTCCACGTCCGGAGATCCGAATGGGGGACTATTTGTACCTCCGGAATATTTTATCCAAGAGGACGCCATCATCATTTAACCATATACTAAAGCTGCATGCCCTCGGGAAAAATTACGGCTGTAGTTTCCCCTTGCTTTCAACCGTTCGCAGTACAAGCACAGGAAGGCCGTTTTGGTTAGTGTTACAAGGCCAGATCAGTTAGTCATCCAGACTGTTCCCCCTGCAACTACTGAAAAGGCTGCTGCCCCTCTTCAAGAACCACACGTTTGTCTGGCCTCTCAACAGATACCCCTCCGTTGTGGTTGCACCTACGGTACGGCCATCTGTATCGCTGAGGCACGCAAGCCTCCCCACCAACGGCAAGGTCCATGGTTCATGGGTGGTGGTGGTGGGGGGTATTTGATAATGGAAGCAAAATATGTACTATGCCAACGTAGAGAAAAAGTTGGAAAACTACTGTGGAGATTAATATACATATTTTACTTCCTTCAAGGGAGTCGCTACATCGATCGCAAAAGCAAACAACATGGGTAGTATCGTGGCTGGTGTAACTATACACGTAATTGAAGGTTGCATCAGGGGGAAGTGTGATATGATATGACGAAGACTGAATGAGATTTAAATCCATTAACAAATCAGTCACTGCAAGTGCCCTTGCGGCCTTGTTATAAATCCCTAAAATTAAAAACACATGCTGTACTGGTAATAAGAACGTAAGCAATATACGGAATGTCCTCCGTGTCTCTCACCAGCTTTTAACGAAGGAAAACTGCAAAGCGTGGAGATTATGGCGAGGCGGCAATTTTGCGTGGTTTTTGCGCCGGAATTAATTTATAGCCGGGGTGTGATTTACGGGCTGGTGGCTCCTGCGGCCACGGCGTGGGCTGCTGACGTCATCAGGAGGCCACGCCCCGCGCAGCGGGTCGGGTCTGTGTCGCGGGTGGCGGCTCCACCAGGCGCATTCCACCGCGTCGCCGACGTAAAGCCCCCTGTGCCCTGGAGCCATCATAACCACCCAGGCGTGGTAATACGGCGGCCATCCTATCTGCACTCTGCTCGCATCTCACAGTTTAGTGAACAGTGGAAATGTCAGCTCTATCGGCCAGCTAGGGTGTACTGTTCTGGGAACGCCATCCTCGTTCACGCCACGCTACATGTGGCTGGATACTCCATCGAAACTACGATGGTTGCCGGGTTACCCAATAACTGCGTACTTACAAGGAACACCTTTGACATCCAAAGCTCGGAACCACACGAAACCGTGCTTAGAATAACACTCGATCATAAAAAACAGTGATCTGCGTCATTTCCGTGCAAAAGGACATTTTAATATAGAGAAACAAAGTAACGAGGTATCGATACCACAGGTGCAAAACATACATCTCCTACATACCTGTTAGTACTTATGTTAGTAGTCATAATGGTGATGCGTGATTTTGGCGAAGTGGTTAAAAAAGTGGGAGGGAACAATCTGCACACCTCACTAATGCCACGTTTTTATATTCAGAATCACATTCTCATTCAAGCAGTCCATTATCAGACGGCGCATTAGTTACATTTTTAATGTCATAGCCTGCCTTTCGCCAAACATACTGCAACATAGGCTTATACTTTGCTGCAGAAAATTGATTGTAAATCACAGAGTGAAGTATGATCATGAAATAATGATTACGTCTTCATCAGCAGCTCTTCTGTGTAGAGCTCATGTTGCCAAAAGAAATAAACAACAACGCGTTGGCAATATTTTGTTGTTTTCGGTGACAATGTCTTTAACATAACATCTTTGTTTCGAAAACTTGCGTCTAGAAGGGTGCAAGCTGTATGATATGACCAGGGATCATACAGCAGTAGGCTCTTTTCACTTGATACTTATTCGACAAGGACTGAGGGTATTTTCAAAATTTTTTTAGTAATTTCTCCATTTTTTTCTTGCCTCCATATTAATCTCATTGGCAGGTTGTTTCAAGTTTCTTTGAAATATTTATACTGAAAGTGCCTTGTGCTTCTTGAAAGCAGATGAAAAACTTCATTGCTAGTCTGTCTTTCATTGAGAAAGCCTCATCAATTGTACAGTGGTTGGTAGAGTTATGAACATATTACAACACTCTAGTTGTAGTTTTCTCTCCTCTGTGCGACAGTGTTTTGATGATGAAGACATTTCATACTGGAATTGGCTCTGATCACTGTCCGAAACATCGCATTTCTCCATACACTGCTCTGTCATAAACAAATTCACTTACTCAAAAATCTTTCGTGCTTTCTGATAACATTATCGTCTTCCGTGTCCTTAGGTGTGACAAATGTACTAATATGCTTGGATAAAATGCCATTTCAGCCTTAAAACTGTCGATAGAAAAAATCGAAACTTTGAAATTGTCCAAGCCAAAAATATTAGACGCTTCTGGTGCTCACTTTTGCAGATACCAAAAGTGAACCAGATACCAGTAGTGACCCTTAACCTATCAAATTGCGATATTACGTTATCTTTTATAGTTAGTAATTGCGGCAGTCTGTTTCCTTGCTAGACACATAATTAAAAATTACTCTGCAATCTGATTCACTTTTAATACGCTCATAGTACCTCCTTAGTTTGCTGTGGGAACTGAAGCCTCGACTGTAATAGTCTTCATAAGTGTTCTTTAGTGCGCTGTCATCAGTGTCTGCTAATACACAGGGCCTTGACTGTTTGGGTAGAGATAGTTCATACTCACTTTGACTGGACTGTTCCTGTTGCTCTAGAGATGAACGTCATGTGCTACTCACACAGCCATCTTTAGGTTCAGGTTATTGCTGTCTTTCAAGATAAGTCTATCTGTAGAGCGAAAACAAATGTATTTTTATGTCATCCATATTATATTTTTGAATTATTTTGTTGTATAACGTATCCGTGAACATTATCCTCGATCCCAATTTCATTTCCATATTCAGCACGTCGCAACATTGTCCCCATTATTAGAAAGATATTCGTAGGATCAATTCTCTTCATAATATGACTGTAAACAGTTCACATAGCAATCCGCATGAGAACACTCCAAGAGACACATTCGCACTGCAGCTATACGATTCACGGAAATCGAGCACTTGTTAGTACAGCTACAACACGCCACTCTCTGATGGCGCTAGCGGACAAATGTGGAGTTTTGCATGGAAATAACACTGATCATTGTTGCTTGTACGATTGAGCTTTGGTCTCAGAACAGTTGCGTACGGTTCCGAGAGTTCGAGGTCCAAGGTATCTCCCTGGAGGCTTTCATGTCAGTCAGGGAAAACATCGAACCGCTGACCTACGACTTTCTCTAGAATGAAAACCTAGGCATATGAAGAAGATATTATTGAGTCGGAAATATGTTTTCATCCCCTTTTTTTAACACTATAAATTCAAGAACGTTTCCTCTTGCGATATTAGTAGCACGATCTTAATAGCGTACAAGAAGAGAAAGTTATTCTGGGGCTGCCGTATCCATTGTTTTGTCTACCAATATCGATAGGCTTCATTCTTATTGATGATGTTAACCAAATTGTTTCCTAGTATTTCAGAGCGTGCGTAACTAAATAAGTTTTTTAAAGGAAAACATGGTCTATTATTTATTAATTGTACTATCGACGCTTTTCGGCAGATATCTCATATTGAAGCAACTACGTAAAATAAAACATATCACCGTGGAACACATTGCAACATCAGTAAATACTGTGTAAGAAGACACAAGAAAGAATAAAATCTTGTTACAGACATGGCATAAACCTCTACGTTTACTCATCTATGAATGCGCACCACGGGTTGTGCCACTTTATATGAGACACATAATTCAAATTTCTGTTCCATACCTAAAGCCACATTTATAGAGGCCGTATCTGACACCATCTGCGAAAGAAACCGTGTCATTACATTTACACGACCACATGACAATACGTGTAAGCTGTAGCCACAAACTATGTAAACTGATAGCTACAATCAGCTTTTACTCGATGTTGTGAATGAAATACTGTAACACTATAGTTAAATTCTAAACTTTTTTCTGATTAATTATGCTTTATATAAATTATGTTTTCTTCGGCATCTAATCTTTGATATGCTGTAAAGATGTAGAAAGATATGAACTGTTTTATTCAGCGTTAGAAAACTTTGCATCATGTGGAGGAGGATGACTTTAATTATGTGTTTTTTTGTGAATTTAGTAATATGTGTAAATGAAAGGATGTTGTAAAAGGTATGAATATACAACTATGTATATGCTGATTCACACTTAGGACTTTTGAAACGAAAGTGAGTTAGGGCGCGAAAAACGTGGTTGATGCGAAGGCAAAGGTGGAAACGATAGTCAGTCGGAGCCTAGCAATCGTACATACGGCAAATAGTAAGTGGAAAGTGCACAGCGCAGGTGCCGAGTGAAGCTTTCAGTATTTGGATATATTATGGAAAAGCCTCGGATGGATAAATGGTTCTAAAATATTGCTCTGTTTCTGGAAAATACCATAAAAGTTGATGGTCATCACCAAGAAGATAATAACAGAGCAAATTACTTGCAACGGAAGGTCCACGTGGTGTTATGTACTCGCCACCAACATTGTGCAATCACTTCAGCAGAGAGGAGAAGTCAGATCTTTGTAAAGTGTATGGATCAGCACATTTACCAGAGAATGAGCAAATATAAGGTAACTCATGTTAAATTTGTGTATCAACCTTTATTTGTTTCCTATCATGATACGTCTTAGGATCCACCCCTCTTAAACAGTGATTTACGAGTACCCTGATTATGCGAACTGGTGAAAAACCAAGTGTTTAATTACTTTTGCATAAACCTGAGTGCTAAAAAGTTGCCTAAAATTGCTGAGGATTTTATTGGAGTTCAGGGAGTAAATAAATGTCGCTTTTATCAAAGCCTCTCCAGTAATTGAATTGCTTTAGTTCAAAGTGTCAGTGTTATAAGAATTAACTGATTTAATTCTGTCTGAAAATATTAATGTTTGTGCTGATGACAAATAGCCAACACGATTTTGAGGTTAGTTAGAAGTAGATGATCTTAAAGTCATATTTGAAAATCCTTTTGAAAAGATCTTCTGCATTAACTGTTATAAAATTCATACAAGGTGAATGAGTTGTGAAAGAGTGTTTCTTTAATTTGTACATAAAAGTGTGTTTAGATTCTTTTAGGGAAATGGTCAAGATAAAGGGTCCCCCATTCTAAGTTGCATAAAATGTATAAATTTACTTGATTAATGACGATACTAAATGCATTTGAAGTGAATGTTGAATTTTGTGCATATTGTGTGATGAAAAGTGTAATATCAGCTTGTAAGACCCCACTTATTGTTTTCTTTTCTTGCTGAAGGTAAAGTTACTGAGAGTGCACTTATTCATGAAAAAAGTTGCAACATTGATTATTGAGGAATGTGTAAATCTTATTGAAAGTGAATTTTAGTTAAATTTCTGCTGTTTAGAAAGTACCTGATGAAGTAGGACCTGATCCACGTCAAATTTTAATTTAACATTGATTCCCACTTTTATTGTTGATGAAATAACTTATGCCAGGTAAAATATTTACTGTTGATGGGTACTAAAGTGTCAAATGTGTTTGTGAGAACTTGCGTTTGCTATTGAAACTGGTTATATCCACTACACTACTTGCTTGCTTGTAAAAGGGTTCGTGGCACTTCTGTGAGAAACAAGTATAGGTAGTGTTTTTCTATCAAAACTACTAACTGTTGATTTAACAGAAATGTTTCATATTTCTATGCCTAATTAGGCTAGCGACCGTATTCTATTTCATTTTGGTAAACATGATTAGCTGAAACATTTTCTAAATTGGATTTCTAAATTAGATCTGTCACTTTCTGTGTCCTTATGTAACATTGATATTATGTTCGATAAGCCCAAACCATTATTTATTACTCGGTCACTTTCGTTAAATCTTCACAGAGGGTAATATTAACTGCATCTATATACCACAATTGGTTATAAATATTAAATCAGTATACTTAACGTTGCAGTCTAGTGTTATAATACTCCACACATAACATCACCGGCTCACGACGATGGCAAGTCAGAATGCATAAAGATCTTCGTTTGCGCGCCAGGAAAGATGAAGATATTTTATATTCCAAAATGCGGAAACATTTAACTAATACAACTGTCTGTAGCTATATAAATGAAATACTGTATGCCGTAGTATGTAGCACACGGAAAAACGATAGTTCTATTATATTACAAAACAGACAGCTGTACTATCATAATGTCCAATTAGGACTTACCTAAGCCTGAATAAAATTAATTATAATAATTACTATAGAAAAGACGTATCACTAAATATGTATTTCTAACCAAATCCACGTCTGAACGTCCGTAAAATACATTCCTGGAAATTGAAATAAGAACACCGTGAATTCATTGTCCCAGGAAGGGGAAACTTTATTGACAAATTCCTGGGGTCAGATACATCACATGATCACACTGACATAACCACAGGCACATAGACACAGGCAACAGAGCATGCACAATGTCGGCACTAGTACAGTGTATATCCACCTTTCGCAGCAATGCAGGCTGCTATTCTCCCATGGAGACGATCGTAGAGATGCTGGATGTAGTCCTGTGGAACGGCTTGCCATGCCATTTCCACCTGGCGCCTCAGTTGGACCAGCGTTCGTGCTGGACGTGCAGACCGCGTGAGACGACGCTTCATCCAGTCCCAAACATGCTCAATGGGGGACAGATCCGGAGATCGTGCTGGCCAGGGTAGTTGACTTACACCTTCTAGAGCACGTTGGGTGGCACGGGATACATGCGGACGTGCATTGTCCTGTTGGAACAGAGAGTTCCCTTGCCGGTCGAGGAATGGTAGAACGATGGGTTCGATGACGGTTTGGATGTACCGTGCACTATTCAGTGTCCCCTCGACGATCACCAGTGGTGTACGGCCAGTGTAGGAGATCGCTCCCCACACCATGATGCCGGGTGTTGGCCCTGTGTGCCTCGGTCGTATGTAGTCCTGACTGTGGCGCTCACCTGCACGGCGCCAAACACGCATACGACCATCATTGGCACCAAGGCAGAAGCGACTCTCATCGCTGAAGACGACACGTCTCCATTCGTCCCTCCATTCACGCCTGTCGCGACACCACTGGACGCGGGCTGCACGATGTTGGGGCGTGAGCGGAAGACGGCCTAACGGTGTGCGGGACCGTAGCCTAGCTTCATGGAGACGGTTGCGAATGGTCCTCGCCGATACCCCAGGAGCAACAGTGTCCCTAATTTGCTGGGAAGTGGCGGTGCGGTCCCCTACGGCACTGCGTAGGATCCTACGGTCTTGGCGTGCATCCGTGCGTCGCTGCGGTCCGGTCCCAGGTAGACGGGCACGTGCACCTTCCGCCGACCACTGGCGACAACATCGATGTACTGTGGAGACCTCACGCCCCACGTGTTGAGCAATTCGGCGGTACGTCCACCCGGCCTCCCGCATGCCCACTATACGCCCTCGCTCAAAATCCGTCAACTGCAAATACGGTTCACGTCCACGCTGTCGCGGCATGCTACCAGTGTTAAAGACTGCGATGGAGCTCCGTATGCCACGGCAAACTGGCTGACACTGACGGCGGCGGTGCACAAATGCTGCGCTGCTAGCGCCATTCGACGGCCAACACCGCGGTTCCTGGTGTGTCCGCTGTGCCGTGCGTGTGATCATTGCTTGTACAGCCCTCTCGCAGTGTCCGGAGCAAGTATGGTGGGTCTGACACACCGGTGTCAATGTGTTCTTTTTTCCATTTCCAGGGGTGTAGTTATGGTCTTGCGTGTATGCATTATAAATCCTGCAGGTAGACGAGGATGACCCATGGTTGGCAAATTACTGTAGATTTTTGATTTTGAGTGAATCTTGCTGCGTATCCTTGTGAAAGGTGGCTACCTAGTGAAATTTTCCCGCCGTCAGACCATCACGTATCGCCACTAAGGTTAAATCTCGTGCTGGTTCGTAGCATATAAGATAAGTGTATTCCAGTTTTGCTTACTTGTTTCGTGCAGTAGCTTTCGGGAAAGCAGAGTTTCTAGTAATACGTAACTTTAAATACATCCACGTCAGTACAGAAATTTATTTCTACTTATTTGTCGTCTCAGGGCACAGTGAGAAATCTGCAGAGCAGTTTTTAATTGTCTCTTTACCCTCCTCGTTACATTTTGCGTACATTACAGTCTCAATAGTACCATCTGAGATATTATATCTATTTTTATACACTACTATATGGATAGGGACTGTGATTGTTTTGAACGGACATAAGGAGAATTAGCTGCTGATCGTAAACAGCTGGAAGCAACGTTGACTACCGTCGACATGCTTCTGGCTAATGCTCAAAGTTGCGGTGACATTGCGGTGCTGCGGACGTGACCTGCGACATGTTTGGTGCCGCTGGATCCCCTGGTGACCCAGATGTCGCTGCATCTTCTGATACACAACATCTGCTCGGTCAGCCCTCATTCGAGAGTGGGTGGCAGACAGTGGTGAGTTCGCGTGTCACTGGGCGGTGGGCGAAATGGGGAGCAGGTCGCACGGTAGACTCTCTACACCTTAATAACTTGTAGAGGGTGCAACCCACTGTTGATGATGACTCTGAGCCAGCACGGAATGCCTCTCCTGTTAGGCCAGCGGCCGAATATCCTGCCCAGTCCGGACAGGTGCAGAGGGCAGGTACGGGAGCCCCTCAGGGAAATAGCAGGCGATGCGGGAAAGAAAGCCAGTGTGCACTTTGTATGTTTGGCGGAGGATCTCGTCCATGATATGGAAGAGGACCCTATCGATCGCACTGGGAGCAACCGGCTGCATACAGTGGCACATGGCACGAATGATGCGAGCAGATGTTCTGAAGGCATACTATTTTCTTTCGGCGTGTGGCTGAATTGGTGAGGGTAATTAGCGTCACAAGCGGTGTGCAGGCTAAGCTATTTGTAGCGTCGTACCCATGATTGATCGCGATCCTCTGGCTTGGAGCAGAGCGGAAGGTCTAAACCAGAGGCTCAGACGACTGCAACGATATCTGATGCGAATCTCTCGACCTCCTGTATCTGGTGCCAAATCGTAGGGTTCCCCGTTAACAGTTAGGAAGCGGCTGCTAGGGTAACGGAATACGTGTGGAGTGCAGATGGGGATTTGCTTTAGAGAAGGCATCCCTGTCTGATGAATTAGTCACAATGTCCTCAGAATGTTGTCGTCATTTATTTATTTACACGTCAAGTTCCGCAGGACCATATTGAGGAGCAAATCTCCAAGGTCACGGAACATGAAATTACAACATAAAAGTAATAAAAGATAAAAATAAATGTTCATGAATCTGAAAAATGTCTCAGTCGATAAGTTTAAGTAAACGCTATCAGCAATAAAATAAGAATCAGCTTAATTTTTCAAGGAACTCCTCGACGGAATAGAAGGAGTGACCCATGAGGGAACTCTTCAGTTTCGATTTGAAAACGCGTGGATTACTGCTAAGATTTTTGAATTCGAGTGGCAGCCTATTGAAAGTGAAAAAGTGTACTGCACACCTTTTTGCACAAGAGTTAAGGAAGTCCGATCCAAATGGAGGTTTGATTTCTGCCGACTGTTAACCAAATGAAAGCTGCTATTCTTGGGAATAAAATAATATTGTTAACAAGAAACGACAATAAGGAATATACATATTGAGAAGCCAGTGTCAAAATACCCAGACTCATGAACAGAGGTCGACAAGAGGTTCGTGAACTCACACCATTTATTGCCCGAACCGCCCGTTTCTGAGCCAGAAATATCCTTGTAGAATGGGAAGAGTTACTCCAAAATATAAAACCATACGACATAAGTGAATGAAAATAAGCAAAGTAGACTAATTTCCGTGTCGAAATATCACTCACTTTTGATACCGTTCGAATAATAAAAATGGCAGTATTAAGTCTTTGAACAAGATCATGAACGTGGGATTTCCACGACAGCTTACTATCTATCTGAACACCTAGAAATTTTAACTGTTCAGTTTCACTAATCATATGCTCGTTCTGTGAGATTAAAACGTCAGGTTTTGTTGAATTGTGTGTTAGAAACTATAAAAACTGAGTCTTACTGTGATTTAACGTTAATTTATTTTCTGCAAGCCATGAACTGAGGTCATGTACTGCACTATTTCAAACCGAGTCAATGTTGCACACAAAACCCTTTTCTACCAAGCTAGTGTCATTAGCAAACAGAAATATTTTAGAGTTACCCGTAATAATAGAGGGCATATCATTTATATAAATAAGGAACAGGAGTGGCCCCAACACTGATCCCTGGGGCGCCCCCAACTTGACAGTACACCACCCAGATCCCACATCACAGCCGTTATCAACATTGTGAATAATGATCTTTTGCTGCCTGTTGCTAAAGTAAGAGGTGAACCAATTGTGAGCTGCTCCCCTTATTCCGTAATGGTCCAACTTCTGGAGCAATATTGTGTGATCAACACAGTCAAATGCCTTTGTTAAATCAAAAAATACACCAAGCGTTCGAAACTTTTTGTTTGGCCCATCCAGTACCTCACAGAGAAAAGAGAATATAGCATTTTCAGTTGTCAAACGACTTCTAAAGCCGAACTCTACATTTGATAGCAAATCGTATGATATAAAATGATCAATTATCCTTACATACACAGCCTTTTCAATAACTCTTGCAAACACTGATGGCATAGAAATAGGTCTAAAATTATCTACATTCACCCTTTTCATAAAGCGGCCTTACTACTGAGTACTTTAATCGCTCAGGAAACTGACCATTCCTAAACGAAAAATTACAAATTTGGCTAAATACAGGACTAACATGTGCAGCAAAGTAATTTAATATTCTGCTAGACACTCCATCATAACCATGAGGGTTCTTAGTCTTCAGTGATTTAATTATTGAGTCAATCTCCCTCTTGTCTGTATCACAGAGGAGCATTTCAGACATCAATCTCGGAAAGGCATTTGCCAAGAAAGTTAAATGATTTCCTGTAGAAACTAAATTTTTATTTAATTCACCAGCAATGCTCAGAAAGTGATTATTAAATACTGTACATATATCTGATTTATCAGTAACAGAAATATTTTTACTGCGAACTGACTTTATATCGTCGACCTTGTGCTGCTGAACAGACACTTCCTTCACAACTGACCATATGGTTTTACTTTTATCCTGTGAATTAGCTATTCTATTTGCACACCACATACTCTTTGCCATCCTAATAACAATTTTAAGCACCTTACAATACTGTTTGCAATGGGCTACTGTAGCTTGATTGTTACTACCGTAGAACCATCCTACGGAAGGTCCCAGGATTAGTATCGCTTACTGAAGGATATAATCTACAGAATGTATTAGGAACATAAAGTTCGTTGAAACCAGACGTTAATGACAACGAAATCGTAGTTCAGTTTGGAATATATATCGTAAGGATAGATCGGTTGCCAACAGTGGTGCCGTATTTTTTGCAGTAAAGAATTCGATAAAATCCAGCGAGGTTATCACTGATTCCGATTGTAAATCTGTGTGAAGTATCAAAGATCGGACAAAAATTGTAATCGGATTCCTTTATAGACCGCCTGGGTCAGGTGCTCTAGTGGTAGATAGTGGTAGAGCGCTTCAGACAGAACTTGAAGAATATCGTTAATAATTTTCCTCATCGTCTCGCAGTAATAGAGAGTGTCATCAACTTGCAATGTATAGGTTGGGAGTGTCATGCTATCAATGCTTCTGCCAGAGACAGGGATTCTTGTGAAATTGTTCTCGATGTGTTGTCCGAAAATTAATTCAAGCAGGTTGTTAGAGATCAAACTCGTGAGGGTAACGTCCTAAATCTCCTTGCAACGAGCAGACCTGAGCTTATCGAATCAGTTAACGTAGAAGAATATGACAGTGATCATAACACTGTGGTAGCATCCACGACAACGGGTCTTACAAAGAATGTTAAGGAGGATAGGAAGATACTTTTGCATATCAAAATTGTCAGGATACAAATTTCAGAGTATCTGAGCAGTCAGTATCAAATATTCGCTGATGAGGACGAAGATGTGGAAAACATATGGAAAAAATTCAAAGTGATCATGCGATATGACCTAGACAAGTATGTTCCGAGTAAGGTCGTAAGGGATGGGAAAGACCCATCAAGGTTTAATAGCAATGTTAGAAAACTGCTACGTAATCAAGTAGAAATTCTTTTCAGATTCAAGAGAAGTAAGAACCTAGCTGACAGATAAAACTGAAAGAAGCGAAAATGAGCGTAAGGAGAACAATGAGAGAAGCGTTTAACGACATTGAAAGAAAAACTTTGTTAACTGATAGTAAAAACCCTAAGAGGTTTTAGTCGCATGTAAAACCAGTTAGCAAGTCAAAAACGTTAATAGGAATGCCTACATAAAGCAAATAGTGGGGAAAAGCAGATGCCAGAATCACAGTGACAAGAAAAAGTCGTAAGGAAACGTAACTTATCCACGAAGTAAGTGGCTCATAAGGCGCTTGTTTGACCGATTCTTGAGTATGGTTCATCTATCTGGGATCCCTATCAGGTAGGACAGATAGAAACGGTAGAGAAGATCGAACGAATAGCGGTGCGTGTCGTCACGGAATCGTTTAGTCGGCACGAGAGCGTTATTGAAATGCTCAACATACTCCATTGGCGGACGTTACAACAGAGGCGTTGTACATTACGGAGAAATTTACTATTGAAATTCCGGGAAGATTCGGACAACATATTTCCCCACATATACGTCTCCCGTAATATTCATGAGGACAAAATTCCAGAAATTAGAGCCAATACGTTTGCCTACCGACAATCATTCTTCACACGCGCTATTCGTGAGTGAAACAGGGTTTGAGGACTCAGTTAGTGGTACAAAAAGTAACCTCCACCATACATCACTGGTGCTTGCGGGGTGTGAAGTAGATTTAGATAAACTTCACGTAAGCCGTACATTCCATCTAGATCTTTATTTAATATTTATATAAATACATAGTTGGTGATTCACATAGAATAGTACTCTCAACACTGATAAAAAAAAACGGTCACTTATACAAGGGGCGTTAAGAAAACATACTTAAAGGTAAAATAATATAGACATATATTAAATTCCGCGTTGATCCAAAAGTAAGGTTTTTATTTTTTAAAAAAGTATGTGCATCTTATGTACAGTATACTGCACTTCATGTATCTGGTTACAAACGGTTGTATGTCCCAACTGAATAATCTATTTTACAATTTTGCAGTACGCTGAAGTCGAGAACAGGCAATGTCATGTGTGAAATATGTCTCTTACAACATTAAGAACTGAGCGTGTCCGGCAGTTTACACAGCGTGTGACCACGGTTTACATGTGCTTTCATGTTTCAAGTAAAGGTAATGACACGGTTCCTTCACATGTGGTGTCAGATATTATGGACTACATAAATGTGGCCTTAGGTTCAAAAATGGTTCAAATGGCTCTGAGCTCTATGGGACTTACCTTCTGAGGTCATCAGTCCTCTAGAACTTAGAACTACTTAAATCTAACTAACCTAAGGACAGCACACACACCCCTGCCCGAGACAGGATTCGAACCTGCGACCGTATCGGTCGCGCGGTTCCAGACTGTAGCGCGTAGAACCGCTCGCCCACATCGGCCGGCGAGGCCTTCGGTGTGGAATGGAAATTTAAATTATACGCCACGTACAATGTGGCACACCATGTGGTGCGCATCCACGTGTAAGTGAAGGTAAGGGCTTATGCTATGTCCGTAACAATATTGTTATTATGCCTTGAGTCGTTTTACAAAGTGTGTATTGGCGTTAGAGTGTGCTCCATCTTCAACACTATGTGATTAAAAGTATTCGGACACCCCAAAAATCATATGTTTTTCATTGTAGATGCATTTTGCTGCAATCTACTGCCTGGTACTCCATACAAGCGACCTCAGTAGTCATTAGACATCGTGAGAAAGCAGAATGGGGCGCTCCGCGGAACTCACGGACTTCGAACGTGGTCAGGTGATTGGGTGTCACTTGTGTCATATGTCTGTAAGCGAGATTTCGACACTCCTAAACATCCGTAGGTGCACTGTTTCCTATTTGAAAGTGAAGGGGAAAAGTGAAGGGACACGTGCAGCACAAAAACGTACAGGCCGACCTCACCTGTTGACTGACAGAGATCGCCGGCAGTTGAAGAGGGTCGTAATGTGTAATAGGCACACATCTATCCCAACCATCACACAGGAATTCCAAACAGCATCAGGATCAACTGCAAGTACTATGGCAGTTAGGCGGGAGGTGGGAGAACTTGGATTTTACGGTTGACCTCATAAGCCACATATCACGCCGGTAAAAACCAAACGACACCTCGCTTGGTGTAAGAACTGTAAACATTCAACGGCTGAACAGTGGGACAACGTTGTGTGGAGTGACGAATCACGGTACACAATGTGGGGCATGGCGAATACCCTGTGAACGTCATCTTCCAGAGTGTGTAGTGCCAACAGTAAAATTCGGAGGCGTTGGTGTTATGGTGTGGTCGTGATTTTCATGGAGGGGGCTTGCACCCCTTGTTTTGCGTGACACTATCACAGCACAGGCCTACATTGATGCTTTAAGCACCTTCTTGCTTCCCAGTGTTGATGAGCAATTCGGGGATAGCGATTGCATCTTTCAACACGATCGAGCACCTGTTCATAATACACGGCCTGTGGCGGAGTGGTTACACGATAATGACATCCATGTAATGGACTGTCCTGTATAGAATCCTGAACTGAATCCTATATAACAGCTTTGGGATATTTTGGAAAGCAGGCTTCATGCCAGGCCTCACCGACCGACGTCGATACCTCTCATCAGTGCAGCACTCCGTGAAGAACGGGCTGTCATTCTCCAAGAAACCTTCCAACACCTGATTGAACGTATGCCTGGAGAGTGGAAACTATCATCAAGGCTAAGGGTGGGCCAACAGCATATTGAATTCCAGCATTACCGATGGAGGGAGCCACGAAGTTGTAAGTCATTTTGAGCCCGGTGTCCGCATACTTTTGATCACATAGTGTATGTCGTAGTTTGGGAGCTTGAAAATCACAAAAATATTGAAACTGCCAGAGAGCTCAGTTAATAAATTATAATATAGCTTACCACGAATCATTTTTTCCATTGCAAAATTTCTAGATGTTGTGGCCCCACACAGAAACAGTATTGTGAATCAGTTTTTGTTCTATGCGTAATATAGGATCGATTTTTAGGGTCACTCTTAAAAGCTTACCGCAGTGTTTCGCCATATAGTTGTACTGTAAACTGTAACAAACTTTGGTGTTTTCTCCGATGCTCAAAAGTATGCAAGGCACAAAAAAATACTCGAGCCACGATTGATTGCAACAGCTCAATTTGTTTGTAACAATTCCGTAAGATTTTAATTTACGAGTTCCTCAGTACTCTTAGTTTTATTTGCCATAACAATAGCAAAATTCCTGGATTTTTCCAACACACCTTCATGCCATTTGAAATTGATAAGAACTTTTGCAATTTCTTGAAATTTTTGAAATTTGTGAATTGACTATTTATGAATGAGATATGATAACTGCAGTGTGTTGTAAGTGGACGGAAATGTACACAAAACTTCAAATCAGCACCTTTAACTGCTCCAGAATAGACCAAACATGGATATAACGACAGACCGTCCAATAGAAATGTTTCCCTTATGCCACCTACGTCGTTCTTGAAAATAGAATATTTGTCAGGTTAACATGTATTGAATAAACTCTTATGCTTTGATGAGTATTGGCGGCATTCAGTATGGTGAATGGTGTGGCTGTGGGTCGGTGGGGCACAGTAGATGCACTGGTGACTGAGAAACAATTGTTTAAAAAATGGCTGTGAGCGCTATGGGACTTAACATCTTAGGTCATCAGTCCCCTAGAACTTAGAACTACTTAAACCTAACTAACCTAAGAACATCACACACATCCATGCCCGAGGCAGGATTCGAACCTGCGACCGTAGCAGTCCCGCGGTTCCGGACTGAAGCGCCTAGAACCCGCAGGCCACCGCGGCCGGCAAACAATAGTTTATTAACTTCATATATCTACTACGTCGTTAACAGTGTGTGGGAGATACACCCACTCTGAACAGGTTAGCAGGAGTGGACTACAACCCAAGTGGAAAGGAACACCGTCAGCACCATACGCTGCTGACGCCAGGCAGCTTGACGACCGATAGCCCGACTGTGGGCCACGGCCTTAACGTCAGCATAGCTCCGTGATGTACTGTGACAGTGGCGCATGCCGGCCCTTAGGTGACTCAGGCAAAGGAAGGCTGCTTTACATAGGAGACGACCCGCTGCCCTCTGGCAGCACGCAGATGGCAGCTGGCACTGAAGGCAGGGCAGTGGCGCCGTGGTACCAAGCCTCTAAAGGCGCATAGTGCTGGCGACAGCAGGCCTGACACGGACGGAAATCCACG
This sequence comes from Schistocerca nitens, assembly GCF_023898315.1. Lineage (NCBI taxonomy): Eukaryota > Metazoa > Arthropoda > Insecta > Orthoptera > Acrididae > Schistocerca > Schistocerca nitens. The sequence continues at coordinate 898,758,531 of NC_064617.1, read as the reverse complement.
GCACCTTTGATGCCAAACCCCTCATTAGATCATCAAGTGCCCTTCGTTCGGCTTTCTGTAGTAACGCCGTACTTACCACCCCACTTATACATACACAGAAAAAAAATCGCAACACCACGAGTAATTAATATAGATCAATGGAATTTTTGGGGATCCATTTGTCTAGGTAACATACATAAGTGATTAACGTTTCCAGATAAAAGGTTAATGTAAGTACGAGATAAGCCACTGCAAATGTGAAATGCTGGTACATTAGTAGCCAGTGTTGCCGCCAGACTGTAGAAAGCAAGCTTGCACGTATACATCCATTGTGTTCTACAGGTGCCAGATACCAGTTTGTGGGATGGATTTGTTGCCCTTAGCCGGTCTGTACAGGGACGATTAATGTTGTTTGTTGTTGACGCTGGGGTTGTAGTGCGATGATGTCACACGGGTGCTCCATTAGACACGGACCTGGTGACCGAGCTGGCCAAGGCAACATGGCGACACTCTGTAGAGCATGTTGGTTTACAACAGCGGTATGTGGATGAGTGTTATTGTGTTGAAAAACACGATCTATAATGCTGCTCACGAGTGACAGCACGACAGGTCGAATCAACAGACTGACGTACAAATTTGCAGTCAGGGTGCATGGGATATCCAGAATAATGCTCCTGCTGTCATACGACACCTCAGGTCCAGCATGTCTAGCGGGTAGACAGTTTGTTGCAGGACCTCAACTGGCGTCCTTGTAACCAACACGTGGTCATCACTATCACCGAAGCAGAACCAGCTTTCATGAGAAAACACGACAGACATCCATCCTCTGAGGCGTAGCGCCGTATAACGATCCTGCCTTGGAGGCGGTTAAGTGGGAAATGTGTGTCAGAGCTGGAGAGTGACAGATGGTGACGCGAGACTGGACGCGCACGTAGTTTATGTATCAGCCGATAGAGGACAGTATTGGATAGGGGAGTGATTTAGTTTCGATTGTGCCCAGTAGAGTGCACTAAAGTAATAGAATGTTTTTCATAAGATGTTATAGTATTTTCATAAAGTGTTATTATGTCTTTTTGTGTGTGTAAAATGTTATAAATGTGTTTTAGCAGTATGAATGATGCGTGAGTGTGGTTTAAGGTTAATATGAAGATAATTGTTTAACGAGTTATGTTGTAGGATTTAGTGTGGGAACATTTCGAAGGATTATGGATATGGACAAAGGGGATTTTTGTAGAATAGTTCTGTAAAGTAAGTGTATGGTAAAGGGAAAGTTAATGCAGGTATAAATAACAATAGTAAATAACTTTATGCATAAGCAAAACTTCAACATATTAGATAATTACGTCGGTAAAAAGTGCAGTCGTGAGCTTTACTATTTTGCGATTGGTTATTGATGAAAAGCGCGGACCGACGCGGGAGAATGTTGTTTTGCTATTGGCTGTTGAGTAAACTGACCAATGGTAAAGCAATATTCTTCGCGCGCCTCTCTCTGCTGGTAGAGAAGACTTAGAGTATTCTAGGAAGGAGTCGAAGACTAGCCATGAAACAGATCGGACGTGTGCAGTAGTAGTTCCGATGGAAATGATAATTTGCCGGATCTAGCAGTGTTTCATACATCAAAAGTGTTCGAAAGTGACGGCATAATTATCCCGATGGGCGTGTAGAAATTTCGGAATTTTTAAGTGAATTTTGTGACGAGATAAGACATATATTCCAAGTGGCGTATTGAGCAGGTCTGTGGCTAAAAACCTGTGACTGCACTTGATACCGACAGACTTAATATTTGGCGAGCATTCTCATTCAAAAACAATCAGTATTTTTGTAACTATTACGTTTCGGGAAATGCAACACCATAAACTTGCTAACGTGAGTGAAAGGGATTCTGTGTGACTGTGTTAAGACTAGCACGGGCTTGGCAGTGATACTTGTTCACCTAAGTTTCAGAATATATTAATTGAGGACAAAATTTCCAACCTTTCATTTCGTGTTTCTCCCGAAACTTAGATTAGTGACTTGAATTGCAGCCTGGTTCACGTCGAAGTACAGTAGGTTTCACTCGGCTTTCCTACTGGTGATCTGCTGAGACAATGTTCACAGGTAGGTGCAGGTCAGTCGTAAACGGACGGAAAGAACCGCGCTGCGCACCTCCTCTTCAGTGATTTCCCGTTTGACACCAGTGAAGTCGCTTTGCATGCTACAGGGCGTCAAGTTCGGAGCTGCCCTTGAAGTAACCGATTTCAAACACTTCGTTGTGTCTTCAACTTTTATACTCCTGTCTACCTCAGTTGCGTGTGATATTACGGTATATTAATAGTTTTTACTTATGGACCGTCTGACAGCAACTGAATAAGACACAATTTTAGTGCCATACGCGTTTCGCCTTTATTTTGTGCAAGGCATCATCAGTGGCCTGGAATATGTACATATGTTAGCTATTTTATTTACATTTTTGTCATTGTGCCTATAGGTTATAAACAGTTCTGGTGGTTGGTATTTCCTATTAAGTAGTAATGTTTTGAACTGTACTTACAGGTTGCGTGGACAATTTCCTACATATTACGTTCCTGTTGCATTTTTGGTGTTGTTCTTCTTCTTATGAACGCCAATTTGCGGTTTTTTTTCCCCATTCCACGACACTATGCACTGAACGCTTGTTTTAAAGCAATGTTTTGGTTTCTGTTATCGACTGTCAAATATTTTTGCCAAAGATCGAATGTTATTGCCAAACTTATGAGTGTAACTATTGAAGTATGCATTAGTGTGTGCGTTTGTGTATGTGTGTATGTGTGTGAGTGTTTTTTGGTGTGTGATATATATATATATATATATATATATATATATATATATATATATATATATATATATATATATATTTGCTGTGTGAGTGTGTGTGTGTCTCCAGATGATGTGGGGAAGAGTTTTCTTTTTTTTTGTTTTATGTTATCATTTCCTTTACTAAGTGTAGTAGGGAGCCTGTGCTGATGTGTGTTTGTTCATTTATCACATGTCACTTGTCACTTCGTTGTGTCACTGCTGCTCAAACTGCTGAAGATGCAGTACGGGACGCCAGAGCCATATGTCGAACACAATGGTCTTCCCTCTTGGTAGTGAGTGCCACGTGACCGTTCAGAGCGCAGTCTCCTTGCGACTGTACATTCTCGTGAGCACTGTTGCCACCAATCAGGTACAGTGGCTACATTTCTGCCGAGTCATTCTGCAATATCGCAGAAGAAACATCTTGTTTCTCCTAATACGACCTTGTTTCAACGCAGTGAGGCGTTCGTAACGTCGTCTTTGTCACCCTAACGGCATTTTTCATTAACGTCGTCTAACAAGCGCTCACGACCATTACAGCATGTATTTAAAGCAAACCTGATTTGCATGCTCGTGGTGGCACTACTAGCGCCAGTCCTATGCGACTGGTATGAAATCTGAATAGACAGCATCTTTTAGCAATTTTTTTTCTAAATCTTTCTTCTTTCTTTTCGCAAAATCTTCCGTAGCTTATTTAGGGTTCTTAGAGATACCACTCAATTATTCACGGAAAAAAATGTGAGCTATTTTGCTTTAGCCGGCCGAAGTGGCCGTGCGGTTAAAGGCGCTGCAGTCTGGAACCGCAAGACCGCTACGGTCGCAGGTTCGAATCCTGCCTCGGGCATGGATGTTTGTGATGTCCTTAGGTTAGCTAGGTTTAACTAGTTCTAAGTTCTAGGGGACTAATGACCTCAGAAGTTGAGTCCCATAGTGCTCAGAGCCATTTGAACCAATTTTTTATTTTGCTTTCTATCTCTGTACGAATTCCTGATTTGAATTGTTCGAAAGCTTCTGCTTTGCCCAATGCTTCTGTACAATATACTAAAGTCCTCGGGTCCCCTAATAGGCACACACTTCCTATCTGTAACAACTATTTGTCCGAACAACCCCCCTATGTCAGCCGATGACACGAGATCCTCCACAAACGATAACACATCTACAGACGACTTATTAGAAAGGGGAGTAATAAGATTAGCCACAGCTGGATCCACCTGTAGACTGGTATTTCTGCATCGCAAATTATTCATCCTTCTCAACTAGTTTATTACTCAAGAGCATTTTCTCATTTTCTGCGCCTTCAACTATGCCACCAGATTAACCAATATCTCTATAGCTTTCTTGTGTCTCTGATTTCGCCATTGTGTCGTTCTGTCATAATATCTTAACGATAACGGGACAGAACACTCCTTAGCTAGTCACATTGCCACACCTATTTTTTCTGTCTGATCATGAGCCACATGACCGAAATAGCGACATATGAAACAAACAACTGTCCCAGATCTCGGCACAAGCGTTGGAATGCCCAATTAAAGTAAACTGCGTCCACTGGACAGTCTGTACCCATTCATCTATAGAATTACTTTTAAATTGAGATGTAGGCATCAGTTGTTCTGGCTTCACAAAGATAACTCTACATTTGTCACACTTCGTAATTCTTGACTCCACGATTGTCTCACTTACCTCATAATGAAAATATCATAGTCTGCTGTTCGAACAATGATATTTGGGGGGAGGGGGGTGTTCAACCTCCGCTGTTTAGTGCAGCGATGTCAGCTCACCGCTGCTGAGTGTCGCCATTCTAGTGAAGTGGCGGACGGCTGCCCTTAGGCTATTGAGGCCTGACGATTTCCACTGCATACGTGAAGGAAGACTGATGTGCACAGAACAATACCCACTTGCTTATGGCAGGAGACCAACGGCGATAGGCGGGGTCGACCAAACCAGCGGCACTGTGGCATTAAGTCCTGCAAGGAGACTCAATACTGGTGGCGGCTGGCCAGACACGGTGTCGAGCCTCGGGTTGCAACTGTGCCCAGTCCTCTCAATGTACGGGATTGGACCTGGCGTCGTGATGGTGATGCTGAACTCCGAGTACCTCCAAAACGCACTACTATTTATATGGCTCTGAGGCGCATTTGTTACCCAGCAACATCGGACCCAGTCACGTTGCTCATAACAAGAGTCTTGTCCTGATGTGGTGACAGCACCCTACCCCCTATGGCTATTAACATTGCGCAACACTAGACTGTCGTGCAAGCCTTTTGCGAACATGTTATTCAGACCCACACATTGCCACGTTGCACTTGCTGATCAGCGGTAGCTTGACGCTATGTTGGCCACGGCGCCTTCGAAATTATTCCAACTTCCACTAAAACTGGATATTAACACAGGATTACGCCCTCCATGCGGGACCCGGCCATCGGGTCTAGGTAAGGACTCGTTCTACACTGCGACCACATCCGCCTTTATACCTGTCTGTCAACTTCAGAAACTGTACGTTTACTACATTAAAATTCTTTGGCTACCTCCTATCCTCTTCACCCTACAAATTAGCTATTCATCTCTCTTTCTTGGGATCCTGTCCACCGCAAGCTGGGTTACCCGCATATCACACTTGAGTATGGCTCATCATTCTTGAATTTATAATATTTGTTAGAATGGCGTGGATTGAATAAAATATCATACTTTAGGGAATCGTCAGTCTCCTGTCTATTTCCAGCGTAATTTCCAACAACTGTAATAGTGAGCAGGAGAAGTTCAGTAGTTTGAGTTACAAAAAACTTAAAAATATCGGCCTTTTTCCTCTATTCACTATGCTTTTACCACACATTATACACAAAATTCCAAGTAAACCACATTCATGAACCGCTGCTCATTTACAGTTCAGTTACTACGGAAAAATTGAGAGAGAAATTCATTCACTACCTACAACACTCCCGTGCCATATCGATCAGCTGAGTTTCGTGAAAACGCATTGCAGAGACGTTCAGGCTTATACGTGTTGCTTATATCAGATGGGTTTCGTGAAAGCGTACTGTAGAGACGTTCGTGCTCATTGGTGGTGCTTAATTTTTCTAGTGATTATGGAATTAATTAAATGTAGGCTGTTGTACAACAGTAAATCATTGAGCGCTACCTTCTGTTAGATCGCATTCGTTGCAGTAATTCCAATGACAACGACTCTACTTCTGTCGAACACCCCTTCAGAAAATGAAAAACCGAGCGAGGTGGCGCAGTGGTTAGACACTGGACTCGCATTCGGGAGGACGAAGGTTCAATCCCGCGTCCGGCCATCCTGATTTAGGTTTTCCGTGATTTCCCTAAATCGCTCCAGGCAAATGCCGGAATGGTTCCTCTAAAAGGGCACGGCCGACTTCCTTCCCTAATCCGATGAGACCGATGACCTCGATGTTAGGTCTCTTCCTCCAAACAACCAACCAACCAACCAGAAAATGAAAAGGGGTATAACACAACATGCTAATTTAAATTATCAGCTGTCAGTGTTAATCATTACTTGAAAGTTGAAAGAGTAAGCTCTAGTACTGTTTTGTGACGCAAATTATTTGTTGCCTCAATAGCCATATCAGGTTTATGAATATGTGTGCACTTAGGGAAATCGGAGAGTGCCTATTTCGTTCTCTAGCAAGCCAGCATATACAAAACAGAACTCTCACCATGTATATCTTTTTTAGCGTCTAGGGTATTTGGCTGCTATGGTGAATGGTGAGGGTGATTGGGATAATTCAGAATGTCTACAATTCACACCCTGAAGGTGTCTGCAGTGGTGTGGTGGCAGGTGGCAGGCAGTGATCCGTCATGGAAACGAAACAATACTAGTTGGAAAGAAACCTTTATTTCATAGTAAGATACAACGGCAAACATGGTACTGAGAAGACGACCAACGGCCTCCCTGATGCAGGCTAGCAAAGCGTGCTGATGTGTACAGCGGTCCGTTTGATGAACAGCGTGTGGGGCTTTCCCTCAGGTGATGATGGCGGAGGGAAATGTGACGCCGTCAGCACGGGACGTGCATCAGATATCATACAGTGCTTATGGCAGATGGCCTGTTCTTGTCACTCACGAAGCTGTTCAGTCAGCCAGGTGGGATCAAACCAAGGACCCAGCACGATTTCTATAGTATGTGCCTGTACTTGAAGATCACGAACAGTGACAGCAACCAGTGGGTGGAGAACAGCAGCAGTGGTTTCCAACTTTGACAGTGATGGCTTTGCATACAGAGGGCACATGCACGAAACTCAATCGACAAAGGGAACGGCCGACAGCAGATGAGAGTCACGCAGTGGATCACCCGATGGTGGGAGAGCACTAAGTCGACAGCATCCAGACTAAGCACAGGCACTGCCCTACAGCTCATTAAGACAGTCTCTGGTGACGGCAGCTCGCTGACTAACCTCAGCTCAGGGCACATCCACTCTTGCCTAATCGATGGCGATGACTGACACTGTCTAAATTCGACGGTATGTAGTGACATGGCCAATAAAAATGTAATAATAGATTTAGAGATAATGCTAAGGGGAACGCGGAACGGCTAGGCAAGATTCATGGGAAACATCTTTCACCCTTTAGTCGACACACTTTATTTAAACAAGAACCAAAATTTATCAGTAAGACATATAATAACAAAGTTTAATGAGTTTAAATAAGAAATCACGTTGAGCCGTGGTAAAAATTGCTGTTTTGAAGAGCGCGCCGCAGCGCGTTGTGTGAAGCAGTCGCCCTCCGTTTCTGGCGGTGGCGCCGCTGTGGCAATCGCAGCTTTCGTGTCTCCCTCTGGTGGGAAAGGGGAAAGGTTGCCTGTTCACGTGCATTTAAGGGGCGCTATGAGGTCGCCAATCGGCAGGCGATCATAGTAGGCAAAACCACTCCTTCCTTCCGCCTCCTCGATTTCTACATCACCATCTATGGCCATCCTATCGCCCTCACCCCCACCCTTAAGTACCTTGGTGTCACCCTTGACCGTCACCTCTCCAGGACCCCCCACCTCCGGACGATCCAAGCCAAGGCACGCTCCCGCCTCTGTCTCCTCAAACTCCTCTCCGGCCGAACTTGGGGTCTGGAACCCTCTACCATCCTCCATACCTATAAATCCCTCATTCGCCCTATCCTTTGCTACGCCCACACTGCCTGGATCTCCGCTCCCCTTCAGGTCCTTGAACGCCATGATATCCGCCTCGCCTATCGTATCCGTCTCCCCTCCCCCACGCGGATCCTGTATGACCTACTTCCCTTCCCCCACCTCCTCCTTTTCCTCGAATGGATACGGATCCTCTACACCTCCCGCAAACTCGATCTTCCTCACCCACTGGTCTCTCCCATCCTCTCCCACCCCAATCTGCTGCTGCGCCTGTACTTCCATGTCCCACCTGCTCTCCATCTCTCCACTCTCCACACCCTCTGCCAAGGTGGCTTCCGCCAGCTCCCCCTCCCTGATGATGCCCTCCTCCCCTCCATCTACCCCTCCTACCAACTTTGATCCTCCCTCCCTCTTCCTGTGTTTGATTCCTTTGGGGACCCTCTCTCCTTTCTCTCCCCCTTCCCTCCCTCCTCCCTTTCTCCCCACTCCTCCCCCGGGCTTCCCCTACCCCCATCCCTCTACTCCTCATCCCGTCTCCTCTGCCATTGGCATCTTTGCTCTCCCCTCTCCCTCTCCCTTACCCTTCTACCCCTCTCGGCAGGTCACCAGACTCGCACACGTTATGTGGACATTCGCGCGCCGGAGATCATCGCCATCAGTGTCTAGTGTGTGTGCTGTCGTGTTTTGTGTTCAGTGATCACCGTCACGCTCCATCGTTCCCATGTGTCATCACAATCATCGATATTTGTGCGTCGTGTCAACAGCTTGTGGTGTGATTTCTCGTCGAGTGTGAGAGGCTCCATGTTTTGTATTTTATGTCTACTGTTCTTACCCACCATTCTGTCATTATGTTTCCCTACAGTTTTCTTAAAAATTCTTTCCGCAGTCAAAACGGACTTTATCGAGAGTGATATTGATTGTTCTGGGGGAGGGGGGGGGGGGAGGGGAGACTCCGATTTAACTCAGCAGCCTTTTCATCGTCTTCCTGAAAGACAGAGGCCAAGAGTCCACACAAAAACAATGAATTAATTTCTGAAACTACTTACATACTGTTTCGAATGAAATGTTAAAAATTATTCTTTCCTGTTTTTACAGATTTTGAATGTTCGATTATGATATTTTTGTACTTTTGGTCCTAATATGCGCTGAGGTTTCTGAAGACAGATATAAAGCTGCGGAAACAGTAATGCGCTCATACTTATCACTGTCATTGTTGAATATGAATGTGTCACAACAATAATCGATTGCATAACAGACTGTTCTTTTTATGCCTTGAAACTGTTTGCTCATTGTTCTCCCATGAAACGTGACTGATTGACGTCAGACACAGCAAATGTGAGGATGACAGCAGGCTCCATCTTCATGTCAACTGAGAATTGGTGTCATCTTCTCTACACTTTTACATGAAGGAAACTTTGTTGTTTTGTGACTTCTCATACTGTTGATTTCTCGAATCTGCTTAACCAAGACAAAGAAGTCCTGAAATCAGCGATTTCCATCTCAGTCGAGATTTGGAGGGTGGAGTCTCGTAGATCCATTGGAAACGGTGCAGTGACTTTCATTAGCAGCTCTACATGGCTCATATTTCAAGGAAACTCCTCTAAATAACTGTTGTTCATGTTATTTATCCAACTGTGGCTGGGGGAGGGGGGGGGATACGGGACTTCGTGGCTTCCCTGTACAGTAAATCTTTCGGCAAGTTTTCCTTTCACAGTTCTGCTAGTTTCATTTAAGTGCGTATTTATCACTTCATTGAAATATTTCTTCCATTTATACAGTTCATGATCAGATTATGCGAATATTATCCATTAAACACAAATAATGTTAATTCACCATTGTTAACACTTATACTACCCCAAAAGCAGCTGGTAATTATTATGCATATTAAATGAGGTTCAAAGTTGAATGAACCGTAACTGCCGACAGTTGTTTCACAGAAAATTTCGACGAAAACTGAAATTCGCTTTACAAATTACGATTGCACCGAGTCATGTTACCTGATTGCAGATTCCCTGTCAAGGAAGGATATACGCCTGCCTTGTTGCGCACGCACACTTCCCTACAGTTTCGGTACCGGTGTACAATTCTTCAGCCACCTGGCAGACTACGAATTTGGCAATTTTCAACATTTTTAAAAATATACTTACCGTGTATCTTAGTAGTTGAAATACTGACAAGATCTTCCTTTCGGTGTATTCTTCCTGCACACAAAATTTCGGGGTATGTTTCGACATGTCGCATTAGACCATTTTCTTGTGAATAATGGAACTACTGTGGAGGTTCTTCCGGTACCAGGGCAGCGTAGCTGTTCTTCCACTCGTTCTGTGGCTGGTAATGGAGACAGGAGTCTTCCAGAGGTGAGTATTACCTCAGCAAGGTAGTCCTAGTTCAGGAAAACTTCGCAATTCGTCACGTTAGAGCTGAGACTGGAGCGTATCTTCGTAGGCATGGCTTGGTGTCCTCGTTTCATCGACTGTTCGTACCTGCACAGAAGCGGTAGTTGCCCCTGAAGGTCAAACACACTGTTGGGAGGCAGAAAACTGACACCGGCGAATATGGCAGCGGCCGGAAGAAGCTAGAGCAGCATTGTTGCAAGGCAGAGCCACAGCGCTTAGCCCAGACGGCGGTGACTAGGCAAAGGATTGTCTAGATTCCAGGGGTAGACTGGCTTTCTCTCCATTTGTATCGCGGCGGCTGACTGGAGGAGGCTGTACGAGACGGCACATCGGTCCACTGCACTCTATTCCTGAAATTTGCTGACATTTGGTGACTCTCCATCGAACTTCGCAGCTGGCTGACCATCGGAGCAGTTCTCGTGCAGAGGCATTCTGCGCCTAGCAGCGAAAGCTTATGCGACTGATGCAGTGCTGCGTCGACGAGTCCCTACCAAGATATTGTCCACGCTGACGTAACGTGTGGAGCAGTTTGCTGCTCGCTTTATCATCTGCCCCGTGTTTCAGAACATAAGTTAAAAATCGCGTCCCGAAATTTCATGGAGTCGTGGTATTTCGTCTACACCGCACAACCTGCAAAAACCACAGGTACTCTGCTACTCGACTAACAACTTGCTGTGTGTGTACTTCACATCTGACCGACAAACAGAGATTCTAAACACCCCAGTCGATAATGAAGGTCAAAAACCCCACGTTCGAAGATAATCACAGATTCGATTGAGCGTCTACTGTAAGGCTTTTCATCAACTCCAAACCGCAGAATATCGATCGCTGCAAGATACCAGCTCTGATCACACCACGCCTGCGAGCCTGTCTGTGATCACGGAAGCAGCCTGATGCTGTCTGCTGGAACTGATGATGGCCTCTTTACCCCGATGTGTCAGGATTTGCAAACAGATTCACCAAGTACGCTCAACATGTCAGCGGGCTTGCTCCACATATTGCACAAGACACTCGCAAAGTTCATAAAGTGGACATTCGCTTACCTCCTGACTCTCTAGGTATTTCCCTTAGCGTTTCTATAGCCCATCTAACACACTTCGAGTGATCAGTAAAAGCATCTTCTGGTCTTCTCCATAAGAAAAAGGGAAAGCCAGCTCTAGCAGATAAGGTATCACATGTGCGTCCGTAGTATTTTCAGCTGTATGAATGTGCTCAATCCTGTTTATAAAGCGATGAACGAATACCAAACACATGGAGCGTATCAGAGGGCGTTTCAACAACAGGGATCAACGACGACGCTATTGACACCATAGGTGCCGCAGCTCTCCTATGTGACTTGTTAAACTACCTTCAGGTCCTAGTACATTCCATATTGGAAGTTGATAAAGGGAATACCAATTATGACGTCTTTCCTCAGATGTAAGTGACGTGTTTCAGAAAAAAAACATGTCTTTTGTTGGAATATGACGGAAGTTATACGCAATTTAGTTCCAAGACCATTGATGACACATTTCAACAACAGAGTTCTTTAACTTATAACAAATACTTGATATTGCAATCTACTGGAAGTGGCTCTTCATGACCGGCCGCTGCGGCCGAGCGGTTCTAGGCGTTTCAGTCCGGAACCGCGCAGCTGCTGAGGTCGCAGGTTCGAATCCTGCCTCGGGCATGGGTGTTAGTTAGGTTTAAGTAGTTCTAAGTCTAGGGGACTGATTTCAGATTTTAAGTCCCATAGTGCTTAGAACCATTTGAACCATTTTGGCTCTTCATGGTGACGAGGTTCTCAGCACGTGTGGCATTCTGTTTGGGCCGATTTGAAGCAATGAAGGCCAGTGTTTTTTGGCTTTTGATGTGTGCGACGTCCCTGCACCTGCGAAGAGCCAACTGAGCTTTTGACGTATCCTTGTGAATTTCGGAACGATCCACATTCGTTGGACTGTCCGATGGTCAGGTTAAACAACTGACCGGGGAGGTCCTAGCATACACGAGACATGGATTTTGCACCTCACAGAAGGCAATAAACAGGGGAATCGTCTAACTATAAAATGAAACTCTGGTCCAAATTGAGCCCTTTTTCATTATACTGCCACAATAACGTACATGAAAGAAGGTTGTATACATGGAAGAACCCTGTAGATACTAAAAGGTATCAGATTGATTATATAATGGTTTGACAGAGATTTAGGAACCAGGTTTTAAATTGTAAGACATTTCCAGGGGCAGATGTGGACTCTGACCACAATCTATTGGTTATGAACTGTAGATTAAAACTGAAGAAACTGCAAAAAGGTGGGAATTTAAGGAGATGGGACCTGGATAAATTACACCAGAGGTTGTAGAGAGTTTCAGAGTGAGCATAAGGGAACATTTTACTGGAATGGTGGAAAAAATACAGTAGAAGAAGAATGGGTAGCTTTGAGGGATGAAGTAGTGAAGGCAGCAGACGATCAAAAGGTAAAAAGACGAGGGCTGGTAGAAATCCTTGGGTAACAGAAGCAATATTGAATTTAATTGATGAAAGGAGAAAATATTTAAATACAGTAAATGAAGCAGGCAAAAAGGAATACAAACGTCTCAAAAATGAGATCGACAGGAAGTGCAAAATGGCTAAGCAGGGATGGCTGAGGACAAATGTGAGGATGTGGAGGCTTATCTCAATAGGGGTAAGATAGATACTGCCTACAGGAAAATTAAAGAGACCTTTGGAGAAAAGAGAGCCATTTGGATGTATGTCAAGAGCTCCGATGTAAACCCAGTTCTAAGCAAAGAAGGGAAAGCAGAAAGGTGGAAGGAGTATATAGAGGGTCTATACAAGGGCGATGTCCTTGAGGACAATATTATAGAAATGGAAGAGGATGCAGATGAATATGAAATGGCAGATACGGTACTGCGTGAACAGTTTGACAGAGCACTGAAAGACCTGAGTCGAAACAAGGCCCCGGGAGTAGACAACATTCCATTAGAACTACTGACGGGAGAGCCAGTCATGACAAAACTCTACCATCTGGTGAGAAAGATGTATGAGACAGGCGAAATACCCTCAGACTTCAAGACGAATATAATAATTCCAATGCCAAAGAAAGCAGGTGTTGACAGATGTGAAAATTACCGAAGTATCAATTTAATAAGTCACAGCTGCAAAATACTAACGTGAATTCTTTACAGACGAATGGAAAAACTGGTAGAAGTCGACCTCAGGGAAGATCAATTTGGGTTCCGTGGAAATGATGGAACACGTGAGGCAATACTGACCTTACGCCTTTTCTTAGAAGAAAGATAAAGGAAAAGCAAACCTACGTTTCTAGCATTTGTAGACTTAGAGAAAGCTTTTGACAATGTTGACTGGAATACCCTCTTTCAAATTCTGAAGGTGGCAGGGGTAAATGGTTCAAATGGCTCTGAGCACTATGGGACTCAACTGCTGAGGTCATAAGTCCCCTAGAACTTAGAACTACTTAAACCTAACTAACCTAAGGACAACACACACATCCATGCCCGAGGCAGGATTCGAACCTGCGACCGTAGCGGTCGCGCGGTTCCAGACTGTAGCGCCAGAACCGCTCGGCCACCAGCGGCCGGCTGGCAGGGGTAAAATACAGGGAGCGAAAGGCTATTTACAATTTGTACAGAAACCAGATTGTAGTTATAAGAGTCGAGGGACATGAAAGGGAAGCAGTGGTTGGGAAGGGAGTGAGACAGGGTTCTAGCCTCTCCCCGATGTTATTCAATCTGTATATTGAGCAAGCAGTAAAGGAAACAAAAGAAAAATTCGGAGTAGGTATTAGAATCCACGGAGAAGAAATAAAAACTTTGAGGTTCGCCGATGACATTGTAATTCTGTCAGAGACAGCAAAGGACTTGGAAGAGCAGTTGAACGGAATGGACAATGTCTTGAAAGGAGGATATAAGATGAACATCAACAAAAGCAAAACGAGGATCATATAATGTAGTCGAATTAAGTTGGGTGATGCTGAGGGAATTAGATTAGGAAATGAGACACTTACAGTAGTAAAGGAGTTTTGGTATTTGGGGAGCAAAATAACTGATGATGGTCGAAGTAGAGAGGATATAAAATGTAGACTGGCAATGGCAAGGAAAGCGTTTCTGAAGAAGAGAAATTTGTTAACATCGAGTATAGATTTAAGTGTCAGGAAGTCGTTTCTGAAAGTATTTGTATGGAGTGTAGCCATGTATGGAAGTGAAACATGGACGATAAATAGTCTGGACAAGAAGAGAATAGAAGCTTTTGAAATGTGGTGCTACAGAAGAATGCTGAAGATTAGATGGGTAGATCACATAACTAATGAGAAAGTATTGAATAGGATTGGGGAGAAGAGAAGTTTGTGGCGCAACTTGACTAGAAGAAGGGATCGGTTGGAAGGACATGTTCTGAGGCATCAAGGGATCACCAATTTAGTACTGGAGGGCAGCGTAGAGGGTAAAAATCGTAGAGAGAGACCAAGAGATGAATACACTAAGCAGATTCAGAAGGATGTAGGTTGCAGTAAGTACTGGGAGATGAAGAATCTGGCACAGGATAGAAGGGCATGGAGAGCTGCATCAAACCAGTCTCAGGACTGAAGACCACAACAACAATAACAACGTACATGATCAATAAATAATCATAGGACATGTTTATCTGACAAATCCAATGCACCGGAAACTGTCAATTGTTGATGTCGAATGGTTCTAACACAATACTTACATGACCTGACAAATACTGCATAATTTAGATGAATGGGACAAAACCAGTAGGCAACAAATGATTTGTGTTAAAGCAAATCCAAAATGGACATCAATGGTTGCCTGCGTGTGCCAGAAGAGTGAAAAAACTACCACAAACAAATAACATTACTGATCGAGACATGGATGAGGCTCAGTCGCCTGAGAAAAGAGTACCTACTGGACTCTAGCAATGCATCTGCAGAGCCTTGGTAACTCACATATCCTGCCTGCTTAAGCTGCAATCACTCGCAACGCTCTGCATTCAGTAGTGTGGAACGTTGCTACCGTAGTGAGTTGCAGCAGTCTGCAACACATCAGCTGCAATTGCACGATTATTCCTTCTCTACACCTGTGGATGGAGTACAACGCAAGTGCCTCCCTCAAGATCTCCAAACAGCTCCTCGGCGAGCGGACTAATTTGTATCATCACATCTATATGTAGGGAAAACTTCGTACAGATGTAGTTGCACTGAGACTTATCATAGTATGAGAGCATCAATCAGTATTTTATATAAAAAAAAACTGCTAACCTCGATGGGAAGGGTTGGTTACGAAGATAAGGAAAAAAGTTATTTACCATAGAACACTTTCATTGTTATTAATATATCACGTACTAACTACAAAAACCATCATATTCATTCATTTCAAGCGATGGCTACACATCGGAATGCTTTTTTCAGGTTACACAAATTAATAAGCGGGGAAACAGCTTACATACTGCACTGATTCCCTTTATGAAAGTATACAATGATGGTTCTACGAATACGTTCATCATTCACATCCTTATTTCCTTTTACAAACTTTAACTTTCTTTATGAACCTCAATCACTCTCACTCTCTTTCTAATGACAGCTAAATCATGTAATCACATTCACTTTTTACTTCAGCAACTATCAGAAGTTCTCATTCATTCCTTACTTGAAGAGCCCACTACCTCTTCCACCATGGACATGCATATACAGTATATTGCACATGACAATACAAGTCAAACAGACATCTATTCAACTACAAAACTTTAAAATTTCAACTATACAGTGGAATCATTAGTATGTACACTTGTTCTAAAAATCAGAAAATATTGTTTTCGCCTTCCTTTGCTGTATGAAAACAGATGACATGTACAAAAATGAAACATAGGCAATATCAGTAAGAAATATCGTGAAATTCCATCACACAAATAGAGGGATTTATAAATACAAAGTTAATCGAGTAATCTACAAAAGTGTTTCAATGAATTCAAGTTCAAATGCTATGTGTTTTATGTACATACACAGAAAAAAGTGTAAATTAAACCAGAGTAAATTAATTCAGAATGGTAAACAATGACAAGGAAGAATTGAGACGTCTTGGTCACGAAAAATGAGCTCTTTATTCTCCATAGTGAGATAAAAATTTCCGTAAGACTCACTGTAAGGATCAAACATTTACAGCTATTCCACGAATGATAAAAGTGTCAAATCTAAAATCACACCAATGACGGTGGTGGCATAATGTGTCCCTTCACTGATAGCTGATCTTTTCATTTCAACTGATAAGATAAATAATATGTATTTACAAGTATCAATGACAATTATCATGTAATAAAAGTTAGCTCCTGGAAGGAAACACAGCATCGAACTCCATAAAAAGCCTAATCGAAGTTTTTAGTTTGTTACATGAAATTTATTAATCACACTTCCATTTATTTGTATGAGAAAGTTGGACACAGGTCGGACTCACTGGAGAGAGGGTGGATTTCACCTACACTACATGAAAGACATCGTGGGTTCGAAATGATCTTGATACGATTTAGTCGAATTAAAACTTCTCAAGTCTGCTTTCATAGTAAATCACCACCATCTAGTCATTTCGCACATTGTCCTCACTCGACGAACGGGCACAATGGCAAATAAATCATAAAAGTCAGGGTTGTAACTACACGTCCACAATCGTTATTCGTTCCTGGCATCGACTGTTATCAATGTCTCCCGAATATGTATACACACTGAACTGCTCAAGCTGTACCTGGTGTCCTTTCCCTCGCCTGAAGAGTGAACTTCAACTACACAGCTCACGTGACACTTCGTGACAGTTTAGTTTCGAAATTTATCGATTAATAGACTTTCTTTCGCTTGTCTAAGAGCTGTTTTATGAGCAACCTTTCCTCAGACGTGGATAATAAACCATTAAGAACTGTCCAGAAGAATAGACCGATCCAATTTGTTGCGTCATATGGGCTGATAAGGTATCAAATGTCTCGATGCATAACCCTTGTGGACATCACTATTACAGCAACGTAAGATGTATGAATACATTTAGCATGTGTTACTTGATGTTTACATTTCAGTAGAGAGGTTAGTAGACGCAGACAGTAGGCGGCTAATCCCAACGTCTTCCCTCAGTACGACTCACTGTTGGTAACTTGCAGTTTGCCGGCAATGGCTCAAGTAGCAGGAATTCCATTGTACAGGGCAGGCTAGGCCATGCGCAATGCGCCCTTCAGTGGCTGGACAGAGGCAAAGCTGGCCCCATCGAGTGACACAAGTCGGTCTGGAGGAACATTGGTGTCTCTCTGCTCACCAGAGAAGATGGAAGGTGATATGGCGTCTCTCACCATCAGCTGCGGGTAAAAGGGCACCCAGCCGGCCCTCGATAGTGCTACGTCCACGTGACAGCTTTTACTAGAGTTTCGCCTCCACATCTAGTCTCGTACCCTGTCAAAGAGTGTAACAGAATTGGTGTAATTTACCATTACTACTAGAACAATTACAGTTACATCAGACATGGAATATTAGCTTCACATCATTCCCAAACTTCACAGTAAGAACATGACAGCTATTCGTTAATTTGTTTCAGCCAGTAGATATAATTTGGTTAGATGGCTCATGAAAACCATGACTTAGACGATAAAGCTTTACGTCATAGCATTTCCAAGTGTGTAGCTTTACTGATGAAAGTTAACTGTTCATTATTGATCTTTCTCATAAAGAAAGTTGGTACTATCGTGCCAAATCAATCGCTGGTGGAATATGCTTTCATGGCGCAGCAAAACGTATATGTGAAATTACAAGCACATTTAAATGTTGCATAACTGGAGGAATTTTCCTCTGATGTAATTAACACTAACTTGAAGGCATATTTCAAGCTGTCAGTTCTGGGAACATCCTTTCTCAACATCAACAAGCGATTACATCACTAGTGCCTTGACAGCGATGTCTAGAAGATGTCGTCTCTTAAGAATCGCCAGGGGGAGTGCTCTCTTCAGAATACCCAGTCCACGCGTTCCCTACTGAAGAAGAATTTTCATTCCCCTTTACAAGTCTCCACTGTCCACATGTGCCAATGAGAAAGACTCTGAAAAGTGCAGCTATATGATATTGTTATTAACAAAATAACTAACCTATCACCTAGTACAAGTTTCACACTGTTAACCAATTGTCTACCTCCTACGTATGAAATTCTTAAATAATTCTGTGTGGCACTCACCATTCTTCAATTAAGTTTTTCACTTCGTCCTATATGTTAGTCTCCACATCCCAATTTCTTGGAATTTTGTATCCTCAGTTCCCGTCGTCAGTTATTTTTTAAGATTAACCAATGAGGAACTCTCTTATAACTTGTTTTTTAGACATTAGGGTATTTAGCCCACACAAAGTGGAGCCAGAAAGTTGGACCATCACTTTAGAAAGATAGAAAAGAATTCCTGAACACAGTGCAGCTGCATCCGTTCTCACAGAATACAGAATTCTGTATCTGTGACTGACTTCCTCCTCTGCAGCGTTCTAGAAAGGTGACCTGCTGGCGGAAAACAAGGTTCTTATAAAATGGGTTTTGACCGGGTGGCACAGCTTGTAAAAGCAAAACTGCAGGTGTTCATCATGATATGCTACAAACTTCCTGGAATGGAGTCCAGGACCCCATACTTTGCAGGGCACATTATGCAAGAAACTGCACAGAACGCGACTTCCAGGTGCCTGAGCTCCACAGTGCATGGGCTGTAGCACTGTGCTCCCCTTTCACGCCCCTCGGCTCTTACGACTGCCAACTGGTTTCTGTACAAATTGTAAATAGCCTTTCATTCCCTGTATTTTACCCCTGCCACCTTCAGAATTTAAAAGAGAGTATTCCAGTCAACATTGTCAAAAGCTTTCTCTAAGTCTATAAATACTACGAACGCAGGTTTGCCCTTTCGCTAGCCTGTCTTCTAAAATAAGTCGTGCGGTAAGTATTGTCTCGCGTGTTCCATCATTTCTACGGAATCCAAACTGATCCTCCCCGAAGTCAGCCACTAACATTTTTTCCATTCGTCTGGAAAGAATTCACGTTAGTATTTTGCAGCCATGACTTATTAAACTCATAATTCGGTAATTTTCACACCTGTCAACAGCTGCTTTCGTAAGGATTGCAATCATCACATATTTCTTGATGTCTGAGGGTATTTCACCTGTCTCATACATTTTGTTCAACAGATGAAAGAGTTTTGTGATGGCTGGCTCTCCCAAGGCTACCCGTAGTTCTACTGGAACGTTGTCTCTTCCTAGGACCTTGTTTCGACGTAGGTCTTTTAGTGCTCTGTCAAATTCATCACGCAGTAATGGAAATGGAAGAGGAAGTAGCTGAAGATCAGATGGGAGATATGAAATTAAGCCCTCAAGTACATTGCCCTTGTACAGACCCTCTATATACTCCTTCCACATTTCTGCTTTCCCTTCTTTGCTTAGGATGGGTTTTCCATGTGATTTCTTGATATCCATACAGGTGGTTCTTTATTCTCGAAAGGTCTCTTTAATTTTCCTGTAAGCAGTATCTATCTTACCCCTAGTGATACATGCTACTACATCCTTACACGTGTCCTCTAGCCATCCCTGTTTAGCCACTTTGCACTTCCTGTCGATCTCATATTTGAGAAGTTTGCACTACTTTTCACCTGCGTCCCTTACTACGCTTTTGTATTTTCTCCTTTCATCAATTAAATTCAATGTCTTATATGTTACCCAAGGATTTCTACTAGTACTTGTCTTTTTACCTACTTGATCCTCTGCTGCCTTCACTATTCCATCTCTTAAAGCTACTCATTCTTCTTCTACCATATTTCTTTCCCCTGTTCTTGTCAATCGTACCTAATACTCTCTCTGAAACTCTCTATAACCTCTGGTTCTTTTAGTTTGTCCAGGTCCCACTATAACACTATTTGCTTATCGCTCATATAAATTTTTTCCAATTATTTGCTTTAAACTTTCGCATATTGGTACTATATATTCCATATACGTAAAGTAAAGTGTGCTATACTGAGGGTTGAAGTTCTTTGCATTGTTTGTGAGTAATGGATGTAAAATACTATGTATATTTTTTACTATGTTAAATAATTTTTTGATGACATTCTGTATTTAAAAAGATTTGTGTGTATAAACTTTTTATGTTGTAAAATTGACAATCATAAGTTATATCTGTGCTCAGGAACAATAAAAAAGCCAGTGTGCTTTCGCTCGAACCGAAAGCGGCTTTGGTCAGTGGGAAACGTGGCTAGGGCGAATTGGCGCACTACCTACAACAAGCGCGGGAAGTAAGTCATAGAGTCTGTAGGCAGCAGTAACTGAGGCAACACTCTTGTGGATCAGGAGAGGCTTTACCTGCAGATTTGCACAAAGATGCCTTGGATGAAGACAGGAAACGGTTTACGCCATAGCTTCGAGTTGTTGGGCAACTGTAGGTAAAATTTAACGACTCCAAGAAGGGGAAATTGAGCCCATACAGCAGGATACTTCCAGGCCATACTATGAGTAGTGTAGCCACCATGATTGATCGCCACACCCAAGCCTACAAACACCATGAGGCGTAGCGCCGTATAACGATTCTGCCTTGGAGGCGGTTAAGAGGGGAATTGTGTCTGGGAGCTGGAGAGTGACAGATTGTGACGAGAGACTGGATGCGCACGAACTTTATGTATCAGCCGATAGAGGACAGTATTGGATAGGGGACTGATTTAGTTTCGATTGTGACCACTAGAGTGCACTAAAGTAATAGAATGTTTTTCATAAGCTGTTATAATATTTTCATAAAGTATTATTACGTCTTTTTGTCTACGTAACATGTTATAAATGTGTTTAGCAGTATCAATGATGCGTGAGTGTAGATTAATGTTAATATGAAGATAATTGTTTAACGAGTTATGTAGTAGGATTTAGTGTGGGAATATTTCGAAGAAGTATGGATATGAACAAAAGGGGATTTTTGTAGAACAAGTTTGTAAAGTAAGTTTACGGTTAAGAGAAAGTTAACTCAGGTATAAATAACAATAGTATATAACTTTACGCATAAACAAAACTTCAACATATTAGATAATTACGTCGGTAAAAAGTGCAGTCATTAGGTTTACTATTTTGCGATTGGTTATGGATGAAAAGCGCGGACTGACGCGGGAGAATGTTGTTTTGCTATTGGCTGTTGAGTAAACTGACCACTGGTAAAGGAATATTCTTCGCGCGCCTTTCTCTGCAGGTAGTATTCTAGAGAAGAGTGTGAGCCTAGCCATGAAACATTTCGGACGTGTGTAGGAGTCCATAGATGGAAACGATAAGTTGCCGGATATAGCAGTGTTTCATACATCAAAAGTGTTGGAAAGTGACGGCATAATTATTCCGATGTGTGTGTAGAAATTTCGGAATTTTTAAGTGAATTTTGTGCGACAAAAGACATATATTCCGCGTGGCGTATTGAGCAGGTCGGTGGCTAAAAAACTGTGACTGCATTTGGTACCGACAGACTTAATATTTGGCGAGCGCTCTCATGCAAAAACAATTAGTATATTTGCAGCTATTGCGTTTTCGGGAAATGCATCACCATAAACTTGCTAACGTGAGTGAAAGGGATTGTGACTAACTGTGTTAAGAGAAGCACGGGCTTGGCAGTGATACTTGTTCACCTAAGTTTCAGAATATATTAATTGAGGACAAAATTTCCAACCTTTCATTTCGTGTTTCTCCCGAAACGTGGATTAGTGACTTTAATTGCAGCCTGGTTCACGTCGAAGTACAGTAGGTTTCACTCGGCTCTCCTACTGATGATCTGCTGAGACAATGTTCACAGGTAGGTGCAGGTTCGTTGTAAAGGGACGGAAAGAACCGCGCCGCCGCACGTGGTGCATCGGTGCCGGGAAACACTACAGCCGTAATATTTTGTATTCGCGGTCGAGAGAAAGATTTTGATGGACCGAACGGTGATCGTTAGTGAAAGAATTTAGTGAACCAGTACTAGCAGAAGTTTGAACGGAACCCGTTTCGAGTTGCTGGAGTTGCAAGAAAGAAGATGATCCGCAACGGCTGCAGTAGCGACGGAAGCGCAGCGAAGCAGCAGATGGCATGTTAACGGTGGCGGCTAGCAGTACAACGGGGCAGCGCGGCCAGCCTACACAATGAGCGGGTGCGCGGAAACAGTTACGGCAGCCGCAGGGGATTGGACTCGCAGTTTCAACACGCCGAGGCTGCAGCATTCGACAAGAGATAAGTTAACTTTGTTACATCTGTTGTGTGTGGGTGCTGAAAGACTGTGAAACATGGCTAGTGATAATGATATAATGATTTTGTGAATACGGTGAAGGAGGAAGAACTTTTATTCAGTGTGAGTGCTTCACACACTAGCACACCTGAACAGAGAGGAGGAGTAGATGTTAAAATAAAACGGGATATTTTTGAGGATATTTCTATGTTATTTACGGACAGTGGAATTGAGTCTGCTTCAAGTATGTCCGTTAAAGTAACTAGTGGGGATAATTCTAATTCAAAAATTGACATTAAGCATAAACTCAGTAACGACCAGGTGTGTGGTGGTAGTGTTGGGAATGTTACTGAATCAAATGTATCAAATGTGGCTACCAAATTTGGTATAGTGCCGGTGCAACAAGGTAAACAAAAGACAGTGATGCCGAAAATGGAACTAGGGAAGTATGCAGGAAATGTTTGCCACTTTAATGGGCTCTATACAAAGACAACTGAAAACATTATTAGTAAACTTGACAGTGGGTTTAATGAAAAACTGGAAAAGCAGACTGCTGTCTTAAACGAAAGGCCGGCCGGAGTGGCCGATCGGTTCTAGGCGCTTCAGTCGGGAACCGCGCGACCGCTACGGTCGCAGGTTCGAATCCTGCCTCGGGCGTGGATGTGCGTGATGTCCTTAGGTTAGTTAGGTTTAAGCAGTTCTAAGTTCTAACGGACTGATGACCTCAGAAGTTAAGTCCCATAGTGCTCAGAGCCATTTGAACCATTAAAAAGAAAGGTGGGAAAATGAATTGAAGTCATCAGAAGATAAAGTAGATGACAAAATTTCTCGAGTTGAGAATAATTGCAAAAGATCTGTTAGCATTGTAAAAGATGAATTAACAGAGGCTTTGAAAAGAGTTACTATTGGAAACAAGCAAAGAGTAGATGAAATTAAAGAAGGTATACAA
Organism: Schistocerca nitens; assembly: GCF_023898315.1. Classification (NCBI taxonomy): domain Eukaryota; kingdom Metazoa; phylum Arthropoda; class Insecta; order Orthoptera; family Acrididae; genus Schistocerca; species Schistocerca nitens. The sequence continues at coordinate 898,735,100 of NC_064617.1, read as the reverse complement.
AAATACAGGTTAAAATAGCGGCTGTAGAATTTGTATGTGAAACTGATCACAAAGTGGTAGCCAGTTAAATCAGTTCTGAATCTGACAAATGTATGAATGAAAACAGAACGAGTGGATGAGTCTGAAAAAAATGTTCTTCAGCTAACTAACCAAGTAGAGGAGGTGGAAAGTAGGTTGGGTGATCATGACAGTAGACTCTGCAATGTTGAAACTAACCTCAAACATGGAATTAATAGTAGTGGGTGTAGTTTTGTGGTAGAACCATCTGAAATTTCATATGTCACTGACAGACAGTTTTTACGTTTTGATCCAACAGGAAATGTGCATCCAAAAGAATTTTGGAAAGATTTTGAAGGTGTGTTACCGAGTTTGTGGTGAGACAAACAAAAAATAGGTTTTATTGCGTCAAAATTCTTAGGAGAGGCCAGAACTTGAGGGGTTATTGCTACTGAACAGTACGATACTTTGGATAAATTTAAAGAGGCATTTTTGAAAGAATATTGGGGTAAGCAAAAAAAGATGGAGTTATTAAATAGCTTCTGGGCTGGGGAAAAGTTTAATCCCAGAAGAGAAAGTGTAAAAAAGTTCGCGTTAAAGTGGATGACAAATTTGTCTTACTTGAACAACAAAATCGAGCCAGAGCAAATTGTTATGGTTCAAATGGCTCTGAGCACTATGGGACTCAACATCTGAGGTCATCAGTCCCCTAGACCTAAGGACATCACACACATCCATGCCCGAGGCAGGATTCGAACCTGCGACCGTAGCAGTCACGCGGTTCCCGACTGAAGTGCCTAGAACTGCACGGCCACCGCGGCCGCGCAAATTGTTATGGATTTGGAAGGTAAAATACCTGGCGGAATAAACTTATTGCAGCGCCGAAGGATGATGTACATAAGTTCATTAGTTATTTGGAGAGGGTCGAGAAGTTACTGCATGAGGAGGAATATGCAAATCGTAGTGACAGACCACCAAATGATGTAGGACCGCGACATAATGTAAACATTAACAGAATTGGCGTGTTCCGTGGAAATGGCAGGGGCAGAGGTGCCGGGAGGTGGCGCTATCCTCCAATGACAGGCGAAGTAATGGGGAACAGGTGCACTATTATCGATCGTATTCTCCAGTGCGAGAGAATGATGTTGCGCAAAGGCATTAGCGGAGAGGGGTAAACGTAAGCAATGATACCGAATTACAGAATCCGTCAAACTAAATGCCGTCTGTGAAAGGGCTAGCATTTACCAGACGGGAAGTAGTAGTTTGAGCCCGCTAGCAAAACCTTTTGTATGTGTTAATAGTAAACAGACAGGGACTGTAATGGAGGAACAGGAGAAGGTAGTAGCAACAGACGAAACGAGGTACGTAAAAGTCTGTACGTTTAATGGAGGTTTAGAGGATTTTTTGGAATGACATAAACAAGATAAGCACTGTATTGCAGACGAGAGGGATGGTGTATTAGTGGAATATGTGACAGAATCCGACTGCAAGGTAGTGGTTAGCAACCAAGCTGAAGTCGATTCATGGTCTGAGGAAGGAGAAAGTACAGAGGCTGCAGAATTACAGGAAATTAGTGATGCCAGTGTGGAGGAAATATTAGCGTCTATAAATGACGACATTTGTGAGGCTATTAGGGAGAAGCAGGAGGATGGTGACCAAAATGGGGGTCGCCAGTTAATAGTGGAGAAAGGGAAGAGAGAGAGGCTACAATGGAGAATAGCGAAGCGCCAGAAGGGAGTTTTGAGTTGTCACTAGTGGATAGAATACTTAGTATGGGGGAGAAAAGTGGTGAAGGTGATTCTGCAAAAATCTGTGTAATTTCCGCAAACACGCAAGGTTTCGATAGAAGAGAGGTTGTGAACGACTTGTTGGAGGAGGATGCTGACACTAGCAAGGAAAGGAAAGTATGGAGTCAACCAATAATTAGTCTGCAGGTGTGTAATGAAAAGGTGCAGTGTTTAGCAGATGCAGGTACTGATTTATGTGCTGTGAGTAAAGGTTGGTTAGAATCATTGCAAAAAGGGAATGATCTTGTAATTATGCCAGTAATGGGGGTACAGATTATTGTAGCTACTGGAAAAGTGAAAAAACCTGTTAGAAATGAAGTTCTGTTACCAGTGAAAATAAATGGGGTGGAAGTATTCCATAACTTCCTTATAATTCCTGATCTGTGTATAAAAATGTTGATTGGTGTAGATTTCTTTAAACATTACAAAGGGAGATTAAATTTTTTAAAAAAGTGTGATAATTTTTGAAATAAATGGGAAGGATGTGGTTGTGCCAATTTTTCGAAAAGACTATGTGATCGATGAAGAAGTAGCCAATATACCAGTCAGGTATTGTAGAAGGACAGAGGATTTGGGGGACTACAATGAGTATGGAGATGATGTGGGGGTGGACCCTGAGGCAGATGTGAGTTAACCTTGGAGGCCTCAGAGGGCATTGCAACCTATCAAATGATAGGTGCTTGACGAACACCAGGTGCTCAAGTTACTAGCAGTGCTATTTCATTTTCTTTTCGTATTACCAGTCTTCCTCTTCTAACCATTCTGAGCTGAATCTATCTTCTGTAATATTCTTGTCTATCAGGGAAGGTGTGTTTGTAGGTGTAAGATGGAGCCATGGGATTAAGATGAAGTAAATTTTGTGGTGAGAGAGATGGTGGTCAGTTTGTGATTGAAGGCTGCGTGACATGTACAAATATGAGAATATTGCAGAGAATAGGGCAGTTAGTAAAGGAGATCTAGGTGAAGAATATTTTTTACGAGTGGAGTATGAATGAATGTGGAGAATATAGGTATATTTTGTAAATACAATTCTTGATTTCTGTTACATAGTGGTGAAACTATAGTTGAGTGAAAGTTAAAAAAAATTAATATAACCTTTGCTTGCAATAGAAACTAGTTCTTTTAAATTTAGTAAGTTTTTGGAAAAGAAGTAAATTTTAGAAAAGATTTTCTAATAGATTTTATCTTGCTGATTTGAGTAAGCAATACTCTGTTAATTTACTTTCATTTGAATTCAAGTAAAACTAAATAGTAAAAAATGTAAATAATCTCCTTTACTATAAGTAATTCCATATTAGGATGTATATAAAGGAAGTACGCTTAGACGGAAGTATGGTTTCAGGGACAGCAATGCACGTAAACCATGGAGTGACCAATAAGTGGAGAACGGAGGTGTGTTATGGACGCTACAATGCAAGGTGCCCTACTCAAGACTCACGGAAAAATCTGCGATAAAGAGGCGATAGTCATGTGCAGCTTTTTCTAAGGAAGGACAAAATTCTATTATTAAATAGTAGGACACCAACCACAGTGCCTGAAAAAAGACATTCAAAAAGTAAATGTAAAAAGTTATTAAAAAACTTAGGAATGTTTTTGAGATATTTGCGAAAAATGTTTTCAAGTAAGAGAGGATTATTATAAAAGAAATTAAAGATTATAGACTATTATATTTATAGACTGCCAAGTCCGAAGTAAGAGATTTGTGATTTTAGTTTATAAGACTGAGAATATTTTTTGTGACATATTTTGTAATTTTAAGTCAGGATCGATATTAGTACAATTTAAAAATTTTTTGGAATAAAATTTTAGAATCATAGGGGGTGTGTGGCGTAGCGCCATATAACGATCCTGCCTTGGAGGCGGTTAAGCGCGATATGTGTCTCAGAGGTGGAGAGTGACAGATGGTGACGAAAACCTGGATGCGCACGTACTTTATGTATCAGCTGATAGAGGACAGTATTGGATAGAGGACTGATTTAGTTTCGATTGTGCCCACTAGAGCGCACTAAAGTAATAGAATGTTTTTCATAAGCTGTTATAGTATTTTCATAAAGTGTTATTATGTCTTTTTGTGTATGTAAAATGTTATAAATGTGTTTTAGCAGTATGAATGATGCGTGAGTGTAGATTAATGTTAATATGAAGACAATTGTTTAACGAGTTATGTAGTAGGATTTAGTGTGGGAATATTTCGAAGAAGTATGGATATGAACAAAAGGGGATTTTTGTAGAACAAGTTTGTAAAGTAAGTTTACGGTTAAGGGAAAGTTAATTCAGGTATAAATAACAACAGTAAATAACTTTACGCATAAACAAAACTTCAACATATTAGATAATTACTTCGGTAAAAAGTGCAGTCATTAGGTTTACTATTTTGCGATTGGTTATGGATGAAAAGCGCGGACTGACGCGGGAGAATGTTGTTTTGCTATTGGCTGTTGAGTAAACTGACCAATTGTAAAGCAATATTCTTCGCGCGCCTTTCTCTGCAGGTAGAGAAGACTTAGAGTATTCTAGAGAAGAGTGTGAGCCTAGCCATGAAACAGTTCTGACGTGTGTAGGAGTCCATAGATGAAAACGATAAGTTGCCAGATATAGCAGTGAAGGAAAGTGACGGCATAATTATTCCGATGTGTGTGTAGAACTTTCGGAATTTTTAAGTGAATTTTGTGCGACAAAAGACATATATTCCGCGTGGCGTATTGAGCAGGTCGTTGGCTAAAAACTGTGACTGCATTTGGTACCGACAGACTTAATATTTGGCGAGCGTTCTCAATCAAAAACAATTAGTATTTTTGTAGCTATTGCGTTTTCGGGAAATGCAACACCATAAATTTGCTATTGTGACTGACTGTGTTAAGAGTAGCACGGGCTTGGCAGTGATACTTGTTCACCTAAGTTTCAGAATATATTAATTGAGGACAAAATTTCCAACCTTTCATTTCGTGTTTCTCCCGAAACGTAGATTAGTGACTTTAATTGCAGCCTGGTTCACGTCGAAGTACAGTAGCTTTCACTCGGCTCTCCTACTGATGATCTGCTGAGACAATGTTCACAGGTAGGTGCAGGTTCGTCGTAAAGGGACGGGAAGAACCGCGCCGGCGCAACCAGATAAGATTTTTTTTGGTATTTTTTTCTTTTTTTACAAGCGTAAACCATTAATTTAAACTATGTTTTATTGGTGAATAATCATTCTTGAACCTTAAAGAAACTGGTTCACCCTGTTATTTCATCCTAATCATACACCTATACAGGGTTCCCTCCTGGTGTTTGATTAATCCAAGTATCCTGTTTTACAGACTTATGAAGTGCCAAGTTAATATAAAGAGGCACCATTTAAACTGTTATTGTGTAAAGTTTTGCACAGTTGTCCCTAAATTTTTATTTTTTGCAGAAGGAAAACGAAACTTTTTGTGAGCATCCTTGGAACATTTAGCTATATATTGAGATTACTCAATGTAGCCCTCATCAGCTGTGATGCATCTGGTTCAACCTTCTTTGCATGATGTAAATACATTTTGATGAAATTCTGGGGATTGACTTTTACACTATCACTTGACACAGGAAATACAGTCTTTCTCACTATCAAATGTTATACCGCGCAGGTGGGCCTTGAGAAGACCAAAGAGGTAAAAATCAGATGGAGCCAAGTCTGGACTGTAGGAAGGATGAGGAACAATTTTCCTACCCATTTACCTGATTTCCTCGTGCTTCATAACGGCTGTATGGGGTTTGGCATTGTCATGGTGTACCCTGATGAGCTGACCCTGAAGCTGTGGTCTTTGGGTCTTGATGACACGTCGCAGCTCGTCCAGTGACAAACAGTAACAGTCGCAGTTAATTGTGGAGCCAGGTTCCAAAAAGTCAATGAAAATGACGCCACACTGATCCCAGAAGAAGGAGGCCATCATCTTTCGGCCTGCTGTTCGCGAAAGTCTTGGTATCCTCTTCCGAGGGGAACCCGGATGACGCCACTACATGGATTGGGTTTTGCTGTCAGATGTTCACGAGACCTTCGCACACATTCTTCCTCATCGTTTTCATTTGTTTTGTCAGTAATCCAGGCACCCAACGTGCACAGATTTTTCTGTACCCTAGTGACAGTACCAGTGATACCACACTACCCAATGACGAACGATCCATTTCAGCAAGCTGTCGTGTCGTGACACATATGTTATTTTGGATAATTTAATCAATGGTCTCCTTATTCACATCACTCACTGCCATCGATGGTCTACCACATCGTGGATAGTCCAGTAGTGAGAAATTACCTTCTTTAAACCTCTGCAACCACCGCTGGATACTGCTGTGATCCACAGTGTCCTCTCCATAAACAGGGAGCAACTTCCTGTGAATCCATGTGCCAGAGTCATCACCGGTCTTGAAAGGGAATTCCGTCACCGACCGTTGTCGCAACCTGTCATCTATTTCACGGTCCATTTTGGCTCACCTGTAAATAAAACGAAATACTTTTATACACTAACTTATAGCTAAATGTTCCAAGTTTTTTCTCAAAAAGTTTCATTATCCTCCTCCAAAAAATAAAAAATTAGGAAGGACTGTGCAAAATATTTTCAATGGCCTTTGTGTATGTGTGAGGGACTAACTAATTCCTGTAGTAATTAAATTACGTCTCAGTAGTCGAAGACTGAAAATTGAATACAGTAAATATAAAAGTTATTTTCCATCATAAAGTTAAAGAATTCATAAACATTTTCATCCTGAGCAGTAGTTAAGAAAAGTTGTCTTCATTGTTTCACTGAAAGGCGTAATGAAAGTTTTAGTTAGAGTAGTAACACGTGCATGGAGTAGAACATTACAGAGAAATAAAGTAAAACTGTTCTTGTTTTAAAAGTTTTATTAACTATTGCAAAGTGTTATTAGAATCTGTTAAATGACTATATGGAGTTAATTTAAATAGTAATAAGGTTCTGAAAGTAAATTCCTCTAAGAAAGAGGTTTTCTGGAAATGAAGTGTTCAGTATAAAAAGTGTGTGCTTTAGTATCTAACTACTTCAGTATTTAAGTTGGTTGGCTATGGAGTCTGCACCAACATTGTTCACATGGAGTAATATTTATTTGAAGAAGCAACTTAAACAGTAGCAAGAATGTAGGCAAAATTCATATTTCTGCTTTTCCAATACTTCTCTGTTTCATTGCCTGGATAGGCTGGCGACCTTTAGTACAAACTTGAAACCACTAAATGATATTCTAAATGAGTTGCCCTAGTTTCAGTATAACACTATTCATACTGCGTTTTTTTTCTAACTGTTGGGCAAGATCATAGGAAACAAATCGAATAGTCTGATTTATTTATCCATTAGACACAGCATACGGTCAAATCCTGTAAAAAGGTTAACTCTATTGATTAGCTTTTCCTATTAACACGATTATCCTCCCGTAGTGTACTTTATATGGAAATTAAACTCTATTTAGTGAGAGGGTTATACATGGCAGCATAGAGACAGGGTTTTCTGTTATCTAGGTAAAGGCATACTAAATTACAATAGTAGTAGTAGAGTCTTATCATCTCCTTAAATTCCTACCTTTATGCAGTTTCTTCAGTTTTAATCTACAGTTCATAACCAATAAATTGTGTTCAGAGTCCGCATCTGCCCCTGGATTTAAAACCTGGTTCCTGGATCTCTGTCTTACAATTATATAATCTTTCTAACAAGGGAACCTCCCCATCGCACCCCGCTCAGATTTAGTTATAAGCTGGCACAGTGGACAGGCCTAGAAAAACTGAACACAGATCGATCGAGAAAACAGGAAGAAGTTGTGTGGAACTATGAAAAAAATAAGCAAAATATACAAACTGAGTAGTCCATGTACAAGATAAGCAACAACTCGGATAATACGAGCTCAGGAGCGCCGTGGTCCCGTGGTTAGCGTGAGCAGCTGCGGAACGAGAGGTCCTTGGTTCAAGTCTTCCATCGAATAAAAAGTTTAATTTTTTATTTTCGCAAAGTTATGATCTGTCCGTTCGTTCATTGACGTCTTTGTTCACTGTAATAAGTTTAGTGTCTGTAACCGATTCCTCCACAGGAAAACACGTCTGATATATTCTATACGACACTGTTAACGGCATGTGCTTCAAATGACAGGAATATGTTGTCGACCCACCTAACTTGTACACTTGACGAATGGGTAAAAATATTTTTCTACTTTGCCCGATTTAGGTTTTCTTGTGGACCTGATAATCACTCCCAAAAAGTGATGAAAACATAGGAGTTTGTCACATAAACTGCAACAAATGAATGCAACAGTTTCACAGTCCCACAGTCTTCCCTGCGCTCTGTCAAAACATATGTTTTTAACGTTTTCAAATGTTTCCGTGTGTAGACCGTCAAATCCTGCATATGTCCAAGCAAATCTGAACATGTCCTGGAATTTTGGAAAGCGAAGTTTATTTTGTGTGAGTGCCTGAACTTTGGTAATTGTCTGAAAATAAAAAAATCAAAATTTTCACATGAGGGAAGACTTTAACCAAGGACCTCTCCTCTCGCAGCTGCTCACGCTAACCACGTGACCACGGCGCCCTTGAGCTCTCATTATCCTTGATGTTGCATATCTTGCACATGGACTACTCAGTTTGTATATTTTGCTTTTCTTTTTTCACAGTTCCACGCAACTTCTTCCTGTTTTCTCAATTGATCTGAGTTCAATTTTTCAAGGCCTATCCACTGTGCCAACTTGCAACTAAATCTGAGGGAGGTGCGATGAGGAGGTTCCCTTGTAAGACCTTCTAGTGTCGCCAGGCCTCTTCCATCTACACAACTTTCTTTCACAATTCTTAAACCAAGTGTTAGCTATGATTAATTTAAGCTCTGTGCAAAATTTTATCAAGCGGCCTCCCCTTTCATTCTTTGTCTCCAGACCATATTCACTTTTCCTTCTCTGACTTGTCCTACAATCGTGTTCCAATCCTCCATGAGTACTAAATTTTCGTCTCCCTTAACTATCTGCATAATTTCTTTTGTCGTCTAATACATTTCGTCAATCACTTCGTCATCTGCGGAGCTAGCTGGCATATAAACTTGTACTACTGTGGTAGGCGTGGGCTTCGTGTCTATCTTTGCCACAATAGTGCGTTAACTATGCTGTTTGTAGTAGCTTACCTGCACTCCTATTTTTTAATCATTATTAAACCGACTTCTGCATTACCCTTATCTGCTTTTGTATTTATAATCCAATATTCACCTGACCAGGAGTCTTGTTCCTCCTGCCACCGAACTTCAATAATTCCCACTATATCTAACCTTAACCAATCCGTTTCCCTTTTTATATTTTCTGACCTACCTGTGAAAATTTAGTGTGAAAATTACCGAACTATCAGTTTAATAAGTCACGGCTGCAAAATACTAACACGAATTCTTTACAGACGACTGCAAAAACTGATAGAAGCCGACCTCGGTGAAGATCAGATTGGATTCCGTAGAAATATGGGAACACGTGAGGCAATACTGACCTCACGACTTATCATAGAAGAAAGATTAAGGAAAGGCAAACCTACGTTTCTAGCATTTGTAGACTAGGAGAAAGCTTTTGACAATGTTGACTGGAATACTCTCTTTCAAATTCTAAAGGTGGCAGGGGTAAAATACAGGGAGCGGAAGGCTGTTTACAATTTTTACAGAAATCAGATTGTAGTTATAAGAGTCGAGGGACATGAAAGGGAAGCAGTGGTTGGGAAGGGAGTGAGACAGGCTTGTAACCACTCCCCGATGTTATTCAATCTGTATATTGAGCACGCAGTAAAGGAAAGAAAAGGAAAATTCGGAGTAGGTTTTAAAATCCATGGAAATCACCGATGACATTTAATTCTGTCCGAGACAGCAAAGGACTTGGAAGGGCAGTTGAACGGAATGGACAGTGTCTTGAAAGGAGGATATAAGATGAACATGGACAAAAGCAAAACGAGGATAATGGAATGTAGTCGAATTAAGTCGGGTGATGCTGAGGGAATTAGATTAGAAAATGAGACACTTAAAGTAGTAAAGGAGTTTTGCTATTTGGGGAGCGAAATAACTGATGATGGTCGACGTAGAGAGGATATAAAATGTAGACTGGCAATGGCAAGGAAAACGTTTCTGCAGAAGAGAAATTTGTTAACATCGAATGTAGATTTAAGTGTCAGGAAGTCGTTTCTGAAAGTATTTGTATGGAGTGTAGCGATGCTTAGACAAGAAGAGAATAGAAGCTTTCGATATGTGGTGCTACAGAAGAATGCTGAAGATTAGGTGGGTAGATCACATAACTAATGAGGAGTTATTGAATAGAATTGGGGAGAAGAGGAGTTTGTGGCACAACTTGACAAGAAGAAGGGACCGGTTGGTAGGACATGTTCTCAGGCATCAAGGGATCACCAATTTAGCATTTTAGGGCAGCGTGGAGGGTAAAAATCGTAGAGGGAGTCCAAGAGATGAATACACTAAGCAGATTCAGAAGGATGTAGGCTGCAGTAGGTACTGGGAGATGAAAAAGCTTGCACAGGATAGAGTAGCATGAAGAGCTGCATCAAACCAGTCTCAGGACTAAGACCACAACAACAACCTACCTAACCTATTAAGGGATCTGACATTTCACGCTCAGAACCGCTGAACCCCAGGTTTCTTTCTCCTGATAACGACGTCCTCCTGAGTAGACTCCGCTCTGAGATCCAAATGGGGGACTGTTTTACCTCCGCAATATTTTCCCCAAGAGGACGCCATCATCATTTAACCGGAGAGTAAAGCTGCGTGCCCTCGGGAAAAGCTGCGACTGTAGTTTCTCCTTGTTTTCAGATGTTCGCAGTACCAGCACAGCAAGGCCATTTTGGTCGATGTTACAAGGCCAGATCAGTCAATCATCCAGACTGTATCCCCTGCATCTAATGAAAAGGCTGCTGCCCCCTTCAGGAGCCACACGTTTGTCTGGACTCCCCACCAACGGCAAGGTGCACGGTCCATGGGGTGGAGGGGGGTTATCATTCAGTAGGCTCAAAAACTATGCTGGGGCATTCAAAGTTATCTTTACTTCCTGTCAATTATTTTACATCGTTAGGAACGTGATCGAATACGTTTTTCATTGTATAACTAATCGATTCTCCAGCTGTTTTTCATTTAGCATCCGTCATAGTAAATATACCTCTAGCGTTCTGTTGTGATCATTATTGAACCGTGCTGTGAGGATTGGTAGGTCATGGCACGCTCGTGTCAGAAGTCACCGAGGATCGGGTGAGTCTGGGGGAGGATATGCTTGTTTGAAGAGGGCCGTCTGCCATCGCCCGAGGCCACTTCATCCGGTAGACTTGGGTTTCGCTGCCCACATTCTGCGAGCACGCTGGTTGTGTGGAACGAGAGAGCACAGTGCAGTCGTTCGAGCGACCAGTGCCAGACCGACCGGGCGGAACGAGCAGTTCGCCTTTAGCAGTCGAGGCAGGAGGGTTACCGTCATGGGGACGGACACGCAGCCTGTCTGGGAGTGTGACTATTCACACCGACCCTCTGAATACTCCCGTCAGCCGAGATGTGGACGGGAGATCGTGTAGGGAAGACCTCACGGAGGAGGAAACCATCAGGCATTGGAGCAAGGCCACAACGCTTTGCCAGTCTGCTACCACCTTGAAGGCACATGCCAACCGACTATACCGAGTGAGATGTTTTTCAGTTGATTTAACTGTGGTTGCCCGTGATAACCCCTTTACACACGATGGAAGGATAAGGAAGTGTGAGGGGGCAATCCAGAATAGTAATGTCATTTGTCGTTTGATTACGTTTACTCAAATAATAAAAAAATATTAAACACAGCTATGGTCAGACTCCTTCTAACAAACAACAGCCAAAGGGCAAATATGTCGAAATGTATAACAGAGACATACACACACAAACGAACAGTAGCATTTCACGTTAATAAAATGGTAAAAATGAGGCCTCGGGACCTACTCCCACATTCAGTGAGCATTCGGCCAAACTATGTTGCTAATCGCAGAAAGTGCTACAATTATTAGTACAATCAGTAGTTTCACAAAAGGGAACAGGTTATTTCAGTAACATTAATATTTCCTTATACCAAGGAAAGAAGGGAATATACTCTTACAGCAGTATATTTCCCATCCACCCCCTTTTTTATAATATTTTTTTTATTATAGGACACAAAACTGTCTGTAGAGGATAAACGGCAGCTCAAGCTAAAGCCATTTAAGAGAAATACCTTCAAATAAACTACGAATCCTTAATGGTTGAGAGAAACGTGGTACAGTACAGTTACTTAAACTCTAACAAGCAAGATGTTGTGAGGGAAAGAGTACAATTTTGAATAAGAATACAGGATGTAAAGTACACTAGCGAACTTAAGTTGCTCGTTCCGACAGACGGTCTGAATTACTGTGCGTAGTCCAATTCCCCGGCGCCACAACACAAGTTAACAACAAGGCGGCGCGTAACATCAACAGGGCTCCACGCCTGTGAGATGTAGAGGAGTCGGCCGCTTGCTGAGGCAAGTTAGTGCTGTTAACAAAAGGCACTAAATAACTGAGAGCCAAAGAAGTGGTTTCAAATTTATAAATGAAGCCCATACAGGATTATACCAAAGAATAGCAAAATTATCTTTAACTCTCGGAACAAAGATCTCTATTCAAGTGAAGATAAGATGATAAATAAAGAAAGCCTCATGCTTTAATCAACCTGCTAGTCAAATGGCTCTGAGCGCTATGGGACTTAACATCGGAGGTCATCAGTCCCCCACAACTTAGAACTACTTAAACCTAACTAACCTAAGGACATCACACACATCCACGCCCGAGGCAGGATTCGAACCTGCGACCGTAGTAGTCGCGCGGTTCCGGACTGAAGCGCCTAGAACCGCTCGGCCACCGAAGCCGGCAACTTCCTACTGACCGTACTAATCAGAGGCTCAACGACAAATCCAGGCGATAACTGACAGGGCATCAAGCCGTCTGTTGGCGTAATTTAGAGTGAGGCAAGAAGGAACGAGCTTATCTATACAGAACCGGAATTAAACCGATTCTCAAGCCCATTGGCTGATTACGCAACACTTTACGTAAGTAAATGTGTAACACAATTTGCATATGTATTAAACATACAAGGTTTAAATCCACTCTCCCACAAACAAACAAAATAAAAAGGCAACTGCTAAAATAACCAGCAGCAGGATGATGATGATCAGGTCCCCCACTCCAAGGAGCGTAGGGCACGATGCGGGAGACCCACACCGCTGACTAGGCAAGGTCCTAGCGGAGGTGGTTTGCCATTGCCATCCTCCGACCGTAATGGGGATGAATGATGATGATGTAGACGACACAACACCCAGTCATTTCGAGGCAGGGAAAGCCCGTGACCCCGCCAGGAATCGAACCCAGGACCCCGTGTGCGGGAAGCGAGAACTGTACCGCAAGACCAAGTGCTGCGGACTCAGCAGGAAACACAACTAGTAAATTTAATTGACCTGAGACTAAGGTGTGCATATGGCTAAACATTTCAGTTCAGTTAGAATTTCACGTTGCCATCCATATGAAAACTCTGACCCAGTTATACCACGAAATTGTTTAAGGAATACTGAAGGACTAAACTTCAAATAACAACACTCTTATTGAAAACGGTTGGCCACCAACATTTTAATAAAAAAGGGGAACCCTCAAAGTAATAACCAATACAATAAAAGGATAAATAACATTAAATAACTGCCTTAAGCCCTGTAATTGGACTTAAGGTTCAAATTACACATGCAATAAATAAAGCAGCAAACCACCCTTAGATAGGCACTGAAAGGCACAGATACACAGTTAATAAAAAAACAATAAATAAAGGGGGCTCAATTACAAAATGGCTCTGAGCACTATGGGACTCAACTGCGGAGGTCATTAGTCCCCTAGAACTTAGAACTAGTTAAACCTAACTAACCTAAGGACATCACAAACAGCCATGCCCGAGGCAGGATTCGAACCTGCGACCGTAGCGGTCTTGCGGTTCCAGACTGCAGCGCCTTTAACCGCACGGCCACTTCGGCCGGCCGGGCTCAATTACAGATCACATTAAATTCAGCTCTGCAGGGAGGCACCAAGACCAGGAAAAGCCAGAGGCTCTCTTAGTACGACCACTGTGCATGACAGGTGCAAAAGGCGAAGACAAGTTGAATATTGTCAGGGCAGCCCTCCGTACCCAGTCGCAGACAGCACTGAATCGTCTGAATCACAAACCGACGGGCGTCAAGACGAATGGAATTCATAAAACAGTACTCCGTCTATCCATAAATTGCTACAGGCGAGAAACGCAAAGACCGTGATCAAAAGAAGCACATTGGAATATAGCTGCCGCTGGTAGTCCGGACCGCCTGTCGTCCCGGTCCGCCGTACCCAGCTGTTCACTTGCCCTCGTCGTATTGGCTCCCTCTGCGTTCCGCTGCCGCCGCCGCCGCCGCCGCCGCCGCCTCGATGCACCGCCAGAGATGTTGCTTGACAGGGAGAATCGGCACACAGAGCGAAAATATGACGCCGTAGACATATACGACTACGGAAGGCAGGGAAGGATCGATAAGGAGCCGCCCGGACGGCCCAGCCCGGCTAAACTATGTCAAGTGGAATGAGATGGTTACTCCGAAGTGGAGCGGAATGGTAAAAAGCATATACTCAGTTTTTAAAGCTAGTAAATAATAAAAAGTGTTGAGAAATTCTTAATAGAAATATTTTAATTTCATTTTCAACATTGTATGTGCTCTCAGGAAAACAGTCAACTTGTGATGTGTTCATATTCAAATATTCGCGTTTCCGAAAACATTCGATATAGAAAGCTGTGGATATCACTTTTCTGTTGCAGATGCTTTCGGTTGGTATCCTTGACATAGCAACCCGATTACAGCTCAGTTTTGATATGTGAGTTAGTGATTTGAGTCTTGAGTTTCGTTTGCATCTCGTTCAGAATTTACCTGTCATCTTATTACTTTTAGTGCTGAATGTCACAGTTTCTACGATGCATTATTAAAATTGCCAAACTTCTTGAGGGAATCGATTTACAGACGCGTGTATTCTACTTCATCACTTATTGATGACAGTGAAAGGCTGTGCAGTTGCAAAGTGCGAAGGTGACACAGTCGCCAGTGCATAAAAGAAGTTACAGATTAAATACGTAATATACGTGGAGTTGGTGTATCCTGATCTCAGCAAACGAATTCACGTTTGTACCCAGAATAAAACGAGCCGTTCAGTAACCTCATAAGGACTGGTGTGCCTGAGAAAATATTTGTCGTGATAGAATCATGAAATGTGGAGTCAAAATGGTTCAAATGGCTCTAAGCACTATGGAACTTAACATCTGAGGTCATCTAGAACTTCTTAAACCTAACTAACCTGAGGACATCACACACATCCACGCCAGAGGCAGGATTCTAACCTGCGACCGTAGCGGTCGCACGGCACCAGACTGTAGCGCCTAGAACCGCTCGGCCACACGAGCCGGCATGTGGAGTCAGTGATGTCGTCATTTTATTGAAAGATGGTCACTTGGGTACATTAAATGTCTTGGGAAAGCTTAGCATTCCTGCTGATAACACCATCGAAGGTCTTCAGCTTCAGAAAAAACTACGAGAAAGTAAGGCTCGGTATACGCTGATCGGCCAGAATACTATAATCGGCTACCAAATAGTCGGTATGTCCATTTTTGGCACGGATAACAGCGGCGAGCATCGTGGAAAGGAGGCACTGAGGTACTGGGAGGTCGCTGGAGGGCATTGGCACCACATCTGCACACAGAGGTCAACTAATTCCCGTAAATTCCGAGGTTGAGGGCGACGATCTCTGACGCCACGATTAATCACGTCCTAGATGTGTTCGATCGGGTTAAGATGTGGCAATTTGCGAGGCGAGTTCATCAATTAGGACACATCACTGGGTTCCTCGTAGCACTCTATCACACTCCTGGGACTGTGACTTAGCACATTATCTTGCTGAAAAGTGCCACTACCATCGGAGAAAAAGATAGGCCTGAAAGTGTGTACATGTTGTGAAACCATGTACGATACTTCTTAGCCGTCATGATGCATTGCACGAGCTCCACTGGACCGAAGGATGCCCTCGTGGATGTTCCCCAGAGCGTAATGGAGTCGCTGCCAGCTTGATTCCGTCTGCAGTACAGGTGTGAAAGAGCTGTCTCCCTGGAAGACAGCGTGTTCATGCCCTTGCATTGGCATGATGAAGACGTTATCGAGATTCATCAGATCATGCAACGCTCTGCCATTGTGCCAACGTCCAGTGCCGATGGTCACGTGTCGATTTCAGCCGTAGTTTCCGATGCAGTGTGTTAACATTGGCACATGCATCAGTTGTCGTCTGCGGAGTCCTATTGTTATGTGTGTTCGGTGCACTGTGTGTTCAGATGTACTCTGCCCATCATTAAAGTCTGCTGTTAGTTCGGCCACAGTTCGCCGCCTGTCCCGTTCAACCTGTCTGCCCAGCCTACGAGTCCGACATCTGTAATAAGGGGTAGTCGCCAAACACCATGACGTCTGGAAGTGCCTTCGTCTCGGTTTCGCCACCTGTTGAAGATATTCACCACACGATTCCTCGAACTCTCGAAAAGTCGTGGAGATTCTGAAATACTCGCGCAGAGCGTCTGGGCCATTACAGTCTGCCATCTGTCGAACTCTGACTGATGGCGTGCCTTCCCATTCTACACACGGACAGCACGCTCACTGGTACTACATGCACCGTGCGTGTGTCTACCTAGCAGTTATTCCCCACTGGGATACGCTGCTAACGCCTGGACTGGTTTCCGTAGATAGTGGTTAGTCGTCATTATGTGCTGGCTGATCACTGTATAGCTGAATGTAATATAAAGAAAGAAAGAGCAGGAAGCAGAAGATAGCTTCTAGATTAAGACGAAGATACACAGATGACCCCGATTTCTCTGTTGGATAGTCCTGATAATAAAATAAGAGCTACCTGTGAATTTTTCATAATTAACAATAATACTTTATTTGTATTTTCTAGCATTTGACATTTTCAGTGATATAGAGGGTGTTACAAAAAGGTACGGCCAAACTTTCAGGAAACATTCCTCACACACAAAGAAAGAAAAAATGTTACGTGGACATGTGTCCGGAAACGCTTACTTTCCATGTTAGAGCTCATTTTATTACTTCTCTTCAAATCACATTAATCATGGAATGGAAACACACAGCAACAGAACGTACCAGCGTGACTTCAAACACTTTGTTACAGGAAATGTTCAAAACGTCCTCCGTTAGCGAGGATACATGCATCCACCCTCCGTCGCATGGAATCCCTGATGCGCTGATGCGGAGATGATGGCGTATTGTATCACAGCCGTCCACAATACGAGAACGAAGAGTCTCTACATTTGGTATCGGGATTGCGTAGACTAGAGCTTTCAAATGCCACCATAAATGAAAGTCAAGAGGGTTGAGGACAGGAGAGCGTGGAGGCCATGGAATTGGTCCGCCTCTACCAATCCATCGGTCACCGAATCTGTTGTTGAGATGCGTACGAACACCTCGACTGAAATATGCAGGAGCTCCATCGTGCATGAACCACATGTTGTGTCGTACTTGTAAAGGCACATGTTCTAGCAGCACAGGTAGAGTATCCCGTATGAAATCATGATAACGTGCTCCATTGAGCGTAGGTGGAAGAACATGGGGCCCAATCAAGACATCACCAACAATGCCTGCCCAAACGTTCACAGAAAATCTGTGTTGATGACGTGATTGCATAATTGCGTGCGGATTCTCGTCAGCCCACACATGTTGATTGTGAAAATTTACAATTTGATCACGTTGGAATGAAGCCTCATCCGTAAAGAGAACATTTGCACTGAAATGAGGATTGGCACATTGTTGGATGAACCATTCGCAGAAGTGTACCCGTGGAGGCCAATCAGCTGTTGATAGTGCCTGCACACGTTGTACATGGTACGGAAACAACTGGTTCTCTCGTAGCACTCTCCATACAGTGACGTGGTCAACGTTACCTTGTACAGTAGCAACTTCTCTGACGCTGACATTAGGGTTATCGTCAACTGCACGAAGAATTGCCTCGTCCATTGCAGGTGTCGTCATTCTAGGTCTTATCCAGTCGCGAGTCATAGGCTGGAATGTTCCGTGCCGATCAATTTCTTCGAACTTCTTCCTGTCGGGACACCTTCGTTCTGGAAATCTGTCTCGATACAAACGTACCTCGCCACGGCTATTGCCCCGTGGTAATCCATACATCAAATGGGCATCTGCCAACTCCGCATTTGTAGACATTGCACTGACTGCAAAACCACGCTCGTGATGAACACTAACCTGTTGATGCTACGTACTGATGTGCTTGATGCTAGTACTGTAGAGCAATGAGTCGCATGTCAACACAATCACCGAAGTCAACATTACCTTCCTTCAATTGGGCCAACTGGCGGTGAATCGAGGAAGTACAGTACATACTGACGAAACTAAAATGAGCTCTAACATGGAAATTAAGCGTTTCCGGATACATGTCCACATAACATCTTTTCTCTATTTGTGTGTGAAGAATGTTTCCTGAAAGTTTTGCCGTACCTTTTTGTAACACCCTGTATACCTTCATCTCACAAATCCCTGAATCAATACTATTTAAATTTTCATATATGCTATAAAATAGTAAAATTGTGCCACCGAACTAGAGTCGTGACAAGAACTGGCTTATTCTCTGAATCAGGCAGATTTATATGAAGTTTTCTAAATTTTCCCTAATTAAAAATAGCTTAAGGGTAAAAACATCGTAAATCTTATACAAACATAAATGAACTATAAATTCTAGTTCAGTGAGCTAACAATAAATGCTGAAAATGGTTGTCAAAATTTCATAGCACTAGGTATAAGAATTCCAGAGACTGGACATTCTCATATAATTTTACCTCCGGGTCAGAGATGGTTTGAGTGGCATTAATAGCATATTCCGGTAACTGCGTTCTGCTTGTTAGTGAGAAAATTGTGTCTGAATGAAGAAACTGTTGTTACGGAAAAAAAATTGTTCCAAAAAACGACTCTGTGTTCGGAACATCAGCATCTGTGACAGTACATTTTGTAGCAAGAATTCCGCAAAAAGCTGTGTGTATTTAATCATTTTTATTAATCAGCCGGTTACTTGGCTTATAACCACATACGGTGCATATCTAAACAAAAGAAATGACAGTGATTTAACCGCTGTACATCAAAGTAATACCAGAGTCATAAGCACCTAATTATGGAAATAGATAAAAAGAACAAAATAATCACGAAATCAAAAACTATGATAGGCGCAAAGTTAAACCAAAATGTCCGTAGGGCGGGTAGTCACCCAAATTTTTATTTATTGACTGTCCGCCATATGGACATTACGGTTTTCAATCTCTGTTGATCCATCGTGGATACGGGACATCAGCTCATAAGATATTTACCAAAGAGAAATCGCCAAACGGCTGTATGCTTTCAGAAACTGTTTCATTTAGATGACCAGTTTGTAAGAACGCACTCCACAAAAGATTCATCGAATCCAGATCCTAGTGGCTCCAGTTATAGATGCATCGATGTATCTCATTGTCCGTACATGGAGTACATAGTGGCATGATGACATTAATGAGATTCCGAAACTGATGTCAAAATAAAAAAAAAACTTCAGGATATACATAACTTTTTGGTGATTTTTCTTTGGCAGATATTACGGTTTTCGGTTGGGCTTTCCATAACTTCCACGACGTTGTTTACCATGTTTTCATTTTTCTAAGTACACTAGTGTTTTTGGCTATTTTCATACTTGGGTGCTTATGGTTCTGGTATTACTTTCATGTATAGGGGTTCAATCACTATCCCTGTTTGTTTATTGTTATTTAGATGTGCATCTGATACAAGCAACGAAACAGGTACTTCCTTAATGAAATTGGTTTGAGACTTTGCTGTTTCCTGGCATTAAACGTTACATGTCCTTGGTTATGCGCTCTATCCCACAACAAAATTCTGAAGTACAGGGTCATGGGTTCCGTTAGGAGAACATTCATCAGCCAGTCGAATATCTGCGGGGAAACTCTTTGACATTTCGTGCTTCACTGCTTACATTAACCTTTGCTGCTAGAACTTAATTCATAAGTATAATGATGAGTCTCGATGCAAAGACTTCAGCAGCAGAATGTGTATTTCTTGGCCCCAAGCTGAACTATTCCAAGAAATTTCGTCTGCCTCTGCATTGTTCAACTTTAGTACGAAAGCGACAACGATTCAAGAGAGTCTCAAATTTGGTCGTCTGCGTGGTTCCAGAACCAGGTGACAGGGTCTTACTCAAAAGGCGTATTGCAGTCTATCGACAACTCGAAGTGAAACAATAAAATACTGGAAATCTTAGGAGATCATTGGTAAATATACGAAGACGCACCAGATTCTCCTTTCAGTGATCCCCAGTCCACATATGACTGATCTAAAACGAAACCGTTGAGCAGCTGGTTGATCAGCTGGCGATGGAGACCATGTTATGAACGCAGTCTACCACGCTTTGATTTGAAGCTGTGGCTGTGGCAGCTGACCGAGGAATAATCGGCAGAAGATTGACGACTATCAGTCTGTCACGGTGGTCAATACTACACTGTGATCCAACAGTGATCAGAAGCTCCCACCACGTATCAAGAATTTCAGGCGATCAGAAAGCTGCTAACGCTGCTAGCCCTTGTATTTAGCCACATTTGTAATTTTTCCTTTAGGAATGGATAGCTTCTGAGCGATTAAAGTACTCAGTAGTAAAGCCGCTTTATAAAAAGGGAGAAAGGGATAATGTAGATAACTGAAGATCTATTTCTGTGCTATCAGTGTTTGCAAAAGTTATCGAAAATGGTAGTGTAAGGGTAATTGATCATTTTATATCACCCGATTTGCTATCAAATGTACAATTAGGCTTTAGAAGTCTTTTAACAACTGACAATGCTATATTCTCTTTCCTCTTTGAGCTACTGGTTGGGCTAAACAAAAGGTTTCGAACGCTTGTCATATTTTTTGATTTAACTAAGGCATTTGATTGTGTTGAACACAAAATACTGCTCCAGAAGTTGGACCATTATAGAATACGGAGAGTAGCTCACAATTGGTTCACCTCTTACTGCCAGCAATAGGTCATTATTCACAATATTGATAACGGCTGTGATGTGGGGTCTGAGTGGAGTATTGTCAAGTGGGGGTTGCCTCAGGGATCAGTGTTGTGGCCACTCTTGTTCCTTATTTATATAAATGATATGCCCTATAGTATTACGTGTAACTGTAAAATATTTCTCTCTGATGATGACACTAGCTTGTTAGTAACGGACGTTGTGTGCAACATTGGCTCGATTCCAAATAGTGCAGTACATGACCTAAGTTAATGGATTGTAGAAAATAAACTAACGCTAAAACACAGTAAGACTCAGTTTTTACAGTCTGTAACACACAATTCAACCATACTTGACGTTTTAATTTCACAGAACTGGCATATGATTAGTGAAACTGAACAGTTCAAACTTCTAGGTATTCAGTTAGACAGTAAGCTGTCATGGAAAGCCCACGTTCAGGATCTTGTTCAAAGACTTAACACTGCCATTTTTACTATTCGAACGGTATGAGAAGTGAGTGATCGTTCGACACGAAAATTAGTCTACTTTGCATATTTTCATTCGCTAATGTCGTATGGTATTATATTTTGGGGTAACTCTTCCCATTCTAAAAAGATATTTTTGGCTCAGAAACGGGCTGTTCGGGCAACAAGTAGTGTAAGTTCACGAACATCTTGTCTACCCCTGTTCACGAGTCTCGATATTTTGTCATTTCTTGTTAACAATATTAGCTTATTCCCAAGAATTAGCAGCTTTCACTCGGTTAATACTCAGCAGAAATCAAACATGCATTTGGATCGGACTTACTTAACTCTTGTGCAAAAAGGTGTGCAGTATACTGCTGCATCCATTTTCGAATTCAAAAATCCTAGCAGTAATCCACTTGCTTTCAAATCGAAACTGAAGAGTTTCCTCATGGGTCACTCCTTATATTTTGTCGAGGAGTTCCTTGAAAAATTAAGCTGATTCTTATTGCACTGTTGATTGCTTTTAGTTGATCTAATTAACTGACTTCTTTTGGGTTCATGAACATTTATTCTATCTGTTATTACGTTTATGTTGTAATTTCGTGTACTGACATGTTCCATGGCCTTGGAGATTTGCTCTTCAATTTGGTCCTACGGAACTTGACGTGTAAATAAAATAAATAGAAATACTTTGGTACGGATACACACCAACCATGGGTCAAATCTCCCCACTTATATCGCAGCCACGAAGGATAATCCTTTCTACGACTGTCAGAAGGAAGAAAGAAATGTCAACCGCTTGCTGTTTTTTGTTGTTACATGTGAAACGCAACATTGCGCATATACATAATATACACATGTGTGGCATGTACTGTGGCGAAATATTGCATTTCTTAAACGTTGCCATATTATTCACAGGTACCCCAGTACATCAACATATGTATGATGGTCTCTGTCAGGAAATGATGTAAAAACTTATTGTGTTCTTTAATAATTTATAACAGCATAAATTCTTTGTTTTATGGCCCTCATTCGATTACACTGCCCACGAACAATGGAAGGCTGTTTTTAACTGGGTCATTTATAGATGATGTCATTAAAAAAACGATTTAAAGAATGTGTGGAGCTGTAATGGCACCAACACTAATCAGGGGTGTTTTATGGCATGAAGATGGCTTGATTGTTAGGCGAAACTAACAATCATTCCAAAACGTGCGATCTTGTTTTCATGGGTTTTCAATCCATAACATAAATAAAAAACTTACAACAGACCGAATATATCCTGGTTGAAAATGTCAACAAACTTGACAAGAACGAAATAACGTTAAGAAAGTCATTTATCTGTTCTACAAATAATCCAGAATGTCCTAGTGCGGTCCTATTTCTGTAGCCGAAAAGTCGTTTATGTACAGTGAGAAAGTAATTACGCGTTCTACGTATTAGTGACACATTGGGTTGGGACAACAGGTAAACAAATCCCGCCTGTGGCATTAATTTTGCGTGTTTGTGCACTGTCCGCATAAAGCACGAAGTAAATGGTTGTAGTGTACGTATATGAATGAGATGAAGAGACGTGATGGGGCACGTTGCCAGGCGGTGACTCGGTAATTAATTGGAAAACACGCTTTGGCGATGGCACACTGAGCACTGCCTGAGAGATAAAATAGAAGCAGCTTCTCTAATAGAAGACTAATTGCCACAGTAGCGGCCGGATCGTCCGGAAAAAAGGAATAAACTGTTACCTTTCCGCCTCGCGGCGACAATGAAATACGGTGGCCGGTGCAGAAGTTAATTGCCTGCCAGGGATTAGTGCGCTAATCCTGACAAACGCGCCCGGCTCGCTGCCCCGGCGCAACCAAACGCCATTAACGCAAATCCTTCGGAAACTTCGGCCGCCTACTGATCAGCAGCAGCCCCGGCAGTGCTGACAAGTGCTGAGGGCCGCTCTGCGGACAACACGTCATCAATGGATGGGCATAGCGAGGGCTGAAAGAGCTGTTCTGTCAACCAGCGAGATGCAGGGCCAGCACAGATAAATGGTCTCTGCTGTAGAATCAAGTACGCTTCAATGGCTCTAAGCACTGTGGGACTTAACATCTGAGTTCATCAGTCCGCTAGACTTAGAACTGAGCCGTGACACTCGTTACTGGCGCGCCAGTCTCTTGGTTGTCCATTATCGATCCTTCGATGTTTCTTATCTTTGCTTGACTTGTTGTTTTCGGCATTCGCGGGGCGAGTGGCAGTTGACGTTTGCTCGGGCGACCTGCTGAGACGCCGCGAGGTACGAGGTGGGAAGCGACCACATATATGTGGAGTTGGTTGTACGCGGTCTGCCGGTTCAGGATGGAGGATATGTGTTGGCAGCCTGCCTGTCTGCTCTCCTGATTTCGCTTCCCGTGCCGTGCGACCGCCTAGCTTGGGTTGCTGCCTGGTGTATCCTACGCGAGCCATACCGGACGTCCAGCAGGAGTTAAGCAGCCTTCCGTTTGTTTTTAAAAAAAAGGAGCACATGTGTAAGACTTTTTGTAACCAATTTTGGTGGCCTCTTAAGTGGGGCCTTAGCGTTTATTTAAATTTAAATAGTTGGGGTTCCCTGTACGTTATAATCTTCTGGGGGTTTTATTTGAATATTTTCTTTGGGGTTCCTTCCTTGTGCTTGGTTAAATGTTTACTTGTATAGCGGGAAGTGACTCCTGGTTAAAACTCGGAGATGGTGTTTGATGTTACTGCCTCCACCAGCAGTCGTCTTTTCAATTAAGTGTTGTCATCCCTTCGAGCGATCTGGTGTCATTCCTCGTTAATTAATGCCGGTTTATGTGTACTTCATTTTGAATTGGCCATTTGAATTAATATTTTGGAGCCCAATATAGCACTAAGGCAACCTCATTGTATACCGCCTTGTGCCCCGGTCTAGTACCCTAATTTTCAGAGGCACGAGTTAGCTCCACTACCGGTTTTACTGATGTGCTCCCTTCAAAATCTTGTCTTGTATAAGTTTGCCCCATGTGTGTCTGAGAACACAGAGATGAGCTTCAGTGTGAGTTCAGTGCTAGTCAGTTAATGGAATTTTCATATTGGCTTGGCTTCCACAGAAGAGTTTGAGTGGAGCATAGTGTGTTTGATTTGTTATTCACTTTATTAATCGAAGTTTCTTTATTTAACGGGGAGCAAGACATTTAAAGACTGTTGGTATTAACTCCCCTAGTTGCTGGGTGTTGCTAATTCGTTCCAAATGGCCTACTTATTCAATGGCAAGGCTGTTGATTAGTTTGTTGCTGTGAGTACAAATTAACGCTATTTATTTGTTGCCGAAATTATTAAAGAGTCTGTGTCGTGATTCAATCACTAGCTACGTGTTTGAGCTAAATTGATATAAACCTTACATTGCCTCCTTAAAATTTGTTGCCAGCAGAAACCCTTAAGACAACTAAGTTTTGTCACTGCTTATGTTAAACTTTACTAGGAGCAATATTTCAGGTAGTTAAATTTGGTCTTAAAATGTGTATTTCTCTGATGGAATGAACGACTGGTAAAAGAGAAAAGCAGAGGGGCCTGGTCCTTCCTATTGTGTTCGGTTTGTAACTAACCTAAGGATAACACACACATCCACGTCCGAGGCAGGATTCGAACCTGTGACCGGAGGAGAAGTGCGGTTGCGGACTGAAGCGCCTAGAACCGCTCGCCCACAGCGGCCGGCAAGTACGCTTCAAGCTCACATACTTAGACCTCATAAACAACGAAAACCTCATCTATAGGAAGCAATATGGATTACGCAGACAGGGATGTTATGATATTCAGCACATCTTCTTCGCTCGTGCGATCCAGAGCACGCAAGTTGATGACGTATTAATTGACTTTCCGACGGCAGCCGATATAGTTTCGCATTGTAGCCTGGTGAATCATAAACGTGGTTCCGGCTGTTCCGGGGTAACGTTAAGCGCCGGCCCGTCGGCCAGGAGCGTCACAGCAGAGAGGGCTGTGAGACAACGCCAGCCAATGGCACGCTGACGGACGCCTCTCTAGGACGACACCTAGACAGCAGCGGCCTCTACATGAAGAGAATATAAGCATCGCGCTGCCTAGGTGTGGCCCGACTTGACGTCGAGCCGACCTACGAACACTACAGTACCGACTTAGAAACTGTATTGGTTCACTTGTACTACAAATTGTACAGGGTGTTTCAAAAATGACCGGTATATTTGAAACGGCAATAAAAACTAAACGAGCAGCGATAGAAATACACCGTTTGTTGCAATATGCTTGGGACAACAGTACATTTTCAGGCGGACAAACTTTCGAAATTACAGTAGTTACAATTTTCAACAACAGATGGCGCTGCAAGTGATGTGAAAGATATAGAAGACAACGCAGTCTGTGGGTGCGCCTTTCTGTACGTCGTCTTTCTGCTGTAAGCGTGTGCTGTTCACAACGTGCAAGTGTGCTGTAGACAACATGGTTTATTCCTTAGAACAGAGGATTTTTCTGGTGTTGGAATTCCACCGCCTAGAACACAGTGTTGTTGCAACAAGACGAAGTTTTCAACGGAGGTTTAATGTAACCAAAGGACCGAAAAGCGATACAATAAAGGATCTGTTTGAAAAATTTCAACGGACTGGGAACGTGACGGATGAACGTGCTGGAAAGGTAGGGCGACCGCGTACGGCAACCACAGAGGGCAACGCGCAGCTAGTGCAGCAGGTGATCCAACAGCGGCCTCGGGTTTCCGTTCTCCGTGTTGCAGCTGCGGTCCAAATGACGCCAACGTCCACGTATCGTCTCATGCGCCAGAGTTTACACCTCTATCCATACAAAATTCAAACGCGGCAACCCCTCACCGCCGCTACCATTGCTGCACGAGAGACATTCGCTAACGATATAGTGCACAGGATTGATGACGGCGATATGCATGTGGGCAGGATTTGGTTTACTGACAAAGCTTATTTTTACCTGGTCGGCTTCGTCAATAAACAGAACTGGCGCATATGGGGAACCGAAAAGCCCCATGTTGCAGTCCCATCGTCCCTGCATCCTCAAAAAGTACTGGTCTGGGCCCCATGTCTTCCAAAGGAATCATTGGCCCATTTTTCAGATCCGAAACGATTACTGCATCACGCTATCTGGACATTCTTCGTGAATTTGTGGCGGTACAAACTGCCTTAGACGACACTGCGAACACCTCGTGGTTTATGCAAGATGGTGCCCGGCCACATCGCACGGCCGACGTCTTTAATTTCCTGAATGAATATTTCGATGATCGTGTGATTGCTTTGGGCTATCCGAAACATACAGGAGGCGGCGTGGATTGGCCTCCCTATTCGCCAGACATGAACCCTGTGACTTCTTTCTGTGGGGACACTTGAAAGACCAGGTGTACCGCCAGAATCCAGAAACTATTGAACAGCTGAAGCAGTACATCTCATCTGCATGTGAAGCCATTCCGCCAGACACGTTGTCAAAGGTTTCTGGTAATTTCATTCAGAGACTACGCCATATTATTGCTACGCATGGTGGAAATGTGGAAAATATCGTACTATAGAGTTTCCCAGACCGCAGCGCCATCTGTTGTTGAAAATTGTAACTACTGTAATTTCGAAAGTTTGTCTGCCTGAAAATGTACTGTTGTCCAAAGCATATTGCAACAAACGGTGTATTTCTACCGCTGCTCGTTTAGTTTTTGTTGCCGTTTCAAATATACCGGTCATTTTTGAACACCCTGTATATACTGAGGGGCTTGCTTATACCTGTCTGTCACTGCTTGCTTGCGACTCGTCTATGTCTCACGAAGTTAAGTATTGTAATCATTTTCTTTTGTAATAATTTCCATTGATACGATTTGCTTGAATTGTTCGTCTAGCGATCCAAGAAAGCAGCTTTCCTAGGCACCGTACACTGGACGAGTGGACAGAACACAACACGGCTCCTCTCGCTGCAGATTCGCTTCCTCGCTCGGGCATGGGTGCGTGTGTTGTTCTTAGTATAGGTTAGTTTAAGTAGTGTGTAAGCCTAGGGACCGATGCCCTCTGCAGTTTGGTCCCTCAAGAACTCACACGCATTAGAACACAACATCGGGATTTTGGACCAGCTTTGTAACTGGTTTCGGAACTTCCAGGAAGGTAACAGGCAAAAAGTCTTTCTTAAGAGGGCGAAGTCGGCAGATGAAAAAGTTACTTCAGGAACAGCTCAAAAGGGTTGTTTACGAGAGATATGTTTTTACGAGTTCTTAAAGTCGAAAGTTCAGACATGCTACTCGTACGTGTTGCTGTTGTTCACTGGTGCGCAAAATTGAAGAACGAAAGTAACATTCGTATCATGTGTCTGTACAAAGTAAAACAGCGTATAGTGTATTAGTACAAAGTAACAGAACTCGACGAAACTTGGGACCATACAAGGAAAGAACTTCTGCGATATAGTATATGAGCTGCGTGCGGCACGCGTTCATACCGTTCGTTCTTTGGAATTTTGTCACTTCAAGTGGCGTCTTGTTTCTTCCTTACTTACTGGCGTAACGAAGTTGCTGGCTTGCCTCCTTGACTGGCAGCAACAGCGCTTATCGATACTAGTACTGTCGTACTATCTTTGGTGTGACCGCTAGTATTTTTGGGTGGTGGTGGTGGTGGTGAGTGTGGTGATCAGTCGGTTGGGACGGAGCAGCGAGGAAATGTCCGCGGCGCGCAGCCAGGCCGGGACCGCTGGCGGTGTGCACGCCCTGTCGGATCATGGACGCTGAAGGTGAGTGATCACTTAACCTGTTATGAAACCTCAACTATTGTGACATTTCTTCATTCACTGTGGGTTGTTGCCCGCTGGGCCATTCGGCTACCAGCAACGTATGATGTGTTGGAGCCGGAAAAATCTTGCGCCGTCTTCCTGTTGCTGTTGTTGTTGTTGTTGTTGTAGTCTTCAGTCCTGAGTCTGGTTTGATTCCGCTCTCCATGCTACTCTATCCTGTGCAAGCTGCTTCATCTCCCAGTACGTACTGCACCCTACATTCTTTTGAATCTGCTTAATGTATTCATCTCTTTGTCTCCCTCTACGATTTTTACCCTCCACGCTGCCCTCCAATATTAAATTTGCGATCCCTTGATGCCTCAGAACATGTCCTACCAACCCATCCCTTCTTCTAGTCAAGTTGTGTCACAATCTCCTCTTCTCCCCAATTTTGTTCAATACCTCCTCATTAGTTATGTGATCTTCCCATCTAATCTTCAACATTCTTCTGTAGCACCACATTTCGAAAGCTTCTATTCTCTTTTTGTCCAAACTATTTATCGTCCATGTTTCACTTCCATACATGGCTACATTCCATACAAACACTTACAGAAACGACTTCCTGACACTTAAATCTATACTCGATGTTAACAAATTTCTATTCTTCAGAAACGCTTTCCTTGCCATTGCCAGACTACATTTTATATCCTCTCTACTTCGACCAACATCAGTTATTTTGCTCCCCAAATAGCAAAACTCCTTTACTACTTTAAGTGTCTCATTTCCTAATCTAATTACCTCAGCATCACCCGAGTTAATTCGACTACATTCCATTATCCTCGTTTTGCTTTTGTCCATGTCCATCTTATATCCTCCTTTCAAGACACTGTCCATTCCGTTCAACTGCTCTTCCAAGTCCTTTGCTGTCTCTGACAGAATTACAATTAAACCTTAAAGTTTTTGTTTCTTCTCCATGGATTTTAATACCTACTCCGAGTTTTTCTTTTGTTTCCTTTACTGCTTGCTCAATATACAGATTGAATAACATCGGGGATAGGCTTCAACCCTGTCTCACTCCATTCCCAACCACTGCTTCCCTTTCATGCCCCTCGACTCTTATAACTGCCATCTGGTTTCTGTACAAATTGTAAATAGCCTTTCGCTCCCTGTATTTTACCCCTGCCACCTTCAGAATTTGAAAGAGAGAATTCCAGTCAACACTGTCAAAAGCTTTCTCTACGTCTACAAATGCTACAAACGTAGGTTTGCCTTTTCTTAATCTAGCTTCTAAGCTAATCTAGCCGTCTTCCTATATTGTGATTAATTATTAAATTGACTGTTACTTGCCAGTGACGTGCACCATCCGTATTCTCTGCCCTGTTTCCGTTAACGCCCCATTTACCTGCCATGGTTGTTACCGTAGTATTCCGTCAGCATGCCTTTCCTCTTCGTGTTGGTGCTGTACGGCACAGTGTGTAGATCGACAGCCTTTTAAGTCGTTTGTTTCATATTTTGCTTAGAGTGGTTATTGTTCCCTTGGGTGTTTTTAGACGCCAATTTCTGAAGACTTAGTGCTGTTTGCATCTTCGTCCTTGGTAGATATTTTCCATCGTTGTGCCGTTGGTCACACGGAAGGGAATTGGTTAAATTGTTGATTGGTCCTTGGGTTGTCCCTAGTTTGGGTTGACATCCGATTATTTAACTTCAACTCTTGGCTGCCTGTCTCACCTCACCTTACGTTTGAACCACCTTCTCTGGCCGACCCTTGGAATACTTCTGAGCACCACTTGTTCTGTTTGTTTTAGATTGTGACTTTAATTTTAGTTTGAAGTATTGTGTGAGGCCTTTAGCTGTGATTTAATTCAGTGCTTTTTAAATTTTGCATAAAGGACTTCAGCTGTGTTAAATTAAAATTTTGGAGATTGTTTGTATTTAAAAATTTCTTTTTCTTCAAATTTTTTATATCTGAAATTGTTTGTAATCCAGGACCTAAGCCGTTAGTTGTTCGATCTGTTATGCGTGGCCTTCAGCCAAGGATTTACATGAACCACTTTTAATAAGGCCTTCAGCCATGTGTATTCTTCAATGGAAAACTGTAATAAGAAGGAAGGGGTTTATTTTAAATTGTTTGACTTGTTGTTCAAGCCTACAGCCATTGTTTAAAATTTGTGTGTGGCCTTCATCCGTGCAATAAGTTAATATTACTTTAGTTAGGCTTCGGCCATTCTGTTGTAAGTTTAAATAGAAATTTCTTGGCTAGAAAAATTGTTTATTAAGGTGTTTTAATTATAGTTGTCCTTGACGTGTAATGTAGGCCTTCAGCCGCTAATTCATTTCAATTGCATGTTTTTTCAAATCTTTTCTATTTTAATTGCTTTTGATTTCTAAGCCAGGCATTCAGCCATTCTTGTTTTTGGTGTGGTTTTGGACCTTCAGCCCAGAAAGCATCTCAAGTTTTCTTTAATTAGGCCTTCAGCCGTATTGTCTAACTGAGATCTTTTAAAGCCATGTGTAAATAAGTTGTTTGTTGAAAAATGAAGTTGTGTATTTGATCGTGCAACTCACAGTAACTGTTTACGGCCCCATCCACAATCGTAACCTAATCCTGCGCTCTCTGAGTACCTACCAACGAGGTTTCAGTACAGTAAGAAAATAACTGAAAAGGATACGCAGGGAGACGAGCTGAAATGACACGTTTGTTCAAAAACAATAATTACATTGAAGTGAAGAATGAAATTTTGTATCAAGGCTGGGATTCGAACCCAAGTCTCCTACTGATTAGCAGAAACGCTAACCACTACGCCACTCTGGTACAGTGGTTTGCACAACTGCACAGACTATCCTTTTCGTTCGATGCTGAGGTGCTGTTCCAGTACGGCTGGAGAATCTCTTCAATGCTGCTCGAGTTTAGAAGGAGTACCAAGTGGGCTGTGACGTGAATAGGAATTTGGATTGAGGAGGGAGGCATTCTAAGGTAGTCCGTGCAGTTGTGCAAAGCAGCTGTGCCAGGATGGCGTGGTGGTTGGCGCATCTGCCAAATGAACAGCAGATCTGGTTTCGAATCCCGCCTTGTTACAAATTTAAACAAGTTGCTTCAGTCATGAGACTTGAGAAAGGTCTCTGGAACTTTACAGTGTCATTTAATTACACTGAAGTTACTGCGATTGATGAGAGGCACCAGGACATTATAAAACGCTGGACAGCATGTGTGGTCATCTCAGAGGGCAACACGTGATCTGAAACACTCTCCCGTGCTGGACAATGAGTTGCTAGGGCGATCCATTCCTACACCATCGGGCTTCACAACTGCTTCATGGTCGTTGGTGCATGTGGCCATGCTCCAATACGTCACCCGAACTCAGTTCACATGTGATCGACTGATTTTAGGTCAGAGGAAGGGGTAGGCCAGCCATTTGCCCAATACCCTCTCGTCCAAAGAGCACCTCCACCTGTGCTAACCGATGCGGTCATGCAATATCATCCATAATAATTGAGTCGGGGAATAATGCAACACATAGAGACACACATGGGGAAGGAGCACAATGTCACAATAAGGCTGACCAGTTAACGTATTGTATTCAAAGATTTGGAGGTCAGTTCGCCACCCAACACGTTTATACCTGGACTACAAAAACTATCATGTTCGACAATGCTGGTTGTACCCTCATACGGAGAGAGGTGGGAAGACGTAATTGATCCAGGTTCATAGTCGAGAATGACTGTTTTGTGATCTAGGTGCTATGGTAGGGACAGGCATAATGCTACATGGGCACATTGGCCTCTAAATCTTCTTATACGCTTCACTAAATCGGTCAACGTTGTTATGCCACTGTGCTCATTCCCATGCTCGACTTTTGAGGGGTGAATTCGCCCCTGATATCATCTCTGTGGATGACAGTATGTGACCGAATCGAAGTGAGCAGGTGAACGAGCTCTCGGAGTGAGAAGGTATTCGGCTAAAGGACAAGTCTGCACGTTCCTCTGCCTTAAATCTCTTCGAGCAGCTGTCGGATGCGGTGGCGAGACGACTACGCAGAAGTCCACCAAAGGCTACGCAGAAGTTGTAAATAGCGCTTCTGCAGGAGTGGAATGCGCTACCTCGAGGATGCCCAGATGCCCATTTTTTTAAGAACCAAGCCCAGTATTTTATAATGTGCACGTGGCCAATATTAATCGCAGTGGCTTCAGTGTACTTACTGTCTTTGAAAATAAGTGTCATTTATGTTCGTCTCTTTGCACATGTCTTTCAGTTATCTTCTGTGCTGCACTGTACTGCAGAAGCGCTTTTAAGTGTTGTCTCAAGTTTCACTGAGCTGTGTTCCTTGGCACTTGCACATTACTTTCGTCCTTAAGCTTTGCATTCCATTGTACAATAGTTTTCGACGTTAAAAAGTGTAGTATTTATACATCTCGTAATGGCTCTGTGAAATTCATTTGCATTGTTCCTGACGCTAATTTATACATATGACGACTTCATCCCGTTAAGGCAGACTTTTTGCTTAGTATCTTCCTGGAAGTTCTGAATCCAGTAACAAAGTGGGTCCCATTATCGAGAATCCTGTTTATTGTTCACAACGTCGATTGTCATTGCAAAGTCAATTAAAACGGCATCAACATAGGTGATCTGGATGTCATGGGCGAACACGGTGTGCCGAATATCATAATATTTCAGACTGTGTAATCCATGTTGATTCCTGCAGATGAGTTTTCGTTGTCTATAAGGTCATGTTGGAAATGCTTACTAGTGTACTGAAGCTGTAGTGTGCGCAAATATATTGGTCGGGATGGGACCTATATAAGGGCTGTGTAGAGATGTGGGAAACCAGTGCGGCAAGAGAAAGGGAGAAAAGTATGCTTCAGTTTAGGCAGCGACGAAGGCGTATGTGTTAACTGGTCTTAGAGTGAAAGCGGGTTGAGGAGTATAAAGACAATTTCCTGAAGTGTAATCAGATTATTTCCTCACAAAAGTTGAGGACTCATATTATTTGGTGCGATCTCTAGTTCTTGGACTTTGAGTTCATACATTTTATTTCTGGATAGAGCGACGTTATTTTAGACATAGAAATATTCCATTTAGTTATTCATCTGTTGACTAGCTCTGAAGGCAGTTGAAAATGTGATCGAGTTGGACAGAAAATTGGAGCTTATGAATTAGTGATATCTGAACTATCTATGAAAATAAGAGCCAAAATTAATAACAGAATATAATAGGAAAAGGGTAGCTATAAACGATAATGTAACAGTGCACGTTGTAACAAGTACGTACCTGAAAATGGCATTCATGGACAACAAGCAACTTCCTATAAAGCAATAAAAGACAATAAGCGAATAACAATGGGAGGAACATTCCAAAAAGTTGTGGTATGAGCAGAGCTTAATGACACAAGTACAAATATATCAAGGTGGAAAAGAGATCCTCGTCCTGAAGTTATTAGAATTTGAAGACGCTTCAAAAACAGTGAAAAAAAGAAAGGCAGCCTGTATAAGTGGCATTAACAGTTAGTTACTAAAATATGGAGGACTTTCTCTGAAAGTAAGGGTTTTACGTTCCCTAAATTATGTTGGAAGAAGGCGAAAACATCAGAAATCTATAAAACTTTTAGCAAAGGAGATCGAAAAGATTGTAATAATTTTAAGCTAATACGTTTTTCACAGCTGGATATAAAGTACACGTAAAAATTTTAACCCTGAAATTAAAACCAATAGCAGAACAATTTTAAGACAAGAGAAGCGTGAATTTACATCCAGTCGAAGATGCTGGTAAATAAGAGAATAGAATTTAATAATTAGACATACGTAGCTTTTATCGACTACATCTAGGCGTTTGACAGATTGACCAAGACAAAACTCAAGTCAGTATTACAAGAGAATGGAATGTCATGTCACATAATGTGGATCATAAGAATAAAGCTAAATTTCTAATCAGAATGGCGAACAAAATGAGTAAGAAAGGCATTATAACTATCCAAGAAATTAAATAAGGTTGTAGTCTTCACAATTTTACGCAATCTATATGTCAATGGTATGATCGAGTAAACAAGAAAACAACAATATAGGATAAAACTAGGTAGTGACCATTATCTAAAAACATAATTGTATGCTGACGACCATACTGTAAAACCCACTTCATAGGAAGAATTACAAAGAAAGGTTTTAAATTAAACCACATTGGCCAAAATTATAATTTCAAAATAATTATAGACAATACTAAAGTACTGGCACTCCAAGAAAACAAAATCATCACTCAAGTAAGTCATTTTAACTAACTGGTCTGATTATGATAAATGTATAAACAATATGACAACAAAATTTTATGATGTATCTAACACGTTGAAAAGGACTGTAAACAAAAACGATGACTAAAGAGACGCAACTGATATTCTATAAAACACTACCTGTTCCAGTACTGCTTCACACATCTGACACTCGAATGACGAACAGGGAAGACATAAATCGAATAGTGACGTCATATACGAAATTCCGCAGATTATTTAACAGATGTAAACCAGAAGATAGAATGAGAAACAAAGTATTAGTAATGAAGTTAAAATATTTGCAGTGACAAAAGAAACCGACTCACAGAAATAGAAATGGAAGCAACTTGTAGACAGAATGCAAAAGGGCAGATATGCTATAAAATTTTGCAATATTACTCCTAAGGTGGAAGCGATGGTGGTCGACCCAGAAAGGGATCGAGCTAAGACGCTGAAGCTGCAACAGGTTCCTTGGACATAATACATTAATGTGGATAATGACCATGATGATGCTACAATTAAGCACTCACTAGTGGCAGCTTATTGCCTCTTTGGTATCTTATGAAGATTATAACTCTCCTATGTTGCCTAAAGTTTATTTAGTGATGATCGTCGATTGACACGTAGCTCCTGGTATTAAAATTTCAGGAACACGTGTCGGCCGGTTGTGGATAGCATTTGATGGTTAGCGAGCCACAGCAAATCACAGCGATTATATTCTATGCCACCCACATGTTGACGAGTTGCCTGACAGTAGGTTTTGTTACAGTGTGTTACAATTTACGTCACAGTTCGGACGTCAACTGCTGCTGTAGTTGGTGAAATACTGACCACTTTTGTAGGTTGAGGCGGTCAAAAATCGGGAAACATTTTATGGGAAGCGACGCTAGTCAAGGAAGCCAACAACTACATATTGACAGCTTCTCTGCAAATGGTCCAATATTAAATTTGCATAAATGCAACACAGCTATCTCTGTGCTACACTTCATTTAGTCTTCATCTGCAAATGCATTAGCGCAGATCAATCAATCAAGGGGGCTCACGAAAAAATGCTGTTTTTTTTATGGAATTTATTGTTTCATATATGTAATTTTTCATCATTATGTTATTCAGATTTTGTGACAGTTTGTATTCTGGGCTATTTATAGAGTTGACCACGGGACGTATCGGATTTCCATCTTTGTGTATTTTTGGCTGTGCTCTTAGGTGTGATGCTTTTGGATTCATGCATGAAAGGAATTTCTTTTCAGTTTCTGTCAATAGAAAATGTGTGTTCCTTAATTTTACTTTGAAATTGTTTGGTTGGGTCTTTTTCGATGTGCTGAATATTATTAGTAGCAAAAAGTTCATTTGTTTGTCTATGTATTCTTTTTCTTTCATCACAACTAATGTATTGCTTTTATCTCACTTTACACCTATGGATTGGTTGTTTTTCAGTTTATTGTTTATAGATTTCAGAGTTTCTTCATCATTTATTGTATATTTAGATCTAAACTTATCTTTATACATTTCTTTCTGAAGTAGCTTTTCATATTTTGTGACCTATTGCTGCTTCTATATTTCAATTTAATTTTTAGTTGCAGCTATAACCTGTTTCAATGTGTGGTTGTTGAGGTTATGTTTTACTTTGTATTTTAGTCCTTTTTAAAATGGATCGTATTCTGTTTGGTTCAACATTATGTCTATGTTGTTCACCACTCTACTGTAAAATGTGTGTGTGTGCTTTTGTCAGTTATCTCAAGGTTGATTCTCTTATATTTTTTGGATGTCAAGCTCTGTTTTTTCTTACAAAAACCATTTATAATGGATCAAATCAGATGTGGGTTGCAGTAGTCACCCAGAGATGAAAAGGTTCGCGCAGGATTGAGTAGCATGGAGAGCTCCATCAAACCAGTCTTCAGACTGAAGGCCTCAACAACAACATGAAATATAAGAATAACGAGAGTCATTTCTACTCTCTCAGAATGCAGTATTATAACAAGCACTTTATCTGAATATCCAGGAGTGTCTTATATTTGGGAATTAGAATAACTGCCGGCCGGAGTGGCAGAGCGGTTCTAGTCTGGAACCGCGTAACCGATACGGTCGCAGGTTTGAATCCTGCCTCGGGCATGGATGTGCGTGATGCCCTTAGCTTAGATAGGTTTAAGTAGTTCTAAGTTCTAGGGGAGTGATGACCTGAGAAGTCCCATAGTGCTCAGAGCCATTAGAATAACTACTAAAGCAAAGCAAGGAATAAATTGCCATTTACAGTGAACTTGAGCAATCAGCTATAAATAGTGAGTGTGTGTAAGTAAAACATACATTTCATTGTAGGAGACGTGGGAAGTAATGAAATCACGGTCAGAATAAATGTATTAAAATTCCACCGGCCAATTGTATTGTCAGTCATTAAAATTCATTGATTCATTTGAGTCTCTGCAGATGAAGGAATGTGAGACAATGCTAACACCATGCTGCTTTTTGTTCATATTCAGATTTGTTTGATATGAATTTTTCCTACTTCTCTGTAGGCAAATTGCTTTTGGATAAAAAAATTACTTGATAATATGCAGAGTAAATGAACAGTTGATCGGCAAACGTGTGCGTGGTAGCGTTTACGAAACAATTTTACAGTGGTGATGGTGGCGTGGACTGCGTAGAACATAATTTTCCCATCTACCCAAGCATTATGGATACCTGCCGGAACAAGATTTGCTGACGAAATGCTATCGGTTCAGTAGTGAGAAAGTGATCTTTATGTCATAATTGACTCCATTTTCTGACGTTGTCCCCATTAGGTTAGTTCACCTTGTGCGCACTGTTTCTATCGAGTAAAGCCCTTCCCTAAAGTGTGGCAGAGGATGGTTTACAAAGTACTCATGTGCTGCTACTGTTACCTCATCATTCGACCAAATTCGAAGTTACGTTTTCCAACTAGAAAGTTGGAGGTTATATATAATAAATTTGAAGAAATTCGTTTGTAAGAAGTCTCATTTCACCAACTGGTTAAATGCCGTGAATTTCCGACCACGTACTCCCTGGCCAATATCAAGTGGAAGAACTGCTGATGGGCGTGTCGTAGGCTCCAGTTCTCGTCTGTGACATCGTTGGAGCCCATAGTATCGTCATGAAAGCCCGCCCGGTTAGCCGTTCGGTCTAACGCACAGCTTTCCGGACTGGGAAGGAGCGCCTAGTCCCCGGCATGAATCCGCCCGACGGACTTGGGTCGAGGTCCGGTGAGCCGGCCAGTCTGTGGATGGTTTTTAGGCGGTTTTCCATCTGCCTCGGCGAATGCGGACTGGTTCCCCTTATTCCGCCTCAGCTACACTATGTCGGCGATTGCTGAGCAAACGTTCTACCCGTACGCGTACACCACCATTACTCTAACACGCAAACATAGGGGCTATACTCGTCTGGTGTGAGACGTTCACCGGGGCGGGAGGGGGGGGGGGGGAGAGTTGACCGGGGACCGAACCGCACAATGACCCTGAAAGAGTGGTTCGGTGTGGGGCAGGTGAGGGGTGAAGTGGACTGCGGTAGTGGTCGTGGGGTTGTGGAACACTGCGGTTGCGGCGGGGACGGAGCCTCTCCGTCGTTTCTAGGCCCCCGGTTAACATACAATACAGTAGAATCGTCATGAATGACCATAATTCGTGATCGATGCCTTTACTTCAACCTTGCTCTCTCTGAATTCGAGGCAGTGCTAAACATTTGGCAATTGTCTTCATTAAAGGGCGATCAGTTTCCTTTATTTCAAAGGCTTCTTTATTCATACTATACCAAAAACTATTACTGTGACCCACATCCGAGGTTTTGTCATATTTGATCGGGTGACCGTTTTCCAGAGTACTCCCAGCTACTGCAGACGTTACAGGGTAGTGTAGGCAGCAATATCTCTCTAGATCCTTCTTGCTTAATTAAACACTGTGCGCTGCTTGCGCAACGTAATACTGTGTGCTCTCAAACGCTATTTTATGAACCCTGGGCGTTTGGGACCTGGCGCGTCTTTTACTGGCCTCAATAGCTGGCGGACTTTTGATGGATTTAATTTAGTGTTTCTTCAGGACGCGACGGATTTTAACCCACAAACCGACATAGACTGGCAGAAATGGAAAGTTCTGTTCGTGTCCCTCGTCGGTATCATAACTGCGTTTGTCATTTGACGCCGGCCAGTGTGGCCGAGCGGTTCTAGGCGCTTCAGTCTGGAACTGCAGGACCGCTACGGTCGCATCTTCGAATCCTGCCTCGGGCACGGCTGTGTGTGACGTCCTTAGGTTAGTTAGGTTTAAATAGTTCTAAGTTCTAGGGGACTGATGACCTCAGATGTTAAGTCCCATAGTGCTCAGAGCCATTTGAACCATTTTGTTATTTGGCATATCTTGATTTATTTTAGATGGTACAAATGGCTCTGAGCACTATGGGACTTAACATCTGAGGTCATCAGTCCCCTAGAACTCAGAACTACTTAAACCTAACTAACATAAGGACGTCACACACATCCATGCCCGAGGCAGGATTCGAAGATGCGACCATAGCGGTCGCGCGGTTCCAGACTGTAGCGCCTAGAACCCCTCGGCCTGACAGGCCGCAGAAGTCGCTCAGATTAAGGACATTATTGACAACTGACATGGTTCTTCCACCATATAGTTACTTTGATTTATACATCAGGCATGTTGTCAAATGAGTTCTTAAGTTAATGAAAGCTCAATTCACTAACTGAACAGGGGGCTGAAACAGCATTGCAATGAAGACCCGGAACAGTTTGCAGACGAGATATGCTGTTGTAGGCACCATCTTTAGTACAGTTCTTGAAGAAGCTCACGCTAATTTGAATTTCATGACCGTGCTAGTGTACTGGTTTCAATACCCTTCCTACACCAGTCATCCTATTTGGTATGTCCATTACTTACTACAAGCAGTATAAATCCACGCGTCCGGCTCAGTCGAAAGTTTATCTCAACTTTCTCGCACAGCTCAACGCACCGCAAACATCAACAATCTTGACGTTTAAATGAGAAGCTTCACTTACCCAACAGCAAAAAATCACATGTTTTAGATTTTGCTTTCAAATAAAGCATGTTTTACGCTTATTTTGTATTAAACCACTTACATAACCTTATAACTAGTTAAAAGTGTGACACTTAAATATTACGCTCTGAAAGATAGTTGTAGAGACAGTCAATACATGTCGCTACGCACTACGCAAAGACTACTAGTCCATGTAAGCTATCGATCTTAATAAAATCTGCAAATGAAGCTTGTTGTCTGTTCTTACAACTTTTTTATTTATTAGGCAGAGCATGACATGGCAGAGACACAAGGAAGCTTCGTGTGTGTAATCTTATGGGGCCTCATGAAAATTTCGTTTCTGCAAGGGAAGTTAGAAAAAAGACACGCATACTGAAATATCACAAGCAATAATAAATTATCTTTCTACATCATCGTCAGAAGCTCAGTGTTTCGTTTCAAGACGACATTTCGCTGTTGAAGATGGAGCTGCAGCGTCAATAGGCAACAAGGAATGCTGTCCTTCACCTGAGTTTTGAGAACCGATGACTCACCATCATGATGACAGTGGAAATACTGGACAAGTCCTGTTAAATTTGCCGGCCGAAGTGGCCGTGCGGTTAAAGGCGCTGCAGTCTGGAACCGCAAGACCGCTACGGTCGCAGATTCGAATCCTGGCTAGGACATGGATGTTTGTGATGTCCTTAGGTTAGTTAGGGGACTAATGACCTCAGCAGTTGAGTCCCATAGTGCTCAGAGCCATTTTTGAACCTGTCAAATTTAATTGCTAACAACATCGTTAATATGAGGAAGCATTCAGAGAAGTGGATGTCGAAATGTCTGAAAAGTAAACACAAGAAGCCGCGAATTGTGACATCCAGCGATGGTCTCTGTCACTTTAATTCCTCAAATGCCAGGGGATAAACCGGAGTCCATATTTATTTTTCTAAAATTCAACAATAGGAAAATGAATGACGCTACAATAGGTCCGCGTACTATATAATCTCTGTACACAGAAACAGATCAATAAACCTGTAGTTACCGATTTATGGGGGAACGACAGTGTTCTGCAGGTGGTCTACCTAACTTTAGGCTATTGTATACTTAGTTACACAAGTCGAGATCCCAAGTTGTGGCCACTATATTGAAGGTCCAGCATTTTCAATAGATCGATTGTTCTTCTAGTCACCTGACATGGACTCTTAGCACTGCAATCTGTTTGTTAACCGGAAGAAACGGCAGAAAAAGAGGCACTAGGGCTTGCCTAACACGTGGTGGAACATAGCTGGTGGCAGACCAGCAAAGGGTTTAGTATGTTAGCAAAATTCAAAAATGTATGGAGAAATATGAACCAAACTTAATACATGTATGTCTTACAATTTATGAAAAAAAATCTCACTAGCATTATTGTGAATACTGAAATTTTCCAGACGTACTAAGAACTGAATAATGTTCAAGGAGTTCAACTGAACGTCGATCTCTGCCAAGCAAGATCCTTTATCAGTCACAACCGTCGGTGGCAGATACCTAGATGAAATGTCAACGCATGGTAGGAGACGATCACTGGCTGCACTCCTGCAACTTCTTCGAGTAGAAACACTTGTGTGTGGTGGATTAGCAAACAGTGACATGTAAATTGTGGTATACCCAAAGCAATTTCAACGGAAAGTGGCACATACTGCCAAGTAGAATCCGAACTCAATCACTAGTTACAAGGACAT
This sequence comes from Schistocerca nitens, assembly GCF_023898315.1. Lineage (NCBI taxonomy): Eukaryota > Metazoa > Arthropoda > Insecta > Orthoptera > Acrididae > Schistocerca > Schistocerca nitens. Next base: position 898,694,098 of record NC_064617.1, on the reverse strand, counting down.
GGTTATCAACTGGATGTAACACTTCATACTGAAATGAGCTTCACAACCTTAAAAGGGCACACTGCTCACTTTGAAGTACTGTATGTGGTGTGGAGCTGGTATCAGTCAGTCATGGCAATGAATGAGGTGTTTATGTCCCAGTGGACAATACGAAACCGGCATAATGTGGATAAATGACGCAGTTGCAGAAAGGACGTGCCAATGACCAGACTGGGAAAGAAGGTGAACAATTTATTGGAGTATCAACAAGGACTGCCTCGTGTCCTACAAGGAATCATGTACCACGCGCAGAAAAGTAATACGGTATAATAACAGTGGTCGTGTGAAGACAATAACCGACAGAAACCAGGGACGATTGTCACGATTTGTCACTGACAAACAGTTTCCAAGCAGACAGAAACTGTTACTGAAACTTCCTGGCAGATTAAAATTGTGTGCCGGATCGAGACTCTTTCACGTCTCTCTAAAAAAAAAAAACTATATCTGTTGCCGACTGCCCTTTCGTTAATTGTTGCTTTTATAAAAATTGTTTTTGCTCCTTCTGGTTTATTTAATTATTTTTAATTATTATTGGCGTAACAACGCATATATGGAAAGAGTGACGTGAAATTCTTTTAACAATGCTGTGCTTTTAATTGCTTTATCATCGTTACCTTTTTTAGCAAAATAAAATGATGGAAGTATTATTGTTCTGAACCTGGCCTACAATTTAAAGAACGATTTTTTAGTAACTGCAACTCATGCTAAGTATCAATATATCTTTCCCACTTCGTAATTATTCAAAGTTGAAATTAATGTCCTATGATCACTGATGTTACAGTTCGTACGATCGTTCACAAATACAAGTCTGCAGTGGATTTTATTTCTTACTAAAATGCTATTTCATACCACGGCTAGCCCAAGAACATGAGACTCTCATTAAAGAAAATTACGTATTCACTATAAAATTTAGCCGTGGTCAGAACGGAGCACAGCAAGTTTCCTATCAGATTCTTTAGGTACATAAAATTATTTGCACTGAAAATTATATCCTCTCAGCAGCCCGCGTCAACCTGCAACACATCATAAAATCTGCTGATCTTCACTGCCAGCCTGGGAGCTAAAAGAAATAATATTATTTTTTACTATTATTTTACCGCTTCCTTGCGGTATACTCGACTATATTGTAAGTCGTTTAAATATGCCGCGGCAGCGGCTCTTCTTTCTCCACACAGCTCAGCTCCACAGATAATATTTTTATATGGCTGAAAAATATCTTAACAGGATGGGATAATAGGCAGGCACACTTTAACATTTAAGTAATACAAGTTTTCATTTAAACAACTCTATTTAAACATTTAAATATCTTAATAATTACAGACCTGTGTACATTCACGCGCAATGGCGTCCAATTCACAATCTCGACAAAAGAATGCTACCTTCGCGCTCTCTACGACAATAACAGGAGATCTTTCTCTCACAGCTTTCAGATTAAGAAGACAAAGACATTGCTTTACATCATGCCTTATATACAAATTCATTTGGTGATCTTTGTACAACATTTATCTTCTGTGTCGGTCTTATTACTCGCCGACACAGACGTTCTCAAAAATAAAAAATAAAGAAAATAATACATAATTTTACATAATGACACAATATGACACCTCTAATATTTTAATTATTACATAATATATTGGCTTTGTTTATTACAAGACGTTACACTGCCCCCTGGCAGCATTTGACTAACGATGAAAATGTTCGGCAATATGCTGCCACTAACGTCTGTCTTGTTTATGGTTTATTACTTTGGTTGGAACATTCACTTTACACTACTCAGTTCTTTTACACTGTAGGTTTAATTACACTCCGTATACTGTTCTTACACTTTGCGAGGTGACCGTCAACCTAGTCCCAGGGTCATTACATTTATTTGGCTCCCCCATTCGGGCTACGTGCGATCAGAAAACCTGGGAAAACTGCGCCGGAGCCATGGTCATCTCACGAAAAGTTTAGACTCTATTCAATGTCCACATATAACAAAGGCTATTTGTGATAGCATGCTACACTTTTAGTCTCTTTGTTATCAATATACTACTTGTATTCTGGATTGTTATGAAAGTCACTTATTACACATTTTTACAATAGTATAATGAACCGTCTTTGCACTTACTCGCGACAGTTGGTTTAAAATGTCTAGCATTCGTGCGAGTACCTTTCATTAACATGACGCAAACATATTAGATCGATACATCACTAAATCCATGAATATTGTGAGTTCGTGTTGGATAACAACAAAAAAAAATGTTTATCACGTCATTGCGTGTCCATTAAACACCATTCATGTTAGCACATTATACATATAGTTAATAGTTCATTTGAATGACAACAATGTGGTATGGAGCTGGCGGCGCGAAGCAATTGTTGAGTAGCGTCGTCTGGAACGCCGCGTACCGACGGCCGCTGGGTTCGACGACCGGCTCTCAATAACAGTGAGGTCGTGCTAGCGTGGCGCCCAAGCAGTCGCGAACCGCGCTGAACCATTCGCTGTTGTCGGCGAGTGGCAGTGGTTTACCGCAACCGGCTGGATGGCGGCACGGCACTCGTCTCTGCTTCTCCGCATGGCTCCCCGTCGTGGCGCATGAAACAAACATTCCACAACGGTGTACTGTCTTTAAGGACACAGATTACTAGCTGTGGAAGAAGAGGCAATTTGTTAAAAGCGTTTATTGTTCAGTAAGCCGTCGCTTCACTGGTATGCACAGGATGTTTTGGCGTGATAACAGGTTTTTTGTGGCATCGTGACACTGGTATTCAGAGTTCGTCACACGCACATTGTACTACACGTTTTCACTCACTTCCACGGTTGATGCACTGCCAGAGCGTCTTTCAACACGCGAAAATGGTTCGTTACACTCATACTACATGTCTCCGTTGAGCGATGTTTGTGTAAATCGTCTCCGAACGGATCAATAACTACTGTTTTTATACACTGTCTATTGTTCGTTGAGCGCTGCACTAGGACAGTCTATCACTCAACACTAGATTTATCGACGTATATATTGGTGCAGATACAACAGTCATTTTCTGTCCCTACTACACACAATATTCCGTCCTGTCCTTAAGTGTTTATGCCCACAGTTTATTTTTTAACACCTTTTAACTGTTCTTTGCATAGTCACTCTGATTTACATAGCATTTATTTGTTTTCACTTTATCACAACATACTCTTCATATTGTTGCTAGGCGTATTTGGCCCTTTTGTAAATTTTTTTTTTAACGGTGTGTGAATTTTTTTTTTTTTTTTTTTTTTTATACATATTTTTTTTTTTTTTCTTAGTGTAGCTTGCCTGATTATCACCCATCTATCAAACAGATTTTACCATGTGCATGACAGCTTGACTCGGGCATATTGTTCAATAAATACTTCGTTCAGCAATAACATTATTTTTAATGATTTTTCCTATATGACTACAGTGTAGGTTCTGCATTGTCTGACTTAACTCGCGTATCGCGTAATGAATATTCAAGGTCGTGTACCAAGTACACAGGCTTCAATTGAAGCATTGCTACATACAGAACGGAGTTTCCACGGAACGGGCTCGTTTTTAATTAGGTTCTGCTCCAGTGTCGTTCTCAAATCACTACTGGCAGCCAACATCACATTACATCATTGTTGCATATTGCAAAGTCAATGTCTGGCTAGTAAAGACTCTCTCTCTCAGGGTTTCTTATCCTAATACAATTACAACAATTCCCTTACTCTATGAGATTGCATCATTGATTGCACTTACACACTACACATAGAAAATGGTTCAAGAAATTAATCCTTTATACAACAAGAAAATTGTTCATTTTTTAATAAGCACATAATATCTTAATGACTAATTGTCTGTAAACAAAATCTGTCCTGTGTAAGCTATTGCTCACTTTCTGATTCCACTTCCTCCCAACTTCATTACACACAAATTTCTTTCTAAATACTAACACACTTATATTCTAAAACACAATTAAAATCTTTTTACACCTATTACTCTTTATATATTATGTGTCACTGAATAAATAACTTCACGTCTTTACGTGGATATAATCCTTTGAACTTCCCCGTATGGGGATGTGCTAACAAATAGCTACATTCATGTGGCACGCCTATTACTTTAAAGGGTCCTGAATATAGCAATTGCCACTTACTATTCTGTTTTAAGGTGGCTGAGGATTTAGGGTGGTTACGAATGAGTACTAGGTCTCCTACATTATATTTCTGTTCGTTTGTTACTCCTCGGTCGTACTTGCTTTTCCTCTTTGCTGCACAGTTGGTTAGTCTGTTCCATATCTTTTTCATCTTTTCTTCCCTTGTTTCTGCCTTAGCTGGCAATCTCGGCAACGGCGTGAGCCATTCATTCGGTGTCTCCTTAAATCCATTCAATATCTCTACCGGTGGATAGCCTGTACTTGAATGGGGTGTTAAATTGTGTATTTCTACAAATTTCGGTACTAGCTCTGGCCATTTAGTATGTCGGTTTCCTATGTAGATTCTAAGGAACTTATTCAATTCTTTGAATATTCTTTCAACTAGGCTTGCTTCTGGATGGAATCGGGATACCAGAATGTGCTGTATATTTTGTTCCCGTAAGTAATTTTTCCAAGTTCGACCCGTGAAATAAGATGCATTATCAGTTGTTATGGCTTCGGGTTTTCCCACTTTAGGCAAATATTCTTGACTGATCCGCCTGACCATGGTTTTGGCAGTAACTGATTTTATGCAATAAATTGCCAAGTGTTTGGAAAAAATATCGTACATGGCCAGTATATATTTCATACCTCCTCTGGCCATGGGATAGGGACCTGCCACATCTACCGATACTATTTGAAGTGGCCTGAGAGGAACTATAGGGTGTAGTTCAAACTTGGTGGATCTATTGTAATGTTTCGCTTTTTGACATATCACGCAAGTTCTAACTGTTGTCTGAATATGGTGTTTCATACGGGGAAAGTAGCAGTATCTCGCCATGATCTCTGCACACTTTCCAATCCCTGCATGGCCCCATGCCAAGTGCGTGTGCCATATCATAACTTTTACTGACTGGCTGGGTATACATACTGCCCAGCAGTCTTCTTTCGTGCTAATTTTATGATACAAAATATGGTTCACTATTTTAAAATCTTGCTCACCTCTATTGTTAACCCCCTCTTCAATATCATTAATAATTTTTCTCCACATCGGATCTGATCTTTGTAACTCGAACATGTTTTTACATATATATAAAAAATCTTTCATGTAAGTGTTGTCACGCACTAACAATACTTTATATTCCGCGGATTGCTCTAACATTTCTGCTAACTCCGGTAATCCTGCCGGCAGTCGTGACAGAGCATCCGCTATTACGTTATCTTGGCCTTTAATGTACATGATCTTTATCCTATATTCTTGTAAGACAAGCATCCATCTCCTCAGTCTGGTATGGAACAGCTTGCATGACATTAAAAAACTTAACGCTTGGTGGTCACTATAGACTCTAATCTCCTTCCCTTGTAGATAATAATTGAACTTTTTGACAGCCCAGACTACTGCAAGTGCTTCGAGTTCAGTTGCCGAGTAGGCTCTCTCGCAGCTAGTTAACGTCCTACTGGCGAAGCCGATAACTTTTATTGTTGTTGGGTCGTTTCCTTCTTCCCACTGAAACAAGCACGCGCCCAAGCCATAAGAACATGAATCCGTCGCGAGACAAAAATCTTTGGACAGATCGGGGTGCTGCAAAATATTCGCATTCAGTAGGGCAGTTTTAATCGCTTCGAAGGCTTGTTGACATTTGTCATTCCAAACCCATTGCACATTTTTTCGTAATAGATTTAGTAGTGACGCGTCATTTAACAGCTGATTGGGCACGAACCTCCTGAAAAAAGACGTCAGCCCAAGGAACGCTTTCAATTGTCTCTTAGTGCAGGGGCTTGGAAATTGTCGGATCGCCTCTAATTTTTTGTTGTCCGGACTGATACCGAGTGGTGTAATAAGATGGCCTAAAAATTTAATTTTGTTTCTGCCAAATTTTGACTTTTCGAGGTTTGCTGTCACCCCTGCTTGCCTAAATCTCTCTAGTACTCTGTGCAACAATTCCATGTGTTCGTCCCAAGTAGCAGTCGCGATTACCAAATCATCTACATATACCGTAATTTTTTCCAATAGGTCTGGACCCAGTACAGTGTCTAGTGCAGTAATAAACACTCCAGCACTCACATTCAATCCGAAGGGAAGCACCTTGAATTGGTAACTTCGCCCCCCGAATATGAAAGCTGTGTACTTCCTGGATTCCGTTGTAAGGGGAATTTGCCAATATGAACTTTTCAGATCGATCGAGGTCAAGTACTGCACTCCATGAAATTTTTGTATTTGCTCGTCTAAATTCTCTGGACGAGTCCGGACAGGTATAATAATTTTGTTAATGTCCCTAGCATCTAACACTAGCCTGATTTTTCCATTGGCTTTCGCCACTGCTACAAGAGGACTACTGTATGGAGAGAAGGAGGGCTCTATGATATCCCACTCTAACATCTTTCGAATTTCCTTAGCTACTAATTCCCTCCTCGACCAAGGGATGGAGTAGGTTGCGCGACAGTATGTATTATGGGGTATCACCTCTATGTGATAGTGGTACCCTTTGACTATTCCTGGACGGTCGGTAAATACCATAGTATATTCCGATAGCAGCTGCGTCAACTGTTGCTTTTGCGTATCATTTAAACCTTCCGATTCGTGCACTTTAGTCTGAAATGCCTCAACATTTGTTTCGAAATTTTGATCCTCTAAGTTCGGGTAATAGAGGTCTGTTGCATGTGAAAAATCATCGATGTGTAGTACCCAAGGGTTCCTACCTTTGATATCGATTCGATTACAGCACGGCACAAGTACCTCCTTCGATTTCATCATAGATAATTCAATCCTTCTACCCCTATTAATTATGCTTAGTTTCCCCACGGAGAGGTCGATCAATGCGTCCCTCTCACGGAGAAAATCTACTCCCAGAATGCAGGCCACCTTCAATCCTTTAACCACGAGGAACGAGCTCACTATGGCTTCGCCCTCCTTATAAATCTCCACCTGCACCTGGTACTTAACTGATTGGCTCTGTGCACTAATGGCTCCAGACACCTTACAATTATTAACCGGGAAGGTCGGAATACTATGTCCCTTTCCCAGTGCTTTAAATAGCTCCATACTCATCACACTTACTGAGGCACCTGTGTCGATAATTATGTTTACTGCAACATCATTGATTCTAGCTTCAATAATAGCTTGCACATTTTCGTTATTATCCTTCTTACATTCGTGCGATTCGTTCAGCAGATCTTTATCCATACTGACACCTTCGTTGTATCGCAGCATGCGTATCCCAGGTCTATTACTGTTATTACTCGAGTTGCTCTCACTCCATCCCTCGGCCGTCGATGGAGAGCATATCGAGGCCGATTCTAGTTTGTTGGATTAGTTACTTGGGAGGTACTTGGACGGCTATTGTCCGCGACCTCCACTATATGTACGTTCTGATTTGTAGGCCGCCACGGCTGCGCAATAGGCGCGTTTTGCGGTGGTGGTCTATTGTTGTCATACCGGTCACTAGCCTGTCGCTCTGGGCTTCTACACTGATTCTGTTGCCAATTTCGATTACTATCATTATAATTACTCTGCCACTGACCTCGCGCATTTTTCCAGCGGTTGGTCCCTGACATTCCGGATTCGTATCTGTCGTCAAATCGACGCTTTTTGTTATAATTTGGTTGTCCATACCCGTTTTGGCCTCTACCGTTACTACCATTTTGCGATTGTTCTTGTCGCTTGCTACCACCCCCACCATTTCTATGGTTGTGGTTCTGTGCACTACTGTTTCTGTCGTGATTACATCCCGACCCATTATTCCGCAAATGGTCGCACGCCGATTTTACATCTTCCTGTATCAAATCTATGGAATCTAGGACCGACAGGAAGTTTTCCATGTCGCTTTCTGGTACATGTATTAACTTCTCCTTGATCTGAATTGGTAAATGGGATTTGAGTAGTCTTATTATGTCTCTCGGTGATATAGGCTCGTCCCAGTAGCGTGTTTTGTTTATATATTTTTCAAAGTACCGCCTCAAATTCCCAAGACGGGGTGAGTACGGTTCGGGATTATATACCTCTTTTCTTAGTCGCTCTTGTATACACGGCGACCAATATTTCGATAAAAATGCCCTTTCAAACTGTTCGTATGTCTTGCAGCTGTCTGCTACTTCTGTAGCCCACAGTGCTGCGTCACCTTGAATGTACGACATTACGTATTGTATTTTCTGTGTTTCGTTCCATACACTGGGTAAGATATTTTTAAAGCTTTTTATAAATACCACTGGGTGTACTGATTTCCTTTCAGTAGTAAATGTTTGAAATTGTCTATTTTTAATTAAACTTTCTTCCACTAATATTTTTGAACTACATGGGTTCGCTGCTGGGACATATGCTGTGTGCTCCGAACCGGAGCTACAGCTCTTCGCATTATCGACTACAGATTCCCCATTGTTGTATCGCATATAAGTTTGTGCGTTGCCAAAACCATGGGCTGTTGGCGACAGAGGTTCCTGTTCCACTTGTTTCCTGCTTTGTGCTAAACCCTTCTCCAGATCGGATATCCGTTTGTTAACATTCACTTGCCACTGCGGAATATCCTCACTGAGTATTTGTTTAATGGTTTGCACATCGTTCTGTACCTGACTATTTACGGCGGTACTGAACGATTCTGAATCTCTATTTGCTATTGCTGCTTCTACTTTAGAATTAATATTCGTGTCAATCTCAGTCTCCTTCACTTCTAGCCATGAGTTAAATTCTGTTTCAATTTTATTTGCCTGTTCATTCCACTTCTGCTCTACAAGCTGTGTGGAATCTATTTCTAGCTTTTCTACTCTGTTGGCTAAGACACCTATTTCATCTACCATGTTAGTGTTTGCTACTTGCAGGTGGGTGACCTGTTCAGTCAGCTCCTGCACGGCCTTAGGTATCGACTCGTAATTCTTTTTCATATCTGCTATCTCTTTTTTCATATTTTCTAACGATTGCACAAGTTGCTGGTCCCGCTCGGCTTGCTGGCGATCTCGCTCGGCTTGCTGGGCAAGTAAATTTTCTGCTAGCTTACGATCTCGCTCAGCTTGCCGGCGATCTCGCTCAACTTGCTGTTGCGCAAATTTTGCCTGGTAATCTAGCACACGCTCTAATATAGTCTGAATTGAATACCCACCAGGCAGATTACCACTCTCTGGTTCCTGCTTTTCTGGTGGTGGTACAATTTCTTTATCTACATCAACTTGATGACTAGTGGGCGGTGGCACTACTTCCTGTGGCCCTGCCCCCACATTTTCGCCAGTTATATCTTCAAAGAGAGTACTAGTACTACTTGAGGCACCCTGTTCCACATTTCCTTCACTAGCTAATTGTTGTTCTTCAGTATCCATATTGCTTGGACGTTGACTACGCAACTTAACCATATTCCTAAATTGCTTACTAAAACACAAAATCTAACAGTTTTTCCCCTTGCACACAAAATACATCACTTTATATACACTACACTGCACACTAAAAATTACTATCTACATCAACTTTGTCCTGTCACAAATACTAACATCAAACTACGTACAGTATGCACACCACTAGCGATATGAGATTACTTCACTGGAGCTCAACTTCTACAAACAGGACAACTACACTGTAGTCTTACCTTTAGTTTCTATTATCTCGGGGTCCGGCTGCCCCCGGATTGCGTAGTCGTTAGAGCTTCTCAGTACAATCAGGATCGTCTTCTCAAACTCGCTTGCAGTAGTACGTTTTGTCATGTAAGAGTGTTTGAACATTCATTAATACATAGCATAGATCATGATATACATACATTTAACACTAAATACATATACATATACACCTACATAACAATAGACACTGAAAGAAAATACATAAAATTTTATAATTGTGGCCACTGCAAATTCGGGCCCCGCGTTTTTGGGCGCCAGTTTCACGTCTCTCTGAAAAAAAAAAACTATTGCTGTTGCTGACTGCCCTTTCGTTAATTGTTGCTTTTATAAAAATTGTTTTTGCTCCTTCTGGTTTATTTAATTATTTTTAATTATTATTAACGTAACAACGCATATATGGAAAGAGTGACGTGAAATTCTTTTAACAATGCTGTGCTTTTAATTGCTTTATCATCGTTACCTTTTTTAGCAAAATAAAATGATGGAAGTATTATTGTTCTGAATCTGGCCTACAATTTAAAGAACGATTTTTTAGTAACTGCAACTCATGCTAAGTATCAATATATCTTTCCTACTTCGTAATTATTCAAAGTTGAAATTAATGTCCTATGATCACTGATGTTACAGTTCGTACGATCGTTCACAAATACAAGTCTGCAGTGGATTTTATTTCTTACTAAAATGCTATTTCATACCACGGCTAGCCCAAGAACATGAGACTCTCATTAAAGAAAATTACGTATTCACTATAAAATTTAGCCAGATCAGAACGGAGCACAGCAAGTTTCCTATCAGATTCTTTAGGTACATAAAATTATTTGCACTGAAAATTATATCCTATCAGCAGCCCGCGTCAACCTGCAACACATCATAAAATCTGCTGATCTTCACTGCCAACCTGGGAGCTAAAAGAAATAATATTATTTTTTACTATTATTTTACCGCTTCCTTGCGGTATACTCGACTATATTGTAAGTCGTTTAAATACGCCGCGGCAGCGGCTCTTCTTTCTCCACACAGCTCAGCTCCACAGATAATATTTTTATATGGCTGAAAAATATCTTAACAGGATGGGATAATAGGCAGGCACACTTTAACATTTAAGTAATACAAGTTTTCATTTAAACAACTCTATTTAAACATTTAAATATCTTAATAATTACAGACCTGTGTACATTCACGCGCAATGGCGTCCAATTCACAATCTCGACAAAAGAATGCTACCTTCGCGCTCTCTACGACAATAACAGGAGATCTTTCTCTCACAGCTTTCAGATTAAGAAGACAAAGACATTGCTTTACATCATGCCTTATATACAAATTCATTTGGTGATCTTTGTACAACATTTATCTTCTGTGTCGGTCTTATTACTCGCCGACACAGACGTTCTCAAAAATAAAAAATAAAGAAAATAATACATAATTTTACATAATGACACAATATGACACCTCTAATATTTTAATTATTACATAATATATTGTCTTTGTTTATTACAAGACGTTACACTCGAACTCTGTAACTTTGCCTTACGCGGGCAAGTACTCCACCAACTGAGCTACCCAAACACGACTCAGGACCAGTCTTCAAAGCTTCATTTCTGCCAGTACCTCGACTCTTGCCTTCCAAACTTCCCAGAAGCTCTTGTGTGAACCTTGCAGAAATGCCACTGTCAGTGAATGCGGGTCCTTCTCAGCCGATCACACGTGCAATGGTAACTGTGTGCATTGTGCATTTGGGAACGGATACCTACGAAAACAACACTGCCACATAAAGGTGTATGTCATCAATGGGCCAAACAACACAGGAACTGGACAGTGGTTGACTGGCGACGTATACCGCGGTTCGGCGAGTCAAGATGTAGTTGCTGCAATAATGATGCAATGCCTAATGAGGTGTTTAACCATCAGTGGGTGGGTAGTACAGTTAAAGCCGGAGGTCGTTCTGCAGTGACTTGCGGGTCTTTTTAGCTCCGTGACATTGGCCCACTTGTTCAGATTACCCTATCGACTGGTTCGCTAAATCACCTGATCCGTATCGTGAAGAAATTGTCGTAGACTATTTGTAATAATGGGTGAAATCTAGCAACCAGCATCCCCGAAATTTAGCAAACTGAAATCTTTAAAAGTGAAGAAAGCTCCAGGGCCCCATGGGACCCTTTCCGATTCTATATTGAATTTTCGGGCTGAGTTTTCCTCTCTTCTAACTATAATATGTCGTAGATCCCTCGAACAGAAACCAGTGCCCAGTAGTTGGAGGAAAGAAAAGGTCACACCAGTCTACAGGAAGAGTAGTAGAAGCCATCCACACATCCAGTATCCTCGACATCGATTTGTTGTAGAATCTTAGAACATATTCTGAACTCAAACATAATGGGATACCTTCAACATACCATGTCAGCCAACATGGATTCCCAAAACATCAATCATATTAAATCTCACACTTCTCTGTAAGTCAGTCTTTATATAGGATGTTTTAGGGACTTCACTTACTCGATATAAAAAATATCAAATCAAAATTACCTTCGGCCTTCTATAATTCAAATTGTATTTTACTTACTGAGGCGGTTCCGATTTTCATTACGCCATCTTCAGGCCTGCTGACCGATGTGCAGGAAGAATTCAATCTCACTTGCAATTGAAGTAGGGGGCAGCAATCAGTAACTGGTATTCATAGACTTATTTATTTAAATGAATGCGATCCCTTCGCTCACAAAATGCTGACTGAGCTGTACCTGTTTTGTTGCGCTATTGCATTTTAGCATTTTTCCTGTTTTCAAGCATCTAGATGTGGATAATACAACGTATTATGAAAAAAATTATACGAAAATAACGGTGTATAGAAGAAATTTGCCGTTTCTTAACATTCGTTTCTGTGAAGCTATGCCTTTCTTGACGGTAGGGTGTTCAATGGTTGTTACCAATGACATGAATGTATTTGTTATATACATACATGTTGTAGTCAGACAATGTGGGGCAGAGATAACTTAAGACGTATGTATGTCAGTGACAAACTATTCAGCAATATATTATCTGTAGTGAAGTTCCAATTTTTGTAGCGTAATACTGAATGGACCATAAACATCACAATGAAGGTTTACATAGTTAATAGGGTGCACTTACTGTAAAGTTCAGTAGATGACTAAAGCAGTCTTCTTACTGCTGTGTCCTTCTTTTTTTTCATTGAGTATATTTTTTGGTCTATGTCCTTATAAACTGCAGTTTGTTCCAGAGCGAACATTAATCTACCATTCTCCACCCCATGCAATACAGAGCAGCCAAGTGGAGACACCTCTTTGTTTAGTCAGGATAGCTGTAGAAAACCTGTGAAGCGTCGTCGACGCTAGTAAGACATTATTAGAGTTCAACCATTTATTCACAGCGTTAGCAAGTAGTCAGCTTATGCTTCACTTAGCTGCATGTTGGATTCTAGCTAACATCTGTCGAGTCAGCCCAGCATTTGCATGTCCAGAAGAAGTGTTGGTAACCTTCGTGTCGCGGCGGTTTGCAGGCAAGCAGCCATGGCCATTGTCCAGTGCGAAGTGGTCTCATGCTACCTGCTGAAGTGTCCCCAGCCCCACTCCGAATTCTACAATGACCCTCGATTACACTTCAGCGATCTACCTGATGTCAGTAGTCAAATTATTGGTTGATCTCTTACCTACCAACCTGATAGGTTTCAGCACCCAGAGGTGCCTGGATGTTGGAATGGAATGTGGACCCCAAGAATCCCTGTTGCTGACGTCTGCACTGAAGCCCAGTGCTGGCAACACCTTGTGACATGGTGTTATCAGAATATAGTCAGATTCTCCAGCAGCAGATCGCAGGCGGCGAGCAGCAGGCAGTTCATCAGGTGAAGATCGTCGTCTGGAATATGTATTTGGCTACTTAATAGACTGTGCTGGAGCATGTAGGACAGAGACTCACAACAGTATGGCAATAATGGTATCGAATGCAACTACTGTGGGTGCCATCAGTCCCAATAACCAACTCATGATGAGAGCTGAAACAATGGAGTGTTTAAAGGGAGCTAGCATAAGGCTATGATGCAAGGCTCGGATTTTCATAACAGTATGTGTCCTCCTTATTCTGCTATGTTCACATAATAGACTATTAACTGCTGTGTCAGTTCCTCGCTATGTGCTCTTGTGTAACACAGAGTTCTTTTTGCACTGTGTATTATGGGCTAACGAATATACTTGTTTTCTTTCCTTTGGTTTCCTGCCAAGAGTTCTTCCTGCTGAATGTCTATTTTCACTAGGCAAACGGTGTCGTAGTGTGTCGAGAGCTGGACCCACTTCTGAGAGACCAACTCGTTTCTTGCTTCTGCCTCAGTCTCTGGTATAACTTGATTTGCCTGTGGCAATGTTAGTGAATTTTAATAAAAATTTCTAATTTCCTATCTCTTACTATTCTGTGCTGTAACATCAATATCTTCAAAGGTTAATTAGTGGTTTGTGTGTTTATGATTGCACCTGCGCAAATGTGCACTAAATGAAGATTATAATCCTCACAGCTGTTTGTGTTCTCTGTATCTGGTGAGAAACAAGTACCATACTATCCCACACAAAAACTTTAACATTCTCCCCATTTATTTTTTATCCTGATAGCGTAAATGGTTTTGTTTTGTGAGTGGTGCATGTGAATACTTTTCTAAATTGTTAAAAACAATTTGTATGTTATGACTAGCTGCGAGTCCCTCAAGAGCGATGTTCAGCGCCTGTTCGTGAGTTCTTTCAATTGGATGCCTCTTCAGTGACTTGCAGGTCCCTAACTTAATTAATCCTACCGTGGAAAGAGAGCCTGCAGCTTAATGTGGATTCCCAACCAAGTGTAGTTCCTGTAATTCTTCACTTCATTGAGAGCTGATGGCTGGCGTAAAGGCAGATTGAAAAATTTTGCTGTCGGACCAGAATTCGTTCTTGCGACCTTATAGTCTGCCCGCATGGACTTCACCACTAGATCCGACTTTCTACCTGGTAGATGGTCCTTATTTTCATTTTTATCACTTTTGTCGTTCTTATTCTGTACTTTTGTAGTACACTTTTCTCCTATTATATCAGCACTGTCGTCGTTATTAGTTACTTCGTGTTTCATTATACATAACTCTGGTCATTTCGTTTTGTTCTAATGCGAGTTAATGATTATATTGATCAATGAGCGAAAAAGGGCTTTCATAAGTATTCCTTTGCTGTCTCAGACCTATTGGAGAAGTTCTAAAATTTTATTACTGATCTTTGGGTTCATACATTACTTCATCAATATAGACTAAAAGCCTTCAACTGCTGCTGTAGAACACGAATGGTTAACTTTTAGATCTAAAATAGTGAAGGGGCCAGAAGATCAAACGGGAAAAAATGCCCAGAAGCATTACTGGGTTATACAACACGTACCCAAATTGTGCTGTTAGATTCAGAACGTAATAACAGCTTCAGCAGTTCCGGATTATGTTGTGGAATCTCCACAATGTTTCAACGACATAGCTAATTCTCTTCGGGTGATTAGTAACCGCCGGCCGGGGTGGCCCAGAGGTTCTAAGCGCTACAGTCTGGAACCGCGAGACCACTACGGTCGCAGATTCGAATCCTACCTCGGGCATGGATGTGTGTGATGACCTTAGGTTAGCTAGGTTTAAGTAGTTCTAGGGGGCTGATGACCTCAGAAGTTAAGTCCCACAGTGCTCAGAGCCATTTGAATCATTTTTTTTTTATTACTAACATATTTCAAAGGTTGTGGCTGGCCGATACATGCGCTCGTTCGGTAGAAAAGCGTAGACGCCGAGGAGTGGGGCTATGGCGTCAACGCAGAAGAATCATAGCAGGCGTCGACATCCAGAGCCCCCTGCAGGGGAAACAGGCCAACATCTTCGGATGCGCAACGCGGGAAAGGCGTGGCCGCAAGTCGCACTGGCAGTGTGTTCGCCCACAGTTTAAGTGTCCTGACGTTAGTTGCCCGCCTGTGTCGACTCGTTGTATTCGTTCGACTGTTGTCGACGACGCCTTGTATCGTCAATGCTAATTTCCGTGCTTTGCTAAGCTGAAATCTCGTGTTTCTCTTAATTAAGCTTTGAGTTACGTGTATATCGACTACTGCTTTAATGATGGAGTCCCACATACATGGAGATGGACGACAGGACCTGCATAGTTCATGCTATGTCCCCTGTCAAGACAGTGTTCAGCAACAGAAGATCTTTTTGTCTTCCCTAATCTCATATGACATCTATGTTCATTGCAGCTATCTTTAACAGTGCGACACCTCTTTCGGATTTATGATTTCTCACTGTCACGGAATTTTATTTTTTCCTGGTCCCCATTGACCTAATTGTCTTTAACGCTTGCACTCGCGCTGGGGGATGGAAGACACATTTCTTGAATAGCTTGCCTATCTTAAAGGACACCAACCAATGTAAGATAGACAGGCCAACCCCGTGGATATCTCCGTTTATTATGGCTGTTCTTGATGTTTAGTGCCTGCTGATTGAAATGTATTTCGAATCTGCTTATCAGAGTACCCGGCATGGTTCAAAAATGACACTATTTACAGAAGAATTTATGGAAAAAGTCGTTGAAGCCAACCTTGGAGAAAATCAATTCGGGTTCCAGAGAAATGTAGGAACACACGAGGAGGTCTTACTGTTTAGAAGATAGGCTCAAGAATAGCAAACCTACATTATTGTTATATTTACAGAAAGCTATTGACGACATCGACTGCAGTATGTTCTTTGGAATTTTGATGGTAGCAGAGATAAAACACGTGGAGCGAAAAGCTATATGTAAATTGTACGTATAATTGGATGTTGTTGTTGTTGTTGTTGTTGTGGTCTTCAGTCCAGAGACTGGTTTAATGCAGCTCTCCAGGCTACTCTATACTGTGCAAGCTTCTTCATCTCCCAGTACCTACTGCAACCTACATCCTTCCGAATCTGTTTAGTGTACTCATCCCTTGGTCTCCCTCTACGATTTTTACCCTCCACGCTGCCCTCCAGTACTAAATTGGTGATCCCTTGATGCCTCAGAATATGCCCTACCAACCGATCCCTTGTTCTAATCAAGTTCTGCCACAAATTTCTCTCTCCAATTCTATTCAATACCTCCTCATTAGTTATGTGATCTACCCATCTAATCTTCAGCATTCTTCTGTAGCACCAGATTTCGAAAGCTTCTATTCTCTTCTTGTCTAAACTATTTATCGTCCACGTTTCACTTCCATACATGGCTACACCCCATACAAATACTTTCAGAAACAACTTCGCGACATTTAAATCTAAACTCGATATTAACAAATTTCTCTTCTTCAGAAACGCTTTCCTTACCATTGCCAGTCTGATACTAAAATGTAAGATCAGTAGCGAGCCAGTGGGTGTGTTGGACCTTCCATCGACCTACGGACCCCCTTGAAGATGTCTCCCGCAGTCGGAGGCGAAACGTTGGGAACTGAGACAAAATTCATCAACCGACCACGGTATAACAGCCCGGATAATTATAATGGACATCATTGCCAGTCTACATTTTATATCCTCTCTACTTCAACCATCATCAGTTACTTTGCTCCCCAAATAGCAAAATTCCTTTACTACTTTAAGTGTCTCGTTTCCTAATCTAAGTCCGGCAGCATCACCCGATTTAATTCGACTACATTCCATTATCCTCGTTTTCATTTTGTTGATTTTCATCTTATATCCTCCTTTCAGGACACTGTCCTTTCCGTTCAACTGCTTTTCCTGGTCCTTTGCTGTCTCTGACAAAATTACGTCGTCATCGGCGAACCTCATGGGTTTTATTTCTTCTCCATGGATTTTAATACCAACTCAATATTTTTCTTTCGTTTCCTTTACTGCTTGCTCAATATACGGATTGAATAACATCGGGGATAGGCTACCACTCTGTCTCACTCTCTTCCCAACCACTGCTTCCCTTTCATAGCCCTCGACTCTTATAACTGCCTTCTGGTTTCTGTACAAATTGTAAATAACCTTCCTCTCCCTAAATTTTACCCGTGCCACCTTCAGAATTTGAAAGAGAGTATTCCAGTCAACATTGTTAAAAGCTTTCTCTAAGTCTACAAATGCTAGAAACGTAGGTTTGCCTTTCCTTAATCTATTTTCTAAGATAAGTCGTGGGGTCAGTATTGCCTCACGTGTTCCAACATTTCTGCGGAATCCAAACTGATCTTTCCAGAGGTCGGCTTCTAGCAGTTTTTCCATTCGTCTGCAAAGAATTCGTGTTAGTATTTTGCAGCCGTGTCTTATTAAACTGATAGTTCTTTAATTTTCACATCTGTCAACACCTGCTTTCTTTGGGATTGGAATCATTATATTCTTCTTGAATTCTGAGGGCATTTCGCCTGTCTCATACTTCTAGCTCACCAGATGGTAGAGTTTTGTCATGACTGGCTCTCCCAAGGCCGTCAGTAGTTCTAATGGAATGTTGTCTACTCCCGGGGCCTTCTTTCGACTTAGATCTTTCAGTGCTCTGTCAAACTCTTCACGCAGTATCATATCTCCCATTTCATCTTCATCTACATTCTCTCATATTTCTATAATATTGTCCGCAAGAACATCGCCCTTAAATAGACCCTCTATATACTCCTTCCACTTTTCTTCTTTCCCTCCTTTGCTTAGTACTGCGTTGCCATCTGTGCTGTTGATATTCATACAAGTCTTCCTCTTTTCTCCAAAGGTCTCTTTAATTTTCCTGTATCGAGTATGTATCTTACCCATAGTGATATGTGCCTCTACATCCTAACATTTGTCCTCTAGCCATCCCTGATTAGCCATTTTGCACTTCCTGTCGATCTCATTTTTGAGACGTTTGTATTCCTTTTTGCCTGCTTCATTTACTGCATTTTTGTATTTTCTCCTTTCATCAATTAAATTCAATATCTCTTCTGTTACCCAAGGATTTCTATTAGCCCTCGTCTTTTTACCAACTTGATCCTCTGCTACCTTCATTATTTCATCACTCAGAGCTACCAATTCTTCTTCTACTGTATTTCTTTCCCCAATCTTGTCAATCGTTCCCTAATGTTCTCCCTGAAGCTCTCTACAACCGCTGGTTCTTTCAGTTTATCCAGGTCCCATGTCCTCAATTTCCCACCTTTTTTGAATTTCTTCAGTTTTAATCTACAGTTCATAACCAATAGATTGTGGTCAGAGGCCACATCTGCCCCTGGAAGTGTCTTACAATTTAAAAACTAGTTCCTGAATCTCTGCCGACCGGTGTAGCCGAGCGATTCTACGCGCTTCAGTCTGGAACCACGCGACCGCTACCGTCATAGGTTCAAATCCTGCTTCAGGCATGGATGTGTGTGATGTCCATAGGTTAGTTAGGTTTAAGTAGTTCTAAGTTCTACGGGACTGATGACCTCAGATGTTGAGTCCCATAGTGCTCAGAGCCATTTTTGAACCTGAATCTGTGTCTTACCATTATATAATCTATCTGATACATTCCAGTATCTCCAGGCTTCTTCCATGTATAGAACCTTCTTTTATGATTCTTGAACCAATTGGATGTTGTCGATTATAAATCGTTAGGAAAAAGGCGCGGAGGTGGAAGCTGCAGTTAGGTCATTCCATAATTAGTACGTGCGCTAGGCCTATGTTACGGAGCCAAAGTTTGCACCACCAAATGACACGGAAGAGACCGTTGCGATTTGTGGAGTCAAGGGAAGGGTGGTAGGAGTGTTGCGCATTGCCCTTTAGAAGGAAGTGTGCGGAAGATGGTGGCATGGGCATGTCAGCAATGTAACTGGTATGTGGAAGGGGAGGACGGACAGAGCCTAAAGGCGCTCCTGCAGTCGAATTGCACGCTCAGCTATTTGTACTTTTTATTCGTTTTCGTTTAGCAGGTATCCGATGTGTACTGTATTTGATTAGAAAGGATGCAGTAAGGTGGACATAATTAAATTCAAGTACATAGGTCTGGAGAGGTAAACGTAATGCCATTTGTGGTAAGTCTTACTCGAGAGCAAGGGGTGGAAAAACAGAAGATAAGTGGTTATTAAATTGATTGGAGAGATGAAGCGCAGATGTCATGCCAGTTCCAGCCAGCAACGTACAGAGTCCCCATTGCTTCCTCGACACGACGCGTCGCCGCTGTTATACCTGCCAAAGGTGGGCATACCACCTAAGAGGTAGGTGATCACAACGTTCAGGCTGTCCATGTATGTTCTCTACCCGTAGTTCTACGCAATGATCAGCCTTCGCACGACAACCTAAGCGAAGGTACTTTGCATCTTAACTCCGCAATCGCCGATTATAACCAGTTTGGTTACTACTTACTTCAAACCGTCAAGGACACCAACGACGCCTCGTACTACCTACTGATTTTAGATACAGCTATATAAACAGCAAACCGAAAACAAATCTTAACTCACTAATTAGGGCACCAATACTTGTCAAGAAAAGCATTACTTTTCCCTGTTCATATCTGTATTGTCTACAAACATCTGGAGGAATGCCATCATTACTTCGAAGCAATCCGTGTCCCTTCATCACAGGTTACTGTCCTCAATTCTCTGAAAACTTCCAAAATCCTACTTTTCCTTAAATCAAACAAATCCATTCGTGACGCCTCCTCCTACCAACAGATCGGACTCGTCTTGGTGGGTAGCAATGTATTCCAACCAGTCCTATTCAAATGTGGCAAAAACACCTCAATCAGTACGTACAGCTTCCTGTTAACCATTGTTCTATCCTAATTCCTTGTGTGTGATGACCTAATTCCCCTTAAATTCCGGGAAAGGGGGGGGGGAGTGATCAGCTCTGACGCCACATTCATTCACATCGCAGATATTTTTGATCGGGTTCAGATCTGGTGAGCGGGGGGGGGGGGGGGGGGGGGTTAGCACACCAAATGGAGCTCGCCACTGTATACCTCGAACCGTTCCGTGAAACTCGCGGCTTTGTGACGCGGCGCATTATCTTGTTGTTGAAAATTGCTCCTGCTGTCAGGGAACGCGATCGTAATGAGGAAGGGCTGGGGGGGGGGGGGGGGGGATACGTGGACTGCAACCAGTGTACGATACATCTTAGCTGTCAAGGTGCCTTGCTCGAACTCCACTGAAACCGTGAATGCCTAGGCGAATGTTCGCCACACCATAAAGGAGCCGCCGCCAGCTAGTCTCCCTGCCGCAGTACAGGTATCAAGGAGCTGTTTCCTGGAAGACAACAGATCGGACCCTCCCATGGGCTTTATCAAGGAGATATCGGGATTCACGAGACCAAGCAATACTCTCCTACAGCGGCGACGTCCGGTGCCGATTATCATGTGCCAAGTTCAGTATTATTTGTCAATGTTGTGGTGTTAACATTGGAACATGATTGGATCGTTGGCTGCGGCGGCCCATCGTTGGGAGTGTTCGGTGCACTGTGTGTTCAAATGCTCTTGTTCCCCGCCCAGCGTTAAAGTCTGATATTAGTTCCGCCATAGTTCACCACTTGTCCTGTTTTACCAGTCAGTCCAGCTTACGACGTCCGATCTGTTATAAAGGGGTCGCTCAACCCCACGACGTCTGGACGTGGGTTCTACCACGTCTTGAAGACACTCTTCACAGCACTCCTCGAATACCGGACAAGTCGTTCACGAAGTGTTCGTGCCGAGCCTCCGGGCCACCTCAATCTGCGCTCTATGATACTCAGGTAGATCGCACACCTTATCCATTGTACACAAGAACAGCACGCTCTGATACTAAGTGCCGCATGCGTGTTCTCACTAGTAATAATTTCTCGCCAGGTGACGCTACCATCCCCGGGACAGGTTTATGTCGATAACAGGTCGGTGGTCACAATGTTGTGGCTCATCGGTGTAGCTGTTGCTGGTGAGACGCAGGAAAGCTCTCCAACAGTTTGAGAGGTGGTGGTGAGGTTAGTGCATTCCTGGCACTAGTATCTGCGTTCCTCTGCATTTACGACGTGCGAGTGTTCCTCGATTATGCAGCAAGTCCCATACAATGGACACCATTCGCGTACAAGGTACAGATTTCTTAGAAGGTGTATAGAACTGTTGTTGTTGTTGTGGTCTTCAGTCCTGAGACTGGTTTGATGCAGCTCTCCATGCTACTCTATCCTGTGCAAGCTTCTTCATCTCCCAGTACCTACTGCAACCTACATCCTTCTGAATCTGCTTAGTGAATTGATCTCTTGGTCTCCCTCTACGATTTTTACCCTCCACGCTGCCCTCCAATGCTAAATTTGTGATCCCTTGATGCCTCAAAACATGTCCTACCAACCGATCCCTTCTTCTAGTCAAGTTGTGCCACAAACTTCTCTTCTCCCCAATCCTATTCAATACCTCCTCATTAGTTACGTGATCTACCCACCTTATCTTCAGCATTCTTCTGTAGCACCACATTTCGAAAGCTTCTATTCTCTTCTTGTCCAAACTGGTTATCGTCCATGTTTCACTTCCATACATGGCTACACTCCATACAAATACTTTCAGAAACGACTTCCTGACACTTAAATCTATACTCGATGTTAACAAATTTCTCTTCTTCAGAAACGCTTTCCTTGCCATTGCCAGTCTACATTTTATATCCTCTCTACTTCGACCATCATCAGTTATTTTACTCCCTAAATAGCAAAACTCCTTTACTACTTTAAGTGTCTCATTTCCTAATCTAATCCCCTCAGCATCACCCGATTTAATTTGACTACTTTCCATTATCCTCGTTTTGTTTTTGTTGATGTTCATCTTATATCCTCCTTTCAAGACACTGTCCATTCCGTTCAACTGCTCTTCCAAGTCCTTTGCTGTCTCTGACAGAATTACAATGTCATCGGCGAACCTCAAAGTTTTTACTTCTTCTCCATGAATTTTAATACCTACTCCGAATTTTTCTTTTGTTTCCTTTACTGCTTGCTCAATATACAGATTGAATAACATCGGGGAGAGGCTACAACCCTGTCTCACTCCTTTCCCAACCACTGCTTCCCTTTCATGCCCCTCGACTCTTATAACTGCCATCTGGTTTCTGTACAAATTGTAAATAGCCTTTCGCTCCCTGTATTTTACCCCTGCCACCTTCAGAATTTGAAAGAGAGTATTCCAGTTAACATTGTCAAAAGCTTTCTCTAAGTCTACAAATGCTAGAAACGTAGGTTTGCCTTTTCTTAATCTAGCTT